>NC_080685.1:85941441-86650005 GCF_030445035.2 Dasypus novemcinctus
AAAGAACACTCCACAGGAAACAGGTTTTCCCCGAGTCCAGGCCCCCCTTGCCGGCTCCTGCCCGCGCCGCCGCCGCCCTTCTGAAGCGCCGCCGGGTTCTCCTCCCAGCCCCGCGCCGGACGGGGCGCCCGGCGTTCCGCACGCTCCTTCTCTGGGGGCTGGCTTCTTTTCTCGCCACCACGGTATCTCCGCTTCTCTTCATTTTATTTTAAATAATCACGAGTCAGTTCTCTGGACGCTCCAAGCCCCAGCGTCTGATCACCCAAGTCCTGTAGCCACCCGGGCTCTCGCCCAGCGTCCCTGCTCTGCGGCTTCGCTGACGGCCCGGGGCGCTCCCGAGGCCCCCTCCCCTGGCTCAACGGCCTGCGCCTCCCACCGGGCCGCATCTGACAGAAGCCGAACAAGCCCCTACCAAGAGCAGCGTCCTTGCGCTGGCTGTCCAGGATTCACGCTTACACCTCGCAACAACCGCCAGTGGGAGCAGAAGCCTGGAGGGTGTGTGCACCAAACATCCCACCACGTGGCGGGAGGGGGAGGGGATGCCGAGCCACAGCGCACTGGCTCCCGAGGCTGTGCCCCGAAACGCTTGCAGACGGCAGCCCAGCCCCCCTTGGGAGCCCCAAGAGTCCTCGCAGGAGCCATCCAGCCTCACCCCGAGTGGGGGTCCGGAAATACACCAGGACCCGCGGAGGGTGGTCCGCAGCTGGCACCCCTCCCTCTAAGCCTTTCTAGGGATCCCCTCTGAGCTCTGCACCTTCCATAAGGGGGTCCCCAGGTCCCCACAGCTCTGGTAGGCCGCCTTGTGCGCACCCCCACCTGCCAGCCACACCCCCAGCCCTCCTGGCAGGTTCCCCCGAATCTGCAGGGAGCTGGAGTCCCGCAGCCCCTGGCAGTGCCCCGGCTGACAGACGGTGGCCCGACCCTGCCCCGTCACTCTTCCGCAATTATTTTTTTAACTTTTTAGGCTTATTTGAGAATCCTGGCGCCCATATTACTGGAAACCCACCGACGACCAAGGCAAAGTCGAGGCGGGAGTTTGCACATTCTGATGACTCAGAATAGCTTATATGTTGCAAAGAAAACTGCCCAAACTTTTCAAAAGTGTGAAGAGTAGGAAGGATCTCAGAGCCTGTCAGGCTGGGAGAAGCAGCAGAGATTTGACAAAGATAATGGCTCAGGAGATGGAATCCTACTCTTAACACTCTAGGTGTGAACCCCACATTGGTCCTCCTACTAGCTGTGTGGCCTTAAGGAAGTTACTTATCCTCTCTGTGCCATGTTTGCAAAATGAGAATGATACCTCCTTAATTGTTAAGAGGATTCGATAAGTTAATATATGCAAAACACTTAGAACAGGACCTGCCATACAGCTAGCGTTCTATATGGATTGGGAATTAATATAAGATGCTCAGGTTTTTGGTTTTTTTTTTTTGCAGTACTGGGGGCTGGGGATTGAACCTGGGACTTTGTATGTGGGAAGCTGGCACTCAACCACTGAGCCACATTGGCTTCCCTGATTTGGTTTTCCCATCTGTTTTGCTTGTTTTTTTCTTTATTTGTTTGTTTATTCAGGAGGTACCAGGAACCGAACCTGGGACCCCTGCTGTGTGGGAGGCAGGCGCTCAACCACTTGAGCCACATCTACTCCCCTCGGTCCTTTTGATAAATAAAAATATCTTTTTAATAGAGTTTTATAGTTTATGGAGCACTTTCACATATATACCATGTTCTTCAATCTTCTCAACCACTAGCCGAGGTGGATTATCTTATTTCCCCTTAGCAATGAGTCAGTGGAGCTGGAGATAGTGTCAGCAACTGTCTCCAGGCAGTGAGTCCAGCCCCAGAGCCAGAACTCCACCCCAGGCTCCCCCAGGGCCTAGACCACCAGGCCTTGCCTGCATTTATCAAACAAGCGGTTATCAAGCCACTAACTGGCGTTGAAAGCTCTGGAAGGAGTACAAGTGAAAGGAGGCGGGCGGCTCCTGCTTCCACGTGGCTTCGCCTCTGGCTGGGGTACACTGATCCCTGCTGTAAGGGGGGTGGGGGTGGGACACAGGGCCCTCTTCCAGCCAGACTCCAGAGCCGTGGGGGTGGGGCGGTGCAGAGAGCGCTTTCTGCAGGAAGTGATAGCAAAGGTTGGAAGGACGTCTAGGTGTCAGATAGAGGCCTCCAGAAGTTTTCCAGAGAAAAATGGCCCTTTCAGGCTCAGAGGTGAGAGCAGCTTCCTGTGGCTGGGGCCAGTGGGAGCGGAGAGCAGGAGATCTGCCCTGGGGCTAACCTGGAAGAGGCTTGTTAGCCTTGGAAAGGGGTTTGCAGAATATTCTGAGGACAGTGGGGTATCTTGGCAGGGATTTAGACAAGGAGATAAATGACCTGTTGGGAGGAAGGGAAGGGGCAGCCAGACCAGTTCGGAGGTCACTGCAATAGATGAGGCAGGCGAAAATGAGTGAACGGCCCAGGAAAGTGCCTGTGGGGTGAAGGGAAGGGAGACAGGTTAGAGGGATGCCCAGGAGGCGTGTCTGCAGGACTTCAGGAGGGCAGGTGGGAGGGAGAGGAAGGGTCCAGGATAACGCCCAGACTTCTGGTTTGAACAGGGAGGGGTTTTCCCAGGAAGCAGCAATACTAGAGGAGCAGCAGGCTTTGGGGAAAGGATAAAGTCCTTCTGGGACATGATGGGCTTCAGGCACAAGGGGGACATAATGTGGGGTTGTCTAGGAGTAGGCTGGAGAGATCCAGAATTTAGGATTAGTAGTCTGGATTTGGGAATTATCAACACCAAGAAGCAAGTCAGAGAGGAGAGTGGAGATCACCAGGGAGAGTTACTAGTGAGCAAAAAGGGTCAGGCGCCAGCACCTCGGGGTCACCTCACCTGAGAGGGGGGAAGGCCAAGGGGAATCTTGCAAGGAAGCTTCAGGTTGGAGCCCTCAAGGGGTAGCAGGAATGTCAGGAGCTCCTAGGGGGTGGCGTTTCAGGAAGGAAGGAGGGGTGAAGAGGCTCTAAGGCTGCATGGAAGTCCAGCGAAACAGGGGCTTAAGGCACCCACCGGATTAGCAACAGGGTTGTTAGAGATATGGGTGAGCGTGGGTTCAGAGAAAGGGTGCGGCAGAAGGCGACTGCCTGGGGTGAGAAATGGAAAGTGGAAATAGAAATGAAGACAGAGACCACCGAGGCAAGAAGTTTGATCCTGAATACAGGAAAGAGAGGTGGGTAGGCAGTCGAGATGGAGAGATGGGGTGGCTGCAATGGCCTGTCGCTGTTAGGATAGAAGCACCTCGAAGGGTTTACATGCAGATGGAAGGAGCCTGTAAGGGGGTGGGCATGGCCGGGGTACGCTGAGGAGCTGGCTCAGGGACTGAAGCCCGCTCTGGGGCCCAGTTGAGGCTGGGGTCCCCGCACCGTGGGACTCGCAGCTGAGGCAGGCCTAGAAGCCCGGCTGGGGGTTTACCAGAAGGTTGCTCCCCGGGGGGCCAGTGTGGTTACCACGGCAGCGCCCACCGGGCAGGTGCTGGGCAAACACCTGCTCCGTGAAGGGATGGTGAGAAGAGGAAAGAGTGTCCAGCCGAGGGCCCAGGGCTGAGCCCCAACTGGCCTCCGTTTCTTCACCTTTAAAATGGAATAGCGGCCCACCTCATGAGGCTGTGGTGGGAAGTAGTGGACGGTGTGTGAAAGGGCTTTGTAACCAAAAGACCCCTGGCACAGGACAACGTGTGCAGCTGGCACGCAGCCGGCGCCGGGCCACTGCTGCGCCTTCTTCCCTGGCGCCGGCAGGCGGAGCCAGGAGATGACGGACCTTTGGCACCAGGGCCATAAACAGGGTAGCCGAGGGCTCGGGGGCCTGCGTCGGCAGTGGACTCTGGCCAGCGAGACGTGGACGCGTCTTCAAAGAAGGTTGGCTGTGGTGTGGCCTGGGGTGGGGACTGAGCTGCTGAGGCCACAGGCCCTTCCTGGGGCGCCACAGACCCGAGCGCTGGGACCGGCCGTGGACTTCCAGGACAGCCGCACTCTCCACGCAGGCCCCCCGCCAGCTCAGCACAGAAGAAAACCCAGATGGCCCCACCACCACCTCCTCTGGCTGGCTCCCAAGCCCAGGGCAGGGCTCCCGGGGAAGGGCGAGGGGAGGTGGGTGAGGGGCATGGGTGGAGAAGGGTCCGTGAAAGGAGACAAGCAGATGCCGGGCACTGGTGTCACAGGCTGGGGACTTTAATGTCCTGCTGCTGGGAGCGGCCTTAAGCCAGGCCCACACCTGCACTGGCCAGGCCTTTTTGAACAGCTGGGCAAAGCTCCACCCAATCCTGCCTCTTGCTGGAGAGGGGAAGGGCCCATCGATCCACTGCCTCTTGATTTTATCGAGGCAGCTCCTGACACCCTTACTCAGCCCAGCCGCCCAGCTGCTGAGAGGAGGGGAGGTGACAAGCACAGCCCCTGCCAGCCCCAAGCTCGTGCTCGTGCCACGAGGGCTGTCACAGGCTGGGGGGAATCAGGGCCTCCTGGGAGCCCTGGAGCTGGTCGAGGCTGCCCAGGGAGGGGCATCCCAGGGCACGGGCCATGACCCCTGGGGATTCTCGTCCTTGCAGGAGCTCCGATGCTGCCACCTCGACTTCTTTTGGCTCCATCTGGCAGGCCTCTGCGAGGGCCTGGCCCGTGGCCGTGATGAAGTCAGCATCAGCCGCCAAGGTGCCCAGGCCCCCTCGAAGCAGGGCCTGCAGGGAGGAGAGGAGGCTGGGCGGGCTCTGCCAGGGGCGCCGCCTCGGGGCCTGCCTCCCTCCCCTCCCCTTTCTTTGCCCCAGCCCACCACAGGCCACCCCTCACCACAGCCCGCTGCCCCATCCCAGCGCCTGCCTTACCTCCCGTATCAGCAGAGCAGTAGCTGGAGCAGGGCACCCGGAGGTGGTCTCCTTGGCCTGACTGTGGTGGGGTGCCTCCTCATGCCAGGACCCTGGGGTGGAGCTCTTCCTCTCCTCAGGCGTGGGGGACTCCCCCCTGGGGGGCTGTTCCTAATGCACAAAAGCCAAGACCACACAGGGATGCTGGAGCCCACCGGGATCCAGCAAAACCCCAGCTCACCAGAGGGAGCCTCAGCCAAGCCCCTCAGACAGGGGAGGGCCAGGGACCCCTTCTCTTACTGGCAGGCACTTAGCTGCCCCAGCCTTCCCCTGCTGTAGCCCTGTGCAAGCAGCAGGCCAGCCAAAGCCTCAGGATGGGGCTTCCTCCCGGGCCTCCGCCCCTGGTACCTGGCAAGGAGCAAGAGGTGCCTGGCCTCCGGGCACTGCCCTGCGGCTCAGCCGGCCCTTCCTCTTTTCTGCACAGGGTTTGCTGCAGGGGCCTGTGGAGGAGAAGGGGAAAGGCTGAGCGGAACTTGCTGCCCCCTGTCAGGAGCCCTGAGTCACAGAGCCCCTCCTGGCCAGCTGGCCAGACCCCGGAAGCTCTTTGAGATCCTAGGGGCTGTGGAAGATGTCCCAGATGGTGGACATGTGTGGGGGCCTGACGAGTTTGGGGTCAGGCAGGACCCACCCACCCAGACTCCATTTGCCCGGGTCCCCGTGCTTGTATCATTGGTTTGGATCAGGGCCAGGGTCTGACCAGCTCTGGTCAAGTTGTTCTTGGGTGTCCATCCCACGCGTGGGGTGTCTGTGGGTGTCTGTAGGCCAGTGTGCGTGTGTTGGGGAGCAGGGAATGTACTCTCATCTCCACGGAACTCCAGCATCCCAGGGCACCTGTCCGACTGTGGTCCAGGACCTCCTGGGAGGCTGCCGGATCATCTGATGAAGGGACCCAGACCAAAGTGTCAGTGGGTTCAGAGACCACCCTTCCAGGGCCCCTGTGGCACCCGGAGGCCCGTCCAGGGGAGAGACTCCCACGCTGGGCTGGGCTGGGGTGAGGGTCTGGACAGGCCTGTGGACCCGGAGTGCCGGCCATCGCATGGCCTCTCTCCTTTGTCTGGTGGGGGGCTGCTCCGACAGCTCACCCACCCTGGAGGCCCAGCTGACCCCCACTGCAGCAGGCTCCCCAGCAACCTCCCGGCCGGGTTCCCAGACAGCGAGGGCAGAGCGGGGCTCCTCAGGCCTCGGGACAAGGCTACCTTTCTTGATGCCCAGAAGAGACTGACCCGGGACCTGGTGGGGCTGGCCGGGGGCTCCTCCTCGGGCCGCAGGCGCTTCTGTCTCTCTGGGGGACTCCCTTTCATAGTGGATGCTGAAATGGAAGCAAGACCGGTGAACCAGAGCAGGCTCCTGCCAGCCCTGCCACCCCGCAGCCCCAATCACCCTTTTCCATTGGGTTCTGGACCATCACAGTGAAGGGCGAAGCAGCTTTGCTCCAGGGGCTGCCGCTGCACCGCAAACCAGGCTGCGCTCTCCGCCCAGCCAGGCCTGGCTCTCTAAGGGGAGTAGAGCAGCTGCGTTCCGCCTCCACGCCTTTGCCCCAGGAGTTCCTCCATCTGAGATGCCCTTCCCTCTGGCCAAGTGGGGCTCTGTGTCTCAAGACTCCTGGCAGAGGGAGGGGCATCTTCCAAGGCCCAGTTCTAGCCAGACACCTTTTTTTTTAGGTACTGGGGCCGGGGATTGAACTCAGGACCTCAGAAGAGGGAAGCCGGCGCTCAACCACTGAGCCACATTGGCGCCCCCGAATTGGTTTATTTTTTCCATTGGTTTGCTTGCTGTTGTTTTCCGTTTTGTTTTTAGGAGGCACCAGGGACGGAACCCAGGACCTCCCATGTGGGAAGCAGGCACCTAACTGCTTGAGCCACACCTGCTCCTCCTCACAGCTCTTAGGATACTCGTTCTCAACCTTGGCTGCACACTGGATCACCTGAGGAGCTTCAAAGACGCGTGGTGGCTGCGTTCGGCCCCCAGAGTCCGGGGTGAGGTCCAAGCGTGGGTATTTCTGAAAAGCTCCTGTTATGGATTAGATTGCATCCCCCCAGAAAGATCTGCTGAAGTTCTAATCCCCAGGACTCAGGATGTGACCTTGTTTGGAAATAGGGTTGTTTCAGATGGAATTAATAAAATGAGGTCAACCTGGAGTGGGGTGGGCCGTTAATCCATAATGACTGGTGTCCTTATCCAAAGAGAAAATTTGGACACAGACAGAGAGGAGGATGCCACGTGACAGCCGAGGCAGAGAATGCCGTGGATTGCCAGCACGGCACAGCCCGAAGCCAGAGAGAGGCACACAACAGGTTCTTCTCCTCAGATTTTGAAGGAAGCGTGGCCCTGCTGATACCTTGATTTTGGACTTCCAGCCTCCAGAACCATGAGACAATAAATTTCTGTTGTTTTAAGCCACTTCAGTTTGTGGTATTTTGTTACGCAGCCCTAGGAAGCTAAGGCAGTTTGCTACGTGTTTCTAATGTGCAGCCAAGGGCAGGAACTGCTGCTTGGTTTAGTTCTAAACCTCACAAGGTCACTGCCCTCTCCACATTCGCTGGACACATAATCGCTGCCACCGTTTGTTTGGTCACAGTCATATCACATGCGATGTCCCCCAGTAAGACCACAAGCCCTTCGGGTCAGGGCCTGGGACTGATGCTTCTGTATCTCCACAGCGCTTAGTTCCAGGGTGACCCAATAGTACGTGTGCCCTTCAAGGCTTGACTGAACTCAGGGGTCTCTGTGACTGGTAGGGAGTGCAGGCAGCCCTGGTCATGGGAAGTAGCTGCTCACCTGGCTTCTGCCCTGTCCTGCTCATTTCCAAGGCCCTGGGACTCAGCCCTTCCAGGCCAAAAAGACCATCATTACCTGGCCTCCTGGACCAGAACCAAAGTCCTGCTTGGAGACCAACCCACGGGTTATGGTTGCTGAAAAGCTCTCCCTTTGTCTTGTTTCTCATGATACATACATAATTACAGATTCTATTTAGAGATAGTCTACAGGTTGGTGAGATTGATTCTTCCTGGAACCCAACTCCAGTGATTGAACCTTATTGCTCAGTTGTCTGTAGAGTATGCTGCCGTTGAATTCCCCTCCTTCCACCCTACAGTATGTTCAATACGTCTCTGCTCTGGAATCTACTGTAGATGATAGAATGAAAGAACCACCCTGCATTGGGGCCAATGATGACACGAGGCTGCCCCCTGCTGTCCAAAGGAAGTTTTTCAGCCCAGGCCTGCCTCGGCATCAAGGTGCAGGATGGATCCCAAAGCACACAGAGACAGGCAAAGGACACTACAAATTGTCGGGTGTCCCCTTCCAAGCAGCCTGGACCCTGCTCACCTCGTCCTCCCAGTCTTACCCCAATATCCCTATACTCGGGACTAGCAGTTGCCGGCACTACCTGGAAAACACCCGGCTGTTACTATGGTTGCTATTGCCATCGGCAGTGTTGGCGTTGGCATTGTTGGTATTGGCACGAGCAAGAGGATTTGTGCTTGGATCATGAGGGAAGTCCTCCAAGAAGACGGGCGATTCCAGCTCCTCCATCTCTATCTCAGCAAACTGGAGGGGTCTCTGGTTGGCCATGACAGGGGGCAGGGAATTGGTCCTTTCCAGGAAGTTGTCCACCTGGCCAAACAGGCCTCCGGTCCTCTAGAGACAGGGAGGAGATGGAAAACTGAGAGCAGGGACTGAAGGATGAAAGCTGGGTATGCTCTGGGAGCTGTCACCCGGGGATGACGGTGTTGGGAACAAGTGATGATGTTGGCAGACAAGTCCTATAAGGTCAGAAGAGAATGGATGGAGTGTGAGCCTAGCAGGAAGAGATGGTCCTCACCTTCAGGGACTTCTTAATTTGATGGAGTAGATGGGATATATCCAGAGAACATGTAGGAGAGACAGATATACAGACGGAAATATGGTGTAGTGGAGATAGCAGTGAATTGGAAGTCTGGAGAAATGAGCTCTAGTCTCACCTCTGAAACTAACGTGGTAATTACGCAACCTTGGACATCTCACATATGTCTTTGGGCCACCATTTCCTTAAGAATTATCCACAAGGGTTTAACTAGGTGGTTATGAAGGGCTTTCACTTCTAAAGTGTTATAAGAAACGCTTGACAGAGCTATGGACTAGGGTTCTGCCTTAAGGCTGGGGTAACTGGAAGCATTTGTTCTCGGAGGGTGTTCTGGGAAATGGAATGTTAATAAGTACTGTGGGCAGGAGAGGAAAGGGATGCGGCTTGGCAGGGGAGGGTGGCAAAGGGTGTGTTATATTTAACACTTCGAGTAGGTTTGGTCATTGGTTCTGAGTCCCAAGTGATGGAGGCAGTGGGGTGGAGAGGGGTGTCTTCAGCTGCCATGTTCCCCTCCTGTACGGCTGGGCTCCTGACCCTGCTGCTGGACATTGCTGTACAGACCACTAGGGACGGTCTGGTCCTCACTGACCCGGAATATCCCCTCTTCCATCGCAGCCTCCACCATGGCTCTCTCCAGCTCCTCCTCAGCCGTCAGGTCTCCTGAGATGGTGCGGCGGATCTCGGGGGCTGCCTCCTCTTCAATGGTCCGCAGTCCAGCCTGGGATTGGGGAGGAGACCCAGTGACCTCTCCAGTCCAAGGGAGGAGAACAGAACCGCTTCCTACAGCCCCATTCTCGCCTCCATTTCCTGCAACAGAGCTTCCCTGAAGCCCCAGTCTGGTGCTCACTCTCCCTCCTGCTCATTCCACAAGACTACCAGATCCTGCTCTGGCCTTTGGGAATTCCACACCCTAATCATTTCCAAGGAGTCTTCTCTTGGCTCCATGGAAGGAGATTTCATACATACCTCCTGCTCCCCAAGGAGGCCACCTAGTCGAGAATTCTTTTTAGACAGTGCCCTCTTCTCATCAAGTGGTCTCTATTTATATATTTATATATATATTTATTTATATATTATCTTTTTTTAAAAGATACATGTATCACATGAAATGTTACATTAAAAAATATAAGAGTTCCCATATACCCAAGTGGTCTCTTTTGATTGTAAATGATAGTAATAGAATTTTTTAAGCTGATGGATGGGCGATAGGATGAATAAAAATTGGTGCGACCTGATAGTCTGCAAAAAGAACACAGCATTGCTTCTGTGACATTCATGTCCAAGACGCATATCTTAAATCTAGCATGAGGAAACATCAGACGAGCCCAAGTGGAAGGACATCCAGACCTGTCATCTTCAAAAGTGTCAAGGTCATGAAAGTCAAGGAAAGACTGCAGAACTGGTCCAGGTGAAAGAGACTAAAGAGGCATGATAATTAAATGCCATGTGTGGGTGGAGCAGGTGCAGCTCAGTGGTTGAGCACATGCTTCACATACATGAGGTTCTGGGTTCAATTCCCAGTACCTCCTAAAAAGAAAAGTGCGATGTGTGGTTCTGGACTGTATCTTTTTGCTATAAATGCAATTATTAGGACAACCGGTGAAACTTGAATGGGGTCTGAGAATTTGATGGTAATAAATTATCAATGTTTAATTTCTGCTTTTGATGGTTATATTATTATTATATTAGGAGAACGCCCATGTTTGCAAGAAATACACATTAAAGCGTTCTGGGTTAATGGAACATCATGTTGGGAACTACTCTCAAATGGTTAAAAAAATCATCTTGCACTATACTTGCAATTTTTTAAAAGTATGAATTTGTTCAAAATAAAATTTGCAATTAAAAAATTTTTGACTACACAGCCTCCAAAACGTGTATATATTTCATACATTTATAATTTATGTACCTTATAAGTAACACAAACAATTGAGATTAAAACCAGATGAGAGAAGACCTCATTTTCTTTTCCTATTAAGCCGGTCATCTTAAACCCTTCCTGGGGGATGGACCTTCTTTAGCTATCACTGCTTTTGTCTAACTCGCGTCTCTCCTTTTAACAAATCCCCATTTCCTTGGTCCCGTCATTCAGAGATGACGAACTCCTGGTCCTTCTTTTGAGATGAAGCGTCTTCCCTCGTGAACCATCCAGAGCTGCCCTCTCTGTCTCCCTCCTCCTGGTTCCCTTCTTCCTTCTTGCTGCTACCGCTGACCCCTGAGGACAAGGAGATCTGGCTCAACAGGGGGGTCCTTGGAGCTTGGGCTGTGCTTACCTGGATCTGCACCATGTCCTTCTTGGGCCGATACCCATAATACTCTTCCTGGCGCTTCATGAACTTCCGGAAGTGCTCCTGGATGAGGAACGTGGCGTAGAACTTCCCCACCGTCACCTCATCATCTGCGGAGAAATCAACAGGGACACCCTGAAGGCCAGTAGGAACCCAACCCCGATTCAGAGTGGGAGGCAGGGCATGGCCAGGCCCGGGCCCTCCAGGCCCTCCCTTGTCCAGCGGATTTGGCCAGTGGGCAGTTTCCCCCCTGAGGCTGGGGACTGCCTGGGGGGAGGGTTTCCTTGTATTCCTGTAGGGTTTCTTGGAGAAGGCCCTTTCCCCCTCTCCTCAGCTGCCCTGGACTCAGTCTCCCAAAGCAGCACCCACCTCCTATTGGAGGAATGACCTGGTCCAGAAGCTTCATGCTGGTTCTCTTCCAGATCTTCTTGATGATGGCCCTCAGCTCCTCATTGGCCTGCTCGAAGTTACCTGGGGCAAGGGAAGGGCAGAGGCCGCCCCAGATTCATCCAGGCCAATCCAGTGCCACTGCTGAGGCCACCTAGCACCCTCTCAACCTCTTGGAGAGCTGCTCATTTACCAGCAAGCATTGCATGAGGGTGTTTTGGTGGCAGGCACCTGGCAATGGGGGCGAGGGCGTCGCTGCCCCCTGAGGCAGCCCTGTGCCTGTGTACTAGGCCCATCAGGTCTTGGCTGCCAGTGCCTAGGGCGCCTGCCTGCCTCGGGAGGCTGTCATCTCCTGCTGTCATCCCTGCCCTGACCCTGGAGCAAGGCTTTGGCTTCCCACTCCCTAGGGTCTACCCAGGCAGACTTCCTGCTGCTTTAGCTGGGCTCCTTCCTGGCTCTTGGCTTTGCTCTCCTTGTCTCTTAAGGAAACCTTCCCTGTGGCTGTCTTAGAAGTCTGCAATGCCCTAATGCAGGGACAGCTCTGAGTGCGGCTCCGACAACACTGAGACCCACCCTGACTCCCTCCCCCTGCTCCCACCGTGCCCATCCTCTTGGTAACAGCAGGGTCCTGCGGGTTCAGTGGAACGGACCTGAGGACCTCCGCAGCTCCTGCCCAGGGCCAAACCCCAGGACAGCCCCACCTGCGCTAACCCTGGCACACCTCGGGCCCCATTCAGACACCGCTGAAGGGCGGGGACAGATCCACGGTGACCTTGCCCTGGAGGTTCTCGTCTCCCTCTGCGTCCTGAGAGGCACGGGGCCTTTTTGGCCAGCGCCTGGGCTCCTTCCCCTGCTCCTCCCATGGCTCTCGGGTCCAAACTCTAGGTCTGAGCAGCTGGAGGACACGTGCCCGGAAACTCATGGTCTGACGGGGGGGCGGGGACGCCTGCCAGGCCCTCACCTTCCGTCTTGATCTTGAGCGCCGTGCGGACCAGGGCAAAGAGCGTGGCGTTGAAGGTGACGGTGCCGTCGCTGTTCAGGGGCATGTTCATGCCCACCAGCCGCTGTGCGGGCAGAGAAAGAGGCTCGCTGCTGAGCCGGGACTGGGCTGAGCTCGGCAGGGCCCCTCGCCGCGCTGTGAGCCGGGAGGGGCGGGACACGAGGGCAGGGGACGCAGGCTCAACAGGACACCCCTGACCAGGGGAGGGGAAGATGTGGTGGGGACACTGTGACGGCTTCAGGTCCTTGGGGGGGGGACTTGGGATCCAGGAGATCGCTGCCCTAGAATGATGCATCCCACCAGGTCCCTCACCAGCCTCCGGCCCCACAGTACCGGTGCCTCTTCCTTTCCCGGGGACCCCCCTCCCTGGCAGCTCTGGGTACCTTACAGGCCACCCGGTGTGGGCAGAACTTCCCAAAGCCCAGAGGCGGCTGGATACGTCTCAGCAGGGTCACCACATCCAGGTGTTTGATTCTCCCCCTGCAGAGGGACACACAGACTGTCTGCCTGGAAGCCCCACCCAAGACCTCCTACCCACCCAGAGAACAGAGGGTGGGGAGGAGAGCCAGGAGCCGGGGAGGATGCTTCATTATTCTCCAGCTGTGCTCAGAAAGTAGAAGCTGAGTTCCCATTTTAAAGAAGAGACAATGTTTGGATTCGCTACCAGAATGGGCTCTCCTGTTGTTGGACAGATAGAGGCCAGCATTCCCTTGGCTGTGGGATCTGCAGGGGTGGGCTCTGGCCTCATTCCCCATGGTGGGGCCTTCCTTGGGTTTTGGTTAAGCTGATAGGGGACTCTTGGGCTATATTAATAGAAGTAGACAATATGGATCAAGGGAGGTGAAGGCCACATCTAAAGATTGGTCCAGAAAACACATTTTCGTTGGGACTATGATCCTAGAATAGGCATAGATCATGGCAACGAGAGAGGTCAGCAGAAGAGAGGACCCAAGTGAGAGCTGCAGGTATGTGCTGCCTTGAGAAAAGTTTATTTGTGAGGCTCTGTTGACTTCTTTTTTCTGGCATGTGAAAAAGAGATTAAACATCTCCTGCCTTTCTCCAGAGTGCAAAGTTAGGGCTTGTTGGAGGCTGCTAGAAGCACAGATAGCATCAATGTCACCAGAGAGACCTGCATTGAATCTTGGTTCCATTTCTTAATAGCTGGATGACCCTGGGAAAGTTACTTAACCTCTCTGAACCTCAGTTTCCTCATCTGTGAGACTGAGATGATAAGGAGACCTGTGTTATAGGTTGTAAGGATTAGATGAAATAATGCCTGCAGTGTTTAGTGCAGTTACTGACACATGGGAACCAGACATTAAATATGAGTTCATTGCCTTTTTAAAAAGAGCTTAAGAGAGCAATGTTTCCCAAGCGCTAATGTGCACACGAAGACCCTGAGGCCCTTGTGAATAACAGTGCAGACTGATTCAGCCAACCTGGGGTGGGGCCTGGGACTCTGCATTTGCAGCAATCTTCGAGGCTGCTGGCCGGCTGACCACACGTGGTGTAACCAGGACCTAACGTGCTTTGTAAGGTATTGAGTTCTCCACCCCTAGAAGCATCCAAGCAGAAGCTGGAGGACCATTTCTCAACAACAGTCCAGGAGGTTTCTTCCCTGAGGCCTGTGGGATCCCTTCTAACCCTGGTGCCCTGAATAGGGCTCTGGGATACGTGAAATGTGACCTGAAGAGTGACTTCTTACAGGCCACTAAGGCCAGGCCTTGAGTGGAGGGTGGAGGGACTAGAACAAACCCCTGCAGCCTGAACTTACTTAGCCTCCGGGTCATACTCTGCCCAGATGGCCTTGAACTCATCCAGGTGGTGAGGGCCCAGGATGGACCAGTCCCGCGTGAGGTAGTCAAAGTTGTCCATGATGACAGCCACAAAGAGGTTGATGATCTGCAAGAACAAACCCAAGGGCTCCCAACACGGAACGACTGGTGTGATACGGGGAGGGGCTTGGGGAATGGGGGGGCACAGCTTCTCCCTCCCTCCCCGAGCCCTTTGTTCCAGGCTTTCTGGATGACCCACAGTTCACTCACAGTCAGCACTGCTTCTTGCCGTGTGCTCTTGCACAGGGCTGCCGGGGCTTTCCCTAAAACCCGACTTGAGTAACCCTTTGGAAGCTCCTCCAGTTCTCTGCCTCCTGCCCCCACCCCAGAAAGAGATGAGCTCCCCTCCTCTGTGCCCCACCTAACCATGGCCTTATCACTGTAATTACCTCCTGTCTCTATTGAGTGTCCTTTTGAATTAAAAGATTTTCTGACACACAGACCTTCCCAGCACCCTGTGAGCTACTCCAGGACTGTGTCTTAGTCATGTTTCTCTCCCTTGCTATGATCCCAGGGCCTGGCACACTTCAAGTGCTCATCAACTGTTTTGAGTGAATATATGAAAGAAAAGAAAGTGAAGGAGCAAGGGCAGCTCAATGGAAGGTACCTGCTCTTTGCCTTCCCCATGAACACACAGCAATCCTAGAAACATTCTGGTGCTCTGTTTCTAATCCCAGGGGTGACTTCTTTTGGGGCACTTTTCCAGGGTCTCAGCTTCCTGAAGATGAGGTAACTTTCTCTTCCGAGGAATAGTTAGGAGCAAATGACTTTCTCAGAAGCCCTTACCTTTAGGGCAGAACTTCACTGAATTCCTTTCACTACTAATTTCTAATCTTGCTAGAGCCTGAGAAAGCACTCCCAAAACAAAGCTGCGTCCAGGACGGCCGGCGCAAGGGGCTGTCTCCCCAGCACCTCCCGTGTCCCCGGGATTGGTCCCTGGACAGCAGGAGCCCACCAGCAAGGAGCAGCCGGCTTCCTCCTCGGGGGCCCGGCCCCCTCGTGCCTGCCCCCCACAGGACAGCTCACCAGGAAGGCACAGAGCATGTAGAAGCTGATGAAGTAGTAATAGGCGAAGTTGGTGCCACACGTGTACTCCTCACCAGGGGCGTAGTCGGACTCGGGGTCACATAGCTTCCCATAGCTGCAGGCCAGCAGGATCTCCTGCCAGGCCTCACCCGTGGCACACCTAGACAGAGAGGCCCTTGTGGGTCTAGCCACTCTCCAGCGGTGCCTCAGGGAAGCCTGGAGGGTGGGCAGGGCGTGGCCAGATGACCAGCCTGGGGTCACTGCACAGCCCAGTGTGAACTGGACTCAGTTTCCCCTCTGCACTGCTGCTCCACTGCTCTCCTCCTTATGGGCCACTGCAAGCAGGTGCTGAACTAAAGGAAAGGGGTTCCTTGGATGAAGGGCCAAGTCAATCCATGGTTCAAGTCACTGGTGGTGGGGGGGTGTCAGCAAGAGAGAGCACTGTGCTGACCAAAGAACAGTGGGGTCAGAGGTCATCGAGGCCTCACGAAGCCCTTGGGAGGGATCTTTGACCTCTGTCTCCTGCTTCAGTGGACTGAGATGGAGGCAGCAGGCAGTGGGGCACTCAGGCTACCCAAGTTGCAGGGCCCAGTGCAAAATGAAAATGCGGGGCCACTTGTTCAAAAATAAAGAATCTGAAGACTGTGACAGCAGAGTTTTAAACCAGGGCCAGGCCCTCCTGCACGCAGGGCCCCGCGTGGCTGTGCAGAGCAGAGCCGAGGGAGAGTCCTCCGGGAGCCCTGCACACAAGCAGAGAGCAGGGACGGATGGCTGGACTGGTCGGGGCGGGGGGGGCACTGCTTCTACGGGGCTCCTGCCTGAAGAGCAGCAGCACAGCCTGAGGGAAGGTCTGGAAGTTGTTGTTGCGGTTTATCTGCGTCCCGTCCACCATTGCGATCTTTCCGAACATCTGCAAATCACAAAGGACTCTGACTTTGGAACCTGGAAAAAAGTCTCTCCTCAGCTCATCTCCCACCATCCTCTTCCACCTGATCTGCTCCCTGCCTTCACCCCTGACTCCCCCAAACCCCCTTCACTTCAGGCCAGGTGAGACCTGAAGCCAAATAAACTGGATTATTTTCTAGATTGAATGAAGTTCTTCCCATGAAGCCAAAGAAAAGCAGGAGAGAGGATCAGTTTTCCTAAGAGCAAGCAGACATTGGGACTCATGTTGAGCGGGTGGGTGGAGATGGCTCTCAGGTGAGGGTAGCCCGAGACCCCTGGGCCTCCCATTGAGGCCTTAGAGACACGACCTGGCCCCCGCAGTCCACCTGTGTGCCGGGTTTCTCCTGGGTTATTTCCAGGCTTCTAACACTGCAGTCATCTGGGGATTAGGCACAGTAGCTGCTTGCAGCTGACCCCCTGGGCTGCCAGGATGGATGAAAGAGGCAGGGAGGGGGGACGGGGGTGTCTGCAGGCTGCCTGGGCCTCTCCAGGGTTCACTGATTCCCCCCCCACTACCCCGGCTGAGATCCATCCTTGGGCCTGGGCCCACCTGCTCTCACCTGCATTCCGATGACAGCATAGATGAAGAAGAGCATGACGATGAGCAGAGCCACATACGGCAGGGCCTGGCGGGGAGGCGGGAGAGTCAGCCAGGGGCTCCGGGCGCCTGCCCTGCAGTCCTGCCCTCATGGGTGGGGGCTGCCCCGCTTCCTTGCCCCAGCCCCCCCCCAGGATCCCTCCCCCCCACCCCGGCCTGAGGCTGAAGTCCACTAGCCGCCTCTCAAGGACAGCGACCAGGGTCCCCGTGCAGACCCAGCCGCCGGCTGCTGGGCTGGGTGCGAGCACCTGGAAGGACTTGATGAACGTCCACAGCAGGGTGCGCACTCCCTCTGCCCGGCTCAGCAGCTTGATCAGCCTCATGACCCGGAACAGGCGGAAGAAGGCGCTGGAGATGCGGGCGCTCTCATCTGGGTCCTGCGGGCCGGCAGCCCTAGAGGTCAGTCTGGGGGCGGCCCCTCCGAAGCGCGAGGGGCAGGGCAGGGCGGGAGGTGCACTGGCAGGCGTTGCGCAGTGTGTGCACGTGTGTGTGTGTCAGGGAGATGTGTGTGCGGGAAGGCATTCCCGCCCCACCTCAGGGCCCCTGCCGCCCACTGGCTCTGCACCATCCTCGGGCCCAGGGCTCCGGGATGCTCCAACTGCGGGAGGGGAGGTGGACCTGGAGCGCCAAGCAGTGCGGTGAGCCCATGCTTGGGGACAGCGGCAGGGGTCTACCCCTGGGGTGAGGCTGCAGCCCTGAGGACAGCTGCCTGCCCTTCTGGGGCCTTCTGCCTCACGTCACCTTCTCCTCAAGCTGCCACTGAGCTGAATGTGCTGGGAGACCTCTTGGGACCCCTTCCCGTAGTCCTGCCTGTGCAGAGGCTTTCTTGGCTGCTCTGCCACCCTCCCTCCTGTGTGGCCACCCCCAGTCCTTCCCCTCCCTCCTGGGGCTGTTTTAAGCTGGACAAGCCTCTGCCCTTGTGCCAGCCTTAGACTCATGGATAACTCTGGAAGGAGACAGCCCTTCCTGCCTGGCTTTCTGTATCCCCAAATACCTTATACCCTACCAAGTGCCACTAAGGTCCTGTCCCAGCAAGCCCAGTCCTCTCTGGATGCTCTCATCTGCATAAGGGGTGCAGAGAGAACCTTCGCTCTATTTCCCAGGGCTCTGAGAAAGCCACTGCATCCATGCACGTTCTACTGCTGGGCGCTGCCCCCGTCCTCACCCCAGGACCCTTCAGCGGGTCTGCTCCAGGGAAGGGACCCCTGAGTGCTGGGCCTGCCCCATGCAACCCACGCAGCCAGGCCTAGACATGCAAGCTGCAGGGCAGAGAGCTGGCGGGCGTGCGGACAGGCTCATGCAGCCTGGAATTACAACGTTCCCGCAGCCTCCACCCAGGCAATACAGTCCCCCGCTGGAGGCCAGGAAAGTCTGTGGAGAGAAGAGACGAGGGGAGGGGGAGGAGAGGAGAGAGAAGAGGAGGGACTCGGTGGGAGGGAGTTGAGGAGAGGTGTCAGAAAGGACAGACACACAGAAGAGTTAGAGAAAAAGACAGAGAGGGAGGGGATGAAGACCCCAAACGGTGGTCAACCGGGGGGCAGGGGCTGGGTGGGAGTGAGGACGAAGCTCCGTTGGGAACAGTGAGGCAGGAAGCTGGGGACAGGGGCACAACGAGGGAGGGCAGACCCGATACGCCAGGTCCTTTCTCGTCTCTAAGGGGCATCTGCAATGACAAGGGGCTCGGGGTCTCCCTGTGTCCTGGGCGAGGGGATGCTGGTCGAGGGCAAGTTGGAGAGTATCTGCCTCACCCATCCTTGTGAATGGAGTCACACCGTATCTCCCCAGGCCAGGGAGGCTGGCCTGCTCCCGCCTGCTTGCCCGGCGCCCAGGTGCAAAGTGCCCCTGGGCACCGCTCAGGTCCAGGGCAGGTGACCCTCTGCCCCAGGGCTTACATCTAAGTGGCCAGGCTCTTGGAGGGCCGGGATCCAGGGTCTGTGTCTGGGAGCAACACTTTTCTGTTTATTCTCCCTTAGGCCACATTCCATGAGAAGTCCTTGACCTGGAGCACCGGGCTTAGAGGAAACCTATTTTTTCATCTTCCAGTTATCTGCAGGTGGACTAGTCCCTGGAACACTTGTTTCCTCGGCCAAGAAATGTTCTCTTGGGGCACCTTTCCGTGGACCACTGGTTCCCAACCCTGGCTGCACGTCAAAATCGCAGGAGACCTTAAAATACATATGCTGGTCCCCACAGGTCAGTTAAGTCAGCCTTTCCAGGCTGGGACCCGGTTGCAGAATTCTTCAGGACATCCCAGGATGACAACCAGGGCTCTCATGCTACACTGTCCTGTCCAACATGGGAGGCCCCAGGTACATGCGGCTATTTGAATTATAATAATGATTATTAAATAAAATGAGAAATTCAGTTCCCCAATTACACTAACCCCATTTCCCCACATGTGGCTTGTGCTGCTATAATGGACAGAGCAAGAACAAAATTCTCAGTGGCAGTCGTGCCCTAGACCTTTCCATAGTTTGTGCTTCAGGGATGTAAATTAATTTAAAATGACCTCAAGCACTATTAAGGGACATTGCCATTCCTAAAAATCAAATAGTAACTGAGGACACCCCCTGTTCCCATCCTCTACCACTAAAGAAACTTTGATTTATCTAGGCCAACCCTACCCGTCAAGAAGTAACTGTATTTTTATTTTGGGTTGTTATTTTGCTTGTTTAGGGGCCTGTCCTCTGTGCTGGTGAGAAGGGCCGTACTCAGGCCACAGGGCCCTCTGGGATACTGTTTCCCAGCAGAACTGAGCATGGAGAGAAATATACAACCAACACGCACGCATAGGCAGGTTTTGCCCAGAACCTGCCCCGCCCCCTGCCCGCCCCCACCCTGGCCCCGCCCCCTGGCCCCCGCCCCCGCCCCTCGGGGATACTGTGCATATGGAGTTCTGTCTGTCACTGTCTGTTCAGAACATGTGAGTGAGCAGCATTCCCGGCCTGGGACTTCTCCTAGAGCAGCAGACACACAGCTGCGTAGCCAAGTCCCCAGAAGGTACGGCTCCCTGCCAGGGCGCAGCCTTTGGGAGCCTCGGGCCGAGGGCTCCTGCTGGCTCCAGACTCCTCCTCAGCTGCGCCCCTTAGCCCCCTCTCCGCTGACTAGTGCTGACCCCTCTCCACCACCGTAAGGTTCACCCCGTGAGCCCGCACAGGGTCAAGTGCTCTTGAGGAGCTGCGGGAAGTTCAGAAGGAAGCCCCACACGGGATGAGAGCCTTCCCTGGGCCCCCAGCCACCTCTGGGGCAGAGGCCTTCCACGGCCAGCACTTGGCGAAGGTGGCTCCCATAGATGACTGCTCTTCTCCCTCCTCCTCCTTGCTTCTCCCCCTCCTCTCTCCCTGCTGCCCCTCCCCGCCCCAGGGCCTCTCAGCTGGGCCCAGAGGGAGGCTGTCTTGTGGATTTCAGCCTCTACCTCTTGGATCCCCTCCACCCTGTCCCCTGCTCCCCTCCTTCACTCCGCGGTGACCTTCAGCTTCAGATCCTCAGCAAACTACCCCTGGAGGGCTCGACTTCTCGGATCTTGCCCCTGGACCGCCCTGGCTGAAACCCCCTGCCTGCCCCCTCTCGCTCCCCCCCACATCCATCCTGCTGCTGTTTCTCATTCCGCCTGCAGGACCTCCTGCTTTCCATCCTGAGTCCCTTGGCCCAGCTCCGGGGACCATCTGCCTCCCTACCCAGCCTGGGTTCCAGGGCCTGCCATTTCGACAATGCCCTGGCCGGCACCGAGGCGGGCCATCTGATGTGCTGTCCTTGAGATCTGACCTCGTTCCTCGGCATCCAGAGCTGCCAGGCATTACCCCCAGGATAAGCCCAAGCTGACTAAGCCCATCCCAGAGTCAGGCGCCTGCCCCACTGCTGCGGGCAGCCCTGCCACTCCTCCCGAAGAGTCCCTCACCACACCAGCTGATCTTCAAGAGGCCGTCCTGCCCTCCTGCCCACTCTCCTCCCTTTCATCAGAGGATCCTGCCTCTACCTTTTAGACTCTCCTGGCCATCCCTGGGGAGCACCCTGCTTCTCCCCTCCCCCATCTCCTCGCCCCATTCCCTTTCATACTTCACATTTCTCATCACCTCTTTCTTACCCTGTTTCATTTTTCCAGTGTCCTGACTCGTGATCTTTTCTGCCTGCCTCTGAAACTCTAATTATTTCCTCAATGATCTCTTCTCTCATGTGTCTTGAATCTCTCTTCTGCACTGTTTCCAACTACAGTTCTCTATTTCTCTAAAACAAATCTATACCTTGACTCTCCCATTCTCCAATAACTGCCTTTCATCAAATATCTCATAAAAGCTGGTTACTGCTCTATGCCCCCTCTTGATTTAGAGGTGGAGTGGATACCACCATCCCAGGGTCCACAAGATGGAACAATAAAATACAGATTAGAGTGGACTTACTGATATTCTGCTATAGAATTATTGTGACTCTAGCAATGGAAGAAATTGTATCATTGATGTGGACACAGTGGCCACAGGAGTTGCTGAGGGCTGGGAGGGGTAAGAAGAGGTGTGATGTGGGGCAATTTTGGGACTTGGAGTTGTCCTGAATGATATTGCAGGGACAGATGCAGGACATTATATATCCTATTATAACCCACTGAATGGACTGGGGGAGAGTGTAAACTACTATGTAAACTATAATCCATGCTGTGTAGCAGTGCTCCAAAATATATTCACCAAATGCAATGAATGTGCCACACTGATGAAAAAGGTTGTTGATGTGGGAGGAGTGGGGTGGGGTGTGGGGTATATGGGAACCTCTTATCTTTTTTAATGTAACATTTTTTGTGATCTATATATCTTTAAAAAAAAAGACAATCAAATAAAAATTAAAAAAAAAAAAGCTGGTTACTGTGTACTCACTGCCTTATTTTTCTCACCTTCTCATCACTGATCATTTCTTTGCAATCAACCTCCACCCCACGGTCTGTTAAACTGTCACCCCAATGCTCCTTGATGGCTTCCTAATCTCAGCCTCCCTGGATCCATCTCTATGGGGATCTCAACTCTGCAGACACCTCGTTCCACCCAAACCTTCCACCATTCCCCCCCAGCCATCAATGTCCAGCCTGTGTTTATGGGGCACCCAACCATTCTCTAGATGCAGAGATGGCCCTCAGCCCCTCTCCTGAATTTCCAACTTCTTTCCACACATTTCCACTTGCGTACCCCTCCTACACTAATAGTACCAAATAAAATTACAGCGAGTGTGGTCCCCCAAGTCCTTCTCTCTGGGTTTCCTGTTTCTGTTAACAGCTCAGTACTCGGAGTCACTTCTTTTCCCCCTGGCCCCAGGTCCAGCACACACTAATCCTGTTGGTTCCCCTCAAAGTTTCTGAGCTTTCCTGTTCCTCTCCCACAGTCAGAGCCTCAACTCTCTTTGTTTTATGCCCACTTGTTTTGCCTTCCCTCTTGCTACCAAGGATGAACAGCTTGTTTTTTTAACTCCTTCCTCTCCCCTTGGGCTCTGGGTCCTAAGCCCTCTCATATATTTAAGGACTTTGGTCCTTCAGTTGTCCTCTTGCTACCAGATATTTGCACAAGCCCAAGGATATGCTATAATTTCTCTCATTTTCAAGAAAATTCTTGTTGATCCCATATTTTTCTCTAGCTTCTATCCTATTTCTCTTTGCAGTCAAACAACCTCAATAGAATTGTCCATATTCACAGTCTTCACTTTCTGTCCTCATTCACCGCCAAACATGTGTTTCCCTCTATAATTCCAATGAAACTGCTCTCGTCAAGGTCAAAAACGACCTCCTTGTGGCCAAATCCAAGTCAATGCTTACTTCTCATCTTTCTTGACCTTTCAGCAGTGTTTAGCACAGTTGATCGCTCTGACTTTGAGACATGTCTCCTTGAAACATGGTCTTTGCTTGATTTGGGGACACTATTCTCTTTTGAGCCCCTACCAGTGGGCCAATTCCTTCTTGGTCTCACTCCCTGGTTCCTGGAGTTCTCTGGGGCTCAGTCTTTCGAACTGTTCTCTCTAAATACTTCCTCTCTTCCTAGGAGAGCTCATCCATCCCATAACTTCAAATATCATCTTTATACTATAGAGACTCAGATTTATAACTCCAACTTCACCTAGCCTCTGGACTCCAGACACATAAATCTGACTGCCTACTTGGAATCTCCATTTGGATGTCTAATAAGCACCCCAAATTTAACGTGGCCAAATTCTGACTCTATTTCTGCTCCTCTAGCAGTTTCTACATCACTGTAAATGGAAGCTCAGTTGCTTAGGCAAAAGTCCTTGCAGTCAGGCTTGACTTGTTTTCTCTCACTTTAAATCAAGTTCAACAGAAAATATTGTCAGCTCAGTTGTCAAAATACACCCAGAAGCTTCCTGTTTCTCGCCACCTCCACAGATGGCAGCCCAGCCTCCATCACCTCTCATCTGAATGACTGCTGTAGCCTCTTGACTTATTTCCCTGGGTGCACTTGTATCTCCTGCAGCTTGTTTTCAATACAAGCCAGAGTGATTCTTTTAGATCTGTTAGACCTAAATCCTCTTAAGGCTTTGCATCTCTCTCAGAATAAAACCATGGCCTTCCAGGGTGATCTGGCCCCTGGCTTTTGTCTCTCTGACCTCATCTCCACCATTCTCCACTCCACCTAAAAGCGCCTCTTGCTCTTTCTCAGCCTCACCAAACATGCTCCCACCTTGGGGCCTTCACTCTCACTCTTTCTCTCCCTACAACACTGTTCCCCCAAAGCTGGCATGGCTCACTCTCTTGCTTTATTTGGTTCTCTGTTTATATGTCATCTTGTCAGAGGTTTTTCTTGACACCACCCTCCCATTCCCACTCACTCTAGGTCCTTAATCTGCTTTATTTATTTTTTTCACAATATATACTTGATGTCACTTGCCATCTTACAGTTCTGTTTGTTTGTTGTTTGTTTCACTTCTATGTCTCTGGCACCAAGAACCATACCGGGTACATGAGAGGTACTCAGTAATTAATGGAGTTGTGTAATGAGTAATTAGCTCCCCTAACTGGGCTATTTTCAGTCATGCTCACCTCCTGCCTCTCACTTCCACCTTAACTTTGTAGAGGTATTGCTCTAATCTGTCTGCTATAAAAAAGCCTTCAGTGACTTCCCACTTGCTGCTCAATGAAGTTCAAGCCCCACCTCTCCATGTTACCCCTCCAGTCTTACCTCCCCTTCTCCCTCTGCAGGCACTGACGCTTCTGCTAAACTAGACCGCTCAGCAAGCCCCCTCTCCTTGCATGTCCTGCTCTCTACCGTCATCCTGCCTGTGGTGATTCCTCTCCTCCTCCAACTCCAATCACCTCCTCCCTTTCCATCAGGACCTAGTTTAGAGTCACCACTTCCATGAAGCCTTCCCAGACCACCCTAACCAGAGGGTTAGGGTGACCTCTCCCTCTGGAGAGACCTCTCCCTTCTTTCAACCACTACAGCTCTGGACTTGGGGCAGTCTGGTCCACTCATTATGTCCACTTGATATCTGAGTCAACTGTCTGCCCTGCAGGACTGTAAATTCCTTGAGGGCAAAAGTAGCAATAACATTTCCATCTTTGTGAGCCCCAGGGTGCAAGGCTGCACACGCAGTGGGTGCCTCACAAATATCTGAGGGCTGAGTGGTTCTCCACGCCTGATACTCACGTCGATCTCACTGAGGATGACGTCGATGATGCTGCCGATGACAATCAAGAAGTCAAACACATTCCAGGGGTCTCCAAAGTAGCCCTGGGAAGGAAAGAGATGGGAGAACCAGCTTGGGAGGAGGAATTCTGGCGGCCAGTGGAGGGCAGTGCCCGAGGTAACGCAGAGCCGCTGAGGCCAGGGCCAACGTGGGGGCCCTGGCTCCACTTCCCACTGGTGCTTCAGTGACATGACCTCCCCTTGCATATCCCCTTCTTCATGGCTTTTTATGCCCTTTCTTCCAGAGCACAGAGTGGTAGAAGGGGAGGGGAAGAGTTATTGGGACTTGGGGTTTGGGGTCCTGGTCTAGGTTGGGGAATTCTTCCATTTTCCACCCCCACCCCTGACTTAAGCCCTGTCTGGGCCTGACGGTGTGGAATGGGCAGAAGGTGGCTGGACTTGGCTGGGTGCAGTGGGAGTGAGCTTGGGAAACAATGAAATCGGGTAAGACATCCTCTACCCGAGGCCATGAGCCTATTCTTCAGAATCTTAAGGCGTAGCAGAGGAAGGTATGACACATCAAAAAGGGGCAGGGAAGAGGCACCTGGGATCTATTCTGACATCAGTCATTTCTGAGCCTCTGATGATTCCTCCTGCCCCATATCTGAAGGTGGAAGTAGACAAAGGGGTGGGCGAGTTGGAGCAGAGGTGCCACATGAAGGGACCTCCAGTAGAATGAGGTGTTCCATGGGAAGGCCCCCTACCCTCCCTCCCTGCACCTCATCTTCCCTGTGACCTCAGCACTCACCCTGGCCTTGAAGGCCATGAGCTTGAGGATCATCTCCAAGGTGAAGATGATGGTGAAGGCCACGTTGAGGATGTCTGAGATGTGGTTCATCTCCTCGGACTGGTTGTAGTGCTGTGGAAGGGACGTGGAGAGGTGAGCGAGGAGGGCCGGGCTTTCCCATCCTACAGATTCAAGCCTTCTCCTTGGGTCCCTGCCTTCCCTTTTTAGCTCAGAAAACCTGCTTAGTCTTATAGGTTCCCTCCCTCCCCCCACAAGAGGGTATGAGAAAAGGAGGAGGGGGCTCTAATCCCAACTCCCGCAGGGTGGGTTTATTTGCATATCTGGGGGTGACCAAGGAAGGGAGGCTGCCAGCCTGGGCTCTGTGACAGGCCCCACTCATCATTGGAGATGACTAGGAGAAATGACCCCAGGGTTCTAGAGCTGGAACGATCTCTGACTGCTGGTGGGCCTCTAGGCCTCCCAAGTTCACCTTGTCCGCACACTGCCCACTGAGCTGGCGAGACAGTAAAAGCAATAACCTTGACCTCCTGGCCCCAACAACAAGACCCTCCTTAAATCCATTTCCTGATATATTTCCCCAGGAATCTCTTACTCAATTTTTAGAAACTTGAAGAAATCCCACCTCTTCTACAAAACCCTCCCAGGTAGCTCAGAAGGACGGGATAGGTGTCCCTACCCCATCCTGCCTCAGCAGGACTGTCCCAATTCTGCTGCCCCTCCCTGTTCTGAACGCTGCTCTAAACCTTCCTGGGCTGGACAGTCTGGGCCTGCTGGCTGCGTGGTCCGCTTTCCCCACCCTCACGGCCTGGCCGCACGTGCTCACGTCGCTGGGTTATCTTGGAATCCTAGGGGCGGGGAGCCTGGATGTGTAATTCTACATATCCAGGGCTCGAGGGATCAGATGCTCAATTAAGGCTTTTTTTAAATTAAATTGTCTTTTTTTTAAAAGCTACATAGATCACAAAAAATGTTACATTAAAAAGTATAATTAAGGCTTGATACGATGCTGCCAATATCATGTCTGTAAAGTGTGCTCAACTCCCAAGAGAGACGCCTATTCTATGAACACGTTTTTCTTGGGACCTGAGTCAAGAATCCAACCAGCTCATCCCTTCCTTCCATGTAGACATGCAAGAGAAAAAACAAAAAGATAAAACAAACAAAAAAAACAGAGAAAGCATTTTCTACTTCCTGCACTTCCACTTCCTTCTCCAACGACCATTCCCTGTTTACAGAATTACCGCAGCCATTCACACGCGTGAATTACCCCCTTACTAAACTCTAAGTGCCTGGCAGACAAGGCCTGGGTCCAGTTCACGTCAGTTTCCCCGCAACATCTCAGCACCCAGTGCCCGGCACAGAGCAGATGCCTGGGAAATGTCTCCTGGGAGGCCCTGGCTAGGGATCCGGCCGCCCAGGCCCCTGGAGCGCCCCTTACCTGCATGCCCAGGCAGATGGTGTTGAGCATGATGAGGGCAAACATCAGGTATTCGAAGTAGGAGGAGGTGACGACGTACCACACCTGGTACTGGTATGGGTTTTTGGGGATGTAGCACCTCAGCGGGCGGGCCTTCAGGGCGTACTGTACACACTGACGCTGAGGTGCAACGCAAGGGGTAGATCAGCACGAGGGACACTGGGGGGCCCTGGAGCCTTGCTCCCTCTCCACCCCCACATCCAGGGGCGTGCAAGCCAGGAGGAGCTTGTGGCAGAGACTCTGCTGGAGCATTAGGCGAAGAGTCCTATGGGGCCCTCAGCCCAGAGGGCCCCCCTGAGTTAACCGAGCCCATTCCTCACACGGCCCCAGCCCAGGGGCTCTGAAGGGCCTCCTTTCTCTGGGCGTCATGGGGGATCCCTGAGAAGACCTTTTAGCCCACCAGCTTGTGTCGCTGCAGGTTGGGATGGGGTGGGGCATGTGGAGGCTGGGGCCGGGCGTTAATGGGAAGCTCTAGAGCCACCCCCAAACCCAAGGCTCTCTTCACTGGCAAGACCCCAGGGCTTGGGTTTGGAGAAGAGCTGCTGGGGCCCTGCCCTCCATCTCCAGCAGGGGGCCCAGGTACCTGGTTTTTGTCCAGCTCACAGTTCTTGTACTCAGTCTCCCCCTGCTCTTGGAAGGTGACGATGACGAAGCCCACGAAGATGTTCATCATGAAGAAGGCGATGAGGATGATGTAGATGATGAAGAAGATAGCCATCTCCACGCGGTTGTTATAGACAGGGCCCATGTCCTCGCTGTGCGTGTCTATGGCTTTGTAGAGCAGCCTTGGGGTGGGCGGGGGAGAGAGGTGATGGGCTAGGATGGCATGTAGGGGCGGGCCAAGGAGAGTGGGCCTTATTCCACAGGCCACGAGGAGCCCAGGGAACTTTCCGAGCAGCCAAGTAATCAGAGAGAAGCGATTAAACTGACAAGAAGAGGGGAACAGAACCCGAATGCCCTGTCTTTCCACTGGGGGCCCCGTCTACCTCAAACCAATCCTTGGGGCACCCCCGTGGGCAGAGATGTATACACTTTTGGGGGGGCTAGGGGTGCCTGGTCAGAGCGCCCTGGTCAGGCTCGCTTTGGAGGGGCAGTCTGCCCGCCAGCCCTACAAACCACCTGGCAGTCGGTGGGATTTGGAGAGCCCCTGCCCCAGGCTGGCATGGCGTTGGGTGGTGGGGATGCAGAACAGCAAGCGGGGTCCCCCCACCATGCCCGTGTCGCCCCAGCGCCCAGCCCTCACTCACTGAGGCCAGCCCTCGAAGGTGGAGACCGTGAAGAGTGACATCATGGCCGAGAGCACGTTGTCGAAGTGGAAGTCGTTGTGCATCCACTGCCGGGGACGCAGCTCCATCTGTGTGGGGTCCCCGTCCTTGTACACGTAGTAATAGCCCCTGACGCAGGGAGGCCCGTCACCCTCTGTGCGGGGCCGGCTGCAGCCTCCCCACCCTCATCCTCTGGGCCCCGGCAGGGAGCGTGTGGGGAAAGGAGGGCCCGGATCTGGGACCAGAGGGGACTGCTGGGCACTGCCTCCCACCAGTTGCCCAAGGAAAGGGCCTCTCTGAACATCCCTCCTGGACCTGAGGCCTCAGGGTTCCAGTTCCCCCAGCGTAATGGGCCACCGGCCCCCTCGCTGGTGAGCCCTCCCGCAGCGTACCTGCACTCCTGCTCTGTCATCTTGGATAAGTCATTGCAGCTGAAGAACTTCCCCTGCGTTCAGGAGGAGGGAGGAAGGAAGGAGGGAGCAGGCTGACAACTGGCAGTGGAAGGGGACAGCGGGAGGGAGCAGGCAGGCGGCACAGCAGAGAGCAGGGGCCTGTCCTCTTCCTCTCCAGCCCAGCACCTGAGCCTGGGAGCAGAGCCGGAGAATCGCCCACCGGCTCCCCCACCTGGGCTAGATGCTGCCATGGCTGAGTTGAGCTTCTTAGGGGAGCATTTGCTGAGGGCCCCAGGCCGGCAGAAGGGATGCAGATATGAACACAGCGTGGCTCCTGCCCTCCCCCAGGGAGCTGGGGTCTCTGAACCCCCTCACCTCCTCCATGGCTTCCCCGCGGCAGAGCGAGGGAGAGGGGCTGCCGCACCTTCCTACCCACCTTCTCCAGTCAGGGGTGGGAGTGGGGGGCAGCCCAGGGGGCTGCTGTGGAGACAGGGCTCCAGAGGTGGCGTCCAGCTGAGCCTCAGCAGCTCATGCCAAGCCGGAAGGACCCAGCACCCCTCCTCCAAGGCTGAGTAGGTGGGCTCTGTGCTGCCCCAGCACCCCTCCTCCAAGGCCTGAGTAGGTGGGCTCTGTGCTGCCCGATGCTGATTTCAGCCACATCGGCTCCCCTGAATTAGTTTTTCGTTTGTTTGCTTGTTGTTTTGTTTTTGTTTAGGAGGCACCTGCGAGAAGCAGGCACTCAATTGCTTGAGCCACATCCACCCCCCCACCAAAAAGATTTCATTTGAACCAAAGAAGGGGCTGATTGCTAGTTCTTAGCATGGCTAAAACAAGTTGGAAACCCATGGATTCTGGTCCCATTTCTGCAGAGGTCCAGAGAGGGAATACGCCTTAGCCAAGGACACAGGGCTAGGTGAAGGCACAGTCGGGACACCTGTTTCTTGCTGTCCCTACCACATCCCCTTCTATAGCTGCTTAGCCAGAGGGGTGAAGGTGAGGCAGGTGACTTGGGGATGAAGCAGGGAGAGGATACAGGAGCCACCAGGCAGGTTTCTGGGCACATGAAATCAAACACCCTATTTAATACAGAAAGCACAATGAAACTCTTTGAATACATAGAATACATGCGACGAATGTCCGAAAACTACACTGGGATGTAAAATGCTAACCGTAACTGCCATTCTACTCTCATCTTGAGTGGGCAGGAGCTGAGACTAAGGCGCAGAGAGGGGCGGGTGTGGAAAGGCAATTGCTCTTGCCTGGGAGGTCCCAGGGCCCCAGGCCTGACAGATGAGGAGGCCGGGGAGGGGCGCCCCAAGGAGACAGCCGCATGCGGCTGTAGGTACTGCCACCCTCCAGGGCCGTGACCAGCAGGCCCCGCCTCCCTGAAGGAACCCATCCTGGCTGCTCCCCAAAGCTGCTTCCCCGCCCCAGCAGAAAGGCCTGTGCGGTTTGCTTTGTGACCCCTTGTCTCTAGCACAGGGCCTGGCCCAGAGAACACACTCCATGCCTGTTTCCTGAATGAACAAAGGGCTGTAAGATGATGTTACTGCGTGTCTAAGACTGAGGTTACTACTCCTGATTTTTAAAGCTCATGCTTTGGGGGCAGGAGCAGAATGGTCAGGAAGGGAAGAATCAAGGCTGTAAGAGGCGCCCTCGGGTACCGACTCCCGTGCCCTGCAGGTGAGCTGAGAGCCGGGCCATCCAGAAATCAGAGCCCAGCGGGAGCAGACTCACTTGAAGGGCTGATTCCTAGAGAGGAAGTGAAAAACCATTTCCCCAAGACAGTGGGGACGGAATGGAGGGGGCTCCCAGGTGCCAGACAGACCTCAGCTTCAGAAGCCCCTGGGAGATACGAGACGCCCAACAGCTGCCACACCAGCCGGGAGCGTGGGGCGCGCCGAAGGAGGTGGAGGGGATTTAGACCGCAGGGCAGGATGGAGGAGTGGGAGGGGGTGACAACAGAAAGGGGGGCAGCGCAGGGCCTGTCAGGCTGGCAGCACATTGTGAGGGTGTGGGGACTCTTGGGGCCCCTTGGGGAGAGGCTTCATCCTCCAGGAAAAGATGTAGAGAGCCAGAGAGAAAGCAGGTCCAAAGGTGACTGCGGCCAGCAGAGCCCTAAGGCCGGAGGAGCCCCCGGGGCCACTGAAGGCCACAGGCAGGCGACTCCTGGAGGCCAGGGGACCTGGGGTCTAGCAGAGGGCTACCCACGGGAAGCCTCCCCAGAGCAGCGTCGGCAGGGTGAGGGGAGCACAGGGGCTGCGGAGTGGCATCACCTGGGAAAAGGACCTGGACCTGGGATACCTTGGCCCCAAAACATGGGGCATCCAAGGACACCTGAGCTCACAGCTCAGAGGAGGAAACTGTTCCTGCCTTGGCCTGGGGGCCGGGCACGGGCTGGGGACGCGGGGGGAAGCTGCCCGGGCTGGCAGGGCCTCACCTTGAAGAGCTGGACGCCGATGCAGGCAAACATGAACTGCAGGAGGGTGGTGACCAGGACGATGTTGCCGATGGTGCGGATGGCCACAAACACGCACTGCACCACGTGCTGCAGGGAGGGGCCGGTGGGAGGCCAGCCTGCTCCCCCATCCCAGCTGCCCCAGCCGAGGGGGCCCCTGCAGTGCCAGCCCTGCTGCCTCCCAGCTGCGTGAGGGAGGAAGAGGCTCCCGGGGAAGCACGACTGTGCCGGCCTCATCCTCCCCCGGCGTGGGCCAGCACTCAGGCCTGGGCCCAGCTCTCAGGCATGACCCAGCACTCATGGCCCAGCACTCATGGCCCAGCACTCAGGCTGGGTCCAGCTCTCAGGCATGGCCCAGCGCTCATGGCCCAGCACTCGTGGCCCAGCACTCAGGCCTGGGCCCAGCTCTCAGGCGTGGCCCAGCACTTGTGGCCCAGCACTCAGGCCCGGGCCCAGCTCTCAGGCGTGGCCCAGCACTCGTGGCCCAGGACTCATGGCCCAGCATGCAGGCCCGGGCCCAGCACTCAGGCGTGGCCCAGCACTCATGGCCCAGCACTCGTGGCCCAGCTCTCAGGCCTGGGCCCAGCTCTCAGGTGTGGCCCAGCACTTGTGGCCCAGCTCTCAGGCGTGGCCCAGCACTCATGGCCCAGCACTCAGGCCCGGGCCCAGCTCTCAGCTTCTGGTCCATGGCAGCCCCACCCTTCCCTCGCCCGGGACCCTGCCCAGCTGCTCTCACCTTCAACCCTTTGGCTCTGTTGATGGCTCGGAGGGGTCGGAGCACCCTCAGCACCCTCAGGATCTTCACCACGGAGATGGTGCTGGACCTGCAGGGGGGCAGCGGAGGGGTGGGGCTGGGGGCAGCCCCGGAGCGCTCTGCCCACTGCGGCTCCAGCTCTCTGCACAGAACGCCCTTCTGCCCCAGAACAGTCTGACCTGCCCCCACCCCTTCCCTCAAGCTGGGTGCAACCCCTACCCTAGAGCAGAGCTGCCTCTGCTAAGGAGGATAGGGCATCCCCTATGGGTGGGTGTAGGTGCTGTCTCCCCAACACACTGGAGCTCCCCGAGGGCAGGGCTGTGCTCCCCACGGGCTCAGGCACACGGCCTTCTCCTTCCCAGATCCCGCCACGACGCGCAGGACAGGGCTACCTGCCAGTTAGCACCATCACTGCAGGCCAGCCGTGACAACCCCAGGGTCCCTCCCCGCGTCATGGACCCGAGTGCCCCCCTCTAGCGGCGGTGAACGGGGCTGGGTGTCACGCTCTGAGGCCCTGGCACGGAGCGGGGGGCCCCAGGCCCAGCCTGGCCCCTGCCCCTGCTCACTCAAGGCCCATGGAGATGAGCGACACGGCCACCACCAGCAGGTCCAGGATGTTGAAGTAGTTCCGGCAGAAGGAGCCCTTGTGCAGGAAGGCGCCGTAGGTCGTCATCTGGGGAGAGAGGAGCCTCCTGGGGGAGGAGCAGCTCGGGGACAGTCCTGTCCCCCTCAAGCCGCCCCGGCCGCTCAGGAGGAGCACGTCCTGAGGCAGAGCCTCCCAGGTGCCTCTACGGTTCATGCAGCGCCCCGCTGTTTCTCTGCGCACAGCTCAGGGAGCCCCAGGTCTGCTCACGTCTGCAGGGAGTGATCAGACCTCTCGTCCTTCCTGGAAACCTTCTTGGGACAGCACCTCTGTCCTGAGCTTCCGAGTCCTGACCCCCTCAAGGACCCGGAGACCTTGCCTGGCCCCTGAACCCTCTCTCTTCCTTCCGCATCCGCTCCCTAACCCCCGCCCTCCACACCGCATACACACATTCGCGCTCCCTCCAGCTTCCTTTATATATTCTCCAGTAATCTTACGGACCCTTCGCATGAGCACATTATGCGCTTAAAGCACGAGGGAGTTGAAGACGTTTCCTGGCATTCGAGGCCCCGCAGGATTTCGTCTCCTCTTGCCTTCCCAGTCCCAGTGCCCAGGACCCCCTGTATGCACAGCGTGTCCCAGCCCGAAGGCCCACCTTCTCCTCTTGAAGCATGTCCCGTGTGCCCGGATTGCCCCTGCTATCTCTCCCTAACAAAACCTTCTCCAGTTCAAGGTCTCTCTGTAATGCCACTGCCTCCGCCAAGGTCTCCCTCACCTCGGGGAAGCCTCCCTCGCCCTCTGCTCAAATCCTCCCGTTGCCGAGGCCCTGAACTAAGGGACAGCTCCAATTTCATACAACAGCCTGCCCCTGGCCTGTGCCTTGTGCGCAGCTACCCTCTCCCCTCCTCAGGGAACACAAAGCTTGGGGCTGGGGTGTTCTGGACCCAGGTGGGTCCTCTCTCTGCCACCCCAGCCTGCAGGATGGCCTGAACCCCAGCGCCCCCACAAGAATGGGCCAGCAGTGATGAGCTGCAGGCGAGGCGCAGGAGGGAGGGATAGGGCAGCGTCCCCAGAAACCACCCCTGGGCAATGGGCACTTCTCCGGGGACTTGGAGGGAGAGGCCTTTCCAGACATTAGTCACGAAGATCTAGGAACAAGTCACAGCTCCCTGGATCTACTCTTAAGCTATTCTGCCTTCCCTAAGGAGGAAAGACCTCTATGGTTTCACAAATGTGGGCTGCACGCTGCTGAGAGGTGGGCCAGCTACCTGCTCAGCCCTCACCCCAGCTACGGGCTGGCCCTCCTCTGGCCTCCTGGGCCTGTGACACCCTCTACCTTCTGGATCTTCTCCCACCCCTGCCAGCATCCCCCTGAGTGAGCTCGGCCTGGCTAAGTTGGAATCACATCAGAGAACCAGTTCTCCAGCCTGGAGAAGCCCAGGCCCCAGGCTGTGCTAGAGTCTTCACTCACCTTGAGGACAATCTCCACAGTGAAGACGGAGGTAAACGCAATGTCAAAATAGCCAAGGATCTGGAGACAGGGCAGGGGGTGACACAGGACGGGGAGAGAGAAGCCAGTGAGAGGAAGCATGAAGCAATGATGCCATCGTCATCCTCATCATGACCATCGAAACCCAGGCAAGGAGAGCTGGCTGGGCCCCGCGCCAAGATGACTCATAAGAGGTGGGGTGGGCGGTCTTGGTCCCCCAGAGACTTAAAGTCTAAGAAATTCTGATGCCTGCAGCCACAGAGAGGACAGAGCTGGGCTCTGAGCACCAGAGGGAGGCGTGGCCGCCCTCCACGGCTAAGGCCGGTGTCGGCGAGGGGTGCTGAGCCTGGTGGAGGGTGGGACACCCTCACCTGATTCCTGACCGACTGGGCCCGGATGGGGTCCTCTGCAGCCAGGGCAGCGCTGCTGAGCAGGATGAAAAGCAGGATGAAGTTGGTGAACCAGGTGGCGTTGACGATACGGTGACACAGGACGCGGATCCTGGTGGGGCAGGGGTGGGGGTGTCAGGGGAGCTGAGAGCCATTGGACCTCAGGCCCTGCCAGCCTCCATCCTGCAGAGACCCAGGATCCCCCCCCTACCCAGGGTCAGTGGGCAGGAATAACCTGGCTCGGGATGGTTCTCCGGCTGTCGATGCAGGCGGCCCTGCCCCCACTCCATCCCTGCCTCCGGCAGCCCTGGCCCATCTCCCAGCCAAGCCCCTTTCCCTCCTTCCCACCCCCCAGACACCACCACCACCACCGGTGACTTCTCTATCAAAAGAAATGGGAGGGCTCATCTCCACCCATGAGGCAGACAGGTGAAACTCCAGGAAGACTGAAACATGCATTCATTTTGAAGGTGTCACGTCCTGAAGCCGCTGTAAAAACAGCAGCTTTCCCTTTTCTGCTCTCTCCCCTCATCTCTTCTGACCTGGCAGTGGCGTCTTGCTTTCATCCCCTCGTCCCTGTCTAAAAGTGTTCTTGGAGAGGAACAAATAAACACAGTTCCTCTTCGGTGTAAGTAACTGACAAGGTTTAAAGTATTCTGGAGATAATGGTACAAGGACACCAGGCCTTAATCCAAAGGAATGAGCTTCTCATGGTGTAATTATAGGCACAGAGAATCAGGAGAAGGAGATCTTCTTAGGGCAGAGAAGCACCCCTCTCTGAGAGCCCCATCAATCACCCCGCTCAGCATTGGCAGGCGCCACCCACTTATTGGTGGGGCTGAAGATGAAGAAGGAGCTGGCTTCTGGAATGGGCACTGCCTTCTCTTTCAGCTGCAGCTCAGCCAGGGGGCGTGGTCGGGGGCTCACTGGGATCTCAGGCTCATCTTCTTCATCATCTCCTATGGGGAAAGGGGGTGAAAGAAATCAGAGGTGTCTTCCCGCTCCTCGCAGCTCCCCTGGCTCTCTGCTCTGCGCCCTTCTTTGCCCTGGCAGCTGGCAAGCAAAGGTGGTACCAGGCCAGTGTGGGCCAGGAGGACATCAGCAGAGTCCACTCCCTTCCTCGCAGCAAGCTGGTTTGGGCTGTCAGGGGTGGGTGGGGCAGGCTCAGACCTTCCGCAGATGGGGTCAGGAGCAAGATCAGAGAGCCTTGCTTCTGTATTTTCTGCTTAGGGCTGGACCCGCATGCCCTCTAGGGCTCACGAGCAGGGGAAAAGGAAAACTGCTTCAGACGGGGAGCCCTGAGTTCTGGTCCCCGCTCTACCGCCAACTTGCCAAGGAGCCAGCTCTTCCCATGCCTGAGCTTCAGTTTCTCAATGTGTGAAAGTGACGTGGGGCAGGAGGGCTGTTGAAATAAATGGACTCTAAGCTGGGATCCTTAGAATCTAAAGCTTAGAGTCCTGGGCTAAGGATTCTAAAAATAACCATTTCAGAGAGGAACTGCCAGTGGGAAAAAAATCCATCAGTATTTCCTGAGCTTCAGGCAGTCCCCAGAACCATGTGAAGTCTGGAGGAGGAGAGGGTGGGCACATGCCTGGGACGTCTGCTGGGTCTCATGCCCCCTCGCCTGGGAGAGCTGGGTGCCCGAGGGGCTCAGCTGCAGGGTGGGGGATCCAGTAGCTGCCCTGGGGGCCTCGTCTAATGTCGGGCTGACCCTCCTCTTGCAGCTACTGGCCAGGCCCTTATTACCCCACCACGGCTGCCTCCTGCCTCCCCTGTAGCTGGCCCCTGTCCTTCCCGTGGGCTTCCAGAGCTGGCCGAGACCCTCGGGGTCGCCAGGAGTCACGGGATGCTGCCTTCTCCTGCTCTGGAGACGGCAGGCTTCTCAGCTTCCACCTAAGTCACGTGCCCTTTCTCCTGAGCAGCCGGAAGGCGTCCTAATGACACCTTCCACCTTTCCTGTCAACGACTCGAGATGCATTTGTACTTAACTGCAGGGCCTCTTAATCCTTAGAGGCTGCATATTTGTTTTCTTTTCCCCCTTAATTCTTTCTTCCTCTATGTCCTTTTTATTAATTTTATCATACACACCTTTTGTTGAAAGCTTTTTAAAATTATTTTTGGGAAGAGGCCAGATAAAAACATTTTCAGTCCCTTTGGTAAGACCTCTTTCCTAACTGGCCAACCCACATGGCCTCTCCCCCCTCTCCCCTCTTACTTTTTTCCAGCCCCTTTCCCTTCCCCTGAAGTCCTCATCTGGCAAGCCCAGTTTCCTAGGTCAACCACCCTCCCACTGCACACCAGCCAATCCCAGTTAACAGATGCTGGTTGTCAGATGAAACAACTTAAGATGAATTATTCTAAAACCCAAATATTCATTTCTGGAAAACAGCCTTCAAATTTTATTAATCTTGTCTACTCCAGCTCTGCTTTCCCCACACTTTACTTTGCAAAATCATTTATTCATTCATTCTCTTTATTGAGTGCCTAAGTGCCAAGAACTAAGCAGTTAGAGCACAAGTCCCCCAGGAGCTTAGAGTCATTGGGGAAGAGATGAAAATCGGCTGATTCCAGAAAGAGAGGTAAAGCTGACCCAGTGCTTTGAAAGACCATGAGTAACCTAAGAGAGAACCCGAGAGCTCTTGGGCATCAGGATTCTTCCAGGAGGCCTTTGAAGATCTAGCCAGTCTGGTTTTGCTCGCTCTGCTTGTTCCTCTCCTTGATACCAATGAACAGGGTTTCTGTAGCAGCCACTGGTTATTTGCACTTACAAGATATATGAGATACTTTGTAGTTTATCCATAGCTAGGTCTTATCCATCCTTCCTCCTCCCTCTGCCCTTTACTCCTTTAAGGTTTTCCCAAAATTATGGTTCTGTTCATCCCTATATCAGCCTGACACCAGATGTAATTGAGTCGGCCCCATCTCCTGCACCGCGTAGATTGGGTGTGCCCTCAGGGATCATCTCTTCTGCGTGGCTGCCATAGAAGATGTGCGTGTTCACACGTCTCTGTGCTCCTTGAAGCAGTCCTCAGCACTGAAGCACACGGCTGGCACTCAACAAATATTTGCCAAATTAAGTGAAAATAAAAGGTGTGGATTCTTCTATTGTGTGCACTGCATTGAGGGGGAGGCATGCTGGTAGATGGCTTAGTTGCAAGGTTAGTGCAGAAAGGATGTCTCCAGTTTGCAGAACTCCTCACGGAGGGGTCAGGATAAAGGGCACACAGGAGATTGTCCCTGGGGAGAGTTCAACCCTGGTGTACTCCCCCGTTCCCAGCATCCCTGCTCCATCCCAGGCTCGAGGGCCCTCACCTGGGAAGTCAGCCGAGGGGTAGGGATCCTTCACCTCATTGACATTGGATTCAAATTCATCAATTTTCAGCTGTAAGGAGGAACATGATGAAGATGATGATAAAAACAAAGGCTACAGTTTCCATTTATTAAGCATTTACTGGAGGGCCAATGTAGGCTCCTCATGTAATCCTCCCCTCAGCCTGAGTGTAGGTAACATTATAATTATTACTGTTTTACAAAAGAGAAAGAGGCCCATAAAGGTCAGACAATTGCCCAAGTGACCAAATGGCAAGGTCAAGACCTAAGCCCCGCAGTCTTCATGGCATGCCCCCGGGGGGTTCTCCCAAAGAGAACTGAGCTCCCTAAGCCAAGATCCCCAGCTCTTGTAGGACCCGAATCCCTGACCCTTTGAGCTGTTTCCGTAGCCTCCAGGAAGGATGAGCTGAGCCAGCCTGGAATAAACAGGGCAGGGCTGCAAATGGTGGGAAGCCAGTCTGGACCCCATAATGTCAAGGAGGGGAGAGGGACACCTTCTTGCTCTGGAATGGGATGCTGGGACTCTGAGAAAGTCTAGTTCCCAGATGGAAGGCATCTGTGCCTCCCAGTTCAACGGGCTCCCTGGAAGAGTCACTGGCTCTCCCTCTCGGAGTGGAGGCAGGTGCCCTCACCTGGCTGAGGTAAAGTATAATCACTCCCCTACCTCCCCACCCATCCCGCCAGCATCCTAAGGCACAGCGGTGAACAAGGGGACATTCAGGGGTCCTCCCATCCTGCCTCTGACAACACCCACTTGATGGGCTCACCTTGGCAGTGGTGGGGATGCCCTCGCCCTTGGGTTTCTGTTCCAGCTTCTTGGCCAACACTGACTTCTCCTCCTCTGACTTATCTGGGAGAACCCTGCATCAGAAAACCAAAAAATCCCAAGGGCTGGGCCCAACCAGAAATTTCCTAGGGATTCTGCTCAGCCTGACAACACCCTCCGGGAGACTCCACGCCAAGGGCTCTGTAGCTCTGCGGAGGAAGGAGCAGCTTTGGCAATTAAATGAGAAGGGCCATTGGCCTGGGCAAGTCTGTGATGAGAGCATGGTGTCCAGCTTGAGCCTGTGGAAAAACATGGGTCACTGGCCAGTCATGTTCAATATTCTTTGATTGGTGAATTGATGGAAAATGGCTTTGTACCTGGTTCATAAAGAATTCACAGCATGGAAGCATAGTTTGGTCCAAAACTGGCTCAAGTCTTTGGAAATCTCTTACGAGATACCTGGACTCCTTTTCTGGTCTCTCTCTCTTCTCTCTTTCTCTGCCTTTGTCATCCCATCTTGCCTCTCCCTCCCTCCCTTAGGCATCCCATTCCCACAGGTATGGGCATTGGAAGAAGCAGGACTTTGCCTAGAACTTAGGCACTAAAAGTGTGCTCCTCAGACCAGCAGCAGTGACACCACCCGGAAACTTGTTAGGAAAAGCACCTTGGTGTCACCCAGGCCTCCTGAATCAGAATCTGCATTTTAACTAGATCCCCAGGTGACACATTTGCACTTTAGGATTTGAGAACACTGTCTAGAAGACCAGTCCTGCTTCCACAACCAGAGGAGAAGTCCCAGAGTTAAATTATAAAATCAAAGATGGAGATAATTGTAAAGGGCGTGAGAAATCAGCCCCCACTGCAGAGATGAGATGCCTGAAGGTCAGCAAAGGAAAAGCCTTCCCCTCAAGAAACACAATAACTTGGTGGCAGGGTTGGGAGGAGAATTCACAGATCCCATCATCATCAGTCCCTGGCCCAACCTGTCTGGCTCTGCCGACACGTTTCCTGAGTCTTATCTAGAAGGACAACATGCCTCTAGTCCTGCCCCAGGAACACCTCATAGGATTCAGCAATCCTTGGCCATGGTTCTTTCTCATCAGACTCCTGGGCAGCACCAGCCCAGCTCTGGAGGGCCACAGCCGTGGTCACGGCCAAGCACTCCAGGCCCCTCCCCAACTGAGGGTGCAGACCTCACCTGGACATCTTCCTGCGTTTTCTCTCCTCAGCCTTGGCCTTTTGGGCAGAAGTCAGGCTCTCCGCCTCGGCCAGGTTGTCCACGGCAATGGCCAGGAAGACGTTGAGCAGGATGTCTGAGGGGGTCCAGCTAAGGAGCTTCAGGTTGTGGGTTTAAGAGAAGCCTCCTGATCAGAAGTCCTGCCCTGTCCAGTTGGTAGGACCTAACTCCACTAGCCTGGTGGGGTAGTCAGATCCCCTCTTGCCAGAGCTACCCCATCAGCTCGGAGAAGTGGATGAGCATCCTCAGGGAAGCCTGCCTGCCGAGGGGCCCACGCTGGGGCCTGAATCCACTGTGGCCTTTGAATCCCATTCATTTCCTGCCCAGAACTGATCTCAGTTCCCACACTGTGCTGTGGGGGGAGCCAGTGAGGCACTGCAAGTGAGAAGCATGCTCAGCACACCTGTGAGGTCAATGAACAATGGTTCCCTCTCTCCCCCTCCCCACGATATCAAATGCCATGGTGCCAGCATCAGGGCCCCTTGGGCATGGCCAGCTCCCTTTCTGGTCCCGTTCACCTGACCCTCCCATCTACTCCTCTTATCTGCCCTAGCTCAGAATGTCTGGTCTCAGGGTCCAAACTGACCGCCCCTGGCCACAAGGCCCCGATTTCCTCCTTCCTGCCTCCCAGCCTTTGTCCCTCCATTTTCACTGCTCCTCAGCCAAGCCCTGCCCTTCCCCCCTACCTGCCCCATGCTCACCAACCCTTCCAGGATTAGTTCTCCCTTCCCCCTGCTCCCCCCCCCCCCCCAAAAAAAATCACCCCTGTGTTTCTCTAACCTTCCCAGTGGAAGAAATCATCCTATAGATACATCTGCATCTGTTAAGCCCTAGTTCCGCTCCCCATGAGCCCGGCACTCCCTTCAAGGCAGAGAGCCTGGAGGCCTGGATAGTGGACACCCTTGACCCTTGTTTGAAGCCCCGGTCCCTGGCTGGTCTCTACACCCCACTCCCGAGGGGATACAGTTGCCACAGACAAAAAGTATGATGAAATAAATGCACACGAGCATCCCGGGGTAGGACGGCCCCCCGTAGGCCATGATCCCATTGTACATCACCGAGTTCCAGTCTTCACCTGTCAGGACCTGGGGGCAGAAGGAGGAAAGGGGGTGGGTACACAGAGGGACTGGAGAGTCCAAAGGGCCTCTTCGTCTCCTCCTCCAGCTCTTCATCCCTCGGCTCAGGATGACACGGCTCCTGCTCTCCTCATTCATCTCCTTCAATGACCTAAGATCTTATCATCAGCTCTCAAGGGCCAAGGAGGCCGGCTGTGGGGCCACCACTTCCCTGTGCTGTGTTCCCAAGCCCCAGGCCTCCTGGCAGGCCAGGCTCCAGGAATAGTGTAAAATCCCTGGAAAGACGGGATGCCTGACCAGCCAATGGGATCAATGGAAGAAAGAGCGGGTGAAGCCACCTGTAGGGTCAACTGGTTGTCCATGCACGGCCCCTCCAGCTGCTACCACGAGGTGGTAGTACTGTCACTGCCTACAGCAGAGAGGAGTGTTTCTGTGGTCTACGCTGAGCAAGTCCTCCAGGAGTTCCATGAATTGTAACCATGCTCCCTAGGGGAGCTTTTAGGAAGTGGTTGGCTGAGCCACGCTTCCTGAGTGAGAAATGGTTCTCATTTCTCTGGGCTTTCCCAGCCTGGGAAAGGAAGAGCTCACCTTGTCCTGAGTTAGCCCTCAGAGCTGTGAGTACCACGTGGAGAGAAAGGACGTATCTGGACTCCCAGCCCACTCAACTCCATTCATTAAATATTACCTTTTTGTGGACCAGCACTGTGCCAGGTACCAGGGACAAAGACAAATAAGACAAATCAGGCACAGTTCCTAGCCCCAGGAGCTTCGACTCCAGTAGAGGAGGCAGATGAGTAACGATTACGATGGAGAGAAGCTCAGGTGGTAAGGGAGCCTGGGGAGGGACACTGAACTCAAGCCAGCAGTCAGAGAAGGCTTCCTGGAAGAGGTGATGTCCAAGCTGATCTTAAAGGGCAAGAAGCAGGATTCAGCACCTGCGGTCGAGGGTGCTGTGCACAGGCAGGCAGCCTACCTGGAAGACACTGATGAGGGCCTGGGGGAAGTTGTCGAAGTTGCTGCGCCGCACCTCCGTGTCCTCGAAGTCGTACCTGCCCCCGAAGAGCTGCATGCCCAGCAAGGCGAAGATGACGATGAAGAGGAAGAGCAGCAGCAGCAGGGAGGCGATGGAGCGGATGGAGTTGAGCAGGGACGCCACCAGGTTGCTCAGTGACGTCCAGTACCTGAAAAAGAGGCCGAGCGGGGTGGGGAGGAGGCAGACCCCTCCCCCTGGTCCCCAGGAGGTCTCGGCGGGCTTGGACTCAGAAAAAGGACTGATGGGACCCGGAGGGAGACAGGTGCCTGGGGGCTGGGAGCCCGGGGCTCAGGGCTGCCCCGCCCACCCTTTCCTTGCTGCCTTCTGGCTGCTTGTCTCAGTTTATCGTTTCACCTTCTTTAGTAGCAGCTGAGTAGCCATGGTTCTGGGAGACGAAGGGCCCCTAAGAGCCGGGCTCACACCAGCGCTCAGGAAACACCCGTCAAGAAAAGAGCTCGCCTCCTCCCTGCGCAGTCCCAGCTCTGAGTCTTCGCTCTCCTCCCTTCTTGTTTCCAGCCCCCTTTCAGTCCTTCCCTTCCCCAGTCCTCTCATCCTCTGTCCCTCTTCCCTCTCCCAGTCGTTCCTTTTCTCTCCTCCCTCTCTTTCCCACCGCCTCTCTCCCTGACCTGCCATATGACAACTTCAAGGGGTAAGAAAAAAACATAATAGAGAAATGGGGTCAAAATGAGGACGTCGTTTTTCTCCCACAGAGGGAGGTTCTTTCAAGGAGGGCGGGAAGGCCAGGCTGAGGGGCCAGGCGTGAACTGGCTCAGACCCCAGACCTCCAGAAACGAGTGTCTGCTTGGAGCCCCCCAGGCCCCAGCCCGCCCGGGCCTCACTTGGTGATCTTGAAGATCCTCAGGAGGCGGATGCAGCGGAGCACGGAGATGCCCAGGGGCGCCAGCACGCCCGACTCCACCAGCAGGATCTCCAGGAGGCCGCTGCACACCACGAAGCAGTCGAAGCGGTTGAAGATGGACATGAAGTACTGGCGCAGGCCCAGCCCGTACATCTTCATCAGCATCTCGATGGTGAAGAGGGACAGCAGCGCCCGGTTGGCCACGTCTGCAGGGTCAGCGGCGTCAGCACAACCGCAGCGCCTCGCGCCCCTCTCCTCTCCCTGCCTCCGAGCCTTGGCTTTGGCCAGCCCTTCCGCCCAGGACACCCCCGCCGTGTTTCCAAGGCATCACCCTTCCCTACCTTCAACATCCAGTCGAATTGGGTGAATTTCTGAATTCTGTTTTAGAATCCTTTTAAATTCTATTTTAGATGTCTAAAAAGCTGAGCCACCGTGTTTAACAGGAAAAGGGTTTTTTTACTTTAGGGTTCATGACTTGGCGGAGACTCCTCCCTCCATACTGTACACCTCCGTCTCTCCTGCTAAAGGAGGGGTCCCTCCACCCACCTAAAGCCAATCTGTCCACCTAGGCTTTGAGCCCCGCCACCATCTCAGGAACCCCACTATTGATGATTCCTTTCCCTCTGTATGTTTAACCTCTTCTTTTCAAATGGATCCTCCATCGACACTTTTAGATGCCCATCTCTCCCATTTCCCCCTCTAGCTCCTTTCTTAGCTCTTTCTCTGTCTCACCCAAACGTCCCAAAAGAGCTGTCTGTATTGCTCTCTTCCCTTCTTCCTGCCCTGCCCCACGGGCTCCTCAACTCACACAAGTCTGGATTCTACCCTCGTCACTCCACCAGCACAACTCTCCAGGGTCACCAGTCACCTCCCTGTTGCCAAACCTGATAGACATTTTAATCCTCACTTTCCTGACCTTCCAGCAGCACTGGACACTGTGGCCTTTTCTCTTGCTTTTACAAACACTCTATTTTCTTGGCTTCTCTCACACCATACCCCTGGATTTCTTCTACTACTCTGGCTTTGCCTGAACCTGCTCTGAAGACACAATTCTTGATCTAATCATTGAATGCTGCACTTGAGCTTTGGCCCTCTTCCCTCCTCACTGTGACTCTATCCCCTGGTGATTTTAATCGAAGATCACAGGTTCAATTGCCATCTCTATGTCAATGGTCCCCAGATTTTAATTCCTTAGCTCAGACTTCTCCTCTGAGCTCCAAACCCATTTTTTCATCTTCCTCTTTGACATTTCCATTTGGATGTCTCAAACTCAACCTGCCCAAGCCCAAGCTCATGGTACTGCCTACACTTCCCTGATTTCCAAAAATACCTGGTCATTGACTGATTTCCCCATATCAGTAAGTGGCCCTACTGCCCATTTATCTGTATGGACCAGAAACCTCAAAATCACCTTTGACTTCCTTGGAGAGGGGTGCTTACATCTTGCACTTACAGGAAATTATCTACTACATGGATGGGGCTGGCTAATTTGCATTCCACCAAGACTGGCCTTCCAAAAACTCAAATTCTCTCATGTTATATCCTCACTTAGGACTTATTAGCTTTCCATTGCCTGGAGTTGAAAGTCCCAGTACTTTATTAAAGTATATAAGGCCCTCTGTGAGCAAACACATCTCCTGGCACCCTCTCAGTCACATACAAAATTCCAGTCGAATCCAAGTCCGTATGCCCCCTGCATTCACAGCAGTGCTTTACATCTCCATATCTTGCACCTTCTTTCCTCACTTTGTTGCCTGGGGATTGTCCACTTATCATTTAAGAGCTCCAGCATCTTCTCCTCTGCGATCCTGCTCTTGCTACCTGATATTTATCCCCTCGTTGCCCTTCCTATCTTGAATTGAAATTATTTATTAGCATCTATTTTTCCTTGGAATAAGTAAGCTACTCCAAGGCAAGAGTAGGGTGTTATTCTCTCTGAAGCCTGAGTTCTTTTTCTATGCTTTACATATAGTATGTACTCAATAAACAGTTGAGTACACACTATAAAAGATAGTTATTTTTGTAGTAGAATGTGACCCTGACTGCTTAGAGTCCTACATTACTGGTTCTCTTATGTTCAGTGCCCTGTAACTGGAATAATTTGTTCAGACACTTGGGCAAACAGCTGGAGGTTTCCCAATAACTGCTATTATTGTCCTGCTAATGCCAAGAGGGGGAAAGCTGGGTGTGTCACCTCGCATTTTGGGACCTCCATTCTCCCACTGTAAAAGGAGGGGGCTAGACCATATGATTCAGCACCAATAATCTAAAAATTCTAGAAAAATAATGTCAATATCTAATCAACTTCTGCAAATCCTGCAATGCCATTGTCCAGCTTTGGCACCAGGCCACTTCTCTCCTCTCCCAGCCTTGCAGGTGTTCTCATCTCACCTTGTAGATGCGTCAGCCAGAGGGGCTGGTTGTGGTGCTCTGAGGCGATAGACAGGGTGTTGAGGGCGACAATCAGGATCACCAGCCAGTAAAAGACCTTGGACTTCACGATGTCATGGCACTTCCAGCGGAAGATGCGGTTCCACTGCCTCCAGTGTCGGCTGCAGGGAGGAGGCCGAGGAGGATGGGGTGGGAGCCGCTTCACTCCAAGTGCCCTCCATCCTGCCACTACTTCCTGACAAACTCTGGCCATGCTTGGGCCCCTCCAGCTACAGGAGAGGAGCTAAAGGCCTGAGTCAGACAGATTTAAAACTTTGCCAAGTTCGTCATCTTTCAAAGGAGAATAATAATGATGCCAATCTCAGAGGGAATTAAATGAGAGAAGGCAAACGAAAGGCTTAGCACCGTGCCTGGCATAAAGTAGGTGCTGTATACATTTCAATTGTAACTGAAACAACACTGAGATATTACATTTTACCCATTCGGAAAGCCATTCTTTAACAAATTAATATCCAGTGTTAGGGAGGGTGCGGGGAAAGGGTACTTTCACAGTTAGTACAGCCTTTATGGAGAGCCACTTGGCAGCACTTACCAATGTTTACAATCGATAGACACTTTGACTCAACAATTTCATTTCTAGGAATCTGTCCAGCAAAAATGTTCCTACTTAATGCACAACAGTTTGCATACAAGGATGTTCCCTGCAGTACTGCTTACATTACCAAATATAGGAAAGACTCATTTCATAAATTATGTGGGGCATATAGGAATCCCCTATAATTTTAATGTAACATCTACATAATCTAAGTATCTTTAAAAAAATAAAAAGTATATTAAAAAAATAAAATAAATAATGGTGTAGCCATTCTGTGGCATATTTTGCATCCAATGAAGAGAAGGTGTGCTATGTGAGTATGTGTATATATGTGTGCATGTGTGCGTGTGTATCCTGATGTGAAACGGTGCCCTCAATAGATATTTTTACATGAAGAATGCAAGTCACCAATTCATACGGAGATCACATTTTATCAACAAATCTTTGGTGGGCACCTCCTATGTGCTCGTCACTGTCTGGGTTCTGCAAAAACAAAAGCCCCAGTGTGTGTGTGTGTGTGTGTGTGTAAGAACAATGAAAGCATAAAAAAGGTAGCCATCACCGGGGTTACCTCTTTGAAGAAGGGCTGAAGGGCAGCGAGGACTTTCACCTTTTCTTTCATATATTTCTCTGTGTTTAATCTTTTAAAAGCACAATTATGTGGGCATTTGTAAAAGGAGACAGACCAACCAACCTCCTTTAAAATAAAGGCTGGAGAACCAGGAGTGTCCCTGGACCCAGCTGGCCTCCTTCCTCAAGAGCTGCCTGCTCTGCCCCTGCAACGCGCCCTCCCTCGGCCCTTGCGGGGGCTTCTGAGCCTCCTCTCCTCGCCCAGCTCCACGCTGCCCCGACCCTGACAGACACCAGCCAAGCGTGCTCGCGCCCCGCAGCCCCGGCTGCGCTGATGTGCGCCGTAAGCAGGTGGTCTGCTTGGCGCCCTCTCTGATTGCACTTCCTCTGAGGGTCCTGTCACTTCAGAGCCCCCTGGGCAAGAACTGGCTTTCCTTTCTCGGAAGGGCTGCCTTTCTAAGGGATCAGGAAGGCGATGCTAGAGCCACTGAGGGGAAAGGTAACTGGGTCCCAACTCCACTGTCTCAGGGAGCTTGGGATTGGGAGCCCGCGGGGCCGACGGGCAGATACTTACACGAACTGGATGATTTTGTTCAAGCCCTCGATTTCATAGAGGCTCTCTGTGTCGGAGCCCCCTTCGTCCAAAGACAGCTTCCCTGGGGACAGGAGAGAGAGTCGGCCAGACTTCCGGACCCACCTGGGCTTGCAGACCGGAGCCAGGCACACCTGGAGAGGCACGATGACTGGGACACCTGCGGCAAGGGGTCCTGGGGGCCCGGGATCCCTCTGTGCTTTCCCAGATTCCCAAGAGCGGAAGAACCCGCGTCAGCCTGGTACAGCGGGAAGGTCCCTGGGCTCCGAGTCAGGATACCTGTTCTACAATTCGGAGGTGCGGGGCTTTGGGCGAGCCACCTACCCTCTAAGTGCATAATGCCAATAGTGTACTTGATCGCTGAACCTCACAGGCTTGCCGGAGCGTTAACTGAGGTGGGGACCCTCTGGGGGCAGACCGTGAGCTGCAGCTCCATTGGGGAAGGGATACTGATGACAGCTTTTGGGCCCAAACCTTCTCTCAAGTCCTCGACGTCCATGACCTCGCCCTGCGTGATCCAGCTCATGTAGCCCCGGAGGTCCTCCTCCAGCTGCTGCTTCTCCCGAAGCTTCTGGAAGGTTCCCCTGGATTTGGCCTTCTCCCTCTCCTTGGTGAATTCCCTGAAATGGAAAAGAGGAGAAGGGGAGGGGAGGAGACAAGAGGGGTCGGAGAAGGGCTGAGCCTCCCACAACGGGGAAGGCGCGCTCTGCCGGGCCGGGAGCCTTCTGTTCCAGGCGTGCCACCTAGGGTCCGAGTGTCCCTCGAAGCACTGAGGGGCAGCCCCTCTCACTACCCACTCACAGGCTTTATTTCTCAGGTTGCCTTGGAGCTCTCAGGCCCTCTTTCTCATTTCTTTCATCTCATTGCTTTCATTTTCTCCTACCTTGTTTTGGGGCTACCCTGGGGCATTAGGGGCTAAAGGCATGACAGTCCACACTGCCCTCACCAAATCAGCCATGGGTCCTCAAATGGCCCTTACTGCCAACACTCTTTGAGCTACCCTTATTTAATTATGCTTACAGACCTTTGGCCTGGGAGCACTTCTCTAGGGCCTGGAAGAAACCAGGTGGCAGCTCTGGAAGGAAAGGCTCTGATTCTCTACCCTGAGGGCCAGCCAGGGGTCTTCGACCAGCAGAGGGCAGCCCTGGGCAGCAGGCAGCACAAGGGGAGAGGCCGAGGCTCCACACGACCGTCTGGGGAAGGGGGCTGAGAGGCAAGGGCAGGTCACATGGCCCTGAGCCCGCCCCAGCCGGCAGAGACCCCAGCACCGCCCAGAGCCTGTCCCCTGGAAAGGAAGAGCGTAGGCAGAGGCTCTTGGCTGTTTTGTGCCATAGATCCTCTATGTTAGTCTAGTGACACCCATGGCTCCCTTCTCAGAATAATTTTAAACACACAAAATAGAATCATAGCATGAGAAAGAGAATCAATTATATTACAACTTAGTTATCAAAATATTTTTAAAATTTGCCATAGAGTAATATATACGCTTCTTTGTTAACTAATAAGAGCTATCACAGGTTTAAAAACTATGATAATTTCAAAATAGAGTGTAAAAAATATTTGCAGCAACTCTAATGTGACATGTGATTTCTATTGGAACAAGTCACAGAACTGCTAATCCACCGTGGTTTGTTGTCCGCATTAATAATGAAAGGAAACAAGAAATTTCAGTTAGAGGTTAATGAAAAATAGAGACTTTTTTTTCCTATTCAAGTCTACAGAGCCCCTGAATTCTATCCCTGGACTGTTTGGGGGGAAGTCTCTGGGGCGGGGTGATGCCAATGGGGAAAGGATCTGCGGTCACTTCCAGCCTCTTCACTCTGGCTGGGCTGGAGGGGCCTCAGCTGGGCTGTCTCAGAGAGAGTAGCTCTCATTAATAACAACCATTAGGACTTAGCACTTATGTGCAGGACTCTCTTCTAGGTATTTTACGTTAACTCATTCAGTCTTCATAACAATCCTACGAAATATGTACTGTCAAATCATTCTTTTTTTTTTCCTATTTGACAGATGATGAAATGGAGTCACAGAGAGGTTGAGTAATTAGGTCACACAGCTACAGAGCAGTAGTGCAGGGGTTTAAATTTGAGCAGTCCAGCTCCAGAGACTGTGAGCTTAACCAGAAGGTTATGCTGCCTTGCAGTGCTGAGTATCTGCTTATGCGTATCCAGGGGTAGAGGCTGGGGTCCTGGGGCAGAGGAGGAGGGCTGGAGAACACTTGAGGAGGTAAAGGGAGGAAAATAAAAAATTGGAGGAGTTGATATGGCACAAGCAGTTGAGTGCCTGCCTTCTATATGGGAGGTCCCAGGTTCAGTTCCTGGTGCCTCCTACAAACAATGAGCAGACAACAAACAAACAAACAAAAACAAAAAACAAAACCCAAAAAGACAATGAGCAGACAATGAGATATATATAATATAGAAACTCGCATATACAGTCATCCGATATCCAACAGGGTCACCAAGCCCACTCAGCTGGGAGAGAGTGGCCTCGTCAACAGATGGTGCCTGGAGAACTGGACATCCATATGCAAAAGAGTGAGAGAGGAACACCATCTCACACCTTATACAAAAGTCAACTCAGGATGGATCAAAGATCTAAATATAAGAGCCAAGACCATAAAGACCTTGGAAGACAATGCAGGGAAGCATCTACAGGACCTTGTAATAGGAAATGGGTTCATGAACTTGACACCCAAAACATGAGCAGTGAAAGAAAAAGTAGATAAACGGAACCTCCTCAAAATTAAAGCCTTTTGCACCTCAAAGGAGTTTATCAAGAAAGTGAAAGACAGCCTACCCAATGGGAGAAAATATTTGGTAACCATATATCTGATAGGAGCCTAATAACCAGCACATATAAAGAAATCCTATATCTCAAAAATAAAAAGACAAACCACCCATTTTAAAAATGGGCAAGAGATTTGAACAGATGCTTCTCCAAAGAAGAAATATAAATGGATAAAAAGTGCATGAAAAGATGCTCAACATCACTATCTATTAGGGAAACACAAATCAAAACTACAATGAGGTACCATCTTACACCCATTAGCCTGGAGGCTATTAAAAAAACAGAGGACTACAAGTGCTGGAGAGGATGTGGAGGAAAGGGAACCCTCATCTGCAGCTGGTGGGAATGTAGAATAGTGCAGCCATAGTGGATGACAGTTTAGTGGTTCCTCAGAAAACTAGCTATAGATTTGCCATATGGCCCAGCAATTCCACTGCTGGGTATATACCCAGAAGAACTGAGAACAAGGACATGAACTGATATATGCTCACCAATGTTCACAGTGGCATTATTCATTATTGCCAAAAGTTGGAATCAACCCAAATGCCCATCAACATATGAATGGATAAACAAAATGTGGTAAATACATACAATGGAAGACTACTCAGCTGTAAGAAGGAATACAGTACTAACACATGGGATAACATGGATGACCTTATGTGAGGACCTTATGTTGAGTGAAGCAAGCCAGGCATTGAAGGCCAAATACTACATGACCTCTCTGACAGGAATTAAACAAATCAAGTTGTCTCAGAGAGCTAGAGACTGGAAGAAAGGCTTACAGGAAATAGAGGGGGGAGAGAAAGGTTGCAAGCCCACGCCCACATGGGTGAAATCTATGATAAAGTGGAGATAAGTAGTTGTGCAGTAAAGAGATAAGATGGGGGCATAGGGATAATATTGTGTTGGGTTTTGCAGGCTTGAGGGAAGCGAGGGTTGGGAGGTTGGGACAGATGGTCCATGGAATTGGGAGAGGTTGGGGGGGAGCAGGTGAACAAGGAACATTGTCAGGTACATGTTTGAAACTATAATGTTGACAAAACTCTTTAGAAAATACAGTAAGGAAGGGTTACTGATTTAAGGTGTCTGACGGGGGGCATCTGGCACAGGGTGCACCTGGGGCAGGCTTCTAGGGAGTGTGTAAGTGCTCATCTTGTCATGGTGTGTTATATCAGTGGGTGGAGACCCATACAATGAGCAGGAAGGTGTTATACCTCCATCCTGGGAAGGCCTGATGTTCTCAAACAGAGGGGAGGGTGTCTCTTGGGAGCATGGTTTGCTCCCAATGGGGGAGGACAGACTAGAGAGTCAAGCCCTCAGCATTGTTGCAAGTATCTATGTGTCTTGTCCTTCAAGCAGTGAAGCTTGGTTGTCACTGTGGGCCCTGAGGGGAGGTGGAGAGAAGAACAGAATAGATGGAAAAGAGGGTACGTGGGGGGGGGGGGCAATGGAAGTGTTCTGCATGATTGTGCAGTGGTGGATAAAGGCCATGTTAAATTCACCAAAACTTTATAGAAGTATATAGTCTGAAATGTAAACCATAATGTAACCAAACATTTATAAAAGAGTACAGTCTAAAATGTAAACCATAATGTAACCATAATGGAATGTAGTAGCTATGTTTCAATATCTGTACATTGTTGTAGCAAATATAACATCTACAAGTAAAAAGATCATTGCTGGGGGAAAAGGGTTTGATGTTGGGTATACGGGAACCCCCTATATTCTATATGTGACTTTACTGTGACCTAAAACTTTTTTGAAGACATAATAGTAATAATAATAAAAAGAATGTAGACTCTGAGGAAGAAATGGAAGAGATTGCCTTGCCACTGCACATACAGGGCAACACCTATCACAATGATGAAAGGTAAAACATGAAAAAAAATTTATGATATTTTTCATTTTTTAATACCCCATTTTATTTTTCACTTTATTTTAGTTTTTTCTAAATTATTATGTATTTTATTTCTATACTTTAAACCTATCATTACTATTCCATTTTCCTATTAATTGAATTTGGCAATATATTAGGCTTCACTTTTGAAAAAGTTTTGGATCACAGAGGGGTTCAACTATGGCAGGGGAGGAGCACTGGTGTGGGGTGTCATTGATGGGGGATGCATGGCTGGGGAGGGGGAAGTTCTCCAGGGAATGCATAAAGAGTGTATAGATATGTTCAGATGTTTGTTGGGTTTGACATAGTGGGTAGAGTTTCACATGACAACTGAGGGAGTGCTGAATTCCCAACCTGGGGAGCTCTGTCGCATTCCCCGGTGGAACAGCAACAATCCCCCAAGTGCAAGGGCAAAGACCAGTGAAGAAGGATGGTCCAAAGATGGGCCCTTGATACTGATGACTGTGCTTATGAGCCTGTGTGCCTGAAATTTCAACTAGGCCTAGAGCTGTAGGGTGCCTAAGAGTTACCTCCTGAGAGCCTCCATGTTGCTCAAATGCGGCCACTCTCTAAGCCAAACTCTGCACATAAATGCATTACTTTCCCCGCAGTGTGGGGCATTACTCCCGGGGATGAGCTTCCCTGGTGCTGAGGAGCTACTACCAAGCACCAGCGAGTGATGCAACTAGAAAAAGACCTTGAATAAAAAGGGGGAAATGGTAAAGACAAATGAGTTTATATGGCTAAGAGACTTTAAAATGAGTTGGGAGGTCATCAGAGGGGTCGTGCTTATGCATGTCTCAGCAGGATCTCAGCAACAGCCAAAGGAGATACAACCCCAGGTAGTGGTGCTCCTGAGGGCTACGGAGACACCCAGGACCTACGGTCATGGCAGATGGCTCTGGAGTTCAGTGCCTTGCCAGTGGGCCCCACTTTGGAATTTGTGCTCCTTAGTGCGACACAGTTGGACTCAGATGTGACTTCTCTACGCATGTGTCTTCTGTCACTTTTACTGAACCTGTGATTGGTGCTGGGGTTGGTGTATGCTCAGGAGACTTGACTCTCTGGACTGTCCATGTGCTAGCTGGGCCCTGAGCCTCAGCAGAGATGCAGCACCTACTCTCCAGTTCATTGGACTTACCCAGGTCAGTTAACAAGGAGATACAGATGGTCAACCACCACACCAAGGAACCAAGAGAGTCTACAACTGCAAGCAGGTAAATCCCGTCCATCAGCCATGTGGGAGCTAAGCCCCCTCTCAATTTAGAGGTGGAGTAGGAATCACCATCCCAGGGTCCTCAGGATGGAGGAACAAAATATGAATTAGAGTGGACTTACTGGCATTCTACTATAGAATTATTGTGACTCTAGCAATGGAAGAAATGATATCATTGATGTAGAGACAGGGGCAATGGGAGTTGCTGAAGGCAGGGAGAGTGAAGAGGTGGTATTGTGTGGGGGCATTTTCAAGACTTGAAGCTGTCCTGAATGATACTGCAGGGACAGATGCAGGGCATTATATATCCTGCCATAACCCACTGAATGGACTGGAGATAGTGTAAACTACAATGTAAACTATAATCCATGTGGTATAGCAGTGCTCCAAAATGTATTCATCAAGTGCAACGAATATACCACACTAATGAAAAAAGTTGTTGATGTGGGGAAAAAAAACACAATGAGCAGACAATGAGCAAAAAAAAAACAAAAAACCAAGCAGGGAGTGGATGTGGCTCAAGCAGTTGAGCACCCACCTCCCACACGGGAGGTCCCAGGTTTTGTTCCCGGTGCCTCCTAAAGAAAGAACAAAAGAGACAATGAACAATGAGAAAAACAAACAAACCAAAACAAAAAACAAAACCAAAAACAAGCAACCAATGAGCAAACAGACAAGGGAGCCATCTGGGGTGGGGAGGAGGAAATTGAGCGTGGGGGTGGGCTCCTGCCTGAATTGTCTATCTCTTCCTCACTAACCAGAGAGAAAGCTTTGGCCTAGTTGGTGCTAAAGAAGACCCAGAGATGAGCCAGTGCTCTAGCCCACATCTTCTTGCCCTCCTCCTCCCCCAAATCCTTTCTTTCCTCCCCCTGCTGCTCCTCCTCCTCCTTCATCCCCTTCTGTTCTCCCCTGCTCTCCCCTCCTCCTGCCCCCTCTTCTCCTCCTTTGCACCCCTCATCATCCCCCTTCTTCTCCTCTCCCCCTTCTCCTTCCCCTCTTCCTCTTTGTCCTCTCCTCCCTGCTGCCTTTGAACTTCCTTACCCGCTTAGGACGCCCAGCACCAGGTTGAGGATGAAGAAGGATCCCAGCAGAATGAGGGTGATAAAATAGATCCAGGGCCACTGGTTCCCAATCGCATCATTGACCTGGTTCAAACAGAGCTGTGAGCCTGGCCTCTGGCTTGAGGGCTTCGGCCCCTTACCCCAGCCTGCCCACGCGGACTCCACCCGACCCTGGGGACAAGGAGCGAAGCCCTCTGAGCCCAGCGAGGGGAACTTTTCAGGACCTCCCAAAACCTGCTGACTGTCTCCCTGGCCGGGCAAGACAGACCCCATTTCCCTCCAACCAGGGCATCTCCCCCCTGCCTGCCGTGCCTTCCTCATGGATGCCATCTCCAGTTGCTCTCTTTACAGCTAAATGTTTCAAAACAGATGAAACACTAAAAGGTCTGGGCCTGAGGTTCCAGCTCCTTCCTGAACAACCCCTGCACCCCCAGGCAAGTCACCCAGCCCCTCTGAGCATTACCGCATCTGTCTAATGGGGAGGATATGTGCTTTCTCTCCTCACAGGCTTGTAACAGAGGCCGAGCAACACGTGACAGTCCTTTGAAATGCTTAATAATTTGCTTCCCTAATATGAGCTTCCAAGAAATATGCATAGCAATCCTGCAAATTTGCAAGGAATTTGACAGTGTTACCATGTCCCCGCCATGGACATGATCCCCTGGCGACTAAGAGTTCCGGGACTGGAGCCGCGGGGCTCCGCGGCCCATTCTTGGCTCGGCTGCTGATTGGATCCATCACTGTGGGCAAGTCACAGCCTCTCGGAGCCTCAGTTCCCCCAAATGGGAACAGTGGGGTCCACTGCTGGAGGATTAAGTCAGAAATGCACTCTGGCTCTTGATAACACCAAATAAACACACCCCAAGAAGTAAACCCTTAAAGGTACTGACCGTGCCAGGCAGGCACTATTGTAACTCAGCTATCCCCCACGGTGCAGGAAGTACTCTTATCCTTATTTTAAAGCTGAGGAAAGCGATAGCTGATAATATTAACATGGGAAAGCAGTCTTGCCAGAGCAGAGAGAGAGGCTCAAAGGGCCCTTTCTCCCCCCAGGAGCCTGGAATTCCAGGCCATCAGGAATGAGTCAGAGCCAGGCATAGGTAACAGGTAAGAGAGGACACCAGAGCCCACAGAGCTCCAGGGCGCCACTCCTTACCCTGCCTGGGTCCCACACCGACAGGGAGTGCCAAACGGTGCTGGGACACACGCCTGGGGCTGGGAGGGGCCCGTGCCCCCGATACAGTTTTCCCAGGGAGGGGCGAGCAGGAGCCGCAGGGAAGCCCGCAGGTGACTTCTGGGTGACTGAGAGCACCCCCATCGGCTCCCCTCGCAGGCCTGTGGATAGGGCGACCCTGTCCAGGCAGGCACGGCCAGACGCACCCAGTACAGGACGTCGGTCCATCCCTCCATGGTAATGCACTGGTACACAGTGAGCATGGAGAAGCCGAAGTTGTCGAAGTGGGTGATGCCGTTGTTGGGCCCCGGCCAGCCGCCCCGGCACTCGCTGCCGTTGATGGTGCACGGGCGCCCCGAGCCCGTCCTGGCGCAGGGCGAGGGCTTCTCGTTCTCCACCGTGGCCATGATATCTGGAGGCGGAGGAACAAGGAAAAGGTGCTCAACTGCAGCTTAAAAAAGCACACACTGCTGAAAATGCCAAGGACCGTTCCACGCTCCCACATGGGGACAGATGAGTGCCTGGGGCTGAGGATTCAGCAGTGATATCTACAGGCAGCAGAAACCAAGCGTCAGGGCCTCCCTGGGGCTCCTGCTTCTGGGGTTCGTGGTCCATGAGAGACTTTTGTATCCAGAGAGTTGAAACAAGGAGGCAGCTAGCTGCCCGGCAGGGTGGAGCTCACGCACTGTGATGAGAGAGTTCTGAGAGGCTAAAATGGTGATACTCGAAGGAGGCTGGGATGAGCTCTATAAGACAGCCACCTAACGGGGCAGGGGTCTGCTCTCAGGGGAGTTCCCAACAGACCTGCCTTCCTCTTTGTTCCCAGGGATGGTGCTTTCATTGTCGCCAAATCCTGCAATTTTGATGCCATCCTGTATTCCCTTTTCTCCCAGGCCATTTTAGTCTCCTTTTGCATTCAGAGATCAGCTTAGCACATCAGAACTGGAATGTCCTCCCTTCCCCAGACTGAAGATGGGAGTGGGAGGACATCGGCAGTCCTGACAGGGTCCCTGACACCGTGAAGTAGGAGCCCTGGTCCATGAAGGGCATTTGAGCGCCGCTGGTCAGTGCCCATCAGGAACTCAGAGCACGGGGCAGGGCATACAAATTTGGTTTGAAGGTTGTGTTAGAAAGTCCCTTCCTTTCTGTCCTGATGCTTATTGTCGGATGTAGGTTGTTACGGTGATGGGAATAAACTGAAAGGGCAGTGGATTAGGAAGGGAGCCATTGAGAGCTGTATCAGAATTTAGGCTTTGAGTTGGGTTTGGGGTTTGTGTTGACTGTCTCCTTGTTGTCAGCAGGCACAACGAGGTGAGTGGAGCCTCTGGAAACGCTGCAAATCAAGGCGGTCTCCGCCCTCCTGTGCAGTTCTTTTGTGTCAGATGCTGTGGCTGTGGTAGCAGGGCTTCTCCTGAGAGAGGTCACGGCTGTCAGAGTAAGGCAGCAGTGCTCGAAGTACAGGAAGAGGGTCAGAACTCTTTTCATAGGAAGGCTAAGAAGTTAAATGCTTTTTTGTCACCCATTTTTTCAATGAGTGTACAGTGACATTTTCCAGATATTGCCACAGACCGAATGCTGAGGCAAATATGAGAATCCACTGTCCTTCTGGTAAGCTAGAGCTTAAAGAGACTTACAGAAAATGCAAAGCAATGCACCCTTCTCACTAAATGTTTTGGTTTTGGAAAAAAAAGTGATTTTTCACAAAAACATTAAGTTCCCATGTAATGGGTTCATTACTACCCTTTTAAAATGAATTAATAAAAATTACAACATTTTCTCAGTTTTTATTTCTAATACAGTGAATATCAATAGATAAAACCATATAAACAAAAGCTCTTTGGCACCGAGTAATGGTTAAGAGTGTAAAGGGGTCATGACACCAAAAAGGCTTGAGAATTGCTGGTTTAACTAATTTCCCTTAAGTGCACCCCAGACCCCTGACAGCCCTACAGGTGACCTCTTTGGCCCCAGGTCTCGTCCTCCGTGGGTCCCCTGCTCTGAGGACCCCTGACTCTGAGGGGAGACCTGCTTGGACTAAAGCTAAACTCCTCAGGCCCCATCTCAATCCAGAAAGCCCCAAGACAACACATGGCATCTGTGTGTCTGCTGAGAGGGGCGGTGAGATTCAGAAGGTGCTACAGCCCAGTCCCTGCCCCGTTTCCACGCAGGGCTGTCCTTCCTCCAGCTGACACTTGTCCAGGAGAAAGCCATCCCCCAGGCCAGCAGGGCTGGAAGCAACGGCCTAACCCCCCTTCTTCCCTTGCTAGGCTGACCTCCCGTCTCGATTTGTCCTAGGCCCTCCCCAGCTCCCCAGTCCAGCCAGGAGCTCACCTGTCCCAACGAAGTAGCAGGTCTTGTGCATTTTGCCCTTGAAGAGCTCCAGCCCAATGATGGCGTAGATGATGACCATGAAGAGGACCAGCAGGGCGATGTGGAACAGCGGCAGCATGGCCTTGAAGATGGAGTTGAGGACCACCTGCAGGCCTGCGGCGGGCGGGGCGGGGAGAGAGAAGTCAGCTCTGCTCTAGGCCTCGTGGCCCGCCCTCTGTATACAGCGCCGGGAGCTTCTGGGACACCAAGGTCAGAGGGGGGTCCCAGACCTGGGGACAAGGGAACAGGACGGGAGAGGAGGAAGGGGGTCTGCAGAGGCACTGCCACCCACTGGGCACCCCCGACACCAGCCGCAGGGGTCTGAGCACGCGGAAGGCTCGCAAGGCCTTGACGTCCAGGCCGGCTCCCTTGCTGCTCATCGGGGCTGTGTTGCTCTGGATGATGTTAACCTGCTCCAGAATCACAGTGAAGACCCTGGAGTGGAGAAGGGGGCCACGGTCAGAGGGGCCCCTGCCCCAGTGGTCTGGGACCCTGAGCCTGTTTCCAGCTGTGCTCACGGGTCTGGGAGAGACGACAACTGGGCTTCATTAGCTGCTAACTGATGATTTGGGAAAGGCCATCGGTAGCATTTTATTGAACAGAATTCTGTGGCCAAGGGCAGACAGGGTGAAAAGAGCACCATGAGCCACCCGTGGGGTCTGCCTGGGGGCTGACGGGGCGGGTGAGGGACGTGGACCTCTTGGAGGGGGTGGGGCTGAGGGTACCTTGCCGCTCACTCAGGGGTGGCCCCGAGAAGAAAGTGTGACGCTAGTTCTCCTCCGGGCTTTTCCTGGCGTTGCACTTCCTGATAAAGTGCCTTTCCTACTTCCTTTCCTGCTCCCCTCTTCCTCCTTTCTCAATGTACTCAAATTTCCATGACCGTTTGAGGCCACCTCAAACCTGCCTTCCCACGAATCCTTCTTCTGACCACTGAGCCCAAGGGGTCGGCTCGCGCTGGCTGCGCCGCGTGCTGCTGCTCTCTGACCTTCTACTGTTCTGTATACATTTGTCTTGGCTTCCAACCAGGGTAATTCACTAAGGGCAGAGACTGAGTCAGAGAATTCTTCCATCTTCCCTGTTGTGCCTAAAGCAGCCCTGGATAACGGGGAGGTGTTAGCCTAACATTTGCTGAATTGAAGGTCAGCTTGGGCTCTGGAGCTGAGACCGCCTGGGTTTGAATCCTGGCACTGCCTCTGGGCAGGTTGCCTGACTTCCCTGGACTTCCTTTTCCAAAAAGTGGGGAAAAGAAGAGGATTTTGTAAGGATTAAATGAGATGTCACAGGTAAAGCACATAGTAAGTGCTCAATAAATGCTGCTGTTTTAATTAGGTGGTTGTTACTGGAGGGAAGGAACTGAATGTCCGTTTTTGTGAACCCAAATAACAGGCACTCAGTGGAAATCCGTGGAATAAATGGATAAATGACAAAGGTTGTGGCACTTAGGAACATCTAGAAACCACCAGCTATTGGAACCACACGTGGTCTCCAATTTTGTGGGATGAATAAAGAATAAAGGAATTTAAAATGCCCAGTGGGGAAGGCCTCTGGGACCCGCCAGCGTGGGGCGATGTTTCACTCACTCGCGGAACACTGGCTGCACCCCGCTGGGCGCCACCCTCGGGTGGGGGTTGCCCCTCGGCGGGGGTTGGCGCAACCCCAGGGTCCCTCCTGCCTTGGCGATGGTGGCGGTTGTGGTGGGCACAGAGACCTGGGGAAGGCCCTCCGGCCTCGAGTCCCCCCCAGCCAGGCCTCACCCCAGGAAGACGATGGTGAAGTCAAGCACGTTCCAGCCGCTGCGCAGGTAGGCGTCCTGGTGGAAGAGGAAGCCGTAGGCAACGATCTTCATGGCGGCTTCCACAGAGAAGACGATGAGGAAGAAATACTCCAGCTTTTCCTGCAGGAACAAACGCAGTCACACACCTCTTCTGAGCAAGACCTTCCAGCACCTTCCTGTCCCCTCGGCGTCACACGAAGCCCACGTCACGCCCCACAAGGCCCTCTGGGATCTCGCCACCCTGCCTCATCCCACTTACCTCCCAGACCTCATCTCCACTGGGGCTTCCCTTGCACTCTCCATTCCACATTGGACTCCACGCTCTTCCTCAGCCCTGCCACGCGGGCTCCTGCCTCAGGGCCTTTGCACTTGCTATCCCTGCATCTGGATGTTACCCTGTCCCTCAACACTCCCTCACTTCCCACAGAGCTTCACTCAAAAGCCCGCACAGAGGCCTTTCCCAGCCACCAGAGTGCCATTTCGGCTCCCGCCAACATCTCGTGCTCCTCTTCCCTGCTTTATTTTGTCTTTTTAGCACTTACCTCCAGCTAAAATACCATATATTTCTTACTCATTTTGCTCATTATCTATCCTCCCCACTAGAAAACACACTCTATGAGGCGTGGCAGCTTTCACCCACTTTTCCCATTACTCTATCCAGTGCCTAGAGTTGGATGAATGGTCCAAGGTTCAAATGAGGCTTCCCCCACTGGTGTCCAGTTTGGGCCTTTTTCTTCTCCCACCATCCTGTGGAATGAGGGTAGGAGGTGGGGGTGGATTTCTCTGAACTCCCAGCTGACCCTCCCTTGCTGGGCAGGGTCTGGCCCTGTAATAGTTTTTCCTGTAACCTTCCCCAGCACACCTCCCGCCCCTATACCAGCTGCTTGTGGGTAGCCCCTTAAATCACACCAGCATGATGATGCAGGGCGAGGGGAGAGGGTACAGTGTCTGAGGACGCCCTGCAGGTAAGAGGCAGGGGCTTTCAGCTTAGCCCCACCCTGCCGGAGGCCCGGCTCTCCTGTAGCCTCATCTGCTCTGCTCACTAACCTACTCTTGCTGGGGCCACCCGTCCCCCTCCGCTGGCCCCAGGTGAGAGCTGTTTCCAACCGAGCAAGCAGGCCCCTCCGTCAGGGCTCCAGGCTGAACCTGCCCTCCTCGCCCGCCGCTGGAACCCTGGCTGGGCAGCTTGCAAGAGCTCTGACCCCTCCCCATGTCAAACCCGTCTTCCTGGTCTCCCGAGGGCTGCAGCATTGCAGGACTCCAGGAAGTACTCAGCACATAGAAAACAACTTGAACGGCACCCCTGGAGCCGTGTGACCAAGGGTCTGCGCCTCACAATTCAGCCCCTCATTACCATCTCAATCACCGGCGCCCACCCCCAGCAAAGCCCCTCTCCAGCTAGGGTCTCTCCCCATTAGCACACTTGGGGGCAAAAGCCTTCATATTGTGGATTCCCGATTCCTTCACTCTGGGTGGGACCGCATCAGGGAACTGGCTACCTCGTTAGTGATTAGGAAGAGAATTTATTTTCACTTGGTGACAGTGGGTAAGTGTGCAGGCAAGGGGAGAGGTCTCCAAATTGCTCGTTAATATGGACGTGGCCCCACAAATCTCCAAATTAGTTATTTAGAGAATTTTCCTGAAAATGTGATTTCCCTTTCTATACAGAGGGGGAAACTGAGGCACATATGAACCTGCTTTCCTCAGCCTCAACCCCAATTCCTTTCACCAGTTTGTAACCCCAAAGGTTTCTTCTTTGAGAAAATGATAATATGCAATAAAAATGCAAAGCCATGCCCTTCTCTAAAGGGACTCCTGGGAGGGGGGGTGCTTTATACTAAGTGGACAGCTTAGGGCAAGCAACTCCATAAAAGGCAACTGCAGAGGAAGGTGGGACTGGGAATGCTCCCGGCTGGAAGGTGCAGGGCTGGGGACACTGATGGAGGCACTCCTTGGATTCAGGCAGCTTCCAGGTCCCTGCAGCAGGCTTCCTGGAAGTCCGCACACAATTAAGGGAACCGCACAGGGAGAAGAGTAAAGTGGAGTCAGCGTTTAAGTTTTCAGACGGGAGGTGTGAGTTGATGGGAGGGAAAACGGGGCCCAAAATAGTGCTCTCAGGCCAGGCAGCCAGCCATGTACACCGAGAGCTGCCTGCACCTGCCCCTGCCTGTCCGGCCACCGCCTGGCCCCAAGCGGGCTTGTCACGGGCTGCAGGCCCATGGACGGGGTCATTCAGGTACCACAGTCCATTAGCTCTGAAGGCACAGAACTCCCCACATGCTCTCCCAAGCCCTGTGCTGGGGGCCTGGAATTAGCATGCACAACCATAGCAACCCTGTGAGCAATGCTGTGTGTCCACACCGCCTGGACCCTTGTCCAGGAGGGGATGGAAGTCATAGGAAAGCTGTCGGCCGTGTCACATCGGGTTGGTCCCCTAGCCCTTCCAGCCTGGGCTCAGTCATTTACAGAGGAATGAGGGGCATCCATCCCACAGATCTTTATTAAGCTCTGGACTGGATGCACTGGGCAAGGCCTGCCGTCTCCCCGAGATCAGTCATCCACTTTACCTAAACATTCCCGTTTCTTTCAGGACCCTAAGAGCCTGCCAGCAGCAGCAGGTGGGAGGCAGTAGGCATTTGGTAGAATGTCTCACCAGCTCTGTTTCTTTAGGGAAGTTCCTAAACCTCTGTGAACCTGTTTCCTCAATTGTAAAACTGAGCTAAGATAATGATTACTACCTTAAAGAGTATCTTGAGGATTAGGTGGCACGCTGTAGACAAGTGCCTACCATTGTCAAGTGCCCAATAAATTACAGCCATTCTATTTTTTAAAAAGAGTCAAAACCAGGAAACATTTATTTGAGCCCATCATAGCAGGCATCATGAATTGCTACAGAGAAGTAATAAGGCAGTATGCGCTACCTTTGTACATGACATTTGTGTACTACCTACAACACTGGGCATTCTGGTGTCTGATTCATCCTGTGGCCGTGGAATGGGAACTCTATCCTGCTTTATAGATGGCGAAACAGTTCCAGACTGGGTCTGTGGTTGCTTTCAGGCTACAGAGAGGAGCTATGGCAGAGTCAGGGATCCAGCAAGAGACCCCTGCCTCTCAGCCCCGGCCAGGGTGGCTGACCGCCATTCTTACCGGACACGTGGGCCTCCTGGGAAGTCCTGCGGACAGCCTGTGCCGCCTCCTGGACTGCGTCCCATTGGCTTCACAGAGCTGTTGTATGAGGTCATGCCTATTGGTGGCTCCCACAGCTGGCTCCGTCCTCCTCAAACTCAACATGTGCAAAACTGAACTCCTCTCCCCCTAACCTGCTCCTCCTCATGTGTCCCTGTCTCAGCAAACGGCACCAAGTCGCCCAAGCCAGAAACCCAGGGGTCTTTCAGACTCCTTCCTCTCGCTCTCCCCCGGGCCCCTCCATTCGTCAAGTCCAGCCCTTTCTACTCCCTAATAGCTCTTGTTTCCATCCCCTCCTCTCCATCACCACTGCCCCCCCCGCATCTGCAGTTACCTGCTGCCTTAGGACACTCCACGCCACCTTCTCTCTAGAGATCTGCCTGCTTCCTTGCCTCCAGGTCTCCAGTGGCCCTGGGCTGCTTACCAGATAAAATCCAGAGCCTTCTGTACAAGAATTCTGCTGACCTGCCCGACCTCACACTGCACCCCACCAGGCATGGGGATTAACTTTCAGCGCCCCAGCTCCCCAGCTGCCCAAGGCACTGCACCTTTGTTCACCGCAGCCCCTCAGTGCCGCAGAGGCCCATCGCCCAAGCAGAACTGCTCATCATTTAAGATTCCTCTGACCCTTAAAAGTTGTGTGCACACCAATGTTCATGGCAGTGTTATTCACAGCAGCCAAGAGGCTGAAGCAACAAAAGTGTCCATCAACAGATGTGGTGTGTGTGTGTACGTATAATGGAATATTATTCAGCCATTAAAAGGAATGAGGTTCTGATACATGCAGCAACACAGATGAACCTTGAAGACCTCACATTGCAGGAAATAAGCCAGACACAAAAGGGCAAATATTGTATGATCTCAGTTTTATGAAATAACAAGAACATACAAATTCATAGAGACAGAAAGTAGATTATGGAAGTGGATTTTGCTCAACTGATAGAGCTTCTGCCTACCACGTGGGAGGTCCATGGTTCTAAACCTGGACCTCCTTGACCCGTGTGGAGCTGGCCCATGTGCAGTGCTGATGCGTGCAAGGAGTGCCGTGCCACGCAGGGGTGTCCCCTGCATAGGGGGGCCCCACGTGCAAGGAATGTGCCCATAAGGAGAGCCGCCCAGTGCGAAAGAAAGTGCAGCCTGCCCAGGAATGGCGGCGCACACGCGGAGAGCTGACACAGCAAGATGATACATCAAAAAGAGATAAAGATTCCTGGTGCCACTGACAAGAATACAAGCAGACACAGAAGAACTCACAGCAAATAGACACAGAAAGCAGACAACTGGTGGGGGAGAGGGGGCAGAGAGAAATAAATAAAAAATAAATCTTAAAAAAAAAAAGAAAGTAGATTAGAGGGAATGAGGAGCTATTGCTTAATGGGTGCAGCGTTTTCTGTTTGGGGTGATGGGAAAGTTCTGGTAATGATTGATGGTGATGTTAGCACATCATGACTGTGATTAACACCACTGAACTGCACACACGAAAGTGGCTAAATAGGAAATTTTATGCTGTATATATTTACCATGATAAAAATAATAAGAAAACAACAACAACTTCTGAATCCCCACCCCCCACCCCGAGGCAGAATCCCGCCCGTGCCCGCAGCGCCTGTAACCCTGGAAGCTTGCCCTGCTCTCCACGCCCCCATCACGCTGCGGCCTCCTTGGAACCCCTGCTGTGGGGACTCTCCATGGTGTCCTGCCCCAAGAACAGGAGAGATGTGACACTGCTAATAGCATTTGCGTAAAGAGCCAAGGGACACCCTCCAAAGAGGGCCGCTGCGAGCCTCTGTCGGTGGTGGGTGGGGGGGGTTGTGGTTGGAAGAGGCCGCCCTGCCCCAGGGGTGTGTGCTCCTCCCCCTCCCAGCTGAACACACCTGAGCTGAGGCTGTGCCCTCTGCGTGGGCTCGTCCCCAGGACGCCCCCTGGCTGGCTGTCTCATCACTGACGTCTTCCTGGCCACCCACTCACCCACCCAGCACCTTCTCAGCCCACTTCATTTTTCTGTTTAGCAGATATACCCTCCTGGCATGCTACATATTTATTAATTCCTTTAAAAATCTCTCTCTCCTGACTAGATATAAGGTCCACGGGAGCAGGGACTTTGCTTCATTCACTGCAACATCATCTCCAACTGAATGAACGCATCAGTGTCCTCGTGCATCGCCCCTCAGGACTGTGGGCCCGTGCTGGTCCGTGAAGTGTTTGTTATCCCTCCGAGATGAGTTAAGTACAGGTACTGAGAGTGAACATTTGGGAACTTGTACAGAAATGTGTCGCCACGTCCAAGCACGTGGGTAGACTCGCCTCACTGAAGAGGGAATGGACCATTTTGGGTTTGTCAAAGCCACATGGCAAGTCCCACAATGCCCCAAGCTATGAAGGAGTGTTGGAGTACGTGTTGGTCCAATGAATGAAAGTTAAAAACAACAAACTGGTCCTTCCCCACAGGTCATCGGAGAAGCTCGGCTCTAGAGTACAGCCTAGCATCTGGCACGCAGTAGGCGCTCAAGAAATGAACAATGGAAAGTTGTAATCTCTGTTGCAGCATAGTTCAGAGGCAGATGCCACCTTGGGATCTCCATTTTAAGGAGGGATACCTGGACCTCAGGCCCTGACATCAGGGCAGGGGAGACCCCCTCTGCCCTGTCTCCCCAGGTCCCTTGAGCTCCCGGAGGACTGGGTGCCTGCCTGACTTGGTGAGGGGAGAGCTTCATCACCAGCTCCCTACAAGGCCTTTATTACCAAGCTTTGCCTTCAAGGGAGTTCTCTTCTTTAACTCGAGCTCCCCGGGGCCATGCTTGGCTGGAGGTGGGCCTGGCATGGTACCCTCCCCCACAACCCTTGCACCTGCTACAGAGGCACTGGCGCTGGGCCCTCCCAAAGGGTTGGGCTGGAAAAAGCAGGGCTTAGACAGCACCTCCTCTTCCCCACCCCCTCCTCCTATTTTCAGGCTGAATCTTCTGTCTCCACGCAGACTGCTCCTCCCCGCCCCTCCCTGCCCCGGCATGCCTGGGCCTTGTGAGAAGACCGGGGGAGCCATCTCCAGAGGGACCTGCCGGCCCCCGGCTCCCTGTCTGGGACCACAGAGGCAGCTGTCACCATGCCCTCTCCCCCCACTGGTGACTGCAGGCACTGTCCCTGATGCAGACACTGTGGCTTGCAGGAGGGCTGGCCTGGACTCCAGGTCCCTCGGCCACCGGAGCCTTCTTTGGAGGGCTCTGGGATCTACAGTGCTGGGCAAGTCTGGGGAGGAGCTGACAGAGGAGTCAGAGTGGGCACAGTTTAAAAGCCCCCTAGCCCTGTACCCTATGCCTTCTCCATTGCCTGTGCCAAAAGCCTCCTTCCTCAGGGCCAAGGAATTGTGAGCTGCTAAGACACAAACCCCGCTGGTAGGCATTAGACTTATATTTGTTGCTAACACTTTAAGGTGCATTTGCTTCATGGAGCCAAAGTGGATTTGGCTGAGGGTGGGGGAGCCCAGGGAGCTGTGTCAGGAGCTTCCGCTAGGAGTGGGCTGAGCCAAGGCCACTATCACATCCCTTCACTCCTAGGGGCCTCAGAGCAAGCACATGAGGTAGGCTGGACAAGTGCTAATATTATGAGATACTTTAAATACTGAGTACGATTTTCCTCCTGGATTCATCTCCTTTCTGTCTCCCTTAAGCAGGCGGCAGCACTGAGCTTCCTTGCCTTGAGAGAGGTTTCTGTCACGGCCTCCAGGCCTTTGTTTTCTAAGCCTGAGTCCATCATGAGGAGCAATGGGTTGGAAGAGAGAGAACTACCTCACATTGCAATAGACAGTCACCCTGGGTTGGGAGATCTCGAGGGCAGAGCAGACCTGGCACCTGTCCCCTCACAGCACCCTGAAGATGGGGCAAGGTGGGGCAGAAGGCCAGGGGCCCGACAAGGCAGGGCCCAGCCTTGCCATCGATTCCTGCACCTAGACTTTGCATGGAGACAGCAGAGGTGGGCCTGAGGGGGCCATGTGGCCTTAGTCACGTGGACAGAAGAGGCCTGTGAGCGCTGAGAACTCCCCCAGGCCCTTCTGAGATCCAGAGCCTGGGCCCCGCACCAGGGCAAGCAGGATGGCTGGAAGCACCCCGAATACCGCCTGTGGCCCTGAATCCAGATAACACTGGTTTATAGGGAACACGGTGGCAGTTTGTGGACTGAAGTTCAGTCCTGCTACACTCCTCCTATTTCCAGGAAAATGAGGCTTGGTGAGGTGAAGCAAGGCCCAAGGCTGCAGGCGGCAGGGGGGATGAGCCCCCTTGCCCCACCTGCCAGTCCCGAGACCCCAGCTTTCTGGTAGCCACCTGATGGCCTGGCCGCTGCGGCCACACCACTCTCGGGGTGCCCAGGAGCCCTGGCGACTCCACGGCCACCTCAGCAGCCAGGTTTGGAAAATGAGCTGCTGAGGAGTGAGGGAGGTGGCTATATTTAGTCTCTCGCACCGTCACCCAAATAAACGTGATCTGGGCAGGTCTCTGCCTTCCCACCTCTCCCAACAGGGACTTCACCCCCTTCCCTTCTCCCACGTGGCCCTTCCCACCTGGGCCACCACACTCCCTCCAGGCCCAGGAGGCGCAGACCCACCTGGGTGCAGCTGTCCAGGCCCCTCCAATCCCCCCCAGCCCCCGTCTCCCCTATCCTAGGAGCCGGAAGGGGCCCTGGCAATTGGGGTGGTGTTGAGGGGGCAGGAGGGGGGAGTGGAGCGCCCAACCCAGGACCCCAGCTCTGTCCTGGGTGACAGTGATACTAGTAGCTAGGATGCATTAGGCACCCAGTATGTGCCAGGGCCTTTTCTAGCCACATAGATTTAATCCTCGCCAAAACCCTGGGAGGTGGGTACCCTGAGGCCCATTTTTACAAACGAATCCAGACAGGATTCGACCACCAGGCCGGCGTGGGGAGGGCGAGAAAGAGGTCAGCTGGCGAGAAATAGAACACCTGGGACGGCTGGGTGGGTTTGCAGCCCCCAGCCCCCAGCCCCCTGGCCCCAGCGTCTGCCAAAGCCTCCCCAGGCCTGGGCCCAGTGGGACTTCTGCAGTGAGGACTAAAGGTATGAGCATTTATTGAGCAATGCCTGTGTGCCAGGCTGGGCGTGACGTGGTCTCACTGATCCGAGAGTCCTGGGAGGGTGGGGATTGTGGGCCCATTTTCACAGTTTTAAAAGCTGCCCATAACTTCTAGAAGAAGCCAGGCCTGTTTGACTCGGAAGCCCCTTGTATTCCGCTGGCGCTCCTGAGCACCACACCCCTTGGAACCAGTGCCCAGGGTTTCTTAGAGGCTTTTCTTGTTCAGGTAATCGTGGAGTCCCAGCCCCTCGTCCTGGGGAGAGGGGTACCCACGGTGGGGGGGGAGAGAGCGGGCTGTGGGGGCGGCCAGCAGCCGGATCTAATTTCATTTCGCAGACCTTGGGCCGGTCTGCGCTCTGCACCCCTGGGGGGATGAGAAGCCGGGTGGACCTGGCGCGGGCTGGGCCCTCCCCGGACTCCGCAGGTTCCGCATCCCAGAGCTGGGGACCTGCGGGCGCCGCGAGCCCCCCAGACGGCGAGGCCGAGCGGCCCCCCGACCGCAGGAGTCTGCGGGCACATTCCGGGCCCTATAAAAAGAAACCCGCGGCGGCTGCCAGAGGGTTCTGCATCCTCAGAGCTGCAACCTGAACCGCGGGAATGTACCGGGGGCCTGGCGGAGGAGGCTGACGCCGGGCGGGCGGGAAGGGGGCGCCCCCGCCGAGCACCGCCCGCGCTGCCCCACCGCCCGCCCGCAGGCCCTTCTTGAGCTGTAAGGAAACTCACCCAGAGCTGGGGAAGAAGGCGAAGGGAGGGCGCTGTGCCCTTGCAGTGTCGTGCGAGAGCACTGTGTGCCTAACAGGCCGGCCAAGGGTCTTTAATTATCTAGAGCAGGCTTCTCAGCCTTCGCACTGCTAATATTGGGGGCTGAATAATGCTTCGTTGTGGGGAGCTAGTGGTCCTACGTATTGTGGGATGTTGAGCACCATCCCTGGAGGTCAGCGGCACCCCCACCCCCGCCCCAAGTTCCAGAGATTGCCAGAGGTCCCCGGGTGGGCAGAGCTCCTCCCTGGGCCCACCCCTTGAGAACCAAGGCACCTCTGCTTGCCTCGAGCTATTCTGTTTGCAGAGACGCAAATGATTTCTTCCTGGTAGAAAAGATAACTCCTACAGTTACAGGTTTACTGCACCTTAACCAGGGTGGTATCTCACCCGGCCATCCTAGCCCAGCATTCTTTTCTCCAATCATAAAACTTTTGAAAAGCAAAAACAAAAATAAAACAACAACAACACTTCTGTTCCTCTAATTCTCTTGGAACCAGCTTTATCCTGCTTGTTCTTAATGAAGTGAGTTGATCTTTGACATGTGTTCCTGCTGTATTTTTATGAGACATGGTTTTAACTTTGAAAATTATACTTTAACATAGGGTTCCTTTGAGGACAAAATGAGGCAGTGCAGCAAAGTAACCAATTCTTAGTCATGCCCAGTAATTGGGAGCTCTGATCACTGTTGCTTTCCTTGCGGGTCCCCTCAACTGGCCAAGGTTGTGATGGTGGCCCTCTCAGAGGTGTCCTTAAATCTAATCAGGTGTACCCCATAGAAGGAGGCCCCTTCAGAACTTGGGGAGCAAACTCAACTTCAGGAGTAGAGCTGGCTTTGGGGGATCTGGGGCTGGCCTTGGAGCCAGGGCCTTGGGCTCTGGTCTTGGCTTCCAGCTTCCCTTGGACATCTCACTGCCCTTTCGCTGGCCCCAGTGACAGCTCAATGACTATTCCACCCCCCTACTTCACTGATATATGGTGCTTCTTTGTGAGCTGCTTGTGTCAGGTCTCCTGGGAAAATTCTGGGTGGCTATGGTAGGCACATGCTTGCCAAGCCTGAGGCAGGCTTCTCGCTGGGGCTAGATGCTCTGAGCGTCTGACTACAACTCCTGAGGTGAGAGAAAGCAGGACTGTGGGTGAGGGCTGGGGTTCTGCTCTCCAGGTGACCCCTCCTGTATCACCCCCCCGGGGAAGCAGAGACCGCCATGGTCCTCCCTCCTCTGACATCCAGCGAGCCATGTCCAGAAGCCCAGCAGAGTTCCTGCCCACCTAACCCAACTGGGCATGTGCAGTGACGTCACCTCTCTGTGCCTTAGTATACTCACCTGTAAAAATGGGAAAAAGAATAATACCTGCCTTGGGGGTTTCTTGTGGGCATTAAATGAGGTAATGCACATAAAGCATTAGAAGGCCTGGCATGATGCAAGTGCTCCACAAATACTGGATGTTGTTGATGGTGATGATGAAGAGGATGGTGATGATTTGCAGGAGGATGGGGAGGAGTGGCCAGGAAAGCCTTGCAGGTGAGCTGGATGTTTTGAGAAGGGAAAATGAAGGGCTAAAGAGAAATCAGGAACAAATGGTGGGCAAGGCCGAAGAAGAAAAGTTTATCTGAAATAATCCTTTGGCCACAGCAGTCAGGGGTTATACCTTTGAATCTAGAATAACCTGGCAGTCCTGGCAACCAGCCGCTCTGTGGCTGGGGAGCACACTCAGGCCCTCCGGTGCGTGTACGGTTAAAGTCCCTTGTGTTGATAGGTGAGGTGCTGCAACTTACAAGCTTTTGTCTCACCCAGGAACGTCTCTGAAGAATACGAAAGTTAACCGCATTTTACAAATGAGGAAACTGAGTCTATAAAATGTTATCTTATAAGACATCCAGTATATACTAGACGCTGTTCTCAAAGTTGTGCACATATTAATATGCTCATATGTCATCACAACCCCATCAGGAAGGTGCACTATTAGCCCCATTTTACCAACGAGGGAACAGAGAGATTAAGTCCCTTGCCCAGGATCACAGCTAGCACGTGTGTGGGCCTGGCCCCAGAAGCATGCGCTCCAGCCCCTGACCACCTGCTGCCCTAACGTGGCTGATCTCAGAGCCCCGACTCCCCTCCACCGTGGTGTCCCTCAGCAGACCTCTACCTGACCAGAGGAGGCAGGGGCAGATTTCCTGGCCAAGAAGTCAGCACGCCCAGATTCTCTTCTTGATACCTTCTCACTCGCTGTGTGCACCCGGCACTCCTTGCCCACTCTGTGCCTCAGTTTCCTCTTCTATTCAGGGAAGACTCCGGGCCCCCCACTGACACGGGCCTGGCAGAGTCACAGGAGTGCTCCCAGGAGTGCTCCCAGGAAAGCCGGGGCTCCAGGCCACTGCGCTGGTGGAAAGGTGAAGGAGGCAGGAGACAGCGGCTGGACGGGCACCCAGGTTCCCAGGGTGCCCATTCCCGGACAGGGCACAGGGTTCCCCTCCCAGAACCCCACGGTTCTGCCTGGCACACGAGGCCGCTGTGGGCAGCTTTCCTGACACCCCTGCCCTTCACTGCGCCAGCTAGTCTGGCATTGCCCAAAGTGAGGACACCTCTGGGTATCTCTGTTGTAAAATCTCAGAGCTGCATGTTCAACCGCCTGGCGGACACGGGCCCCCAGGCCTCAGCGTGTCCATCTCCTCCCCCACCCCCGCCTGCTCCTCCAGGGCTGCCTGTCTCGATAAGTGATACCACCCTCTGCTCCGTCACCCAAACCTGAAACCCAAGTCACCCCTGCCTTCTTCTTCCCCTCCCACCACCTCCACCCCCTCTCCAGTTGGTCACCAACTCCCATTGATTCCACTCCTGAACATCACTTAACTTGTCCGTTTTACAAGCACCTGTCCTTGGTTCCAGTCATCGTCCCCATTTCCGGCCTGGATAACTTCAGATGCCTCCTCACCAGTTTTCCTGTCTCCCCCCAACCACCCCATCTGTGCTCCGCGTGGCAGCCTGAGGGATGTTTCTAAAACCCCATCTGGTCTACCTCTTGCCTCAGCCCTTTGACCCCACGGCTCCCTTAGCCTAGAAACTTCTTCCTGCTTGGCCCTTCTACAACACTCTCCTCCATGCTCTAACTCCTTACCCAGGACCCCACCTAATTTGTGGGGACCCCTTGTTCAAAATAGGAAAAAGTGTCATAAAAGGTACCAGAATATAAAGCTTTTTTCTTTCCTTCCACAGTTTCTTTGTCAACCTGCCTTGCCATCTTTTATTGCCTACTTTGGCCCGTACCCCTTGGGCATGGGGATACTGAGGAGACACTGCAGGCACCCCTCCCAGAGTGCTGGGTGCTTGCAGCCCACCGGTTCCGGTTAGCCCTCCTGCCATCCGCCGGACCACGCCCTGGCCAGAGGCGGAAAAGTGGAGCCCTCTTGCGACCGCCTCTCCAGGAGACGCTGGGTGCCCCGAAGAGGGCGGGGAAGAGGCCCGACACTGCCCCAGTCTGCCAGGCACCCTGGCAGGCCCTTTCCTGCCCTGAGACACCAGAGCAAGTCCGCCCAACCCTGACACTCCCCACACCCACACCCAGGCCCCTGCCAGGCGGCCGGGGGGCCCAGGGGCAAGGATGGGCTGCATATCCCTCCTGGGAGGCTGGGAGGCAGTGGCAGACGGGACCAAGAGTGAGCCAAGGCCAAGAGGCCCCGCAGGGTGCGCCACTGTCCCTCTGAACTTCACTTACAAAACATAAATGCAAAGTCAAAAGCATTGAGGATTTCAGTACGGCGCCGGCGGCGCCAAGCGCGGGGCCCTTCCGAGGCCTGTGCACCACCGGAGCTCGCGCCCTGGAGGCTGGCTCTCAACTCACCCTTCAGTTCTCAGGTTCTGGAAGCCTCCCCGAGCCCAAAACCAGCTTAGGTACTGCTCCGGCATGCTATTTTAGTGTCCCCAAGCCTCACACTCTTCCCATTTCATTTTAACTACTCGACTAATTGGCTTAGTTGTAATTACTTGTTCGATTGATTCAACTGATTAAGCTCTATGAAGACAGGAATCATGCCTATTTTTCTCACAATTATAGCCCCAGTATGTGCCAGGCATATAATAGGCACTAAATAAATATTTGTTTAACGAATGAGGAAATTAATGAAGAGTTGGTTCTTAGCCCTCCCTCCTTAAAAACTACACATTATTTTGGATGACTGGCAAGTCCCCAATGTTTCTCAGACACCTACAGAGCAGCCCATAGGAAGAGAGAGAGCACTGGCCCTCCCTTCTGCTCTAACTTGTCCCGTTTCCCTCTTGCTGACTTTGGTGGAACTGCACAGATAACTGACAAGGGGGAGTGACGAGGCCTCTGCTTCTGGCTGGCTGTGTGACCTTGTGTTGCTTACTGTCTTTGGGCTTCATTATAAAGAGGTCCATCAGGTCCCTTCAGAACTTATTTTTTTCTCTCTGGTTGCGTCGTCATCTTTTCAGTGCATTGCTTCTCCCGCACTGCGCAGCTCTGGGACGCCTGTCCCCCCATTCCCTCCCTTTTTCTTTTTTTTATCAGGAGGTCCTGGGGATGGAACCTGGGTCCTCCACATGGTAAATGGGAGCTCAGTTGCTTGAGCCACAGCCGCTCCCCCTTGCTGATCTTTAATGTCCTGCCCAGCTGACACTCGAGGTCCCACTGCTGTGGAGACGTTTCTGGACAGGTTTTCCTCTTCCGAGGAGTTCCTAATCCTGTCTCTCTGAGCTCTAGACCTGACCCGAGGCTCTTCAGCTCCAACCCAACCGGCACGCTAAGGGACAACACGCGGCACCGCCTGACACTTCCACAGCCGCCATTCTGCTTCAAGATGGAAGATGGCAATACCAACAAGGTGTCATTTACTATCCTCCAGGAACCCACAGAGTTCCTTTCAAGAGTCGTCAGCCTTCTTAAGGAGCTAAAGTGGAACCGAAACCCAAAGATAGGAACTCCCAAAAGGAGGGGTGGAACCCGGTACCTCCTAGCTTCAGGGTCGTAGTGGCCTAAGCCGGCCTGGCGGAGGGGCCAGGGCTCGGGGAAACACCTTCCCTGCCGGTGTCGTCTGCACTGGCCCTGCCCACATTTCATCTCACCCTCCTTTCACACCAGAGCTTTTTCTGTTCCTAGCAGGCAACACATTTAGAATCCCAGCTTCTCTCCAACTCAAGATAGATTCCCATGGAAACTGGCATTAAGGAGAGGCAGACACAAATAGCTTCCTTTTAGGCCCTGGATGCATGCTAATGGCCTTCTCCTCATGCCTGCAGTATAAGCGGAGGAGAAGGAAGCCCTGTGGGTGGCTCCACTGTTCTGTCCCTTTTGGGGGACAGCAAAGGCCTGAGGCCACTGTTTCTAAGAGGGCTTTCCCAAGAGGACATGAAACGGCCACCACTTTGGCAGTGCAGCAGGTACAAGGGCAGGTCCTCTGGTCAGAAAGACCCAAGTTTGAGACCTTCCTCCAAACTCAGATGTGGATGACTCCTTGAGCCTCAGCTTTCCTGAGTTTTAAGTGGGGCTAATAATGTTACTGACCCATAGGGGTAGTTATAGGGATGAAATATTACAACAATGGAAAATATTTATCTCAGAGCCTGGCATCTAACAACAAGCACCTAATAAATGTTAACCATTTTTATTATTTAAACTGGCTTTTGGGGAAGTAAACCCCATAACCTCTCTAGGCTTTAATTTCCTTATCCATCAAACAAGGTAAGGTGGGGAGGAGGTGGGACAGCCTGATTCTTAAAAATCCCTTCCAGTGCTGGCATTTTCTGTTTTTTTGTGTGTATGTTATTGGGGAGGAGGGGAAGAGAAAGTGCTGTAGAACTCTGTAAAACATGTCCTCTCTTGAGTCATCAGTCAGACTTGCATGAGAGTGAGCAAGTGGTTTTCTTCTAGATTCTATCCAGGGAAGGGAAATTAGCATTCAGAGGCCATCGTTCACTAGCTGACCTTCCTGAGCCTCAGGGCCCTGATCTGTAAAACAGGGCTGACTCCCTTAGGGGGTGCTGTGAGGATTAAGTGAGATCACTATGGCCAGGTGCTCAGCACCGTGCCTAGGCCACGGTGAGTTCTCGCTCAGAGCTGGCTGATAACATGATAGAGCCCGGAATCAGCAGGCCATCCAGTCTGCCTTGCGGTGCTCATGAAGGCAAGTGGGCATCCAGAGGGGGTCTCCACTCGGGGGGCAGCCCCCCGAACTCGGGGCTGCAGGCTGGCAGGAAGGGGATGGGAGGACCTCTCTTACCAGGCCGAGGTTGAGAGAGTTGTTGTCATCTTCGGGCATGGGCAGGTACACGGCCAGGGCCACACAGTTGGCAAAGATTGTAAGCAAGATGATCGTCTCGAAGGGTCTGGTGCCAGGGTTAAGGAGAGGCTGTGAGCGGGGGTGGGATTTGCAGGGTTATGGGGAAGAGAGTCAGTCTGACCGAGGGTCCATCCGGACTATGAGTAAGATGCCAAGCTGGTGGGCAGGCTTTAGGGCACTCTGCCCACGCTTGCTTCTGTCCTGTTCCCTGGCAGGGCATAGCTGGAGCCAACTTCCCACCTGGGGACCGAAGGCTCTTTGGGACTGCTGAGGTCTGGTACCTGGCTGGGGACAGCTCAGCTCTGAGGCCCAGGGGGCCTGAAGCCTGCCCTACTCTGAGCGCCTGCCCACCACCTCCCAGCACTCCCCTCGTCCCACCCCCACCAGGGGCATGACTTTCTGAGATTCGGGCCAGATGGCTCTGTGGGGGCTCACCCAGGGAAATGGCCAGGGAGTCTGGGGGAGCTGATGCACCCACAGAGCAGGACTGGGGGAGCATGAAGTTGGAGACATGAAACCTGAATTTCTAAAGCCTGTGGAAGGAATTGCGATATCAGCACACCCAGGCTAGAGTGCACCCACTCTGCATGCTTGCACCCACTTACAGCTCTGCCCCTCCCAGACACACCCACCCTCCAGAACCACTCTCCAGAGGACTCCCCCCCCATGCCTGTTCCTTTCTTGGTTTGCCGGTGAGCAGCCTGGGCCCACCAGAGAGGCCGACTCACGGGTGGAAGGAGTTGGGGGAAAGAAAGGAGCATGTGAGCTACTTGGGTGGTGGGTGGGGGACATTCAGCGTGGATGGGTGAGATTGGGAAACACCTCTGGTGCTTGAGAAGTGGAAGCAAGGAGGAAACACAGGTCGGCAAGCCCGACCTGACAGCGGCCAGGCAGGGAAAGCGAGGAGCAGGATTCGATGGGCAAGGCCAAGTGCGGCCGTGGGCAGCAGGGCCCACATGGACCCCGAACGATGCCAACTTGATCCCATTTCTCTTGTCTTTCCGGTTCTCCCTTATTGTTTTTTCTTCCAGGGAACAGCTGGTGGGAGCCCAGTCTTCCAGAAATATTTCAAATATGCCTGACCCTCTCTCAGACCTCATTTGACACTGGCCTCCCCTGCTTCCTGGAGCTCTTCCTCCTGTTCCCAAATAGCCCAGCTATTTCCCCCTGGTCTTCCCCCCAGAGCTAATGCAAACATCGAAAGGGATTTGAGGTCCCTGGCCCCAGGATGGTCAGTCTGAGCTAAAGTAACGAGGCTCGCGCAGCCCGCGTCTGGGAGCCGTTCGCAGCAGCCCGAAGCCCGTTTCTCCTCTGACTCTACCCCGGTCAGGCTCAAGTCTGGATTTTCCCAAGTGGGAACCCTCGGCGCCACTCTCTCATCATGTTCGCCCCTCTCTCACCAAGCAGGAGGATTTTCTCACAAAGGTCATTCCTTCTCTCTTTTTCACCCCATCCTATTCCAGAATGAGACTTGCCCCACAACCTAATAATGGGGTCCCTTTATAATGTGGGTTGGGGCGTGCCTGGGAACGGCCCCTGTGAAACACCCCAGACGCCTTTCGTGCATGGTCAGTAGACATCTCAGGCTGTCGCCCAGGTCGTGGTCACCCACTCCTGTCCCGGAGAAGGCCCCAATCCCTCCTCCTCCTCTTCTGCTCCAAAACGTCTCGCAAGCCTCATGACGCTGAGCGGCATTTCCCCATCTCCAGGTCCCTGATCCCCGATCCCCCCGGCCCCAAGGTCTTTGCCCCCCGCCCCCGCTCCCCCCCATCTCGCACCCTCCCCCCGCCCCGGCCCTGAAGGATACTTCCACTCCACGATGCTGATGCAGGCCTTCCGCAGGGGGTTCTGGAGGGTCAGGCAGAACAGGGCCCTGGGCGGCCGGGGCAGCACCTCCGGCACGGGCTTCTTGGGCTGCTTTTTCCTCTGGCCCTCGTCTTGGGGTGAGGGGGGCTCCATGGCTTCCCTGGCAACCTTGCTCTCCCCGGCTTCCCCACCCCGCCGCCTGCTCTTCCCTGCGTCCCCAGTGTCCCCCGCCTCGGGGACTGGGCCGGCTGAGCCTGCTGCTCCGGGCCTGCCCTGCTGAGCCAGCCGGGGGCGGGGCGGGCAGCCTCCTCTCCCTGCTCCCAGTGAGTAAAATTAGCCTCCGCTCGGCTCCCCGCTGCCCGGCCTGAGCTCCTGAGGCCACGCAGCTGTCATTCCTTCCCATCCCAGCCAGTGACATCCCAGACTGTCCCCCAGGAGGTGGGGGGTGGGGGGTGGGGGTGGAAAGGACTTACACACAGGCCTGGGTTGAGGTAGCAGAAGAAAGGGTGGGAGGTTCCAGGGGTGGGGGGATAAAGGGTTTGAGAAGGGAGGCTCCCTGTTTTATACCCAGAGGACAGCTCCTCCTCCCCGCCCCACGGCGCTGTCTGGAGAAGGTGCTGGGCAGCCTAGCTCGGGACAACTCCACAGCGCGCAGGCATGTGCGTGCATGTGCCCAGCTCCGGTAGGGATCAGGCCAAGACCCTGCCCCACCCTCATGCTACCCCCACGTGCACCCTTGCCCGCTGGAGTGTAAGGCCCTGGAGCAACCTTGAATCTGCACACCTCTGGCACGGCACCTGCTGCAACGCGCAGTGAGTGGATGCTTTTCGCTTTCCCCCTACCCACCGTGCAAGGGTTTTGTTGTTTGTTTGCTTGCTTTTTTTGTTGTTTTTATCTCTGGTCCCTCCTTCACACAGCCTCTGGCTCGGAAGAAACTCTCTAAATGTCAGCTGAATGCTGAGCTACGAGAACACTCCCACACACCTCCCAGCGACATCTGCGATGGGAATGGGAATGGCAAAGGGCGACCAGGAGGGGTGAGAGTAGGCAAGGATCCAGGAACCACAAACTTCAGCAATCCTTTTATTTAGTCCCCTGAAGCACACTGCCGATTACTTACGGTCTGAGAGGGGAAAACAGGCCTCACCCAACTGGGAAAGTCGAGAAGGCCACACTGTGGGTTTAGGGGTGCAGGGAGCACCCTCCAGTGAGGAAGGCAGAGGGCACCACCAGTGCGCACGCACAGCCACTTCCCAAGTCTGTGGGTTCGATCAGGACTGAGCTCCAGCGGCAGCCCCGCTCCCACGCTTTCCTCGAGGTTCCCTTCGAGGCGAGCGAGCGCCCACCGAGGACTCTAGTATGTGAGGCCATCTCGTGGCGAGCTGGGGAATGGTTCATCCCAGCGGCGCACACTCGGCCCGAATCGCCTCCTGGGAACTCGCCGCGACAGGGCTGCTCCGGTGGCGGGGGAGGACAGAGCAGGGCCACCGCGACCGGTGTGCACAACCACAGTGCCCAGGCAGAGCCAGAGCTGACCCAGAGACTCCTGCTCGGGGGCGGCCCTCCAACAGCCTGGAGCCGTCGCGCGCACGCGGGGCTTTTCCAGGCCCTGCCCCGCACTGCACCACGCGGCCCCTCGCACTCCCTGCCCTGCACCTCCGCGCCAGACTGGAAGGGATGAGGCCGGTGGTGGGAGAAAAGGGGGTGTCGCAGACACGGAGCGCCGCAATCGGCTAGGAGCCAGGGGCTTGCGCCCCACTAGGGCTGCACCCGGGAGTGGAATGGTGCCTGCGGATACTCCGAGCCCGGGGCGGCTACAGGGCCCATCAATGGCTGGATTCCTTCGACTCGAAGAAAGGCGAGAAGGAGAAGCAGGAGGACTCGGGCACCGGGGAGAGGGGCGCGCGGGCCTCGCCGTCGCAGGGGCAGTCCGGTGGGGGGCCCGCGGGCGGCGCGGGGGCGGGCCCGTTGCTGGGGAGGCTGGGGGCGGCGCTCAGCAGCTCCTGCAGGTGCTTGATGTAGCGGATGGCGGCGCGCAGCGTCTCCACCTTGCTGAGCCGCTTCTCCGCCAGGGCGCCGGGAAGGTGCCCGCGGAGGCGCGCGTAGCCCTCGTTGACGCACTTGACGCGCTGCCGCTCGCGCTCGTTGCGCTTCTGGATGAAAGCGGGCTCGAAGGGATAGTCGTAGACCCCGAAGGCGCCGGGGAAGGGCACGTAGGGGAAGCCCCCCGCGTAGGCGTCGTAGTAGGGCGGTGGCTCGGCGTGGCCCGGGTACAGCAGGAAGGGCACGCTGCCCGGCGGCTCGGCGGGGCGCAGGGGCGCCTGCCGGGGAGGGGGCACGGTGCCCAGCTGCGTGCAGCTGGGGGGCGCCACGCGCCTCCGGTCCACCAGGGCCCGGCAGAAGCTATTGTTCATGGTGCCGCGTGCAACTGGACCCAGAGTGGGACCCTCGCCAAATCGCTCCTGTTTGGGGCTTCCCGGAATCCGACCGCGGGGGCCAGTCACATCGCCAGCAGCAGCTTTGGGGTGGCAGAGATTGCTAGGATCTGTTTTCGTCCCGAGGAGTGGCTTCTAGGGGCTTCCTAACGCGAGCCATGGCTTCGGATAAGTGTGGCCCGTCGCCGAGGATCAGCGGGCACCCTCTCAAATCCAGCCCGGGGCGCTGCGGAACTCTGGAGGCCCTCGCCCTGCTCTGCGGCACCCATGGGCCGTTCAACAGGCCTGGGCACCCCGCCTCCTCCTGCGGCCCAGCATGCGCACCGCCCACCCGCGCTAAATCCGGGGCTCCATGCTGGGGCGCCCGGTGCCTAGTTCTTGTTCCTTGCAGCTTGGGAGATCTTGGGTTGTCCAGGGGGGCGGGAACAGACCTTGGCTCTTGGGAGTGTGTCAGCTCAGCAGACAGGGGCCTTGGGGGGATGGTGGCTGAAGGAGAGAAGGGTGAAAATATCATTTAGGAAAGGCGTTACATTTTGGACTCCTTTGTGTCACCCCCACTCTCAAACGTGAAGGTAAGCTTCATGAGGGGGAAAGCAGTGTGGCTACTGAAAAGGATGCCTGGAGATCAGGGTTTGAATCCCGGGTTTACTGATTTACATTTGGGTGGCTTCACTGAGTCGTGGTTTATATGTAGTGATATTTAAAACATCACACGCGGGAATGGACTGTGGCTCAGACAGTTGAGCGCCTGCCTACCACGTGGGAGGTCCTGGGATCGGTTCCGGTTCCTCCTGAAAGAACAAAGATAGCAAGCAAAACAAATGATCGAGTCAGTTTAGGGAAGCTGATGTGGCTCAGTGGTTGAATGTGGGCTACCACATGCAGGGTCTGGTGCTCAAGCCCCCTGTCCCCCCAAACCTCAAAAAAAAAATCACAAAAAATTTCTCTCACAGGAAGTTAATAAGACAGGAGAATTAAATCAGAAAAATAATACACACACACACACACCAAAAAACACCTACTCCAGGGCCTGGGTTATTAAAAGTGCCCAGTAATGTCATTTCCTTTGAGAGTAGGAATCAACTCTTCTCATCGCTTATGCCTTCCAAGGCCTCACAGCTGAAGGAGGCCCAAAGTCTCCTTATTGGAGTAGAAATCCCAGTGGTGACTGCGGATCAGCCAAGTCGTCTAACTATGAAAGGATTTGCGTCTTTCTGATTCTAAGAAACTCAGGTGGTGTTGGGACTTTCAAGAGCTTCAGAGTGGCGGAGAGACAGTCGCCAAAGCCATCCCTGGTGCTGGCCGCACCCTCTCACCCCCTGTGTTTTCTTCTGCATGGCACTTGACAGAAGTGTCTGCTCCTTTACTTGCGTGTGCTCAGGGCCTAGCCCAGTCAGTGGCATGTAATCCAGGCTCTGTAAATACTCGTTAAGGGACTAAAAGAGAGGATTAGGCAGAAAGTTGGGCTGTCAGGGTGGGACCAAATTACACTGCACCTTCCCCAGGTTATAGGAAGCTGTTATTTCAGAAATGATTGGTCTGTGTAGTTCAAGTGCCATCCATCCTCCTCACGAGTGGTTACTGGGTCCAGCTCAGGTGTTGTTTCCTCTAGGAAAGAGCAATGCCGCTCTTCCTCGTGTGCCCCTAGTGTCCTGCAAATGCCACCTTAGCACTTTTCACGCTGCTGTGTTGTTGTCCTCCTCATCAGCCTGTATTTCATGGAAGGAGCCCGGTGTTTACTGGAGGTATGAGTGAAGGAGCTGGGGCTGCATGCCAGGGGCAGAGTGGGGGAGCTGCCTGAGGCCTCAGATGCCGGGCAAGTCTTCTCCATGAGACAGAAAGGAACCAGCTTTGTACCCAAGAGGGGGAGGTTGGTGACAAACTCAGATTCCCGAGTGTTCCCTCCTGCATCTTCTCAACTTTGTCCTTTTAACAGGCCCCCAGTCTGTTCCCAGCTAGCTCTGCTCTCCATGCTGAGCGGGGACCAGGGAAAATCAGCAGTGATTCAAAGAATCACAGAGACTTGGGTCTGCTCTTGAAAGTGGACGCAAATGTGGAACTGACCATTAGGACAAATTCATATATTTGTCCCCTGCTCAATAGCCTTCAAGGACTCTCGATTGCTTTTCCAAGAAGGTTCTAGCGTATCTTCTCTCCCTAATAGGCCCTCAGCTTCGTTGGGGCCAGTCTCCTTACTGAAGTGAACATCTCCCATTACTCTTTGCTTGTTCTTGACCTCCCACTTTGGCTTATGCTGCTCCTGGTCTTGGGCCACTCCACACCTCTCTGACTGACATAATCCTGCCTGTCCTTTAAGGGAGTGGTCAGGCTTCTCCACTCCTGCACAGAATGATTGCCTGAAATTTCTAGCTCTGAACATGAGCTTTCAAAGTTGTAACTTCTGAGTCTTTAACACATTATAAGCCCAGAGGGGACAGGGGCTTAGCCTTTTACAATTAGATGATGCCGTTCAGTACCTTGCCCGGAGTTAGACACATGAAGCATGCTCAAGCTTATTTGCTAGCGTGGCCCTTATCTTAGTAAAAATATAGTATCCAGACTGCACTCTCCTACGTGATCCCTGACTATTCGTATTAGACTTAAATATTTAAATTTAATTTGATAGACATCAGAAATTTATTTATAGCTAATGACATTTTAAATACATATTACTTAACTATTAATGTTACATATTCATTATTTATTTTCCTCATACGCTATTTTTTCCCCCATGAAACGATTCAGAAAAGGGAATCAAACAAGAAGCTTCACAGTTTGACCATGTATTTCTTGAGGAAGTTCTCTCTCTACTGTTAGAACAGCTCTCAGGGAGTGTGGGTGAGAACACACCTGCAAGCTAATTGTGTTTTACTTCTATCACTAGTCCTCTATCCCCAAACCAGAAGTCAAGGGACACAGTGTGGTAGCTTGTCATGACAGCCATTCATCCAATAAATATTTACTGAGGGCCTTTCATTTACCAGGGACTGTTCTAGGTGCCGGGATAGAACCGTGGACAAAACACTGTAGCGAAATGACAATGATAATAGCCACCCTTTATTATTCATGGCACACCAGGTCTGTGCTAAACGCTTTACTCGCGTCAGTTCCTGCTCATTCCAATCTTGTGATATAGGTGCTAATGTTACCCATTTTACAGGTCAGAAAGCTGAGGCCCTGCCCAAGAACCCGCACTTAGTAATTTCATGAACTAATGGATACTGATTGGCCACACTCAGCTGCCTCCCTCTTATCTTTGGAGGCTCCACATTTGAACCAAACGGTCAGAAGCGTTTTCACAGACCTAGGAAAAGGATCTGATTAAACCAAGCTGCCGGTCGGAGGGGCTGACCCACGGAGCAGCGTTATGGTTCTGTTATTTCACTTCTGCTCTGGGGCAAGAGGTACTGCAGGTCACCCTGACAGCCTGGGCAAGGCCACGCCCCCTGCACGGGGTTCCTCGGAGTGTGTAGGTCTGTTGTTGGGAAGAGGAGAATTGGGGTGTAATTTCAGTTTGAAGATTGAAAAGGAAAACTGCCAGCACCCTGGGGGTGTGGCCAGGCCTGGCAAGGGGAGGGGACCTGCGCCTGCAGGAGGCAGGAAGCTCCGGCCGGTCTGACCTGGCCCTCCCGAGGCTGCGTGGAGAACCGCAAGAGTCCAGCCTCAGGAGCTCAGCCCCCCAAGCATCCCCTCGTTGGGGCTTGGAAAACCTCGAGTGGTGGAGTCGCCTCCGCCCGGAGATCCCCGGAGGCCTGCGCTGGAGCTGAGTGACTGCGGAGAACTAACCCCAGAGGGCAGAACCAGTGGCAGCAGCGCCACCATGTGGTGGTGGGAAGCAATGGCAGGAGCAGACATGGAATTCAAGGTCCTGACCGCATGGGTGGGGGATGACTCCCTGTTCTAATGCCCCAGGTCTTTGGGGAAATTCAGGGTGAGGGAGGAGCCCTAAGGCAGAGCCACTGGGCTGTCCGTTAACATCTAATTTTCACCCTGAGTTTGTGGAGCAAGCAGCTCACGTCATTTAAGCGTTCATTATATGTAGATACATCAAACATATATAATTAAACATAGCTTGGTTATTTGAACAAAAATAGCACACTGTGTCAATATGAGGCAGCTCACTAGATGAAAGCGTGGTTCTGAAATAGTGTACAGGATCTCCCCTGCCACCCCAAATCAGCCCAGGGATGACTGTAGAAAGAGTGTAGACATGAGCTCAACGAGTGCCTCCAGGAGCCACAGAACAGCACTTGCAGGCAGCACTTCCCACCTGCCGGTTTCTCCCTGGGGCTGGGGACCCTCCTTGCCCCCAACACCCCCTTGCTCGCTAGCACGGCTCCACACTGGTGTACTTTGCCCTGTGGATCTCTGGCTTTGGGAGACAGCCGTGCAGATGTGCTGGGCGGGAGGTGTCCGCCTATCCTTCTCCCACGAGGCTTTCACGGTGCCAGCCACACCGAGCTTTTCCTTTTATGTCCACGGTGTGTGCAGCCTTATTCTGAACAGTTTGTTGAAGGGTAATCATGATCAAGGTATTGTGCTCAGAACTTTATACTCCTCAAATCCACCTGGCATCAGAGGGGGTAAGTTGCTAGCAGAGAGCCCCAGAGCCGCCTTCACTGGATACGCTGGGTGTGCCCCACCCACCTTGTCTCACACATGGCCCGAGGCTCTGACTGTCCACAGGCCCCCAGGGCAGCACATTATTGTCTGCTCGTTGCTACTCCTTGAGCACAGTCTGCTGACTATCCTGGCACGTTATTGTCTGCTCGTTGCTACTCCTTGAGCACAGTCTGCTGACTCTGTCCCTGCCTAGGCTGTATCTTCCAGGTTCGTCCAGCCCCATTTCGCTTCTTTCCTGGCCCAGGGCAGCCTGGGAGCCCCCGCTCCAGAGCTTGTCCTGACACTGCCTCCTGAACCGGGTTGTAAAACGTGTAAGTGCAAGAACTACCCACTTATACTTCATTTTTTAGACACACGGCGCATGCTCAATATGTGGTTTTGGTCGACAACTGGTGGGAACTCCTGAGGAGGACTGAAGTGTCATGCCTTGAGCAAAGGCAGACATGACCTTTGCACAGGCTAGATCGTTTAAAGAGCAGACAAAATAATCCTACTTCTAACTTCTCCTACTCTCTACCCTGGAACACACAGCCAGAGATGCGTCTGTGGTCAGCATCTGACTGAACAGTGTCCTCCTGGCTCTGGGAAAGGCTTAGAGGAAACTGATTTCACGATTTCTGCTTGTCCTACCGCTCGGAAGCAGTTCTTTCCGTCCACCATGGAACTTTCTGTGCATGAAGCAGACTGCTTCCAGAGTCTCCCCGCTACCCGCCCGGCTGCCAAAAACTGGGAGGATTTGTAACAAAACCAAGGGCTCAGAGTAACAGAACTCATTGGCCTGTGGCTTCTCACCCACCCCCAGCCCCATCCCACGCATCTCCAGGCAAGCTGGTCTCTAAGGCCAGAAATGCAGCTGCCCCCACCCCATTCCCTCCTTAGAGATCCTCGGGTTCATTAACATACCAGAGCCCTGGGGAAGCCCTGCAGGAAAGAAACCTTCTCACTCAGAAGTTACCAAGTGGAGCACAGAACCCTTTTCTTGCCTTATGCCTACTACCATCACGTGATATTCTTCAGGAAATTCTGCCTTAAAATCTCCAGAATTGGAAGCGGATGTGGTTCAAGTGGTTGAGCGCCTGCTTCCCATATGGGAGGTCCTGGGTTCAGTTCCCAGGGCCTCCTAAAAACAAACAAAACAAATGACAAGCAAACAAACAAAAAAAACTGACTCAGGAGAGCTGATGGAGCGCAGCGGTTGAGTGCCGGCTTTCTATACACAAGGTTCCTGGTTCAATCCTCAGTCCCAGTACCTCAAGAAAAAAAAACTCCAGGATAAATAAGTACTTTTAAAATTTATATGAAATGTCAGTCTTCCTTGCGGGGGTCTTGAACTATTTCTGGGATAGCCTCACGGCCACCATCACTATCCCCAAATACATATTTAATATAAACAGTCTTTTCAGAATCTCAAAGATTTTTAAACCGAGTATAATTTTTACCTCCAGGGAATCTAAGGAGAAGGGGCAGCCAGGCCCAGCCACCATGAGTCCACTTGGCCCCTTCGAGGGATTAGGAAAAGACGCGCGCCCTTTGGGTGAAGGCGGAGCTCGGCAGGGCGAGCGCGGGCTGGATTCCAGCGTGGCGGCGCTGCACGTGGCACCCATTAGCCCTCACACTGCCCTGTGCCATCCTCCCTTGCTCAGGTTTAGAAGCCTCCAGTTGTCCCCAAGTAGCCTGTCCGCAGCTGCTTTCACCAGGAGAAAGCACTGCGGCGTTTTGGCACGGGCCAGCGGAGCCCAGCCCTCCAAGACGGCGCCATTGTTGAATTCCCCGGAGGAGAGGAAAGGGGAGAGGGAAGACGTGGATGCAGTGCCCCCGGAGCCCCACACTTTGCTTGGCCCTCTGCTGCCCTCATGTCATTTAATACACCTGAGAGGAGCTAGCATTGTTTCTGTTTCCAGAAGAGGAAACTGTGGCTCAGAGAGGCTAAGAGAGCTGCTCAGGGTCACACAGCCTGGGTACAATTTACCGGGGTCTGGTGCGGTTGATACCTGAGGACCTTCTTAGGTGGGCAAGGTCCCCCAAGTTTTTCAGTAGGAGTCGTGTTTATTACAGGAACTCCTGGGGGCCAGAATTAGGCACGGGGCTTGGTCCTTCCTGCTTTCCTTCCCTACAACTTGGCATTTGAAATGCTGGGGAACCACAGGAAACCGTTCTTCGTGGGAGTTGCCCCCATTCCCCAAGAAGAACATCGGGTGTCAGGGCAGCCTGCTGGGAGGGCCAGCTCAGGGGCTCATTCATGCGGGAGCACCTCCCCTGCCCAGAAGTCCCTGCGAGAGGCAGCGGGACGAGTGCAGGAGCTCGCGGGCCTCAGCCCAGCCCACCCTTGGGTCAGGACTGCACCCTGCCCTGCCTTGAAGGGCTGAGTGGCCATAGGCCGGTTACCGGTTTCTACAAGCCTTGGTTTCCTCATCTGCACCATGGGAGCTCGTATCCAAATGAAAGGTAATGTGAGTGAGTCCCGCGGCACCTAATAGCAACCGGGTGAGTGGTAAGAGCAAGCTTGGGGGGAGCTCCTGGGAGCTCTAGGGTCCTCACGTGGGCTCTGAAAATCCCAGGACAGCATGTGTGACTGCCCCACATGTACTCAGCATGCCCCAGAGCAGCAGCTTCCCATAGGCACAGCTGTCCAGAGAGAAGGTAAGAAAGAAAATTCTATATATTAAGGGTCCGATTTTTTTCCAAGTCATTGAAGAAAAAGAACAATTTAGATAATTCTCTCAATGAGTTGCGTGCATTCAGCCAGGTGCCCTCCCTCCGTCAGTCCACGCACAGCCACCTGCTGAGGTCCTTCCAAGCACCCTGCTGCGGCTGGGCGCTCGGCAGAGGATAAGCTCGCCCCCTGCCCACCAGCTGGTAGAGTAGCTAAGGGCCTTGCATTAGGAACAGAGCTCACCAGGTACCTAGGACTTACCAGGGTGCCAGGGGCCATTCTAAGTGTGCCATGGAACTCTGTGATGGCCCAACTGGTAGCATGTATTCCTGCTTAGAGATGAGGAGACCAAGGCACAGACAGGTTCAGCAACTCACCTGAGGCCACGCAGCGGGTACGGGGCAGAGTTGGGATTCACACCCAGGTAGTTGGGCTCCTGAGTAAGTACATACTCTTCATCATTCATTACATATGTGGCAGGGAGGGGGCCAATCCCACCAGAGAGGAAAAAGCAAAAGGAGTTGAGAGGAGAAAGTGAAGACACCTATTGTGCTGCACTGTGCTCCTAGCTCAGCTCTGCTCCCGACTTCCCGTAGCTGAGCTGGGGGGACAGTACGGCCTGTCCAGTCTACTTCGAGGGTCGTTTTGATGATTAGCAGAGTACCTTTGTAAAAGCACTTCATGAATTGCAAAGAGCCAGACTGATATAGAAAGGATGACTATTGGGGGTGTGGGTGTAGCTCAGTGGTTGAGTGCCTGCTTCCCGTGTATGAGGCCCTGGGCTCAAACCCTGGTAGCCCCTTAAAAAAAAGGTGACTATTATTAATTTTTGTGATAACCACATTAAAAGAAGCCATCACCAATCAGGTGCCATCTTCTCTCTCTGGATGTTTGAAGGGTGAGAACAGAAAGGGTGGGGGGAATTTCTCAAATATCCTCAAATAGCCTACAATGGCCTTGGGAAAAATTCCTTCTTTCCTCTAACACCAGGGACGGGCTGAATTCACCTGCAGAGACAGCGGCCTGCTGGCTCAGGGCTTCTGGAAGCTTGGAACCTGGAGCGTGCCTGGACAGAGAACCACAGCTGGCCTGGTGAGAGAGTTCTTCCAAGCTGGGCACTGTTGTGAACGGCGTCCCTCCAGGCGAGCCAGCCCTGCACACACGCACACAGCCTGCTGTTCACTGCCCACCGCAAGATCCGTACTATTGCTACCCTTATTTTAAAGAGAGGAACACTGAGGCCCAGAAAAGTAAAGCTCCTTTCCCAAGGCTACACAGCTGATGAATGGTGAAGCTAGGATTCAAGAGGAACTGGGTCCTTGGGCCTGGCTAGGCACCCCTGCCCTGTCAGGGGAGAGCCTTCCCTCCCAGAGAATGAGTCAGCTGGGGGTGCCGCGCAGAGCAAGGCTGCTCCAGACATGGTTCCTTCTATCCCAGTCCCATCCTCGACCCCTGCTCTCTCTTGCACCCGGAGGTTAGAGGTTAGAGGCGACGGCTTAGAAGCCAGATCTGGACTCTTGTCCCAAAGCCACCAATAAGCACTGGTGTGACTCGGGCACAAATCTTTCCCCAAGATAAAACCGCTCCTTGCCTTGACTTTCAGGGAGGCCGAGAACAGGGACAACTTCAGAGGAGTCAAAGGACCTCAGTGGGTGGGTTTGTGGTTGTAGGGGGCAGCTGGGGAAGGGAGAGGAAGTGGGGAGACCCCGCCCCGAGTAGGCAGCCCAATGGCCCTGGCTGAAGCATACGCATCGCTGTCCAAACGCGGGTTACTGATTCCTGCTTGATCACTGCTTGCACGGAGTAGGTGCTCAGGAGTGTTTGGGGATTATTATTAATCAGTGTTTATTTCAAAAAAAGAAAGAGAGGAAGGAAAATTATCCTCTGGAGGCCTGTTGGTCAGAATGAACCAGACAGTTCTGCGGAAGAAATCAGTTTGACTTGAGTAATTGCAGCTGCGCTGAGCCACCCTTGGTGCTGAGCAGGTGGCTGCAAGCGGGGTTCCAGGCTGGGGAGCCCGGGGGGACACACCTCCTAGGGGCTACGGACCGAAGGCTTGCGGTTTCCCAGTGCGGTTTCCCCGCTGGCCCCTCTGGATCATAGATTCAGAGAACAGGTAGGGGGCATGACTCCCCGCTGCAGGGCGGGCGCTGGCGATTCGGCTACAGCAGCTGGGACTCAGGGGAGATGCGCCTCCCTGGTTTTTAAGGAGGAAAGGAAGGGAACTCTCGTGGCCGAGTGCTCGGACTGCTTCACATGCCTGGTCTCATTAGCAGCTCAGGAGTCCCACAGGGACGAAGAGGAGACTGGGAGAGCCTGGACTGTGGCCGGGCAGTGGCCCCGGCCTCCCCACCTTCCCCCACCCCACAGACCTCTCCTGGAGGCTGAGGTCCTCGCAGCTCCTTACGGACTGTCACTGAGATTCTCCCATCCGTCATTGGTGGCTTCCACCTCTTGCCATGATATGGCCCATGTCCAGGGACTCTGGAGCAGGTGAATGTGGCCTTGCCACTTCTCAGCCAGATGACCTTGAACAGGCCAGTTCATGTTCACTCTCCTGGTCTAATTTTTCTCTTCCCTGGAATGGATGTTCCATCCCAGGGCTGCCGTGACGTTGTGGAGATCACGTATGGGAATGCTTTGCCTGGCGCCTGGCTGGTGAGCACCAGCTGTGGCTGAGGTTGATGTTAGGCTGTGCTGCCCTTGGCTTGCTCCAGCAAGCTCTCTGGGTGCACATACCAGATTCACCATCCTGCTTTACCGTGATCACGTTGCCCCCTGATGAACGATTCATGACTCCCTTGCAGTGTGTTCCTCAGCAGTGCGCTCCCCTCCTCCCCCCCAGCTTCTTTCCCACCATGTCCCCAAAACAACCGCCAGCCGCAGCGCCCTGTGCCTCCTCTCCACGCCAGCTCCTGCGCCCCCTCGCCAAGCCCACCCAGCAGCCCCTGGCCTTTCCACCCGTCCACGTCGTCCTCATTCTTTCAGAACCAGGTTAGTCGCTCCTTGTCCACAGAGCCTTCCCTGCCCTCTCCTATCTCCACATCTTTCTCTTTCTCCTCTGACTCCTAAAGCCTTTGGGTGTTGACCACTCGTCAGTCAGCACTGGTTTTGGGGTGCTTGTGGCTGTCTTCTCGTCTCGCCGTTTCCCTTGCTGCACATCTGTGCTTCGCTCTCTCAAGGAGAGGACATGTTTGGGAGGACAGGGTCGTGCCTTATGCGTCTCTGCCTCCTGCAGGGCAGGTGCATGGGAGGTGCCCAAGCAGCCATCTGAGGGGGGCGGCTATTCAAGCGCAAGGCCACGCCTGAGCCACCGCCCCCCGGCACAAATGCTAGGGCAGAGCCGGCGCTCTCAAAACCAAGTCCAGTTTGTCCAGCCAGGTCTGGTTTATGTGGAGCTGCCTTAGGGAGACACTGGGCCCGCGAATTCAGAACTCATTGACCTATACTGCTTCCACCTCTGAGAGCAGGACAAAAAGCACAGGCCAGAAATAGAGTATTTTCATGGGGATAGAATTTTGGCTTATGACAAATGGAAGGGCACTGATATTCATGGCGCACCACCACGTGCCAGCAATTGATTTAATCTCAAGATCCCTTCAAGCTAATTTTTAAATCCCCATGTTACAGATGGAGAAACTGAGGTTCAGAAAGCTTAAATGATGTGGCTGAGAACACATGCCCAGTAAAGGGCAGGACTAATAAAACACCACTGCCGATATAGCCCATACTCAATGCCAGACACTAGTGTAAGCACATCACAGCTTCAACTCATTTGATTCTCCCAGCAGCATCTGCAGCGCAGGAGGCAGATACTACTATTAGCCTTATTAAACAGGTGATAAACAGAGGTCCAGATAAGCCAATGGCCTGTGGTCAACAAAGCTGCTAAGCGGTGGAGCTGGAATTTGAGCCCAGGTGTGGGGCTCTAACTGCTTTGAGGGCGGGGCCCTAGCCGCTGCCCCCACACCACCTGTGGGCACAGGCCCAGTTTCTCCCCCTGCCCCATACCCTTCACATTTCAGAGCCTTGCTGGGAAAGCCTCCCTGGCTGACTTCAACCAGAAAGCCTATCATTTAATCTCTGATCCCTGGCAGGAAGCCATCGTGCCAAACTCAGCCAGCAGTGGGCTCCCACAAGGGCACGTCCAGAGAAAAAACCCCGGTTGGTAGAGACGCCCTTGGCAGCACAGCTGATCTCACCCTTCTTCCCCCGAGGTGGGTGCTGTAACCCCAGCCGGCGCGAGGCTCAGCTCTGTTTTCCTTCCCCGTGGGCAGGAAAGCCGTCGGGGTGACTAAGCCTGCGCAAACACCGTTGCCGGCATCACTATTTCGGGGCAGAATCGGACACGTCCCCCTGGCCACCACCTCCCCACGGTTACCTCCTGGAGACGCTCCTCCAGCGCTGCCGCGCGCGCTCCGTGGCGCCGAGCTTCCTGGGGACTGCGGGTCCTCGGGGTGCTGCCCGCCCGCCCCGCCGCACCTTCGGCAGCCTCTGGCCCCGCTTCCCCTGCCCCAGCACCGGGAGCCAGGTACACGTCCCCTAATTAAGCTTCAAATGGCGACACACCCAGAAGGGAAGGGAGGAGGGCGGTGGGGGGCTTCTCTGATCTGGGATGTGCTCCCCAGTTGGAGAGAGGGCGACTCCTGGCCTGCTGTGATTGGCTGTCCTGCCTCGGGCCGGGGGGGGGGGGGGGGGGGCCGAGCGGAGCTGCTGTCCTCCGGGACACTGCCCAGCGGAGGGGCCCGGAGGGAGGACGCGACCGGCTCAAGGTGGCAGGGCGGCGCAGAAGAGCTCTTGAGTGGACGTCTGGGCCGCAGGAGGGACTTGAGCGCGCGGGGCGGGAGGCCCGGGGACCGCTCCTTGCAGGACCGTCCTTGTGGCTGGAGGGAGATGGCCCTCTCTGGAGGGGATGTGGTGGTGCCGGTTTGGCGGTTGTGGGGAGGGGGTGGGCAGGCAATCGCTGGGCGCTCCTGGGGTTGAATCAGGGACTGGGTGGCTACAGTGGCTCTGCGGGAGCACAGCTCCAGGGCTGTGGAGGGCATCGAGAAGCCTGTCGGGGACTGCGGTGTGACCAAGAGGACCGCAGGGCAGCAAGTGGCACGTCCACAACTGCCTACACCCGGAGCTGGAGGGGCTCGTGGTGGTCACCAGGCCACCCTCCTCGTTGATCAGCCGAGGAAACCAGCATCCGGGCAGGGAGGGGCTTGCCTGAGGATGCACAGTGACACAGTGCCCCTTCTGCAGGGCCGTCCCCAGCCCTGCGGGTGAGGCTGGCTGAGCTGCGAGAGCCTCATGCTAGAGCTGGGACACGGGTGTTCTAGCCACTACCTCCTCCCCCTCGCCCCACCATGACTCCTACAGTTTCCCTGCAGACACAGGGAGCCTGGGAGGGGGGTCGAGGAACCCTCTGGGCAGGGGGTTCAAAGTTCCAGGCTGGTGGTCAGGAGCGCAGTGGCCGGGGAGTGGACCCCAGAGCCGGGCTGCCTGGGTGCGGATCCGGCGATGACTCTTCCTAGCCGCGTGACCTTGGGCAAATGCATCTTAGTTTCCTTAACAGAGAAACGGGAAGAGTAGCCCTCTCTTAGGCGGTTAGGAAGGGTAAGTGTGAATGGGCAGGTGTACGCGAGCCAGTGTGTGGCGAACAGGGCCTGGCGCAGTGGTGCTCAGCGACATGGTTGTCTGTTATTCTTTCTGTGCTGCCATCTGAAGTCACCTCCCCTGGTGGCTGTGCGCCGCACTTTGAGAAACAATGGGTCAGTTTAATATTCTCACTCTGCAGTCCGGCTCCCAGGCCCACACTCCCCGCTCCACCCTCCCGACTCCCTGCAGCCCTGCAGGAGCTGCCTGTGCGCTGGAAGCAGGTGTTCAGAAGTAAGTAGCAAAACCTGGCTTCTGGACAGACTTCCTCCGCCCCTTCCTTCACCTTTACGACTTCTGCCCCCTCCTCAGTCCCCCAGGGCAGGGCTAGTGACCTGTGGGAGCCGGTGGGGAGCGGGGAGCCCAAGTGCTTCCTGCCCAGGATGGGGGTCCCAATGGGGTGGCTTGGGGTCAGCGGCATCCCTGGGACTTGAGGCCCAGCACCCTAAGTGAGCACCTGTCAGCAGAGCCATCTGACTTCCCTGCTTCCATGGCGCTGGCAGGGGGCTTCACCAGGAATTCCTGCCAGCTGGTTCTGGAGCTGGAGGCAGGAGGGGCGGACCATGGCCTTGAGGCCTCAGAGGCCTCAATAAAGAACTTGAGCCTGTAGGTTTTTTTTTTTTCTTCTTCTTCTTTATTTTCTTTTAAATGTTACATTAAAAAAATATGAGGTCCCTATATACCCCCATCCCATCCACCCCACCCCTCCCATATCAACAACCTCTTCCATCATCGTGGCACATCCACTGTACCTGGCAAATACATTTTGGAACACCACTGCACCACATGGTCAATGGTCCACATTGTAGTCCACACTCTCCCCCAGTCCACCCAGTGGGCCATGGCAGGGCACACAACGTCCAGCATACGTCCCTGCAGTACCACCCAGGACAACTCCAAATCCCGAAAATGCCCCCACACCATATCTCTTCTTCCGTCTCCCTACCATCAACAGCCACCGTGGCTACCCTCTCCACATCACTACTACAATTTCTTCCCTTACTAATCACAATAGTTCCCCAGCAGAACACCAGTAAGTCCACTCTAATCCATACTCTATTCCTTTATCCTGTGGACCCAGGGATGAGCCTGTAGGTTTTGAAGGATGGAACTGGCCAGGTCAGATAAAAAGCAAGCTCTCTGGTAGCTCCTAACAAGTGCTGCAATAGTCCTGCGAGAAATGATGAGGGCTCAGATTAGGGCAGTGGGAGTAAGGAAGGAGAGGTGGGGGCAGACTCCAGAGCTATTTGAAAGTAAAGTTGGTGGGACTTTGTCAGTGATCAGACATGGAAGCAAGGGAAGAATCAAGAATCAAGTGACCTCCAGGGTTCTGGCTTTGGCCAATTGGGTGGGTGGTGGTACCATCAACGAAGATAAAGAATAGTAAAGAAAGAGCCAATTTTTGGGCAAAGGTGAGTTTAATCTTGGGCATGCTGATTATGAACATTCTGGAGCACCAGGGGGAGATTCCAGCTGAGAGCCAGAGAGATGAGTCTGGAATTCAGAGGTCAGGTCTGGGCTAGAGAGAAGAGATTCAAGAGTGAACAACATGAAAACCAAAAAGAGAATAAAACTCTTTCAGAGAGGGCACTTTACATTTAACGTGAGATGGGTGGGGCATTTGAGAACGGAAGCCTGGGAAATAGCAGTATTTAGGGAGAGGCGGTCAGAGGGTCAGGAAGAGCAGGGAGAACCAAAGTGGCAAAGGTTCCAGAAACAGAGGCAAGAGCTTCATGACAGAGGAAGAAAGATCAACATCATCAAATTTAGAGAGAGAGGGCCAGAAGGATAAGGACAGAAAGATGTCCTCTGGCCTTAGCAATTACAGAGTTATCAGTGAGCTTCTGAGAAAGGTTTTAGTCGAGCACCAAGGGTGAGTTCAGACCACTGAGGCAGGGATAGTGGTGCAAGTTAGGGGATTTGGCGACAGAGGAGAGACTCCAGTGTAGTCGAGGTGGACGTGGGTGCCGTGGAAGGTCTGTTTAAGGTAGGAGTCTTGAGCATGTTAATAGGCTGAGAGAAAGGAGTTAGAATGTAGGGCAAGGTTGAAGAGATGATGGGGGTCTCGGGGAGTAAGGAATAGGTGGGTGGGCTTCAGACAGGGCAGATACCATCACCAAGACCAGAGAAAGGGCTAGATGAATCATTTTGCAGGTAGAGGATGAGGAAGTTGGAAGATCATATCTAGTGACCTCGATTTTCTTTAGTAGGCAAGATTTTCTAGGGTAGAGAGAGAGGAAGTGTGGAATGTGCCTTGAGAAAAGTGTCAGGCTGCCAAGACAAAGAATTCATGCCAAAGGATAAATGGCCCTCCAGAGGTTGGGGACCGTGAATCTGCTGTGTGGTCTCATCTAGCAGCGCGGGAGTGCCCAGGGAGGGGCCTAGAAGTCAGGCTGGGCTCTGGACCCACAGCTGGAATTTTGCTGGCATATGCGTAAGGATGGATACAAGCAGAGAGCAAAAGGGAGATCAAGTTCAGTGGAGTGAAGGTATAGAGATAAGCCATGAGCGAGGAGGCTGGCCCCTACCTCTCCATTCCCTGCGTGCCTCTCTTCCCATTGAGCCCCATCTCGCCACTGGAAGGGGGTGAGCACAGGTCTTCAGCCCCACAGACCAATTCTAAGGCTCCACGTGGCACCAGTCCATTGCAGAACAGCAGGGGTGGTGGGCATGATGGGAGACAAGCAGGGATTTGGCACACAAGGACATTAAAATTCTGGTCATTTTACACCATACAAGAAGGGATGAGAGATGTTACTTCTGATCCTTCCCATATTTGCTACAGGGACCCTAATCTCTGTTCCAAACAATCAGGAAAGCAGTATACTCTCCCTCTGCTGGGGCTTCCTGTCCTTTCATCACTCACAGAAAGAGGTACATGCTGGAATCATCTGAAAAGCTGATGTGTGTGTGTGAAGTTGAAGCCTGCTTAGGGGAGTGCTTTTGTGAACAGGCATTCTTCTTCTTATTATTATTTTAAGTTTCACATTTATGTGCTGATTTTTTTTTTTAATTAGAGAAGCTGTGAGTTTACAAAACAATCATACATAAAATATAGGATTCACGTACAATAACCAACCAACACCTTGCACTGGTGTGGAACATTTGTTACTATCAATGATAGTACTTTTTTTAAGATTTATTTTATTTATTCCCCCCTTCCCCTTCCCCATTCCCCCACTTGTCTGCTCTCTCTGTCCATTCTCTGTGTGTTCTTCTGTGTCTGCTTGTATTCTCATTAGGAGGTTCCAGGCACCGATCCTGGGGCCTTCGGGAGTGAGAGAGATGATTACTCTCTTGCACTACCTCAGCTCCCTGTTCTGCTACATCTTATTTTCTCTCCTCTGTGTCTCTTGTTGTGTCATCTTGCTGCACCAGCTCTCTGCGTTGGCCAGCATTCCTGTGCAGGGCGGCTTTCCTGCGTGGGCCAGCTCGCCGCATGGGCCAACTTACCCTCGCCAAGAGGCCCTGGGCATCGAAACCTGGACCTCCTATATGGTAGATGGGAGCCCAATTGGTTGAGCCACATCAATTTCCCTTGATGAGAGTACTTTTAAAATAATAACGGTACCCTTTTTAAAAAAGAATTTTTAAAATTTTATTTAGTTATTTATTCCCCCACAGTCCCACTTGTTTGTGCGCACTGTCTGCTCTTAATGTCTGCTCTCTGTGTCTGCTTGTCTTCTTTTTCGGAGGCAACGGGAACCAAACCCACTGGGAGGAAGGCGTCTCATTGCTTGAGCCACCTCCACTCCATGTGCTTTTTAAAATTGTAGTTATCTTTGCTACAATTCATGAAAGATTATTAAAATGTTCTATTGCCCATTGTTTACATGGTGTATTTTCCCATGTATCCCCCTATTATTACCACCTTGTATTATCATATATTTGCTATAATTCATGGAAGAGAATTCTTATGCTTGCATTATTAACTTACAGTCTACAGTCTACGATAGGGTTCACTGTGTCAGGTTTATTTTTTATTCTAGTAATATATATCCTAAAGTTTCCTCTTTTACCCACATTCTCCTATGCAGTTCAGAGCTGTTGATTACACTCAAATAATGTGCTATCACCACCATCCATTTCCATACCTTTACCATCAGCCTGAATAGAATTCTGTGCAAGCATCAACTCCCCATTTTCTAACTCGTTTATCTTCTAGTAGTTTACATTCTAGACCCTAGCACTATGAGTCTGCATATTATAATTAGATCATACCAGTGAAATCATACAATATTTGTCCTTTTGTGTCTGATTTATTTCACTCATCATGTTCTCAAGCTTCATCCATGTTGTCACCTGCATCAGGACTTCATTCCTTTTTATAGCTGAATGTTCCATCATATGTGTACACATTTTATTTATCCACTCTGTGGTTGCTGGAGACCTGGCATTGCTTCCATCTTTTGGCAATTATGAATAATGCCGCTATGAACATCAGTGTGCACATATGTTTGAACCCCTGCTTTCAATTCAGGGTCTATACCTAGTAGTGGGATTGCTGGATCATCTGGTAATTCTATATTTAGTTTCTTGAGGAGCCATTGAACTGTCTTCCACAGTGGCTGCACCATTTTACATCAGCAATGAATGAGTATTCCTATTTCTCCACCTTTCTCCAATACTTGTAGTTGTTTTTTTTTTAAATAGTGGTCATTCCAGTAGGTATGAAATGATAGCTCATTGTGGTTTTGATTAGCATTTCCCTAATAGCTAGTGACATTAAGCAATTTTTTTCATGTGCTTTTCAGTCATTTGTATTTCCTCTTTGGAGAAATGTCTGTTCAAGTCTTTTGCACATTTTTAAATTTGGTTTGCCTTTTCATTGTTGAGTTGTAGGATTTCTTCATATATTCTGGATATCAAACCCTTATCAGATATGTGGTTTCTAAATATTTTTTCCCATTGAGTAGGTTGTCTTTTCACTTTGATGCACAAACATTTTTAATTGTAAGGAAGCCCCATATATCTATTTTTTCCTTTTATTGCTTGAACTTTCGGTGTAACATTCCTTATCTTTTATATGACTTTATTTTAATATATTGAGCTTATTGGGTTTATTTATAGTGACAACTGCTTGCTTCAGACCAAATCCTCAAAATTACTCATGACTGAATCACTTGTGGGACCTAGCCAAGACTAAGAGAAACACAGAATCATGGTAACCCCAGGCAGTGTGGTTTTGGCAGTTTTGGATATCAATTCCTGGACTGGGAATTCCTGAGAAGTTAATACACCCATCTGCTCACTTTTGGAAAAGCCCACTTTCAACTGCCTCTTGAAATAAGAGCATCCCATCTTGAAAGAACAAAATGGTTCACAGGAGCCTCCAAAGCAGTGGTTGGAGGTGCTGAGTGTTTGCCTGGTGAACGAGTAGGGTAGACAGGTCATCGGTATGAGTTCCCTGTCCCAGCCTTGCATCTGAGACACTCCCATCTCCTTTAACCCCACCACACACTCCATCCAAGTCAAGCACGCTTGCTCAGGATCCCACATTCAGCTTATTTCTCCCTCCCCAGCTATCTCCCTTACTTCCTTAATATCTGCTCCAGCCGCTGCTCCTCGTTGAAGTCCCACCTGGATGTCACCCCGCTCCCTCTTTCTTTAAGTATTTGTACTTGGCTTCCAACATCAACAAATCTTTGCCAATTGAAATCCCCACCTCAAGCTATTCGTTCATCTTCACCCCCCACCGGGAACTCACCCCCTAGAGGTGCTTAGTACATGATTATTTAGGCAACCCGTGAGGACAGAAACTTCCACTGGCTCGGACACCAGAGGTCTTCTAAGTGCCTTGCCCCTGAGTGTGTCAGACCCACTGCTTTTGCTGGCATGAAGCTGACTCATGCTGGGCTCCTCTGAATGGCCCCTGTTGAAGCTGCTGACCCTTCCTTCTCCCACGCAGCTGGTTTTGACTTGAGGGTAATTCAGGGTTTTGCGGTGAGGACCGTTTACTGTACCTGCAAGATGTTAGGATAATATCAAGCACTGTACAGAGGTTCAGAGGTGAAAGGAAAGAGAACTAGCATCTCAGGATAATTCCCAAAGGCCAGCTGACTCTGCTCCTTGCAGGGCATGGAGCCCAGGAGCAGCCCCAGCAGCCCGCCAGGCCAGCGGGACCCTCAGCCAGCCCTGGGCCTCCGCCTGCATCCCACCATGGTCTGCCCCGGCCGCCTGGACTAAGGCTCTGACCTTCCACGGACAATAAGCAAGGACAATGCCCTGTCCCTCTCCGGGATACAGCACTGACCAGGTCACCTGTAGAATGCCCTCTTAGTTTCCTAAATCCCTTGAAATCCACAAAGTGAGAGAAATAAGACAATTTAATGATGACTTCCATGATTTACAGACAACTTTAAAACGACAGACGGACATTTCTCTCCATGCATTGGTACAGTGAAACTCAGAGATGAGTGGTGACCCAAGTCTAGGACTATGGTGCTCAGACGCTGTGCCCAGCCTCCTGTCACGTGGCCTGCCCAGCTGTCCTGACTGGCTCAGCACCTGCACACCTGGAGAGGTGGGAGGGGCCACCCAGGCCTTCGGAAGCAGAAGTGAGCGGACGGGATGGGCAGTGGAATAAATAAGAATGCAAGGGCGTGGGCACGCCTGGGCAGCAGAAGGGTGTAAGGTAGAGGGATGTGGGGACAACCTTCCAGGTGTGCCCTGAAGACACACTGTGTGCCAAGTGGAGTCGGCTTTCCCATCAGAACTGTCCCTGAGGGTTGGAACCAGGCCAAGCTGGGGCTGAGGTCTCAGGGTGGGGAGGAAGCTGGTAACAGAAAGGACAGTCCAGCAGACTAATCAGAAAGCAGAGAGGAGAACATACTGACTGCTGGGCCATGCTTCCCTCCCAAACACTGAGCACTTATGACCTGGCACCATCTTCCAGAGGATAATCAAGTTCCCAAGATTTGAAACTGGAAGGGTGGCAGGCATGGAGGAGGGAGAGCGGCTCCGTCCGGCGCTGAGGCCACCTGCAACGTCTCTGTTCCTTTCTGGCCTCCACCCCCTTCCCTCAACCCCAACACCTGAGGATGCACACTGCAGGTCAGAGGCCCTGCTCTCTTCCCTCAGTGATCAGCTGAGCATAGCACAGCTAAGGAGAGGGAGAGGCGGGAACATGCCACGGCTCTTAGAGGAAGGCCTGGGAGCGTGGCGCTGAGGGGAGGGGAGACGTGGCCCCTGCTCTGTCCAGCCGGTGCCTTGGGGAGGCCGGCAGCCACGGTCTCCAGTCCTTGACCCGACTGCGCTGGCCCGTTTAACTGAGCATCTTGTGCCGATCGAAGACCGTCTTCCGCTGCTCCTGCACCTGCAGCTTCCACCGCTGCTGAGCGCCTTCCACGCGTTCCAGGACAGTGTTTGCTCGGGGCCCCCCCAGGGAGGCGGCAACCCCTGCCATGGAGCGAACATCCTACAGGGGGAGGGAAAAAAGAAGAGGCGATTTGGCACTGGGGACCAGAGGGGTCTTGTGTCCCTATAACCCAACATGGAGAGAGCGGCCCTGTGAGCAACCCCAAAGCCTGAGCTCCCCCCAGGCTTGGGAGGCCGGGCCTCAGCGAAAGCTGTGGGCTCGAGGACCCTACCTCCCGCCTGAGGAGCCCGGCTCGGTGTGCGGGGTTTGCTGGAGGACTTGGGGTTTGCAGATTCTGAGGGAAGGGGCGCCTGCCCCTGGGCCCTGGCAAAGGAAACATTCCAGGGGTATGTTTTGGGGCCCCAGTTACTACCACACGGTTGGCTCAAGTCAGGCCGCCAGCCTGGACCGCATGGGCCTGTTTCTAATTCTCAAAAGGAACGTTAAGTGTCGGCCTCAAGACCTCATTCCGTGAGCACAGCGGACTCGATGCCATGTGAGGGAATGCGCCAGTGTGACCCTCTGCCTGGTGCAAGGCTGGACAAGTTCCCTGCCCCGTCCACCACTGCCCAGGGGGTGGCAGAAACCTCTGTCCTCGGCAGGAATGCCCAGGAGTGAGGGTCTGGGCCCTGCGATGGCAGCACACCTGCTCCAGGTGGGAGGGAGGGCCCTTATGAGTAGTCTGCACACATCTGGACCCACAGGGTCTGCTCTGCCAGGGGGTAGGACACCCAGCCCACCTTCCTGGGAAAAGGGGACGTGACGCCAGTCAGGGAGTCGGGCAGGGGTGAAGTCTGGAGCTCGACTCCAGCACTCCCACTCCAGAGCCTGCGCGGGCCCGCTCGTCCGTGGACAGCTTAGGGTTGCTTGGCTCGTCCCCGATCTGCCTCCCGCTGGCACCTCTTCTTCCCCTTCACTCTCAGAATGGTTTCTGTTGTCAAAAGCAGCATCCTCCCCTAATTACTACTTCTCTGCCTCTGAAGTTCGAGCCCATGCATTTCCTGCAGGACCCAAACCTGATCTTTGGGGGAAATGAGAGCCGAGGGCCAGGTCCACCCCCCCATGGGGATTTCCTCCCCAGCCCTGCCTGCCTCTCATCTCCTGCCACACACCTCTTAAGGGATTAGCACAGCTCTCTAGCCCATAGCCGCCCAGTAAATGCAACCCCTGCTTCTAATGCCCTGAGCTGGCACAGCTTCTGTCGTCATGCAGCTGCCGGGCTGGGGAGAAGGGAAGGGTGGTCAGGCGAGGGGGGGTGGGCAGAGAAAGAATGGCAGTTGCAGAGAGGTAGGCTGCCTAGAGGGGAAGCTGGTAGTTAGCGCCTCATCATTGTGCAGAGCTCTGAGCACTGCCCACGGTGAGCTGGAGATGGGCACTGCCCTCGGGGAGCCCTCTGCCCAGAATCGTGCAGGAGGCTTCCTCTGCCAGGCCAGGTGAGACTCATGGCAATGCCTTAGAGGCCGGTACCAGCAGCAACTGACAGGGGGCGTGCTGAGCTCCGAGTCGGGACTCCTGGGGAGCACTTCCCCTCCTGATGGCACTCCTCGGGGCCCATCTGCCAGGGTGAGCCCACACACCATGCCCACGGGTCCACAGAGGGAGCTGGGTGAGGAGGGAGGGCTCAGCCTCCTAGCAGCTGGGTGCCCCTGGACAAGATACTTTATTTTCCCAAGCCTCAATTTAATCTAGTCTTTCAGACTTTCTGAGTAAACTAGGAATTCTGCTTACTTGAAAATGTGTTACACGTATGCATACGTGTGCACACAAACACACACATTTGCGCAATAAACAGCAGTTTCACAAAACAAAATATTAGCCTATCTCAGTATGATGCACTCTGAAATTTTCTGCTCCGTTACATTTCATTTCTCAAAAATGTTAGTCATGACTCACTAAATTGATTTCATGACTTGGTAACAATAACCCCCAGTTTGAAAAATACCGATTTAATGATTATTAGATGGATATGGCAAAAATCAAACAGAAGACTCTCTGTAAAGTACTTTGTGTACTGGCTGTCAGAGTAGTTGCCCATGAAATGACTGGTTTCCTTCGTCCCTGGAGCCTGTGCTTCCTTCCTCCTGTGCTCAGCCTGGTACTCAGCTGTAGGAACCAGGTGCCCGGCCGAGGCAGCACGGCACGTTCCCTGCGGGGCAAGCCTGAAGCTGGCGGGGGTCTCTCGTCTCAGACAGGGGGGCTCTGGCTGACACTGCAGGTGGTGTCACCTTCCATGATGGCCTGGCTCCCAGAGCCACACTGGGGGACCTGCCTCTTTCTCCCACTGCTTATTCTGCACCGAGGACACCCAGCTCAGGCCCTGCTGCTCCCCTAAGACCCCACCTCTATTCTTCCTGCTGCACCTTCTGACCCAGCTTTTGCTCCTTGGAGGGATGCCAACCAGAACACGACAGAAAGACGGGTGCAAAGCCCAGGCCTCCTGGGCGGCACTGCCCTCCCCAGAGCAAGGCTGCCTTGTTCTCTTCGCCTCTGGCTCTTCGGCATGGGGGTTAAGGACACTTTGGAATCAAGCCGGCCTGGGTCTGAACCCTGGCTCTGCCGCCTACCAGCTCTATGACCTTGGGGAAGCACCTTCATTCTCGGAACCTATCTCCCGATCCAGAAGTTGGAGACTGAAAGAGCTTCTTTTTAAATGAGGCAATGGATGTAAGCCTTGAAGAGCGCCTGGCAGATAGCAAGTATTCAATCAGCAGTCACAGTTATTAATGTCAGACCCTAGCCAGGCTGGGGAAGGGATAAGAAGTTGGCAGGATGCCGCTGGAGGAGCTGCCTTGGAAAAATGGCCCTGGCTGTTGCACCGTCTTTCAGTTCCATCCCTTCCCGATTCAGCAGCACCAACTGAGTGACCCGCAGAGCTAAGCACAGGCATTGGCCAGCTCTGCCCGTGTGTCCATCTAGATGAGGTCGGCCCACCGTTACTTAGCCATGCTGCTCTGGGGGCTCAAGGCAGCCTCTCTCCTGGGACCAGTGTCCTCGCTGCCCGGCCTTGGGAAGGGGTGGCCTGAATGTGACCCCAGATGACCAGGATGGGGCACTCTGAGGCAGGTGTGGAGGGTGGGGAAGCTCCAGCCCTGCTGGGCCTTCCCCTGTTCTGCAGCTTGAGCGGGCGTCTCGAGGCGCAGCCAAAGGAGAGCCGAGAGCAGTGCATTAAGGGACCATGCCGAAATGCACCGTATTGCCATGGTATCATTTGTTTCCCCTTCATTCAAAGTCTTAACAAACAACTCCTAAGTGGGAGAAAGCTGCTGCTGAGAGACTCTGTGTTCCCATCGCTAACAGTCTGATTAAAAGGTATTAAAGACTTCACATCTTGTCCGAGACAGCCCAGAGTGGGCTGCTCTGCAGCAAGGACGGTGGGCAGAGGCACGAGTTACCACCATTTCCAACCCTTCTCTGAGCATGGCTCTCAGGGTAGCTCAGGGAGGCAGAAAGGCAGTTAGGAGAGGAGGGTGTAGAGCCCACCCAAGAGCTTGGATGCCTATGGGTTCCCAGAAGGTCACTGGTGGGAGCACATCAGCCTGTGACAAGTGCCAGTGTGTACCAGGCACTCTGCCAGGCATTGGACTTGTATGGCCCTCAGGGCCACGAGCCTGGCTTATGGGCAATATTATTTCCATTTTGTAGATGAACAACTGAGGCTCTAAAAGATGAATCATTTTGCATGCCAAGTATAAGTGGCTGGGTCTGAATCTGAACCCACGTCGTTTGTCTCTCATCCCAGGACTCTGCTGGAGTCCTCCTTTGGCTGACTTCTCCTAGGAGGGAGCCAATATGGAAAAGAGAGGAAGCGGGTTAGTAGCTTTTCCCAAGGCCAGAGCAAGAAGATAGTGCCTGTAAAGAAACTGGGGAGTTGCAAGCTAGGCCCTCCTTGCCAGCCCTGGGAGAACCCAGATATTCGTGTGGACGAGCCTGAGCTGATAAGCCTCCCCCAGCCCATCACAGCATCTCAGGTGAAGCCCTCTTTGCCCATCCCAGGAGACCTGGCTGGGGATCAGTGCTGGGCTGAGCCTTGCCCAGGTCTCTGCTAACAAGGAGTTGGAGGAAAAGAGACTCTGCCCTCAGGCGGCCCCTGAACCCTCCCCAATCCTGGGAGAAGGCTTGGGGCCAGGCAGGCCTAGCACCTACCCAGCCACGCCGCCGGGAAAGGCCCTTGGGTAGAGTCCTGTAGAAAGGTGACCTTGTGGCCTCCCTCGGTTTTTCAAGGGAAAGCCCCCAAGTTTCCCCCAATTCCCCCTGGCTATAGCCAAGTCCTGCTGCATCTCTCTACTGTGTCCCTCCCCCAATCCTGCATGCTACTGCCAGAGCCATCTCCCTACAGCAGGTCAAATAATGCCACTTCCCTGCTCCAATACCTTGGCCATTTACCTGGCTCCTTACAGAGGAAAACACCCCTGACCGGGGCACTCAAGGCCTTCGGAGCCGGCAGGAGCACGCGCCCAGCCTCGCCTCTCCCTGCTTCCTCTGCCTCAGGGACCACCTCACTGCCAGGCCTCTGCTTGGCTGCCCCTCAGCCCACCCTCTAACATTCCTAAGGCCCCTTACGCTTTAAGGCCTGATTAGTACTTCATTCCTTGCATATATCTTCAAAAAAATACATTTTACAAAAAAGTTGGGGGTGGGGGGTGGGGAGTGGGTTATATGGAACCTCATATTTTTTAATGCAACGTTCTTTGTGATCTATTAACTTTAATTTTAAAAAGTGTAAAATAAATAAATAAGTAACAATTACAACAACAAAAAAACACTTCATTCCTGATGTTGAACACACACTTGTAAAGCTTCACACACTTTAGCCCAGCCATCACTTTCAGGTGAGGACTATTACATCGACTTCACATTCCGAGAGCTAAAGCAGCAGGTTAAGTGCCAGCCTAGCAGGCGGCAAAGCTGGGACCCTGACCCAGCACTACCTGACTTGAAGCCGAGCCCTTAGCTCCTGTGCTGGGAGGGCTGACTGAAGCTCTAGAAATGTCCCCTGGCTCACACACCCTCCTGTTCTGTCCTCCCGTGAGTGGGGGCCATCTGACTGCCCTGGTGGGATCCCAGCCCTCCTTGGGGGGGAGGGGGGAAGCCTGTTTCTCAGAAGCCCGAATTTCACCTTCACCCCTGGCCCTGGGTGCTTCCGTCATCATTCTTCCTCGATTCCCTTCTAGAGCCTTCTCCCACGGGCAGCCAGAACTGTGGCCTCAGCCCCGGCGGGTCAGAGCCTGAGGACCCCTTCAGAGCTCAGTACCGCGTGTACCAGAGACACCCAGAGCCTACGGAAGCCCTCATTTCTCTTCAAAGAGGGCCAAGTCTGTACGTCTAAGAGCTCTGTTTGCCGTTTCTGTCCCTGCAAACACGCTGGCTTCCGCCTTTCAAAGGGCGTCTGAGCCCGGGGATTAGACCTGATCCCCTGGAATCCCAGGGGGGGCCAACGCACGGCAGGCAGGGGCTGCGGGGGCTCTGCCCGCACTTTCAAAGGAGCGCCACAGGCTTTCATCTCCCTCTGAGCGAGGCGGAGCCAGCCGGGGCCTCCCCTTCCTCACCCAGCCCTGAACCCCGGAGCAGGACAGCGCCTGGCTACGGAATCGCGGGGAGGGGCCGCGGACCCCAACCCTGGGCAGCTCCCACCTCCAGATCCCACTTTTGATTGGGCCCCAGACCCTGGGCGAGGCTGAGGGGGGCTGAGGCCCCTGGAAGGCAGTTTCCCTCTCAGGGTCACTGAGCTGTACAGGCCCGTGAGCTTTCCAAGGACCCTGACGAGGTCACCGCTGCGGACCTTCCTCCCGGGGTGAAGGCTAACTCCATCCACGCGGCTGCGCGGGAGGCTGTCTGCTTCTTCAGGGAGGTGCGCCCCGGTCCATTAATAAATGCAGAGACAGCTGCACCTCTGCCGCTGTGCGGCAGGCGGCCTGGGCCCTCTCCCTGCCACTCAGTCCCGCCCCCACACACCCTTCCCCTCCTGCACCACGAGGAGCTGGGTCAGTCGATTAACCTAGGACCAGGGTTGTTGGAGTCAGCCTCCAGGGCACCTCCAGCAGTTCACGAATCAACCCCCATCGTTCTTCTGAGCTGGCTTAGAAAACCCCCTCTGCCAGGAAGGCTTCCTTCACGGGCAAGCAGAGAGCAGGAAAACGCCCCAAAGCCTCTGGCTTTCTCGCCTCACTGCCGGTCTGGTAAAACCTGCCCCTGCTGGCTGCCTTGAGGCTCCCGGGGTCGGGCTCCTGGGCGGGTAAGGCTGGTCCGTCTCGACACAGCACCACCTGCAGGACTCCTGAGAACAGCAGGAGGAAGCGTAGGCGCGCGAGGCGCGTGAGGGGCTGGAGGGATTATGCTGACTACTGGGCCAGAGGGCACGAGGGCCGCACTCTCGTCACCCCAAGGGCACCTCCTTAGCTGCTTCAAGAGCGCCTGACGGAAGCCACCTTATTCCAGCCGCAGCACTTCGTGCCTGACCAGCTGACCCGGCTGCGCATCATCAGGCCGGGGTACGGAAGTGACCTGGGACGGCTTTTTCTTAGCTCTTGGCGCCTCGCAGGGCTGGAAGCTCCTCTCCAGCACGGGGCGGGCTTGCCGGCTTCCGCTGCGGCAGCTCACTGCCCCGCACGGGGCCTCATCTACATGGCCGGGCAGTGCTCCTTGCTGGATAATCCCCCTCCCACTGAGGAAGGCCCACCCTCTGAATCAGGTGCTGCCGCAGCAACTAGACTGACCAAATCGAATCCCTTCTCCCCAAGGCGGCCTGCAAACAGAAGCAGCCAGGTCTGAAGGCTGAAAGGGGGTGGGCACCCCAGGTTTCCTGGGGGAAAGAGAGGCCTGGGTGCAGATCCAGAAGGCAAGCTGCCCTCCCCTCTGGCTCCACAGCGGGGGCGGGGGGCGGGGCGGTGCCCAGGAGCCACGCATTCCAGGAAAATGGCAGCATGGGCTGTGTAATCATCCGCCTGCAACTCTCAATTACTCCCCCCAGGACGGCAATTACCACATCACCCCTAATCGTGGAGTGTTGGTTAGCCATGCTCCTCCCCTCAGGGTGCCATTACTGTATATTAATAACCAGGTAGGCACTCGAGGGTTCCTCTTGCACACAGACCACCCAACTTCCAGCCACACCACTTCCCAGGCCCCGGCTCCAATGCTGGGCCTTGGCCTCTCTGCTCCTCCTTTGGCCAAACGTGTGTCAGCAGGAGGCTTGGGGGCAGACGGAGATTGGTCCAGGCTGTACCTGGTGAAGCAGGGGGGCCTGGGGGTCGGCCAGGCCTCCCTCCCTGACCTGCCCTGTCCTCCCAGCTCATGCCGGCCCAGACTCCCCTCACCCAGGCAGCTTCACACTTAGACCTGAGCCCTGGAGCCTCTTTATGGTGGGAAACAGCCTTTTTCCACCTCCAATCCAGTGCTTGAAAAGCTCTAAGCTGACTGCTGAGTGGCAGTTGAGCCTATGCTTGGTTACCTCTAGTGACAGAGAACTTACTACCTTACAGGGAAGCCTACCCACTCCATTGTTAGAGTGCTTTGTTGGCAAGAAAGCTCCTTCTCATACTGTGCTAAGTCTCCCTCTCTTCCTTCAACTTTGAATCCTCCAGTCCCCTGGCTTTACCCAGGGTAAGGCTACACTCCCGTCTACAAAGACCTGAGGCAGCCATCACGCACCTCTGAGTTTTGTTGTTGTTGTTGTTCAACCTAAACATCCCGATTTCCTCAACTAATTCTGCCAGGACACGGCTGAGACGTCACCACTAGAGCACCTTTGTGTGTGCCTTATTCACTCACTCCATCACACACTCCGTCAGTCCACACTCACGAGTCTCTGCCAGCAGCGAGGCTCTAGGGCGGGGGTTCTTAGCCCTTTTGTTCCACGGATCCCTTTGCCAGTTAGGTGAAAACCACAGACCCTATACTATGTCCACACTACATCGTGTATTATTTAATAAATATATCACACCCGCACCAACACATCCCCACAAGAAAAGTGTTCTTTTGAATTCCAATTCCAGCTCAGGACCCCTGGTTAGGAGCCTGTGCTCTAGGGGTGAGCCAGCGGACCCAGCCAATGCCCTCCACAACTCCCAGAGGCCACCCCTCAGCCTGGAAAGCAGCAGTGAGCCTGCCCTGCCCCGAGAGCACCACCTGTGTGGCTTTCACCACCGACTCCGGGCACAGCTAGATGCTGTGAGTGTGCAAAGCGGGAGCCAGAGGCACGGAGGGGTATGAAGTCACCACTTGGCAAGGATCCGCCCCTACTCTTTGGGGGATACATGCTGACTCTTTACGGCCTTGCCTGAGCTCGGGCTGCAGGGCACACCGGGAAGAGCTCTTCACCTTGATCCTCCCTCCATCCCACCCTGGGCTCCCCTCCGGGGCTTGTCAGTATGGGGATGGATGGGAAGACGGGGTAGTTGCTACCAGTGCTGGGCCGGATCCAAGCCCCTCCAGCTCCCCACCATCGCAGGAGCTCCAGGCTAGCCCCACAGGCCCTGTGCCATCAGTGGTTCCCACCTTCTGTATCAAATAGAGCCAAAACTCCTTAGCTTGACGTTTGAGGCCTTTAATAATCTGACCTACACCTCCGGGCTTCCTCTCTTTGCCTCTGCTCCTACATGTCTTCCCTTCCTATCCTTGATTGCTCAGAATTCCTCAGGTGCAATACAGTGACTCACCACTTCAGTGCCTATTTGCCTAACGGTCCTCTTTGGCTCCTGAAATCCTCCCTTCCCATCAAGGCCCAGGGCTGTGCTCTGCATTGAGCAGGTGCTCAACTGATGCTTGTGGACTCACGGAACAAAAGAATACGCTTGCTGCCTCGCCTTGCCACCAGTGACTGAGTGACCTGGATGTCATGGGTATCAGTGTGTGGCAAGCCTTGGTGGCTTCACTTTCCTTCTGCTTAGAAATACAGCAGAACAGGAAGTCAGGGCTCCCCAGCTGGTGCCCTGCAGCTGCCGGATGCCAGGTCCAGGGAGTTTCAGGGCACCCCTCGTTTCATCTGGAAGTGCAAAAACTGGGATCCGGGTGATGTGAACAGAAGGGCAAACTGGAGCACGGGAGGGGGTGTGAGACGCTCCGCGGACCCCTACTAGGCTCAGGGATGCCCTTCTGGGCTCTTCCCTGGGCACGTGCGGGCCGGGGGCCCGGGACCTTGTCTATGGGCAGGGGCCCTGGCAGGGCCTGGTCCCCGGAAGCCTGCTTACCTCGTTCTCCTCCTCGTTGTGCAGTTGCTCGGTGTAGGCGTCCGGCTTTCGAATCAGGGGGTCCACCAGCATCAGGAAGGCCATGTAGAGCAAGAGGGCACCCACTACCAGCAGGTAGATGACGATGATGACCTGAGGAAGGGAGCCAGCTTGTCCTCCAACCATGGCCTTGTGGGGAACCCTCACCTAAGGCCCCTGAGAGAATAAAATGGCGCCTGGGGCAACCAAACGGTGCCAAAGAACAAAAGGGCTCGAAAGTCCCTACCAAACTGCGAAAGTAACAAAAAGGCGCCTGGGGCAATCAAACGGAGCGAAAGAACAAAATGGCGCCTGGGGCAATGACTCTGCAGATACTGGAAACCAGCCCGTTTCCAGGAAAAAGCAACTGAAACCGAGTGAGCACAGACCCAATAAGGGCACGGCAACCAGCACTGGAGCTTTGACTGCGTCTCACCTCACTCAATATCATCCAATCAACCTTTTACACGATCCTTCAAAAGACAGTATAAGATAGCCTCCCCCTTTACAATAACCGGAGTAGCTTTCTCCCATCAAGCTGTCTCCAGAGTCTCATTTCATTCTGCCTGTGTGTGACTGTGTGCCTGTGTGGCTAAGTGTACCTCAGTGGCCGAAACTCTGCCGTCTTACCCCCACTGAGAGCTCCTTCCTTTGGTGGCTTGAGGTGGGCATCTTACCCCGGCGGAGAGACCCCAAGGGAGTCCCAACGACATGGCCTGGCAAATCGGTTTCCATTCTTGTGCCATCTCTGGTCCACTGGCAGTGACTGCCTTGACTGCATGGGCTCGGAGGAAAGAGCCCCCAGGAGGATTCGGGGAAGGGCAGGGGATGGCCCTACTCCACACATGTGCTACCTTTGTCCTAAGCTGAGGGACTCCTGCAAGGACTACGAGTTCCAAGGCAGGCGTGAAGACAGCAGCTGATGAACAAGTGGGGCCTGTCACCCCAGAGGCTACCAGACTACTTTGTCGGGGTGGAGAAGCAGGGCCTACGTGGCTGGAGAAGAGACTGTAAGGAAGGGTGGAAAGCAACCAGATACTCAGTAAGAACAAGCCTGAAAGCTGGGCTCACAGCTCCTTCCTCACCGCTGAGCGAGCGAGGGTGGCTGAGGTGGGACGCTCCCGGGCTGAGGGCCCAGCTGGCCCATTCATGGCACTCTGCTTGGCAGAACAGGACGGGTGGGCAAGGAGGTCTGCACTGGTGGCTGGAGGCCACACCTCAGTACACACCGTCACCCTGAGGGTCGGAGAGCCCCACAAGCTGGAGTCACGTTTGTTTTCTGAACAGGCAGAGTAATGTTTCTCAGTGCAGATGCTCTGGGCATTTTAAGCAGGACCCTCCACTAAGACATTTAGCATGCACAGTCCCTAGTGCCAGTAATAGACTTCAGTTATTGGAACCGTGAAAAAACACCCTCACTCCACCCTACATGCTCCTTAGGGGGTGGGCAGGATGCACCTGCCTAAGGATTGCTAGGCTAAAAAATTCACCCAGATCCCAAGGCTAGGAAATGGGAGTGAGGTAACTTGAGCCCAGATTGCTGACTCTATCTCAAATGCTTTTTGTTCTGTGCCCGGCTCAGCCAGTAGCCAAATTCAACTGGACCCATCTCCTCCTTGCCTGGGGCATCAGCGTTCATGCCTCTTCAAGAGGCTAAATGATCAGGCCCCTTGCTGACACCCCAGGAAGTGGGGAGGAGGGAGGCGGTTGGGTCTCTAGTAGGCTGAGATGGGGGGTGGGGAGCCCCCAGACAAGGACTGGAGGGAAATTCTAGGGTTTAGAAAGTTGTGTTAGATGAGGCCCCCATGCTGGGAAGTCCCTTCCCCGCTAACCATGGAGGGGTGACATCTGGCTCAGAATTTAAGGTCTCAGGTGTCTGGTCCCCAAGAGCAGGGCCCCCTGGAGCAAGTTCAGAGGAGAAAGGATGCCAGGGGGAGGATGAGAGGGAATGCTTGATGGGCCACGACCATGGGGACAGGGGCAGGAGCTGCTTTCTGCCTGAAAGGTGAGAACACAGGAGTACAGGACAGGACAGGAGCTGTCAGCAACCTGGCCCAGGCAGGGAAAGAGGAGAAGCTCATCTTTGCTAAGTTATTTTCTGACCCTATTTCTAGATTCTTTAGAGGACACATAGAAATAAGCTTACAAACTGGAACCGGGACTTACACGAGGAATCGGTTAGCGCCTGGGCGAGGAGATCCGAAGGCGCGGGGGAGCTAGAGCCTCTGATGGAGAGGCGCCCTGGCCCTGGGTCCTGCCTGCAGCAGAGAAATGGGCCAGGACCTCGTGGCATCCATCCTCGCCCACCGGACTCCCCTGCTGAGGGTGGCTCTTTCTAGCACTTCTCTCCGGAACTCACCCATGATCCGTGAGAACAAGGGTCAAGAAAAAAGCCAGAGGAAGCCGCCTGCAGCCCCTCACATCTGGGTCTAGCACCCAGGCAGCCAGCCCCGTTCCCAGGCCGCTGAAGCTTTCTCAGTGGAGTTCCATACCACTGTGGAAGCGTCATTAGACTGTAAGCTCTGGGAGGGCAGGCTTACCTCTCTATTCCCAGCACCCTGCATGGGCCAGAACACAGTAAGCACCCAAAACATATTTAACAAATGCATGGAAAAGAGGAAGGAAGGGAAAAAAATGGAAAGAGCGGAGAGAAGAAAGGGGTTCTCAGTCATCCCTCCCAGGACTTTCCCCTTGATGGCTCACTGAAACGCGAGCCCCTAGGAAGGTGTCAAAAAAACCCCGCTCCTCGGAAGAAGGGGAAGTGGGTCCCTGGGTCTGCAGTGAGGCCAGCCTAGAAGCCAGTCCCACAGTCACCTGGAATGTTCCAGAATAAAACCAAAGACTGCGGGGGTCAGGCGGGGGGTGTGAGGAGGGGGCTGCGCTCGTGTGTGGTCGCCCGGTCACGGGCGCGAGCTACCTTGATGGTGGTGGTGCTGCGCTCCTCGTACGTGCACTCGCACAGCAGGCAGTAGGCCTCCACGTCGTGGCCGGGCACCGGCATGGGATCCACCACGTGCAGGCAGTTGCTGCAACAGAGACAGACAGGGTGCGGGAGGCTAGAAGGACCTCAAGACCAGGGAAGCCAGCGGCCGAGAGAAGAGTACTTCCAGGAGGGGCACAGGTTGACCAGGACCCCTTCCCCAACCCAAAGCCTCCTAGCTACAGCCCCTAGCCCGTCAAGACCAGCTCTCGGGAAGTGGACTTGGCTCAATGGATAGGGTGTCCGCCTACCACATGGGAGGTCCGCGGTTCAAACCCCAGACCTCCTTGACCCGTGTGCAGCTGGCCCATGTGCAGTGCTGATGCGCACAAGGAGTGCCCTGCCACGCAGGGGTGTCCCCGCGTAGGGGAGCCCCACGTGCAAGGAGTACACCCCATAAGGAGAGCTGCCCAGCGTGAAAGAAATTTCAGCCTGCCCAGGAATGGCACTGCACACATGGAGAGCTGACACAACAAGATGACACAACAAAAAGAGACACAGATTCCCGTGCTGCTGACAACAACAGAAGCGGACAAAGAAGAACAGGCAGCAAAATGGACACAGAGAACAGACAACCGGGGTGGGGGGGAAGGGGAGAGAAATAAATAAAAAAAGGAAAAAGAAAAAAAAAAAGACCAGCTCTCAAAATGGTACCCACAGAGCTGGAACCATAAGTGCCCATGTGCCCCCCAATTCTGCCCTCCCCTGCTCTCTCACCTCATGCTATGCTCTCCAGGGGGGCTCATCTGCTCCAAAGGCTTCAACTCAGTAGCGAATGACTCTGACCAGGCCCTCCAGTCGGTACCTCTCTCCTCCAATCTTACATCCAGATGCTGATTGAATCACCCCACAGGGGCCACAAACTCCATTCCCCCTTCCCATCCTCAACTCCCCAGGCCCACAAAGTACCCCCTCTGTGTTCCGACCAAGGTGAAAACCTGGGGGGCATCTCTGCTACTGCGTGCTCCTTCACCTGTGAATCCGTGCGGTGCCCCTGATTTTATTCCTTAAACGTGTCCAGAATCCATCTTGGTTATTCACTCACTGTCTAAGCTGAGCCCCGGATCATTTCTTCCTCGGGACAACCGACCCAGCCTCCCCGCTGCTCTCCCTGGCCTGGTTTGGCCCTGTTCTCACAGCACCTTCGCAGCCCAGGGAGCCTACCCAAACGAAGCTCTGTCAGGCTGCTCCCTCGTACGGCCAGCACCCCTCACACGACCTCAGCCTGCTCACCCGCCTGCCTCCAGCTCCTCCCAACCTGCCCAGCCTTGTCTCCTGCCACTCGTGACCCCGCCCGCTAACCTTTGGTGATGCTGACCTTCTGGACCACTCCCCGAATGAGCCCCCATGCTCTCTTCCTCGACACAGTCCACACCCTCTGCCAGGATTGTGTGGCTTTGCCCGCCACCCCTTTCCACCTCTCGGATCCTACACATTCTTCAAGATTCTGCTCAAAGGCTTGGCCTCTCCTCTCAACAGCCGCCCCCCATGCTCCTCCGTCACAGCACCAATCACGCTGCAGTGGATGCTCCTGCATCTGGCAGGTGCTGGCTCCTTGAGGACAGGGGCTATCTGCCTAGCACTGTGCTTGCCAGAACAGGGCTCTGTAAATAAGTGACTGCCAAATGAATGACAAGGTCTGTTAAAGATGATGTCCACTCGGCCGCTCCTTTTACCCAGAGGGCTCCCAAGTAGGGCCGGCCAAAGAATGCAGGTCCCACATTTAAAAAGAGAGAAAATGAGGCTCAGGAAGGCCAAGTGCCACCTCCTTCGCAGTGATGAGGCCAGGACCCAGATCTTTGGCCTCAAAGCCTTTTCATCCGACTCTCGCTCCATGCTCCGCTCTTAACTCAGGCCCTTTTCCCAGCCTTGCTCAGATCAGCATGCTTCCAACTTGTGTGGTTCATAGACCACACTGAGTAAGCAAAAAACCCTACAGCATGCTCCTTTCTCATTCCCACAAATCAAACAAAACCCCGCAGTGGGTGGCAAGGGTGAGCCAGGCCTGGGCTCCGTCCCGGCTCACTGTCTCCTCTGTGAGATAAGATGGCTTCAGGCACTTCCAGCTCAGCCCGGAGTCCTGCAGGAGTCAAGCACAGCTCCTGGGGGTCTCTCAGATGGCCCTGACCAAACATCAGGCCTGTCCTTCTGAGCCCCACCTCTCGGAGCCTTCCAGACCCAGCCTGGGGGTCTGGCAGAAGCATCGAGGGTGTGCCTCCCTTTCCTGAGCCGCACGGGTCCCTCGGTTTGAAGGCTGGCCGCTCCAGCGCTGCCATCGGATCTGTGCATTTCCCAAAAGGCCTGGGCGACCTCGGGGGCGACTGAGAGAGGCCCAGCCCAAGTCAGGGCCCTGTTAATGGGGGACTATGCGGTAAGGCAGCAAGGTGGACACCAGATACTGAGCTGAAGGATTTCTGCGGTCTCTGGCGCTCCTGGGAACTGGCAAAATCCTAAACGCGTTCTTGCTCTCCTAAGCGTCTCCATTCATTCTTTTGGGATCAGTGATAGCAAAACATTTCCTGGACTGGTCAGGGGATGTTAAGGGGAAAGGGCCAAGAAGGACAGCCTGGGTTTAATTCCCTGCTCTTCTACTTATTCTGTGCTGCTAGGTAAGTTATTTGGACTCTCTGGGCCTCAGTTTCTTTCAAACTGTGCTCCTTGAGGTACCCCAGGAATCTCTGGGTGGGAGGGCAGTGGTGGTAAGGAGGGGTACTACTCCCTTTAGCCAGAGGAATTCTGATTTTATGTTTTACACGTTGTGTTTCCCAAAGCAGATTTTGTTTGTAGAAAAGGTCTATTTGTAAAAGTTTGGAAGCTACTGAACCAGTCAACCAATCAATTTTCTTCCTGCTCTGAGATTCTTTGTCTCTATAACACATTGCCTTGCCTACTCACTAATGGGGCAAAATTGGGGTTCCCGCCCTTTTAGAAGCAAGTGGTTATAAATCCCACCACTAGATGGCAGAATACCAGCAACATGGGAACAGATGCCTTGACCACTAACCTGCTCTGCAGCTCAGACTCTGAAGGCTTAACCGTGCAACCCAAGCGAGAGGACAAGTGTTCTCTAAGCAGTGGACCAACTGGGCATCAAAGAGGAACTGTGGGAGACCCCTGAAGACACAATCCAACTGGTGTCCTCTGGTCTCAGCAGGTGAGTGCTAAGATCACAAGTCAAGACCCCTCCTCTACCTGAGGGGTCTAGGGGCTCTAGGCCAGCATGGGGTGACTCCAGGATAAGGCCAGTGTCACTGGGCCCACTGGAGTCTTACTTCCAGACTCAGTTTCCACCCTACCCACAATGGAACTGTCTTGAGGTTCTTGGTTTGAGGCTGTTCTTCGGGAAGCCCCTAATTCTGACCTTTAAAGGACAGAAGGTCCAGACAGGAGGACTCTCCCTCTGTGGGCATCCAAATTCTGAAGCCATATGAAAAGAGAGCTCGTGCTGCTACAATCCCCAGGGGCATGGGATGTAGCCTTGTTAGCTGAAGTGGGGCTAAGACAGTGCACTGATTTATTTGCTGATGTTATTTCAACACAACCATAAGCAAGGGGGATACTGGGGCTCCTCCCAGGATGTCATGCCTCATGGTTTTGTGAATTTTCTCAGGAAGCAGGCAGAAAAAGTCTAGTGCTGCAGGAAGAGTCCATGCACAGACACTATTTCTGTGGCCTCTTTGGTAAGGCGAGAAAGAGTATATTCATAATATCAGCTAACGTTTACATAGCACTTACTACATACCTGGTAATGTTCTAAGTACTATACTTATGTGTGTGCAAACACATTCATTTAATGCTCAAAACACTGCCAACAATTCACAAATGAGGAAATCAAAGCACTTTGGAGATTAAGTAATTTGTCACACAACAAGCAGCAAAGCTAGATTTGATGCCAGGCAGGCTGGACTCAGAGTTTGTGCATCTAATTAGATTGCCTCTCAGAAAAGAGGTATGAGACTCATACCACCTCAGAGTGGGAAATTTGGCGAGCTTCCTAGTTCCCAAATGTCGTTCTGATCAACTGCATCCTGATCACCTAAGGAACTCTTGAAAAAGGACACTTTCCCCTCCCATATTTACAGAAGCAAAATCCCAGGGGTGGGGGTGGGGAAGTTGTGCCAGCAATCTGCATATTCTAAAAGCTTACCTGATGAATCTGAATGCACAACCAAGCATGGGAAACACTGACCCAGACCCCTACCAATGCTAATCTCTTCTACAGTGACCTTATCAAGGAACCATCTGACCTATGCTCAGAGCTCTCCAAGCTCCTAAAACAATTAGAAATGCTCCCTCAACTTACATTTAAATGTTTTCCTGAAGCTTCCATCCATTGGCCCCAACTGTACCCCAAGAAACCACAATGAACATAACAGATCCCTGCAATCCCCACCCCCGGGCATGCCAGCCCTTCTCACTGTCCTCCTCAGCCATCCCATCTCCCCACATCCTCTCTTTCCCATGCCAACTCTAATTCCTTAAACCATTGCTTCTAAGACCATGTGCTAAAACTTCCCCTCATCAACCTGGTTTCTCTGCTCTGAATGAAGTCCCAAGTTATCTCTTTCTTTTTTAAAGGGACACACTGGAAAGTGAATTAAGACTCCAGAAGAATAATTCAGATTCTCTCTCTGGGTCCCAGGCTATGCAGTTATAAATTGGGAACCATAGCCATGCCCCCTACCTTACAAGGAGACTGAACTAGAATTACATGTGCAACAGGGCTGTGAAAAAGCACTGAACAATCATTCCACAGTTTGTGGCCATAGTACTTCCCTCTCCCAACTTCTCTACTACTACTCTGCATTCATCAATGAAGACCCAAATTCAAAGCAAAGCAATAAAAGCCATTCCTCTGACCAGGAAACCTTCACCTGGAATTCAGGACCTCTGGCTCCTGTTTCCTATTGGTTGTATAACCATGGAACAAAATATTCCTTCTTCTGGCTCTTCATAGGAATGGGAAGAGCAGGTTTAACATCCAGGGGCTCCAAGTACCCTCGTAAACACCCCAAACCTCAACAAAGCGTAGCAGCCAAGGGCCTCCACACAGTGCCTTACCAGTCCTTCTGCGACACATTCTGGTTGTAAATGTGCCCACTGATGTTTCTATATGGAGGACAGATGCATTTGCACCGGATGTCTTCAGAACTCTAGAAGAGAAAACACAGGTCAGGCAGGCAGGACCCTTGGGTTCAGTTCGAGCAAGTCTCTCAACTTTCAGCTGCCCGTTCTGTAAGGTGACCATTTACACATGCTCCTTCTCCATTCCCAAGTTCAGCAAGTAATGACTTCTGTTAGAAAGGACACTATATCACAGGTCCCTCAAGACAAATGGTTCAGATGGAAAATGGGATACACCAGAAGCTGTCCATGATTACCACTCCCCAAAGTGGGGAGCCTGAGAGAGGGAGGATGGGGGGTCAGGCAGGAGGGCACAACAAGCAGACTGACAGCTTGGGCCCTACATCTGTATGTGGGACTCTCCCCACTCCATTCCATCACCAACTTCCTGGGAGAACTGGGGGAAGGAATAGGGCAAGGGTGAGTAAGGGAAAGTGAATCAATTCCAAGGGAATATCCAAGCAATCCCTTAGAAAGTTATTCCCCTCAGGAACAAAGAGACAGATAGCACGATAAGTATTTTCATTCCAATGAGGAATTCCCCCCAGGGAATGCAAAAACAAGTCGATCCTCAGACTCAACCTTACTTTAAAGCAGGGGTTCTTAAACTTTTTTTTGTTCCACATATCCTTTTGCCAGTCAGGTGAAGACCACCGACTCCTTACTAAGTCCACACTATACTGTGTATTATTTAATAAATATATCACACCTGTACCAACACATCCCCACGGAATGTTTTTTTAAACTTCAATTCAAGCTCACAGACCCTTTGTTAAGAACTTCTACTTTAAAACTTTGGTGTGAGGCGAATGTATTCATGAACTGTTGTGATTAGTAATGGAAGAAAATGTGGCATTGGTGTGGAGAGGGTGGCCATGGTGGCTGCTGGGGGTGGGGAATGGAAGAGATGAGATGTGGGGGCGTTTTTGGGACTTGGAGCTGTTCTGGGTGGTGCTGCAGGGACAGTTGCCGGACATTGTGTGTCCTCCCATGGCCCACTGGATGGAACGTGGGATAGTGTGGGCTATGATGTGGACCATTGACCATGAGGTGCAGCAATGCTCAGAGATGTATTCACCAAAGCAATGGATGTCTCATGATGATGGAGGAGATTGTTGCTATGGGGGGAGGAGTAAGGTGAGGGGGTGAAGGGTATATGGGGACCTCATGTTTTTTGAGTGTAGTATTAAAAAGGTGAATAAAGTCAAAAAATAAAAAATAAAAAAAAAAAGGAAGAAGTAAAACAAAACAAAACAAAAAATAAAGCCTTGGTGATCTTCACAATTTCAAATTCCACAGACCCACACAAACCCAGCTCCGGGTCTCTAACCCCTAAAGAATGGAAATTAAATCAGGAATCCCAGGGCTGAGTTGGTCATGCATAATAAAAGAAACTTCCATCTGTATAAACTATCTTTTTTAATATATCATTATGTAGCATTTGTACTTTATTTTATAATTTCATTCTTCCTAAGTAGAGCAGTAGATACTAGAACCACACAGGAGCAAAGGAAGAACTGAAATAACTTCCCCAAACACTAACTTCCCCAAACAAACTTCCCTGATGGAATTCCATCTCCCACCTGTCTCACCTGCGCCACCCTGGCTGCAGGTTTCTTCTCCCCTCCCTCTAACCTTGGGAGGGAGGCCTTTCATCTGGAGCCTTCCATTGGAGAGAACCCCACAAGTATGCCCCCACCTCCACCCCCCACCCCCGGAGCGGATGTAGCTCAGTGGTTGAGCCCCTGCTTCCCACGTAGGAGGTCCTGGGTTCAATCTCTGGTACCTCCCCCCAAAATAAAAAAGAAGCAAGTATTGCACTGTATGATTGTGTACTATGAACCAACTCTATGTGTAACATATTGTATGACTCAAAAAAAAATTATATGTATCCAGCACATTTAATTGAAGAAAAAAAAAGTATTGCCACAACCGTGAGTGAGGGGCAGGGCTTGAGCAGCAGCCCCCTCTGGGGAAAGCCTGCAGGCCGGGTGGTCGTGAGCTAGCGCAGCTGGCCCCCTCCCTCACCTTGCTGGCTTGAGCTGGGAGAAGTAGTAAACACCCGACCACGGCCACCAAAGGCAGGAGCTTCATGCTTACTCAGGCTCGCTGGGACAGCAGTAGCGGTCACCTGGAGGGGAGAGGAGGGGTCGGGAAGAGGTAGGTGGCCGCCTCGCTAGGACCCTAACCCTCTGGCCCGGACTCAGCAATGGGGTTGGGGGCTGGGCTCCGGAGCTTCCAGAGACCCGTCGCCAAATGCTGCCCTCCCCTCTTCCCGGGTCTCCCGCGCTCCGCTCCCACCTGGCCGGCAGGGGGGCCTCCCGGGGCCTCCTGCGCCTCCGCCCAGGCCTGGCTCCGACCCTCGCATTGCGTCCCACCGCCCTCCTGCCATCTCCACCCGCTTTACCTTCAGGCCCGAGCACTTTGGATGCAAAGTCTGAGAGCCCGGATCTGACCGCGAGACCCGGGCCAGGGGTCTCGGGCTAGGCTTTACGCCGCCCCAGGGACACCCACAGTCCCCCGCACCTGCCCCCAGAGCCGGGTCCGCGAACCTCCAAGTCAGGCGGCTTCAGTACGAGACCCAGCCGGCCCCGCCCCCCCGCTCCTATTGGCTGCTAGAGCAGCCCCTCGGCCAACCGCGCTCATCACCAAGGTAACAAGACCCACCTACGCCTCTGCGCCGCGGCTCGCGCAAGGGAGAGGGAGCCATTTCCCCAACCCCAGCAAACAAGAAAAGGGACCGTCGCCCTTCCAAACCGGAAACCGGGAAGGGTCTGGTCTTTGCGGCGTGTAAAACCTCTACGCTCCTTGTACCATGAAACTCGAGTTTCGGAGAGGGGCTAAGCCTGTTCCGTCTTAATGTCTTAAAGAGAAAGCACTTTACGAGAAAGGAGCAACAGTAATGATAAAAACAGACACGGGGCTTTGTTCTTATTCACGATCTGGAAACGTTATTCAGCGACACTCCTGCCCGAGAAGGAGGAAGGGAGCGGGGGTGACCCGCTGGGCCCCTGTAGGTGCACCTGCCCCAAGCGCTGGTTCTGGGCCTGGCAAATTAAGGCAAGATGTGCAAGACCAGGCTGTCCGGGGGCGCAGGCTGCTGGGAGGCAGATGTTCACTTCCTGTCAACCGTGGAGGAAAGGGCATCATCTGACTCTTGAGCACCACACCGGGATGGGGACACCTGGGCTTTGCCTGACCCTGCCACTAAGCAGCTGTGTTAACCTGGAGAAGACACTGCCCCTCTCTGAGCCTCAGTTGCCTTCTATGTAAAACAGGTTTGTTGGCTACTAAGACCCGTTTTGGCTTTGATATTTTGGGATCCTGGGGGGTGGGAGACAAGTGGATTAATGTGGTCCAGACTTGAGGTTGGGATGGGAAGCAGCACATGGGTTGGGTCCAGGTGGAATGAAGCCCTTCCCAGATGTGCTGAGGTAGGTACTGCGTCTGGAGGTAGTTGAGTTTGTGTTTCTCTCTTCTACTTATATTTTATTCATCTTTAGATCCTCTCCACCTGGTGGTGTGCCCTAAACTTGGTGGGCACTTAGGAAATGTTTGCTGAACTGAATTGGGTAGAGTTAAATTAAACCTAGAGTGTGGGAGGGCAGGAGGACTAAGGGGTGACACAAAGCTCATGGGCGTTGGAACTAGAATGACCGGGTACGAATCTCGGTTCCTCCTGTCCTAGTTGTATCAATTGGGGTGGTTGGCTTATCCGCTGGGGGCCTCAACTTTCACATCCATAGAATGGGATGATTTTACCCGCCTTTCAGGGTTGTCGTGAGGGCACTCTGCATCTATATGTGCAAAGCAGCTGAAACACTGTCACAAAGAGGGTGTGGTGGTTAAGTTCATGTGTCACCTTGGCCGGTTATGGTGCCCAGTTGTTTGGTCAGGCAAGCACTGGCCTGATTGTTACTGTGAGGACATTTTGTGGACTTAACCCACCAGTAAGTTGACTGCATCTATGGCCGATTACATCTTCAGTCAACTGAGGAGATGGCCTTCAACAGTGTGCAACGTTTCATCCAATCAGTTGAAGGCTTTAAAAAGAGAAGTGATCATTTCAGCCTTCGAAAGAGAGACTTTCCATCTCTACTTCAGCCAGCTAGTTTCTCCTGGGGAATTCATCAAAAACCTTCATCAGAGTTCCCAGCTTGCAGCCTGCCCTATGGAATTCGAACCTGTGCATCCCCACAGTCACATGAGACAAGTCTTATGAAAATCTCATAATGTTTATAGATATCTCCTGTCAGCTGTGGTTCCCTTGAGGGCCCTGCCGAATACAGAGCAGAAACCCCATAAGTGGAAACATCAGCTCCGTCTGGAGGTCAGAGTGACTGCCTTGAGGCTGAGAAAGGATACCTACTGCATGGGGCAGAAGCGACCGCTCAGGCACTGGTAAAACAGCCTCCTGCCCTCCATGCCCCACCTCTGTAGTGGTGGGGGACCTTCACAGGGACGAAAGGATGGGGCTGGGTCTTGGTCCCCTCCAGTGGATGGCCCTCTGATGCCCAAAATAAATATACTCAATTCTGAGGTCACCGTCTTCCCTCCAGTGATAAGGCCAGCCATTTTCCTCATGGCACCATTTTCACCTTGCATTTCTCAGGTCCCCAACTGTGGTGTCAGATGTGCTTTGGCTCTTCTCTCTCCTGTCCCAGCATCTAGTCTATCTGGGTGTCTCCAGAGGCAGCCGTCATCACCCAGCCCTCACGCCTCTCCAGCTGACACCCTGCTTCCTGGAACACACTCCCTTCCTCTGTCCTTCTGCTTCGATCCTGTCTTCCTCCAAGCCTGTTTTCAGGACCGCCCTCCTCACTCAACAATCCCTTACAACATCATATCACATCAAACCCAGACCGTGTGCCTGGCATTCAAGCCCTAGCTGCCATGATTACCTACCCCCATCCCACCTCCTCTCTGGCTACTCCCCCCCCAGCTGCCCCCCACACTTGACTTTGCTCACACCCCTCCTCCATGGAATGTCATCAACCCCTCAGCCCCGCCAACCCTTATCCTCCACCTCTTTCAAACTCCTGCCCCAAACACTTCTATTCCAGAAACCTTCCCAAGTAGCTCTACCTGACCTAGGCACCTGGTTCCCATGTGCTCCCCACGTGCCCTGGGTTTAAGAGCCATTTGAAATGCCATTGAGATGTGTCTGCATCTATTCATTCAAACCAATTCCACAAACGTGCTGAGTACTGTGCGAGGTGACCCCGGGGAGACAAGAGTCAAGTCACATGTGAACACTGCATTCAAGAAATGTAGAGTCTGGAGAGCACCTCCTTCCCATGTACGAGGTCCTGGGTTCAATCCCAGCACCTCCTAAAAATACATCTAAAAATAAATTTTAAAAAAGAAGTGTAGAGTCTAGTAGAGGACAACTCATATGGCTGGAATATAATTTAATATAAAAAGTCATGTGTCTTTTGCCCCCAAAATATTTTTAAAGCACTATGTGCCGGGCACTGTGTTAGGTGCTGGGATATATCAGTAAACAAGATAGAGCTTGTTTCAGCTCTCGTGGAAGCTCATTTCAGAAAAATGACGAATCAAGAAGCAATTGCAGTTCAGGGTAATAAGAGCTGTGCCTGGGGAAGACCAGAGGCCTGTAGGGTACCTAGGCTAAGGGCTGGGAGAGCCCAGGGTAGTGGAGAGGGAATCTGGGGGGCTATTTGACCCGGGCCAGTGTGGTAGGCAGAATAACGGCTCCCCAAGGATGTCTGCATCCTAAACCTCAGAATCTGTGAATATGTTACCTTACGTGGCAAAGGGGACTTTGCAGATATAGTTAAGGACCTCAGAATGGAAAGTATTCTGATTTATTTGGGCAGGCCCAATGTCATCACGAGCCCTCAAAAATAGGGAATCTTTTCTGGCTATGATCAGAAAAAGAGATGTGATGGCAGAAGCAGGGTCAGAGAGAGACTGTGTTGCAGTCTTTGAAGATGGAGAGAGAAGGTCATAAACTAAGGAATGGTTGCCCTTTAGAAGCTGGAAAAGGCAAGGAAACAGATTCTCACCTAGAGCCTCCAGGAGCAAACAACCCAGCCAGAAAGGGTGGGCTGGATTTGGAAACAGAAGGCCAGAGCACGGTGACAGTGGGGAGGGATCTGCGTGGAGGGGGTATAGGAAGAGCAGAGAAGGCCCTGGGAAATGCAGGGAAATACACGTAGGGAAAGAGCAGAGAGCTCTTTTGGCTTGAACCGAGGGCAGGTAATGGGAAAGGGGCGTGGAAAGACTAGCTCTAGCCAGACCTTTGTGATCTCATTGAATTGGGCTGTGAACTGGGAAGGGGGAAGCAGTCAGGAGCCCCTGCATGGGCTCGGTGACCTGGGTTGGGACCAGGCAACCTTAGGAATGTGCCAAATTTAGCTCCTAAAGCTTCTTGATGTTTCCTCCTGCCTTTGCTCCCTATGAGTTTAGATTTCTAGGACGGAGACCAAACCCCATACCCCTGGCTCTTCACTCTCATACCTGCATTTACCCCAACAATCTCAGATTGGAAGCCGGGCTGTGGCATCTGTGCCGGAGCAGAGGGTCTGGGTTCCTCCTTCCTCCCTGTCGCTACCCTCTGACTCTCGTTGCTCCTGGACTGGGACTGGACTGCTGTCATTACCCCCAAACAGTGCCTACTCTCCCGGCACCAGCTATAACACATGCACCCTCTCTTCTGCTAATCCCCAGAGAAGTTTAGCTATCCAGGGTCTCTTGGCCTCAAGCTTCTAGAGGTGATTAACTTCCTAATTTTTACACGAGTAACCATGTCTGAGTTCTACCAGAGAAGAGCTACTACATTAAGGAATCATCTAAACTAAACAGAGAATAAAGGTCAAGTGATGGAATTCAGAGGCTTGCCACATGCTTTTAGGGAGATAATTTCCAGTCCAGATGATTTGGGGTTAAAAGCATTTATTCTATCTAAAGCTTAATAAATGAGAAACTTCTTCCAGTCTAATATACACACATACACATACATATATAATACAAACACACATAATTAGGTTTAAATAGGGGCAACCTTTATGCCAGTCATTCAACCTTAAATTATTCACTAAGCACCACTGTGTGTTCAGTCTTGTCCTCTCCTTTGTAGCTTTCTTGTTTCAGCTCCTGCTACTGCATGTGATCTTTTTTTTTTAAGATTTATTTTATTTATATTCCCCCCATTCCTCCCCCACCCCCATTCCCCCTGTTGCCTGCTCTCTGTGTCCATTCGCTGTGTGTTCTTCTGTGTCTGCTTGCATCTCATTAGGCGGCTCTGGGAACCGATCCTGGGACATTCCAGAGTGGGAGAGAGGTGATTACTCTCTTGCGTCACCTCGCTCCCCTGTTCTGCTACATCTTATTTTCTCTCCTCTGTGTCTCTTATTGCATCATCTTGCTGCTCCAGCTCTCTGCGTTGGCTGGCACTCCTGCACGGGGCGGCTTTCTGCGTGGGGCCACATTCCCGCATGGGCTAGCATTCCACGTGGGCCAGGTTACCCTCATCAGGAGGCCCTGGGCATCAAATCCTGGACCTCCTATATGGTTGACAGGATCCAATTGATTGAGCCACATCTATTTCCCTGCACATGATCTTTTGGCTCTCTACAAGGGTAGGATAACAGCTCTCTTTTTGATAGATTTTTAAAATTGAGGTGAAATTGACATAGCATAATACTAACCATTGCACATTCACAAAGTTGTACAACCACCACTTCTATCTAGTTCCAAGACATTTTCATCATCCCAAAAGGAGACCCCTTACCTTTTAAGCAGTTACCCTCCCTCCTTTTCCTCTCCCCCAGTTCTTGGCAACCACCAATTTATTTTCTTTCTATCTCTAGATTTACCTATTCTGTATATTTCTTATAACTGGAATCACACAAAATAGTAAAGTTTCTCCCTGAAGGGCTTTGCTTAGAAGAACAATTTTAAATGAAAACTTTTTGGTCTCAGGTCCCCCTTACACTCTTAAAAATTATGGAGGATCTCAAAGAGCTTTTGTGTATATAAGTCATATCTATCAATATTTACATTACATTAAAATTACAACTGAGAAATTAAAAAATTATTTATTAATGTGCTTAATAATAATAATAAATCTACTGCATGCTAACATAAAAGTATTTTGATGAAAAATAGCTATATTTTCCCAAAGAAAAAAATTTAGTGAGAAGAGTGGCTTTGTTTTACATTTTTTGTAAATCTCCTTAATGCCTCAATAGAAGACAACTGGATTCTCACACCTGCTTCTGCATTCAATCAGATGAGAGTGGAAAGCCAAGTGACACCTTATCTTTGCTAAGAAAAGAATTGAAAGTTGTGATCTCCCGAAAAGGGTCTTGGGGAACCACAAACCCCTCAGACCGCACTTGGGAAACTGCTGGTTTTGAAGACCCTGATGTTTCTACCAGATCTGACGTTCTGTGTCTTTTCTGAGAATACTTTATGGTGGTGGTTTTCAAAATATGTGTCACAGAATATTTGTTTCCAGGAATATTAATAGATTTTATGTGGGAAAAGGGCAGGTTTCTATGAATAAATTAATTTGGAAACCTTTGGTGTAAAGTAAATTACTTTACTTTAAAAGGTTTCTTTTACTGCAGGGTTTTTTAGATGCTTCAGTATTATAACATGTATTTTTGGTTTTTTAAAAAGATGATTATTGAGTACAATGTTTTCCCAAAGTTTTTGATCACGAACTCTTTTTTGAGGAGCATCTTTCAAGCGCAGTGTACCAAGGAGCACACTTTAGGGGATGCTGCTTCCGTGACTCATAAGTCTTTTTCTGGTGCATGAATGGACCAGTTCTATCATTTGGAATCAATTTTTCTCTAAATAAAATTCTGCATGCACACGTTTTAGTTCTTTTAATACAGAGAGACTTTTTGATAGACATTCATAGGGCTAAGAGAAGGTCAGGTTGCTAAAAATTTGACCTTTGGATAAGCTGGATTTTGAAGAAAATAAAATAGAAAGAATACTAGTAATCATATTTTAGTAATACTTATATATGTTTGTTGAATGAATGAATACTAATTTCTATCTATTTTGCACTTACTACATGCCAGGTGCCTTTTTAAAAAATACATGTATGTTATAATCTTCGCAACCACACTATAAAGGAGCTATTATGTCCACCCTCCCCACCGGGCCCCGGCTCACTTGGCTCTCAATCCCACATTTGGTGTTCATGACAGTTCTCTATCATGTACCACATGGAATCATATTTCCTCTCCTTATAAAAACCATATTGTTTTTCTCCCACTGGTTGGATTTCCCTTAATTAGTCTCTTCATTATTCCCAGTCAATTGCCTGGAGTATGTTAACAGTAATAATACGTCTTTATGGTGCTTTATAGTTTACAGCGTGCCTTCCCTTTCATTTAGTCTCTGATGGCTCCAGTTTAAGGAGAAGCTGACTCTACTTTATCCCCAACAAAAACCATTTCAGAGATTCAGCAAAAGGCTTATGGGCAGACCAAGGTAGGCCTTGAGGATGCAGCCAGAGTTATGGGTCTGAGAGGTCTGATGAGCCAGAACAGACCTATTTAAATAAAAGGGGGCTAATCTTTATGGAACAAGAGTGAGACTCACCTCTGTGAAAATTCATGAAAATAAGGGTGGAAGCACCTTGAGGACTTTTTGGAAAAGAACAAGGTCAAGGGTATTTCCCTGAATATGTAGTCCTGTACTTCAATGCACTTCCCATTCATTACACTCATCGTGTTTTTTCACTTTTTAATTTACTTGCACACCTGTCCTTCCTACTTGACAGTGAGCTCAGGGCAGGGACGACATCTATTACAATCACTGCTGTAACCTCAGCACTTAGCTCAGGGTCTGGGACACGGTAGGTTCTCAGTCAGTATCTGTTTAATTGATGAATACAGGAGAAGAAAATGGGACTGTTGTGGGAGCAAATATCAGTCTGCATGGATGATACAGATCACAAAATTGGCATGCAGGTGATGTACCAATCTACCAAGATTTCTAAAAATCTCCTCCACCTTTCATTTGCTAAAATTGCCGCATGACGACCACTCATCCACTGAGAGTGGAGGAAGGGACTGGGAAAGAGGCATCATTCCGACCAAGAGGAGGGCTTGGCAGGTGCAGCAGAAGCAGCAGCACCTTGGGAGGCATCAGCCTTGCCAATACTTTGGATGAGTTACTAGAAGTAACACATGTTGTTGGAGGCACTAAATAAATGGTCACCGTCATATTTATTATTTATCTTAGGATTTGCATTGGCAAGAGAAGCGCTAGTCTGATGTGGGCCCGTAAAAGCTCAGAGAAAGCATGGTCTGTTTCCAGATTTGAGGCAATTGGGAGATCTCAAAACTGGAATCCTGACTGTGTCATTACACTTTACCTCACTGAGAAAGAAAAGAAAGAAGGACCTAAAGAATGGTTGTACTGGTTTTACAAGAGCAGTGTAAAGAACAGCAGTTTTCTGTTTTAAATGGCTTTTAGGTAATAACCTTTAAGGTGGCCTATCTCAATTTTTTGATAAAATAGTTAGGAAGATCTAAAAGACAACGAAGTTCCCAATTCCCAAGATCAGCTGTCACAATCAACCTATTGGCAAAGTTCAAGAGAACCTTCCTTAAACCACAAGGCTGACAGACCCAATCAAAGCAAATAGGCAATAGCTTTTTAAAAAAAGATTTCTTTCTTTCTTTCTTTCTTTCTTTCTCCCCCCCCCCCCCACCCCGTTGTCTGTTCTCTGTGTCTATTTGCTGCGTCTTCTTTGTCCCCTACTGTTGTTGTCAGCGGCACGGGAATCTGTGTTTCTTTTTGTTGCGTCATCTTGTTGTGTCAGCTCTCCGTGTGTGGGGCACCATTCCTGGGCAGGCTGCACTTTCTTTCGCGCTGGGCGGCTCTCCTTACAGGCCGCACTCCTTGTGCGTGGGGCTCCCCTGCGCAGGGGACACCTCTGCGTGGCAGGGGACTCCTTGCGAGCATCAGCACTGCACATGGGCCAGCACCACACGGGTCAAGGAGGCCCGGGGTTTGAACCGCAGACCTCCCATGTGGTAGACGGACACCCTAACCACTGGACCAAGTCCGCCACCCAGGCAATGGCTTTTAACATAGTTAAGGGACCCTTCTTTCCACTGTCTATGCCCTGGTTTAGGGAGGCAAAGTCTACACCAACCAGAAGGCAGCCAACCCTCTGCTGAATGCCTGCTGCTTTGGAAGAAGCACATCCTACCACCCTCAACCCTATCAGAGTGTCTATTCACTCCTGTACACTCTCAAAGGCACAAAACATTCTATTCATAAGCTCCTGAGGCCAATCACTTTTTAAACCACCATTCCTGACCGAACTCTCCATGCTAAGGAACTTGAAAAAATATGAAGAATTGGTGACTTCTATCACCATGACCTCTGGATAAAGCTTAAAACCAACAATTTCATTATAAATCATTATCTCTTTATGTGTGTGGTGGTTTGAAGCTGTATGAATCCCAGAAAAGTATGTTCTTAAAGTTAGTCCAATCCTGTGGGGGTGGACCCATTGTAAGTAGGATCTTCTGGTGATTAGGATCTTAAATGTGACCCTCCTCATTCAGAGTGGGTCTTAATCATCTTACTGGAGTCATATGTAAGAGAATGAAATTCAGGCACAGAGAGAGAAAACCATGGAAGCATGAAGCTGAAAGCAATGAAATCTGGAAGAGAAGGGAGAGACCAGCAGATGCCACCATGTGCCTTGTCAAGTGACAGAAGAGTGGAGGATTACCAGCAGCCAGTCTTCAGGAAGAAAGCATCTTGGTTTGGATGTTTTTCTCAGCCTCAACACTGTAAGCTTGTAAGCTAATAAATTCCCCTTGTTAAAAGGCAACCCATTTTATGTATCTGCTGTGAGCAACTCAACAAACTAAAACAATGGACATAACTTGTTATTGAATATAAGAAATTTTCTGAAAAATATGCTCCCTTGGCTTTGATTTATTAGTAGGTTCAGAAGCCCATTTAGATATGATTATTACTTTATTGTAAAAAAAAAACCACAAACAAATGAAGAAAAAGATAACGTCAATTTCCAGGAAGATGGAGGGTATAGACACATTTTCTCTATTCCTCCCATTAAGTACAACTGAAAATTCTGGACATTACATATTAAACAAATTTAAGAAGACTCTGGAAGGCAGAGAGAAGAAGGCAGACCAGCTAGGAACCTTAAGATCCAAAGAACAATATGGTACTGAATTCTCTGTGTCTTCTTTTTGCCTCATATATCCCAGACTGGGTGCTGGAGAAGCTGCAACCTGGAAACACCAAAAGGGATAGACCAAAAAAAAAAACCCTAACAAAAACCTGCTCTCTCTGCCAAAGGACCAGAAGAGGGGCAGCCTAGCAAAACCGGAAACATTTAAAAATAACTACCCTACTCCAACCAAACACCACAGAAGACACTGTGGCCCTCCTTCACCTGTGTCAGCAAAGGTGAAAGGGAAAGTTGAGATTTCCATCCACACCAGACTGCAATGAGGCCCCCCAAACCCTCCGCCTTGTGGTGTCAGCACACACTACCCAGGGAGCCTCAGCTTTGACCCCCACCTGACAGTAGCAGGGAGCTTTTCGTGGAGGCCTGCCAGGGAGCTGGAACTCTCGCCCTCACACAGCAGTAACGAAGAGTCCCTCCCTGGTGGATATAAAAGATCTATCATGTAAGCATGAATGAAAAGAAACCAAGAAAGGTTTAGTAAGATAAAGTAGACTTCGAATAATGAAATTGCTAGACACAGGGGACACATAATGAGAAAATGGTCCGTTCACCAGGAAGACAGAGCAATAATGAATGGGTTTGGACCAAAAAAACAGACCTTGAAAATACGTAAAACAAAAACCCAGAAGAATTGAAAGGAGAAAAGACAAATCCATAATTATAATTGGAGACTTCAACACCTGTCTCTCAACAATTAATATAGCAACTGGACAGAAAATCACTAAGTATACGGAAGAACTCAACAACACCAATACCCAGCATCTTCTAATTGACATTGTCAGAACACTCCACCCAACAACACATTCTTTTCAAGTGTCCGAAGAACTTATACCAGGGAAGTGGATTTGACTCACCTGATAGAGTATCTGCCTACCACATGGGAGGTTCAGGGTTCAAATCCACCTGTGTGGAGCTGGCCCATGCGCAGCGCTCATGCACACAAGGAGTGCCTTGCCACGCAGGGGTGTCCCCCATGTAGGGGAGACCCATGTGCAAGGAGTGTGCTCCATAAGGGGAGCCACCCCACGTGAGAAAAGTGCAGCCTGCCCAGGAATGGCGCTGCACACACACAGAGCTGATGCAGCAAGATGATGCAACAATAACAACAAAAAGACGCAGTTTCCCAGTGCTGCTGATAGGAATACAAGCAGACACAGAAGACCACACAGAGAGCAGTGAATGGACACAGAGAGCAGACAACTGGTGGGGGTGGGGAGAAGGGGAGAGAAAGAAAATAAATCTCTTAAAAAAAAAAAGAACTTATACCAAGTTAGATCATATCCTGTCCCATAAAACAAATCTCAACAAAATTGAAATCATGTAGAGTGTATTCTCTGATCACAATGGAAACAAACTAAAAATCAATAACAAAGATAACAGGAAAACCTCTAAATATTTAAAATTAAGCAATATACTTCTAAATAATCTGTGGGCAAAAGAATAACTCTCAAGGGAAAACAAAAATACATTTAATTGAATGAAAATGAAAATATAACATATCAAAAATTATGGGATGGGAGGGTAGTGAATGTGGCTCAAGCAACTGGATTCCTGTCTACCATACAGGAGGTCCAGGGTTCAATACCCAGGGATTCCTGGTGAAGGTGAGCTGGCCCATGCGGAATGCTGCCCCATGCAGGAGCGCCAACCCGGCCAATGTGGAGAGCTGATGCAGCAAGATGACACAACAAAAAGAGACACAGAGGAGAGACAATAAGGACGCAGCAGAACAAGGACCTAAGGTGGTGCAAGAGAATGATTGCCTCTTTCCCACTCTGGAAAGTCCCAGGATTGGTTCCCAGAGACTCCTAATGAGAACACAAGCAGACACAGAAGAACACACAGCAAATGGACAGAGAGCAGACAATGGAGGAAAAGGGGAGAAATAAATCTTTTTAAAAAATTTTGTGGGGAAGCAGATGTGGCTCAAGTGATTGGGCTTCTGCCAATCATATGGGAGGACCTGGTTTCAATCTCTGGGGCCTCCTGGTAAAGGCTTGCCCACGTGGCAAGCCAGGCTGGCACTGCAAGTGACGCAGCAAGATGATGATGCAACAAAAGAGGGACACAGAGGAGAGTCAAAGTGAGATGAATCAGAAACCAGGAACTGAGGTGGCCCAAGTGACAAGGAACCTCTCTCCCACATCAGAGGTCCCTGGGATTGAATTCTGGTGAAGCCTAGAGGAGAAAACCAGAAGAGAAGACAAAAAGAAAAAGACACAGAAGATCACACAGTGAATGGACATAGCAAAACAGCAGGGTGGGGGACAGGGGGAGAAAAAAAGTCATTTAAAAAATTATGGGCCACAGCTAAAGCAGTACTGAGAGGGAAATTTATAGCACTAAAATGCATACATTAGAAAAGAGGAAAAGTCTCAAATCAATAATCTAAGTTCCCACACCTCAAGAATCTATAAAAGGAAGAGCAAATTAAACCCAAAGCAAGCAAAAGAAAAGAAATAATAAAGATAAGAGTAGGAAACAATGACATTAAAAACAGAAAAACAATAGCAAAAAATCAATGAAACAGAGTTGGTTCTTTGAAAAGATCAATAAAAGTGACAAATCTCCAATAAAACCCACAAAGCAAAAGAGAAGACAGAAATGACCAATATCAGGAATGAAACAAGGGATGTCACTATAGGTCCTACAGACATGGAAAGGAAAGTAAGGGAATACTATAAACAACTCTACACACATAAATTTGGCAACTTAGATGAAATATACCCGTTCCTCAAAAAACACTAACTACCATGACTTATATATATTAATATGAAACAGATAGTTTGAATAGCTCTGTAACTATTAAGGAGATTGAATTTGTAAGTTAAAAACTCCTGGAAAAGAAATCTTTAGGCTCATATTGTTTCACTAAAGAAATTCTATCAAACATTTAAAGAAGATTTAACACCAGTTCTACCAAATCTCTTCCAAAAAATAGAGGGATTAGTTTCTAATTCATTTTATGAAGCTAGTATTACTCTGATATTAAAATCAGGCAAAGATTGTACACAAAAAGAAAACTGCAGACCAATATCCTTTATAAATATGGATGTAAAAATCATTAAAAGTACTAGCAAATAAGAGTCAGTAATATATAGAAAAGAGTTATACATCAAGATTAAGTGGTGTTTATTCCAGGGATGCAAGATTGGCTCAATATTTAAAAAGCAATCAATGTAATCCGCCATGTTAACAAGCCAAAGAAGAAAAATCAGGTAATCATGTCAACTGAAGCAGAAGCATTTGAAAGTTTCAACACCCATTCATGATAAAAGCGCTCAAATATATAGGAACAGAGGAGAGGATTCTCAACTTAACAAACAGCATCTACAAAAGACCCAGAGCCAACATCATACTTAATGGTGTAAAATGGAATGATTTCCTCCCAAGATCTGGCAAGGGCAAGGATGTCCATTCTCGCCACTTTTATTCAACAGAATGCTGGAAATTCTGGTCAGTGCAATAAGGAAAGGAAAGGAACTACTAAATGGCATACAGAACAGAAAGGAAGAAACAAAATTGTCCTCGTTTACAGATGACATGATTTTCCACATAGAAAACCCCAAGTGGTTCTAATGACCCAAGGCTGCATAGCTGCAGCTTGTGGGCAACAAAAATAAAATGATCCTCTCTATCATGCCATCCATGTAGCAAACTCAGGGAAGACTTCAATTGGCTTTGCTTGATCACAAGTCGATCCATCACCAATCATTGCAGCTGGGGCAGTGAATCACTTTGATTGGCTCTCTTGGCTCATGTGCCCTCTTGAATGAGGAGAGTGAGATACTGATTAACTCCCATCAGGACCAATGGATCAGTAAACCATAATTCCTAAAGGAAAAAGCATCAGAAATAGAGGAAAGGGATGCTAAGCAGGCAAGATGACAGATGTCTGCTCTGTTGAATAAGACTACATAGAACTGGAAAGAAATAACAAATGTACAAATATGTTTCTGAATAGGGGGTTAAGGAAAGGACTCTGAGTGATTTACTTTCTTCTTCTTTTCCCTTTAAACTTATTTTTTCTTTAATGAGCATATACCACATTTTATCACTTTTTAAGAGTAAATATATATATTCATTACTGCCAGGGTGTGTGTGTGTGTGTGTATGTATATATATATATAGATATATAGTCTTTAGGGAAGACTAAAGTGCTGGATGAGCTGAAGTCTGCCAAAAGTTCTAACAACAGAATTTAGGGCATTTTTCCTTCCTGAATTTCTGTTTCCCTAACTGTAGAGCCAGAGTATTAAATTTGGTCATTATTTCACAAAATGTATTTCATCTATGCAAGATGATTCTAAATGCACATGGAAGATGATTTTTTACTTTGATAGCTATGTGATTTTTTTAAAAAAATTTAAACTTTTAAAAGCTGAATTAAAATTTACATACAATAAAGTGCACAAATTTTAGTTACACAGCTCAATGAATTTTTACCTGTGTGTGAACTTATGTAACTACCAATATCAACCATTTCCAATTCCCTGGGCCCATCATGCCCTATCCTAATCAATATGCATCACTCCCCCCACAAGGTAAATGGTATTCTGAGTTCTAGCAGCATCAGTTGGTTTTTGCCTATTATTGAGCTGCATGTAATTAAATCATCCAGTCTCTATTTTATATCTGTGTCTCTTCATTATGTCTGGGAGAGATTCACGTTGTTGCATGTAGCAGTAGTTCACTAATTTTTAAGGCCAAATAATATTTCATTGTGTGAAAATATCAACTTATTTATTCATTCTACTGCAGGCAGAACTTTGGGTCCTTTCCAATTTTTGGCTGTTATTGACAAAGCAGCTATTCCTGTACGTCTTTCAGTGAACATATGCACTTATTTCTCTTGGGCATATAACTGGGAATGGAATTGCTGGGTAACAGCTTTAGCAAAACCTGCCAAACAGTCTTCCAAATTGGATGTACCAATGTATACTCCATCAATGTGTGGGAGTTCTAGTTGCCCCACATCCTCAGTGTTACCACTGTACAAAATTTCATCTTAGTATATGGAGATGCATTTGGGAGCAGGTGATAGAAAGATTTTAGGCTTTTTCAGATTCATGCAGGGAGTTCTGACTAAAATTGAGGTTTTGTTTTTCTTTAAAGATTTATTTATTTTTTATTTATTTCTCTCCCCTCTGCTCCCCCCCCCCCCATTGTCTACTCTCTGTGTCCATTTGCTGTGTGTTTTTCTGTGTCCACTTGCGTTCTTGTCAGTAGCACTGGGAATCTGTGTCTCTTTCTGTTGTGTCATCTTGCTGCATCAGCTCTCCGTGTGTGTGGTGCCACTCCTGGGCAGGCTGCACTTTTTTTCGCTTCGGGCGACTCTCCTTGCAGGGTGCACTCCTTGCATGTGGGACACCCCTGCATGGCAGGGCACTCCTTGCGCACATCAGCACTACATGGGCCAGCTCATCACATGGGTCAGGAAGCCCTGGGTTTGAACCCTGGACCTCCCACATGGTAGGCAGATGCTTTATCAGTTGAGCCAAATCTGCTTCCCTAAAACAGAAGTTTTTAGTGTCCTGGTAAACATAACCCTAGAGAGAGGGTCTTAGAGGGCACATATTTGGTAAGGGTAAAGGACTTGTATGAAGAGAGAGCACATTGCAGAGACCCCACACTGTCTGTTTTTGTAGGGGTGGGATGGAGGAGGGTGCAGGGGAAGTCAGGATCCAAAAAATCTTGTAAGGTTGAAATGAAGGCTGAATCTAAGCTTCCCTCTTATAACAAATATAAGGAGAGAAAAGCAAACGTAGCTGAGGTGATAATAAGGTGTGAAGTGGTGGACAAAGCAAACTACTTTGATCTCAGGCTAAATTAGCAGAATTTAGAACTGAATAGCACATTTTATCTAGAGCACAGGCAGTGACTGTCTACTCCGCTCTGCACCAGCAGCCCATGTGGGGGTTCTTGGTTCAGTTCTGGGGCCACATTCCACAGGGAGCGCAGGTATTTGGAGGAGGGAGCCAACCTGGCTCAGGCTCAAAACCCTGCCTCTCGAGAAACTGCTGGGGGAAAGCGACCCTCTCCTAGGAAAGAGAAGGTTCAGCAATGTGAAAGAAATCTCAGCCATCTGAGGTTACATCATGTAGAAGAGGAATAGAATTTGTCATTTACAACTCCAAAAGGTAGAAACACCGAGAAATGATTTTCAGTTTAGTATCAGTAAGAATTTTTAGCAAAATTGTGGAAAGAAAGAATGAGTTGTCCTGATAGACTTTTTCTAGCACTGAAGGTGGTAGAACATCTCCTGGACAGCCACTTGCTTAAGTTATTTCAGAGGGAATTTAACTAACAGATGAAAAGTTTGATGGATAAGTTGAGTTCTGTTTTAACTCTGAGGTCCTATGAGTCTGGCTGTGCAACTTTGGACAAGTGACAACTCCTTGAACATCAGTTCTTCATCTATATAGCAAGGGGCAGATTAAGGATCCTTTAACCCTGAACAAGATTCACTGAGGGAAGCTTCCCAGCTGAGCTAGGAGGTGAGTCACGTATATTCCCAATGAGCTGCCATGACTCTGGCAGTTAGGATATTTTGGTTGTAAGGGGCAAAAATTGATTGGCTAACCTAAGGTAAGAAGAAAGCTTGTTGGAAAGAAGTGGGAAATTCATCTAATCGAAGATGTGGCTGAAGAAAAAGGCAACTAGAGCATCCTGTCATGGCATTCCAGCAAGCTGAAATGGTTGTAAATGGGTTTCTCCCTCGCCTTTAGGCCACTACTCAGTGTTCAAAACCCAGAAGAGAGGATCAGTCCTATGAACCTGATTCGGGTTTCACATCTGCCTCTAGGCAGAAAAGGTTAAGACACCTCGATTGTGGACCCAAGGTTATCCCCTAAAATGAGATCAGAAGTTATTACCAGCAGAAAGGGCAAAGTCTACTCAAATTCTTTTACAATCACCACCCTTTCTCTCCCACCCAGGAGAGGGCACATCAGAACCCAAGAGAGAGAGCAGCATTATGATAGTGTTACTGGATTTTTAAATTTGTTTTATTTTATTTTTAAATGTTACATTAAAAAAAATACAAGGTCCCCATATACACACCACCCTCCTCATCCCACTCCTCCCACATCATCATCATGGCACATTCATTGCATTTGGTGAATACATTTTGGAGCACTGCTGCACATGAATAGTGGTTTACGTTATAGTTTACACTCTCCCCCAGGCCATGCAGTGGGCCATGGCAGGACATATAATGTCCAGCATCTGTCCCTGTAGTACCACCCAGGACAACTCCAAGTCCTGAAAATGCCCCACATCATATCTCTTCTTCCCTCTCCCTACCCTCAGCAGTTATTGTGGCCACTTTCTCCAAATCAATGCTACAGTTTCTTCCATTACTAATCACAATAGTTCAATAGTAGAATATCAGTAAGTCCACTCTAATCCATACTCTATTCCTCCATCCTGTGGGCCCTGGGATGGTTATGTTCACTCCCCCTCTATTTCAAGAAGGGGCTTAGATTCCACATGGATGATGGATGCAATTCTCATGCTTGCAGTTGTAGGCACCCTTGGCTCCCTGGTGTGGTGGCTGACCCTCTTCGCCTCCCTGTTAGCTGGCCAGGGCAAGTCCAATAAACCAGACGGTAGGAGTTGCAAGTCTGCTGAGGCTCAGGGTCTGGCTGTCACATGGACAGTCCAGAGATTCAGATCTTCTGAGTATACACCAACCCCAGCGCCAACCACAGGTCTGGTAAAAGTAACAGAAGAGGCATGTGTAGAAAGGTCATGTCTGAGACCAACTCCATCACACTCAGGAACACAAACTCCAAAGTAGGGCCAACTGACATGGCACTGAACTCCAGAGCCATCTGCCATGACCATAGAACCTGTGGGTCTCTGTAGCCCTCAGGAGAAACAGTACCTGGCCTTGTATCTACTTTGGCTGTCTCTGGGACCCTGCTGAGGTGTGTGTAAGCCTTACCCCTCTGATGACCTCCTGACTCTTTTTTTTGGAGACTCATAACCATATAAACTCATTTGTCCTTTCCATTTCCCCCTTTTACCCAAAGTCATCAAGCAGTTTTTAACACCTTATATTACATGTGGGCTGCGATATTCTGCTGGTCTGAGTTGATCCTTTTATTCAAGATCTTTTTCTAGTTATATCATCAGCTGGTGCTTAGTAGTAATCCCTCAGTGCCAGGGAGGCTCATCCCAGGGAGTCATGTCCCATTCTGGGTGGGGGGAGATAATGCATTTACATGCTGAGTTTGGTTTAGAGAGTAGCCACATTTGAGCAACATGGAGGCCCTCAGGAGGGAACTCTTAGGCACTGTGCAACTCTAGGCCTAGTTCATATTTCATGCACACAGTCTCATAATTGTAGCCATCAGCATCAAGGGCTCATTGTTGGACCACCCGTCTTTATTGGTCTTTGGGGGGATTGTTGCTGTTCCATTGGGGGTGTGATAGAGCTCCCCTGGCTAGGAACTCAGCACTCCCTCAGTTGTCCTTTTTAACTGAAACCACTATGAAAATATCCAAACATTTTTATGTACCCTATATTCATGCCCTGGAGAACTCCCTCCCAACCATGTGTCCCTATCAATAACACCCCACACCAGTGTTCCTCCTCTACCATAGTTCAACCTCTCTGTGGTCCAAAACTTCTTTAAAAATAAAGCCTAATGTATTGCCAGGTTCCATTATCCTCTACCATAGTTCAACCTCTCTGTGGTCCAAAACTTCTTTAAAAATAAAGCCTAATGTATTGCCAGGTTCCATTATAGTAAAATGGAATATAGTGATGGGTTTAAAGGTTAGATATAGAATACATACTAATTTAGAAAAATTAAAGTAAAAATAAATTGGGGAATCAAAAAATGAAAAAGCTTTGTTTTTGACATTTTGCCTTTCATCACTGTTATAGGGGTTGCCCTGTATGTACAGTGGCAAGGCAGTTTCTTCCATTTATTCCTCAGTGTCTACAACCTTTCTTTCTTTCTTTTTTTCTACTTAAGTTTGTTTTCACAAAAGTTTTAGATCACAGTAATTCACATATACAATGTACAGTATTCCCACATATCCAACATCAAACCCTATGTCCCTTCCCCAGCAATGATCTTTTTACATGTTCATATTATATTTGCTGTAGCTGATGTACAGATATTAAAACAATAGCTTTCAAACATGGTTCCATTTGGGTTTACATTATGGTTTATATTTTAGACTATACAATTTTCAATGGAAGTGTTCCACAAGATCATGCAATGATGGATATAGGACATGTTATATTACACCAAAATGTATAAAAATCTATAGGCTAAAATGTAAACCATAATGTAAAACATAAGATAACTAAAAATTTTAAAAATTGTTTAGTGTTACTGAATTTTATTTAGGCTATGCTGCAGAAATGAATTTAAAGAGCATGCTGGATGAGTTAGGCCAGTAATTTATTCAGGTAGGGAGGGAAGAGAAATGGGAGAAAATAACAGAGCAGGGGTCCCAGATAGAGAGGAAGGGGTTGAAAAGGGATAAAGTGAGCTGGTTTATAGACTATCCATTATAGATTATAAATGCCCAAGTTTACTTGTGTGGCCACATGGCAGAGGGAAAAGGTACGCAGAGGGCAGGAACAGGTCCACAGGCTCAGAGAGCTCATGAGAGGGAACTTAGGCCCTGTGCCTGCCTTTTGAACCATTAATTATCCCACCCCTTTGCTAATGGCAGGCATAATTCCAGCTGTTTACTGTTTCGATTGCTTATTTCTCCTATCGATCTCCCTGGAAGGCCCAGTGATAAAGTCCTTGGGGAATACCTGGGGCTTCTCCTGGCTTCTGGGGGAAGTCTTCTTCTGAGCTGCAGAATCTTGGGGAGACTCTTCCAGCAGCCATCTTGGGGTTGCTGATGTCCACGTGGACTTGTTGCCAGGTTCCAGATCCATCTATCGATTCCCTGTCTTACTAGCTGGGTTCAATAGGAGCAATCTTGAATGGACTCCAGCTTACCTTTGAAAGTGAACAATGGGGAGCGGATTGGCTCAAGCAGTTGAGTACCTGCTTCCCACATGGGAGCACCTGGGTTCAGTCCAGGTTCCTCCTAAAAACAAAAAGCAAGCAAGCAAACAAAAAAAAAAAAACCAACTCAGGGGAGCCATTGTGGCACAGTGGCTGAATGTCTGCTTCCCACATAGGAGGTTCTGGGTTCAATGCCCAGCCCTGGTACCTCAAAAAACAAAAACAAACAAACAAACAAAAAAAGGAGCAGATGTGGCTCAGGTACTTGGATGCCTGCCTCCCACATGGGGGGTCCTGGGTTTGGTTCCCTGTGGTTCCTAAAAAAGACAGACAATGAGCAGACCAGGGAGCAGACAACGAGCAAAAGCAATGAGCAATGAGAAAAAAAACAACAACAAGCAGAGAACAGGAGGAGAGGAGAATAAAAAATAAATAATTATTTTTTGAAAAAGTGAATAATACACCCATTTTGGATGATTTGACTTAATTTTCACTAATAGCACATGTGGCATATGGCATAACTGTGTGGTGAAAAACCAAGTCTGAGAACAGGGCTCCCTGGGACACACGCTGATGCACTGGGAGCATTCCACAGGTATGGAAAGCCTACTTTGCCCCAAGCCCTGGGCTTCACAGGGAGACTCATTAAGCCAGAGCAAAAATGGAAAGGTTGAATATTTGCCCCCAGTAGAGGCAAAGGGCAAGCTTATTGCATTGGGTAGGCAGGCCAAAGGGGGATTCCTTCCCCCCTCAGCCTCGCGGCCCCAAAGTGGCCCACCCTAGCACCCCCTCGAGTGCCCTCCCACTCCGGCCGACCAATCCCGGGCCGTACCCTCGCGGGGGGCTCCCGGCTGGGCCCCGCTGCCGGGGAGTTTGCAGCGCTCTGCGGGAGGTGGAGCCCTCAGAATAAGGGCGTTACTCTCCGGCGCCAGCAGCTGTCACCTGAGAAAGATTGAGATTCTCCCACCAGACGACAAGGCCTCCAGTACCCGGGACAGGCACAGAATATCCCTGCTCAAATTCCCTCCCCGAGGTGATTAACCCGGGGAAAAATGTGACACATCTCCCGGGCATCCGCCCTGCAGCCAGCCGCCCACCCAGGGTGGCCTTTCCCAGAAGGGGAGGGGTTTCGGGGAGGGAGGTAGGGGCGAAGGCGGGCGGGGGAACCTGATGAGGTGGACCCTCCCTTTCCTGGGATGGATCCGGTGGGCAGATGGGGAAGAACCTGCTCCAGCCGCAGCCGGCTGGAAGCAAAAGTCTAAACGCGCAGAAAGCAAACCACTGCGGGGGGCGCACCAGCCTCTGCGCTCCCGGCGCCGCCGGCGATTTACCGCGAGCTGAGGTCACCGCTCGGCGGACTCGCCTGCCATCCCAGGCGACATAGCTGCACGGAGACACTAATCAGCCGGTGTTACACTTAATCACTTCACACGAGAGGGATTACATAACTCAAATTACGCTCGTAACTGGAGAGAGACGGTTTTAGAGTTTTGCAGCTCCTGGCTTTCTCCGAGGCTCTGTGGGGCAGAGCCTGGGGGGAGGGGTCGCCGGCGCTCTCTCACAGTCGGGTGGGTTCTAATCTCCAAGCGAATGGCTCGCCCTAGATCACTTCATCTTTCTGGACCTTAGTTATCTCACCCGTTCAATGGGTTCAAGTACATCCTATGCACCTCACTACCTTTTTTTTTTAATTTAATTTTTTATTTTTTATATATATATTTATAATTAAAGTTAAGAGGTCACAAGGAATGTTACATTAAAAAACATAAAAAAACAAAAAACATAAGAGTTTCCCATAGAACCCTCTCCCCACCCCCACCACATCATTTTTGTAAATTGTATTTTTTTGAAGATCTATACATCACAAAAAAAATGTTACATTAAAAAAATAAGAGGTTCCCATATACCCGCTATCCCCCTTTCCCACTACTCCCACACCAACAACCTCCCTCATCATTGTGGCACACTCATCTCACACGGTGAACACATTTTGGGGCACTGCTGCACTACACAGATAATAGTTTACCCTGTAGTTCGTACTCTCCCCCAGTACATTCAGTGGGTTATGGCAGGATATATAAAGTCCAGCATCTGACCCCTCATTACCTTTTAAGGATAAAAGAAGTGGTGGGACAGTTAAAGCAGAAGTGGAATGATTTCTTTCTGGAATGAACATCGCAGCCCATTCTGGCATGCATGTTTGCCCTCCAGGAATGCCTAGCAGGAAGGGATGTGTAGCTCAAGTGGTTGAGGGCCTGCTTCCCATGTAGGGGATCCCAGGTTCGTTTTTAGGTACCTCCTAAAAACAAAATAAATGAAAAAAACCAATTCACTGGAAGGAGATGTAACTCAGTGGTTGAGTGCCTGCTTCCCACGTAGGAGTCCTGGATGGGGAGGGTGGGGCTAGGAGAGGGGCCGCTTATTTACACAGGTCTCCTTCATTATGGAAGGCTTGGGAAGAGGTCCTGTACTAAGACATTTATAAAGACTTCTGTGATCAGAGGCAGTTGGTAAGTCTGCTGATTAGATAGAGTAGGAGGATGGGGTCATTTTGAGCCACACCCCTCATTTAACAGATAAGGAAGCAGGCCCAGGTGGGCCGTGACTTACCCAAGGGCACACAGTAGTTGTTGGCCAGTCAGCTCTGGAATGTGTGTGAGGCTTGTTGAAAAGATCTCCCCTGACCTCAACCTCAGTCTTGCCTCCCCCAACCTTCACCCCCTTGTGAAATCAAGTCTTAAGGTTTAAACCCTTCCTCAGGTAGTTGGTGGAGTTGTTTCTTGTCTCCTTGGCCTGGGGGAGGTAGGAGGGCTCAGGCCTTAAAGACTGTTCACAGGTGTGGGACTCAAAGGGGTGAGATCTTCAATGGCATCTCAGACTTGATCAGTTTACATCTTGCTGTTAATAGAGGCGGTCATCATAACTGCGGCTGGCTCAGCAGGGCTGGGGCTGTCCACCATCTTCAGGAGGGCAAGCAGGCAGGATACTCGGGGACGGCCTCCTTCAGTCAGCCCTGAGGCCTGGAAATCAGTCCCAGGAAGGAGGCGGTGGAATAAGGGCTCCCCCCGCCATGTTGAAAATGGTGTATGTAATTGGTGCCACTCCTTCCAGCTGAGTCTTGGGGATAGAGTCCTCCAGATTTCCCAGCCTGAGGTAACAGCCTAACAGGGCCTGGCATATATTAGGTACTTAATATAGACTATTTTACAAGTCTAGTGTTTGGGAGCCTTGTCCTGAAGCATCAGGAGAGAGGGAAAAAGAATCTTCGGTGGTTTCAACTGCCAACTGGATGGCAGAAACCTGCTGTGATTGGGACGCCAAGGCAGCAAAAGCTGCCCTTGAGCAGCTGAGGGGCAGATTTTTCCCTGCAGGGTTGCTGACCAAGCCAGTGGGTACAAGATACCCTGCTTCTCTTTCCATGGTGTCTGATGTCATACTTGGACATCTCTAACATCTCTAATTGGAGACCCGGGGCCCTCTTGGATCTACTTGGGGTCAAGGCTAGCGTTCCATACAGTTCTGCACTGAGGAGGTAGGAAGGCCAGCCACCACATCCCAGAATGTTCCATTCCGTGGCTACGTTGTACCATACAGCCAAACACCAAACCACCAGTCCCAACACGCTCTTGGTCCCTTAAGGTCTAAATCAGAAGAAATATCTACTATCTTTTGCCATCTACTTATTTTACCACCTGTGCCTAGATCAAGAGCAAGTGAGTATACATTAAGGGAAGGATTTAATAATTTAATTGAGTTTAATAGCCATTGTATATATAGAATTTGCCATATGCCAGCTAATTTTTTATATACTATTCAAATATTAGCTCCCTTAGAACACCCAACAACCCTGTGAAGCAGTTCTTACTTTTATCCCCATTCTACAGGTGCAGAAACTGCAGTGTCGCAAGGTTCAATGTTAATAATTTGACCAAGGTCATAGAGCAAGGAAGCAGCAGAGCTGGATTTCAGACCCGGGCCACCTGGCTCCAGTCTGTGCTTTTTAACCACCCAGAAGGGTTAGGCCTTCAACACTTTCCAGCAGTGTGGTGGTCAGACTCAGGCTCCATCGGCCTTAAAGGTACACCCCTCCCAGCAGTGGGGTGTGTGCAACTCTCCCTGGAGAGGAGGATGACTAAGGTGACCTCTGGAGGCCTTTGCAGATGAACACGCCTCCCAGGCCCCCTGGAGAATTCCTCCCTCTCAGTCCTCACTTGCTTCTCTTTCTGAAGGGTCCAGCCCGCTGGTCTGGGCCCCTTGATTGAGTTCAGCTGTCCATGTGGGACCAGGAGAGGGGTGTGCCAACCCCTGTAGGATTAGGGGTGCTAAAGAGGCAGTATCAGAAAACAACCTCCCTGGACAGGGCCTCTCTATTTCACAGGCCTGGACGAAGCTGATAATCCCAGGGCGGAGCGTGGCGCCCTCTTCCAGCTCCCGCAGCCGCCCTGGCCTCCCCGTGACCTGGCCCTTTTTGCTTCCACCTGACCCTGCTCTCACAGCTGCAGTGTTTTCGTCATTTTTTCTTTTCAGACCTTCACAGTTATCCCTCTGCCATCTGGTCTTGGCGCACAGAGAGGGCTAGAAGGCTGAGAAGTCCCACTCCCGCTTCCAGGATGCCCTCTCCTCCTCGCTCAGCCGAGGGCTGTTGTTAAAAATCTCCATAGAAGGAGATTCTTCCTGTTCCTGGTGGCGTGGCTCGGTGCTGACAAAGTTATGAGACTGGGGCATTTGGTCAGATGGAATTTCTGGGGACAGGCTTCCAGGGATCTGCCGGGAGCACACATAAGAATTTAAAGTAAATTTTCTCTATAAAGGGCCAGATAGTGAGAGTTTTATGTGAGCCACATGGTTTCCATCCCAGCTACTCAGCTCTGCTGTTGTAGCAACCCAAAATAAGATATGAAAAAATGGGAGTGGCTGTGTTCCCCCCAAAAGACAACTTTATTTACAAAAGCAGGCTGGGGGCCAGATTTGGCCCATTGGCCCTAGTTAGCTGACCCCTGATAGTAGGTTGTTTAGGAGCAGGCCTGGGTGGGGGCCCCCAAGCAGGCAGCAGTGGGTAGCTACAGTGAGATAGGTCAGCTGGTAAGGTGCACCCTGGGCCTGCAAGCAGAGGGCACCCACCTCACTCACCCTACCAGAGGTCACGAGCAAAGCCTTTGGGGTGCGCTGGGCAAGGGTCACAATTGCTGCCCTAGAGCAGAGAATGGAGCACTGAAGTGCATCTTAAGAGTGAGGAGTCCATAGTTCTTCTGAACACTGAGCTAAGTCCTTCTGACCTGTTCAGACAGCTTTCTCCCCAAAGAGGATCACACATAAACCTATCATGGCCTAATACCCTTGTCTTCTGCTGCTGCAGAAGAAAGCCCAAGGTGAATCCAATCCTACACATCCTGTCCATTCCTCCAGGAAGCCCCCTCAGATTGCTCCCCTCTTCCAAGTCTGGGTTGGAGTTCCTATATATGCTCCCACTGAACTCTGACAGTCCCCTACCAAGGTCTTTCCTACGCTACACTGTAATCCCTTGTTTGCCTACATCTCTGCTAGAATGTAAGTTAGACTGAAAACTCTGTGAGGGCAGGGATCCCACCTGGCACAATGCCTGTCACATAACAGTTGTTCAATAAATAATTATCAAATGAGTAAACGGATATCACCATGTCACTGGGCAAAACTTTCCCAAAGTATTGTGGGAATGAATGTGTCCATCACATTCTCTGCAAACGTCTTGAGAAGTCTGAGGGAGAGAAGGTCCTTTCCTGTGGTTGTAGAGCCTGGCCTTTCCCTTCAGCTTCTGTTTCCATTAACTGAAGTCTGAACTTGTGTGCATCACATGTTCTAGGAGCTGTTTCAATAGAGGCAGGCATCCTGTCCCTTTTGGGGAGGGAAGTAATAGGAGGAAGATTTTCCTGGACGCTCAATCTGAGAGACCTCTTGCCTTTCTCATGCTTGGTTTCCTTGTTCTTTCTCTGTGACTTAGTTTCCCCCTTTATAAACAGGAAGGTACAGGGCTTGTGTTTTGTGTGTGTGTGTATATATGTGGTGTGTGGTGTGTGTGTGTGAAGGAAGATTCAGGAGGGTGAATAGTTAACTTCTGGGGTAGTTTGAGGGGTTTTCTTTTGAAAAGGGGCATTTCTGACCCATTGTTCCTTGTGTTCTTTGGAAAACTCCAGCTGTCACTGGGATTAGATTTGCACACCACCACAGTGACCTGCAAGGGGACACGGCCGGGATCCCATCTAGGCACAGCAGGGATCATGGTTACCAATCTCCCAGTTTCCCCGGAGAGGAGGGGAGGGACAGAGATGGGTATTGTAGAACCAGGAGAACTGGGATACAGTTGAAGAAAGCCAGGTCAGACAAGTCAATAAGAATTGGATTTCCGACAGCAACTCATGGCTCCTTTCTGGTACCCCTGCTACTGCTGTGTTCCTCAGACTCTCCCGTGGTCACTGGAGGAGGAGGCTCTGTGGCCCCGGGCTGGGTCTGGGACCCCTTGTGGGCCGAGAAGCCTCATGTGGCAGGAGAAGTGGGGAAGGAAGAAGGAGAGATGGGTTTGTCTTTTCCATGCCCATCTCGCCTCCCTCTTTGGAAAAGCAATCCTGATTTCTTCTTACCCTTTTCTTCGGGGCCAGCCTTAAATGGCCGCAATCGCAGCCCTTGGGCAGTGCCCAGATTGTGAATGCGGAGCTGCTGCCTCTCTCGACTTCGGGATTTTGTGTCCTTGATGGGACAACCTTTGAGGTATTCTTGGGGGGCAACTGGAATGAGCCTGCCCGGCAGCTCAGCTAAACCTTGGTTAAGAGCAGGCATGTTTGTGAGATATTAAAAATAGATTGCAGACAAATATATCATTCCCTTTCTATTCCTGGCCTTTTGCCTCCAACCTCTTCTCTCTCAGGGTTGCTCTTGGGAAGGAGCTTCATTTACCCAAATTTCCTTTGACTCCAGAGTCTCCCCAACTTGCTGCCATGGGTGACCTGCCCTCCCTATTCCTCATTGTTCTGGGTTCCTCTCACCTTCTCTCCCAATGAGAAAGCATCCCTGATAGAAAAGCTGACAAGGCAGTTAAGAGCCTGGGCAGCTCATTAAATGCTAGAGCTGAGAGATACCAAATCTTCTCCAGCCAGTCAAGGGCAACCGCCTGTAGGTTGTTTAGTAGGGAAGATCTGTCTCAAGTTCTGACATTGGCCTTGCTAGTGAGGAGCTCGCACCCAGTGCCTTTGGGCCTGAATCAGTCACTCTCTTGGCCATTCTGTTCCCCAGGCCCATCCATCTCCAGTCCTCCTGTGTCATTCAGTAAATCTGCCTTGTGCTGAGTCTGCTCAGCCCTCTGTCCTGAAGGACATCATCTCCTGGCAAAACACCCAAGGCTGGGCAATTCCTATGTGGAAGCCAGGATGAGGTGCCCTAGGGATGGCCAGAGGGAGAAGGAAACAAGGGGTTCTTCTTGGGGAGCTCATGGGATGGTATATGAGGGTAAGCGGGTGTTGGTGGGGAAGTTGGGGGGGGGGGGCAAAACATGTAGGCTGAATCTTGGAAAATTTATTGGCTTTTGGGTGGGAGGAGAGGGGAGGAAGAACCTGAGTCCAGAGGAATTAACCAGGCAAGGTTTCTGGCAGAGAAGGGCTTTCAAGAGGCTTTGAAGAATGCTTGAAAGAAAGAAAGAGATCCAGGTTCAAAGCAGAAGAAGTGGCCTAAAAACGGGGCCCAGAGACAGTCAAGGGGCTTTCTATTGGAAGGACGGTGAGCAGGTATATTGGAATAGAAAAGAAATCCAGCAACACTAGTAGGATTTTCTTTCTCTACATGGGACCCAGGAAAGGATGGTTCCAAAGAGGGGGTTGTGATCTTAAAACTAAGTGGCCTTACACCTAGATGTGTCTTTGCGTGTATGTGTGTGTGCATGTGGGCGTGCACTTGTATGTATTTGACAATCAAGTGTATTGGATTTACATGTGGGTGGGACTGTGGAGAAAGCAAGGTTGCATGCAGGTGAGCTGTGTGTGAGAAGGGAGGGTGAGCCACGGCCACTGCCACGGCAACAGCCAATGGGTGCAAATGACCACCGAAGGCAGTGATGTGAGTGATGAGCAGGGCCCAGGAAGAAGGATGCTGGTTTAAGAAGAAGGCTGTACAGGCGGTCAGACAGAGAGCCGGTACTGTACCCCCTTCCCTGCGAACTCCCCTCTCCTGCCTTTCCCTCCAGACGCCGTGGACCCCCTTGTCCTGCTTCACCTCCACGCGTGCTGCCATCCTCCCTCATCTTGGTTCTCACCCCCACATGCTCCTTCAACCTCAACATCTCCATCTTCTACCCTGTTGCCAGAGCTACCAGGCCAAAAAAGGGGCAGGAAGCCAGAGATAGACGTTCAACTGTGAGGGGCACAAACCCCCAGCCCCACAGCTTCCACAGGGAAGTAACTCCCTCCCAAGGTCTCTGGTTGGAAGCCCATCTCCACCGTGCTAGTGAGCTGTGTGGTGACCATGCAGAAAAGCCCAGAACCCCATTGCTATCCCCTCTTCACCCCAGTCTCCATCTTCCCCTTGACGCACTCGCCCACCCCTTCTCTCTCTCTCTTCAGCCCTGTGATACTTCAGGCTGCGGGCTGAGCACTTCCTTTTCTGCCCCATGTTCCTTTCTGCTCTGCCTCCACCACTTTTTCACCACTCTCCTTCCTTCCATCCCATCTGATCCTGCCCTTTTACTGTGGAGCTGGAAACTGCTAGGGAGGAGTAGAGAGGGTGGACAGGAGGCAGGGAGCCCAGGGGACCCAACAGGCACAGCTCAAAAGGAAGAAGCTCAGGTGTCATGCATTCACTCATTCACTCACTCACTCATTCATTCATTTATTCATCCATTCATTCATCAAATATTACTGAACTGGGCTCAGCACGGGGAATCTATCATGTAATAAAACACACAGATGGTTCTTGCCACAGAGAACTTTCCAGGAAGCGGACTTGGCCCAGTGGTTAGGGCGTCTGCCTACCGCATGAGAGGTCTGTGGTTCAAACCCCGGGCCTCATTGACCAGTGTGGAGCTGGCCCACGTGCAGTGCCGATGCGCGCAAGGAGTGCCCTGCCATGCAGGGGTGTCCCCCGCGTAGGGGAGCCCCATGTGCAAGGAGTGCGCTCTGCAAGGAGAGCTGCCCAGCATGAAAGAATGTGCAGCCTGCCCAGGAATGGTGCCGCACACACGGAGAGCTGACACAACAAGATGACGCAACAAAAAGAAACACAGATTCCCGGTGCTGCTGATAAGGATAAACACAGTCACAGAGAATGGACACGAGAGCAGACAATGGGGGGAGTGGAGAGGGGAAGGGGAGAGAAAAAAAACCTTTTTTTTTTAAAAAAAGAACTTTCCAGCTAATGGAATAAACAATTTTACAAAAACAAAAACAAAACAAAACCAAAAAACCTCAAATATGTAATGATAAACTGTGACAAGTGAGCAAATCCTGTAGGCTCTGCCTGCAGATACATCTAGAATCTGACCACTGCTCACCATCTCTATGCTACACCATGGCCCAAGCATCACCATAGCAAACCTGGATAATTGCAGGGGCTGCACCCTTATTCACCTTCAGTCCATTTTCAACTCAGCAGCCAGTGTGGGTCTTTAAAAACAGAAACCAGATTTTGTGAGCCTTCTGCCCGAAACACTGGAACGGCTTCCCATCTTATTGAGAGTAGAAGCCAAAGTTATTACCATTACCTTATGGTCACACATGATCGCTGTCCTGTTGCCTTTCTAACAAAATCTCCTCCTACCCCTCTCTGCTCAGTCCACTCCAGGCTCACACCCTCCAGGTAGTACAAGTGGATTTCAAACCTGGGTCTCTCTGATTCAGAAGTCCATGCCCCCCACCCACAATAATATTATCATCCCTTTTTACAAATGAAGCAATTGTTCAAGGCTATCATCACACAACTAGGAAATGTCTTGATTTGACAGACCAGCCTAATTGTAAATCTTAGGATAGACACCACCACCACCACCCCACTCCCTGCATTGCCACCACTTCTTCTAGAGAATCATAAAGGTCCCCTCAATTTTCATTTCTACTTAGCTTGTGATCTTGGTTCTTTTAGCTTCAGGTCAGTTTAAACTGATCTCAGAGAGTCAGCCAGGACATGATAATTTCTTTTTAAATTCTCATGCCACCCAGAATGTAAGAGCAATTTTCTCATCCCCACAATTTTGTAAATGAAACTGAGGGCAGCGCCCAGGAGGTCTGAGATGTCACCTTCTGCTCTCAGCCTTTTTCAGAGAGGACCATCAGTGCCAGGTTCAGAATTCAGTGAAAGCCTTCATTGTATCATCTATGGACTCATCTTGGGGGGCAGAGGAAAGCCCATCAGTGGGGCACCATCTCCCACTCATGTGGGTCAGAACATGCCCTTGCAAAGAGAGGAGATGAAAAAGAACATCCCAGAGAACTTTCTATAGCATGAAGGAACATCAGAGCTATTATCCCCAGGATGGACAGAAGACTGGGCCTAAAATGAACCTCAAGTCTTCAGGTTCCCAGTTTCCTGGAGCCATCATGCACGCTGTCAAGTAGTTTCTGATTGAGTACTCCTGGGCACAAATCAATCACCAGGCAGCAAAAGCGCTTTTCCACCTTGAGTATCACTGAGATCCAGCTGGCTCCTATCAATCTCCCGGGATCAAGCATCTATCAACCTAGGTGGACAGGTGCTCCCCTGGGCTATGGCCTACAGTCAAGCCCAGGGACTGCCTGGGGCATTTTCCAGAATTAGTTGGCGTGAGGTTTGGAGGCATAGGAGTTTTAGGATAAGGGAATTGGGGGCCTAGCGGGATCCGGGTGCCTGAAATCACTTGATGATGTGGCTGGGCATTTGGACGGTGTCACTGAGCCAACAGACCAAAGGGGTTTGTCACCCTTCCTAGTGACTAATAGTGATATCTCTTTTTCTTCTGGTACCTTCCTTTTTAACTTCCTGCCTTCACTCCCTCCCACCCTCCCTCCCTCCCTCCCTCCCTCCCTCCCTTCCTTCCTTCCTTCTTTCCTCCCTCCCTCCCTCCCTTCCTTCCTTCTTTCCTCCCTTCTTCCCTCCCTCCCTCCTTCCCTCCCTTTCTCCCTCCCTCCTTCCCTCCCTTCCTTCCTTCTTTTTCTTTTCTTTTCTTTCTTTCCTTCCCTCCCTCCCTCCCTCTCTCCCTCCCTCCTTCCTTCCTTCCTTCCTTTCTTCCTTCCTTCCTCCCCCTCCACCTCTCTCTCTTTTTCACCTTTCCTTTTCTTCTGTCTTTTCTGGTCTTTATGAGAAAGTTCTATAGGGAAAACTGAACATGGTTTGCAGTTAAGCAGACCTGGATCTCTCTTGTTTTATAAATGGAGAAACCCATGTTTGAGAGTTGAAGAAGCTTATCTGCCTGGTTCCATGTCTAACCTCTCTGTGACCTAAATTCACCCAGTTCTCAAAGTCTGGGGATCCCCACCTGCAGAACGGGGACAGGAATCTCACCTTACAGTATGATTGTGAGATTAAAGAGCCCAGTGTGGCAGCTGGCACTGAGTCAGCACTCCATAGATGGCAGCAGTTCATCATGTCCTGGTAAACATCTTCTTGTCCACCTGACTTCTCTGTCATCCACTCAACACCAACAAGCAGGTCAAACCTTGAATGCTGGATTTAATTTTCAGGAAAATAAAATCCCCAAAGTATCTGGAGCCATGTCTGAGAAATTAAATAGGTGGGGCTTGATTGTGGTGAAAACATTTGGGGTCAAAGGAAAGATGTGGATCTAAGACAATAAGACCTCATGGCTTTTCCACTCTGCACGCAGCTAAATGCCTTGTATATCACTGAACACTCAACAAAATTCTCGTCCTTACTATATAGTGGCTGATGTTCCTCCAGCACTTATGGTTATATCCTTTTTAAATTTTTAAAAAAGTGAATACTTCATTTATTATTTTTATTGAATTCCATAGATTTAATAATCATCTCCTTAAATTGTATATATATGTATGTTTTCCCAAGTGTTCAATACAGCTGTCAAATACCTAACAAGGTTTGTAACATTAAGACATATAAGAAGATCTCTTGATTCTACTTTATTTTTTCTGGAGACTTCCCATCCATTGAGCTCTCCACCGTCCTCATTCTGTTTTGGTTGCTGCCCACACGTGATACATAATTCCTGTGGTGTCCTGTTTAATGGATACCATTTCTTTCAGTTCTTAGGTTGTGTTGACAAAACACATCTTCACTAGCTGCATTCCCTTGCAGAATCTGTCACCTTCTGGAGTTCAGCTGTGGGCAACCAGGCATTAGGTTCATCTCTTCAGGCTTGAGCTGCTCTGTGGGCCCAAACCCTCAGGGGCCTCTTCCCATGCCTCTGTGCTCTGCTGATTCCAGAATCTGGGACTTCTTTCTGCCTCTCTATATTTTTCTGTTTCCCGCAATCCTCTCTCTCACATGGTAGGAGCAAAGATGGCAGCTTCCTTTCTCTGTGTGTCTTTCTCTGTGTGTCTCTCTCTGTGTCTCTGTTTGAAAAAGACGAATCTTCTCTGCAGATGAGCGGTCTCCTCCTTCCATTCTTTCAAGGATGTTGTAGGATGCTCTACTGTTCTCCTGGAGCCCCCAAACAGGGGGTTTGGAAAGTTCTGGGTGATTACTGACCACCCTGAAGGACGAGCTGACTCTAGGAGCTCTTTACTCTGCTGCCACCTTGCTGGTTGTCCCTTTATTTCCTTTTGTTGCTTTGGTATTTTTGTCTGTGAAACTTTAAATTGCTGATGGAATTTTAATATTTTGCATCTCAAATTCTGTTTGGGTTTTGGAATTGCTGATTGCTTTTCCTGAACCAAAATCAATAAAGAGAAGTTAATTTGGCCATCTATTGTGGATCCCCTTGTGTCTTCAAATGTTACCAATTTTCCATTTTCATCCAGGAATTGGGAGGGAGCATAGCTTTGGTAAGCCACTTGGTGACTGTATAACTGTTTGGTAATATAATAGAGTCTGTAGCAAGGGTGGGTCAATGAATTCTGCGTCCTTACTTCAAATCTCAGCCCTTAACTTTAAGACTCTTACCATCATCACCTTCTAACTTCATCCTACAATCACTGTGCAATTTCCAGGGAGTCCCATGCCCACCCCACATCTTCTCATTCCCTGCTATTCAGAACCTCACCCTCTTCTCTTTTGCAGTTTTATTACACAGAGCAGTAATAGGCAACTTCTACCCTCTCTTTTAGTCATTTACAGACACAACTCCCAAATGCGCAGACTTAAAATCTCTTCTCCCCCCTCCACCATATTGGAGTTAGATACATTCTTTGGTCCCACTCATTAAATAAAGGACTACCAAGCATTGTTCTTAATTCAGCAAACAAGACAAAGTCCCTTCTCTCATAGGGTTTACATCTTAAAGTGAGGAGAGAAGCAATAAACAAGTACCTGGGTAAAAGGTGATTTCAATAGCAGCGAGTGGTGTGCCAGTGAGGGGAGAGCTGGAGAATGCTACTTTGTACTGGATAATCACAGAAGGTGGCATTTGAGCCAAGTGACAAGGAGTTAGCTAGGCAGAGGCGACAGTATTGTGCAAGTAGCTCACTATCATCTGCAATGGAAACAGTAAAATTAATTGAGAAAATAACAGCAAGTGCCTTGCACAGTCTTCCGTTGTAGATTCATTTCCACGACTGAATGTCAGAGAACTGGCTGCCAGAAACAACCACAGCAATGACAGACGCCATTTGTGGGTGACCTGACAGTAGAGATTGTGTCTCCCCATCAGACATAGAAGGCAGGGGCTGTCTTCTCCATCAGGGGAGGAGCCCCCCTGAGGGCAGGAGCTGTCTCCCCTCCAGCCCCCAGCATGGAGTCTTGTCTCTGGGGTTTTGTGGGCAAGAGCCTGCCAGCCTCCTTCCCTAGCCCCAGCCTAGCTCCCTGCCCAGCCCGCAGCCTGGTCCTGCCTGCAGTGCCCCACTCTGGTGTGTTGTCCCAGGGCCAAGTCACTGGTTAGGGATGGAGTTTCAGCCTGATCTTTACCACAAGCTGCACGTGGCCAAGCTGCTGGGAATTTGGGAAGTTGGTGCCAGAGGGAGGACAGCTGATCCCAGGGAAGGAGCCATGCTGCCCTCGGAGCTGGAGGCAGAAGGATTGTGTCACAGGGTCGCATCTTCAGGGTCCTGGTCTTGGCTGGCCAGTGGAGTGGGCATTACCAGGGGCAAGCCAGGCCCCATTAGGGCCCCAATTTCCTCCTCAGGTACCTGACATCGAGCTTCCCTGGGCATGTATCCAGGCTTAGGCACAGGGGTTGGGAGTCCCTGCCTCTTCTGCCAGGGGCCCCTAGTCTGATGAGGAAGACACAGTCCCTAACCCCAGGGAATGCCAGTCTAATGGTGGAGACAGGTCCTGGCCTCATGCTTTTTCCTCTCCAATCCAACCAATGTTATACCCAAGGGCTCTTTCTAAAACACAGTTATTTTCTGCCTTAAAAGCTCTCGTGGGTCCTCTTCCTGACCAAGATACACAGCAAATTACATTGCAAGGTACAAAAAGGCACTTTATGACCTTGGGTATGAAGCAGGTAGGAGGGGTGGGCTGGTTGGTGAAGAGCTCTTTCCTACCCTATCAAGGAATTTGACCTGCTTATATGTCCCTCTTTAGGCTCTGCTAACTTTAGTCTGGACTCTTTTTGGCTTAGAGGGAAGCTTTCCTTGCAGGGTGGGGAAGGGACAAGGCAGGTACAGCTTCTGGCCTTCTCCCAGACCCCGAGGCTCTGTGCTCAGGAAGGACTGCTCTGTGATAAAGCCGCCCTGTGCGCAGAGCGCTGTCCTGGGGAGCAGAGGGGTGGGGAAAGGTGTCAAGCAGGGTTCTTAGCCTTTTTTGTTCCATGGAATCCTTTGCCAGCCAGGTTAAAACCGCGGACCCCTTACTAAGTCCACGCTATCCTGTGTATTATTTAATAACTCTATCACACCTGCACCAACACATCCCCGTGTGTTTTGAATTTCTCTTCAAGCTCACGGACCCCTTGTTAGGAACCCCTGCCATAAAGGAAGGAGAGGCACAGTTTCCTGCCCTTGGGGCATTCCCTGGATGTGGAGGGGGACCAGGCAAGCCCCAAGACAGGCCCGAGGCATACAGGCCGAGGTGCACGTCACGGGGCAATGCCCTCAATATGGGGGCCGCAGGGGGGCTGGAGAGTCAGCATTCCAGGCAGGGGGAGGATGAAGTGGGGCCGAGAGGTCAGCGCGGCCGGGCGGGAGAGCGCGAGCTGGGAGTGAGGCGGCAGAGGTGGTGGCTGGTGGGAGGGCTTAGGCTGAGTTTAGCTCCCGCAGGCTCCTGGCCCCAGCGGGGCAGCGGCCTCCTCAGACTGGAAGAAAGAGTCCCTCCAAGTCCAGCCTTGACCGAGTCTGTTTCTAACACCCGGGTCTGAACCAGGCGGCCTGGAGGGGCTCCCAGGGGGCAGTTCCAGGTCTCAGGGTTCCCGGCTTCCCCGCCCCGGTCTGCCACAGGGTCCCCCAGAGTTCTCCCAGCTCGGGGTGCATGGCCTCCGAGCTGCCTGACTGCTCTGCTCACCCAGGTTTCCCAGCTCCTTCTGGGCTTGGTTTCCTCCTCCTGAGAAGAGGGTTTCAGCCTTGGGTTCTCCGAGTTGCTCTGGGCGGTGATTTGGCTGAGAGCTGAGGGACGATTCTGGGGGAGGGAACAGGTGGGTCTCCAGTCCCACCGTCCCCATCTTTGGCCAGCATAAAGCCCCTCGCTGTGAGGCCTGGTGCCCCCGGAGAAGCAGCAGCGCATGGCTCTCAGGATGCCCTGGCTGCCTTGAGGGTGTGAGATTCCAAGGACGGTGCGAGCTGGGGCCGCTGGGCTGAGAGACAGGCACGCGGCAGAGCCCAGGACAGCTTCTGTCCTCGGAACCCCAGGCAGAGCCTGCCGTGGGCGGGAGGAGGGGGCTCCTTGGAGGGCCCCAATATCATCTCCAATGAGTTGTTCACGAGGTCATGGGAAAAACACAGTCGGGAAAAATGAAGAGGCTACTCATTTAACATGTTTAACCGTGAATAGTGTTCAGTCCCATGAACACTAATAGTTAATCATGAATTAACTATTTTTATAACTCCTGTGATAATCTTATGAACTGCATGATTATATTGCATGGTATTTTGTGTTTATGGATTAAAAATGCTAAGTGGTTAAATGTAAATATTTAAAATATGCCACCACTTTTTAGCCCCGTTTTGTCATTTCTACACCACCACCACCCTTTTTTTTATAAATAGACTGACAGTCTCAAAAATTGGAAGTGGCTGGGCCCTTCTCAATTTCTAAAAGGCTCTGGTAGACTTTTTGAGGATGAGGTTCATGACCAAAAGAATAAAGCCATGAGAGCTGCAAAACATTGATTATATCTACCTTTGTAAATGCTGAATATCTAGTCTGGGAAAAAAATATAGAGGAACCAGACTGGCGAGTTCATACTGCTATTCAGTCATTTCCTAGCATGTTATTTAACTGCTGTTAGCCTCAGCTTCCTTCTCTGTAAAATGGAGATTAGAAGTTTCTACTTCATTGGGTACTTCCCATGGACTAAATGAAATCACCCATGTAATAAATGTCACAGTGACTTGCATCCTTTAAATCCTGATTTGCTGTGATTATCTGGTAATAGATTCCATTAAATGGCCGACTTTGTGAAAAGGCAACCTTAGCACAAGCTTGCATGTTATAGGCAACATGGATTCCAGAAAAAATCTTAAAAACAGTAAAATCTAAGATGTGCTATGATGGAGAACTTAAAAACAGCTATACCAAAAAAGTAAGAAAGTAAGAATTATGAGTCAATTGTAAACTGTATGTTCCTATTAATGTGTTGTAATTGTTTTGTGTTTGTTTGTTCAATGTCAGTTTATATTTTGATACCTCTGGATGGTGATATAAATTAATAAATAAAAATTTCTAAGAGTGCTAAAAAAAAAAAAGCAACCTTAGAATTCAGAGTGGGTCTGCACCTCATTTAGCAGGAGTGTTTACACCTCTCCTCCTCACCTGCTGAGACTTCAAGGGAGCAGCTTCCTGGAACTATGTTTGCTGCAGCCCGTGTGCCTTTGGCAGGCCTCTGCGGCTCTCCAGGCCGCTCATCTCTGGACTGGAGCCACAGAACGCTAGCAGGGAGGTGAGCAGACTTGGTGTTAGATGGCCTTGACCCGCATCCTGGCATGGCCACTCCCTAGCGTGGGACCTTGGGTGGTTAAGTGATCTCTACCTCAGTTTCCCCTTCTGTAAAATGGGGTTAGTAAGAGATTCTACCTTACGATTTGTTGTGAAGATTAAATGAGTTGATATATCTAAAGACTTGGAAGAATGTCTGGTAGGTAACAAGTGCTATGAGTCCGGTGCTGGAGTTGTTAATCATAATTCTATCATTGTTGTCAGATGTCCTCAAAGGTCCCCTCCAGCTCTGATGTTCTGTGAGTTCCTATATTGCCCCAATGGACAGCTGCCTGTTGTGGCCTAACCCTCCGCTGGAAACTGAGCAGAGTTTCCTCCTCAGCCTCTCCTCCTGGGGCCTCCAAAGGACCCTTTCTACAGCCCTCTGGCCAGCTGACCTGCTAGGCTAGACCGTTTCATTTTAGGGGGTTGGTTCCTGGCTCACGTTGTTCTGTTGATGAAAGTGAAATTGTCCTCGGGGTCTCCAAGGGGTGGCTCCTACGAGGCCACAAGGGACTCATCACACTGCAGGTGGAGTGGGAAAGACCTGAACTGAGGCTGACCGTGGGCTGGGCTGGAAGGGGCCGGCAGAGCCCCTGGGTGGGCCTGCAGCTGTGGTGGCCAGAGTGGGTGGTCCCAGAGAAGAGGGCCAGACCAGAGGGCAGCCCGACAGGGGCCAGGGAAGGGTGCTGCCTGCCCCCACCAGCCCTCACAGCTCCACCTTGCTAGGTCAAGACTGGTTGGAATGAAGTCCCACAGCCTAGCCCAGAAATGAGCACAAATGCTTGAATACTTAGAGCCATCCCCACAAGGCAGCACGTGTGCTTACGAGGGGAGCTCCAGCTCTGTCTGTGACATTCTGTGTGTGTATGTCTTTGGTTGGAACTATACCTTCCCAACCCATCTAGCTGGCCCTCAGTGGGGGTGAGAAAGGACACTGTCACATGGAGAGCATTCTCAGTGGTTCAGCCAGCTGGGACAAAGCCATTTTTCCACCAAGACATAGAGGCAATGACTGCTGTGAAAGAATTCAGACTCTCCATATGAGATTATTCTGCTTTTTGAGCCATAGGGCTTGCCCGTGGAGCACACTCACAGGAAGGCACAATAATTTCAGAATGTTCAAGTTGGACAGGATCTCAGGAAAAGCAAGAGGGCTCCAAGAGGCGTCCCTTTATGGAGCCTGAGCCTCTTGGCACCAGCTATGGACTGCACTTCCCTCTGTGGAAACAGAAGTTTTAATACATGGTGAGCCTTTCTCTACCCAGACCTAAGGCTGTGCATCTCTACACTGAGGAAGAATGTGTAATTCCCTTGCGTGGAGTTCTTTTGACATGAATATTCCCCTAATCAATAAATGTGGGGACTTGTTCCTTTAGCACCACCCTCCCTTGCAAAAAAAAAAAGTTTATCAAGAGGTGTAATAAAGTAATGACACAGGAGATATGCTGTGATTTCACCACTGGGGGAAATCTGGGCACTGAGAGAGACAATTGGAAAGTAAAACATGTCATCGGATGGCTTGAAGAGTAGCTGGGAAATTACCAGGAGGGGCTGGGCAACTCCCTTTCCACTCCCTTTCTCAGCAACTGACAATGTCAAAGAGCAGTGCCAGTGTGTGGCCCAGCATCTTTCATGCAACTGAAGATGCTCACCTGCATGTAGATGGCCAAACTATACTTGGCATAACAATATTATTGTGCATTGCATTTGACTGGGGATTTAAAAAATGGGTGAAAATCATTCCTTGGCATCCCAAAATTTCCATCTTATTACGATGGGAGGGATTCAGTGCAGAGAAGAAGGGACCCCTAAAGTGAGCTGCTCTTAGAGGAAATGGGGGTCAGGTAGCAGGGTCTGATGACCATCCCCAGGGCTCAGGGAAGAAACCTACCAGCGGCCTGGGAGAGCCAATAGAAGCAGGTGCCATGCTTGAAGAGTTCTGCATGGGGCCAAGCTATGGCCTCCCCTTTCCTCTCCCAGGTCGATGTAGCTACTGCTCAGGAGGCCTCTGGAACCCACCAAAAGAAAGAACACCTTGAGGTTGTAGGACCACCCCCCTGGCAGTTGGATTCCTGCCTCTTGTTTCTTCAATCAGCAGCCAGAGTGAGTTTTTCAAGATGCAAGTAGGAGCTGTCACACTCCCCTCCTCCACACCACAAACAAACCTCTACAGCCCTTAGGATAAAGATGGGAATTCTTAAATGGCTTCCAAAGCCTATCTGTCCAGCCTCAGCCACCTGCAGCTCTTCCTCCAGCTCTCCAAATTCCAGCTCCCCTGGCTCTCTATCAGCTGCTTTAGGGCACACCGTGCAGTTTGTAATGGGACAGTTATTCCTGTGATGACTTAACATCTGTCTGCTTTAGGAGGGGCGGGCTCTGTACGTTTGCTCCCCTTTGTATCCTCAGGACCTCACCCAGTGCCACACCAGGGCACGACCAGGGGTGGTGCTCAACATAAATGAATAAATGAAAGACCAGTCCCTGATATCGAGAGTTAAAAACACACAGGGGACACATAAAATGTGCACACACACACATCTGAGTGCAAGTGAAAGGTCAAACACCCGCCTCTCAGGGCATAGGCATAGGGAGTGCCTGTGGAAAGGGCAGTGTGCTAGTGAGCACAGGCAAATATTCATGCTCTCCCCTGGAAGCAAACAGTAGCCTCCTTTCCCTTCCATTTCAACTGAATCCTTGAGTGCATTCTCCTTAAGGCATTTCCAAGATAGACCTGGTTGCTGTATCTCCTTCAGGGCTTCTCCTCCTTCCACTTTCCTTATGAGAATCTGTTACGAGCATCCTAGCCCCAGCTCCACTTTCCATCCTGTTTCCTGAAAAACCTGGCCATCTGCCCTGCCACTGCAGCCCCCAGCCTAGCTACTCAGGTCACCCCTCGATTCCTTAGAGAACTGAAAATCTCACTTCTTCCTAGAAGGCTCCCTGGCTGTATAGTACCCAGAGTCTCTCTCCCTTTCCTACCCCCCTCAGCAGAGTGCACCCCATGGTGGATCCTCAGGAACCATGTGTCCCTGTCTGGGGGTGTGACTTGTTCCTGGAGTTTGTTGCCTATTTGGTGCCACTTTTGGTTGTGATTCCCAAGAGGGCAGTGGCAGCCTGTGCCTGTGTGACTTAGAGTGTCAAGAGTCCCAAAGGATCAGCTGGCTGAAGAGTTGATGCTTTGGGTAATGAACCGCCCCCCAAAGGGGGTTACATAAATAAGACAACACGAACAAACTTACATTAAGCCGATCTGGTTAAGAGCTCTGCATAATGAGGATTTGAATGAGCTGATGTCATAGGACTGTTTCATCTCTGACCCCTCTGAGGCTAGGGCACCATCCCTGGGGGGCCTGCCCTGCCGAGGCTGGACTGGAGAAGGAAGGGAGGTGCAGGGAGTGGGAGGGGCTGAGGGAGCCGGAGCAGCCTGCCCTGACCTACATCTGCTCCCGCACCACCAGTCCACCAGCAGTCGATTCAGAGCCCCTGGCAGTGAGCAGCAGCTGGAGCAGGGAGGAGGGAGCTGACGGGGGCAGGAGGCCAGCCGTGCCCCCAGGTAAGTGGGCACTGCACATCTGGCTGCCCAGACAGGGGAGGGCCAGAGCAGAAACGGAGTCACTGACCTGCTTTCTGACTTTTCTACCCATGAAGGGGCAAGCAGGGGGCATGAGGCGAGGCCGGGACACATCCCCCCGCAGCTGATCACTCTTTAGGGGCACATACGTCCCCTCTGGACAACTCGGGGATACGGGGAGGAGAGAATTTCCTTGAGTCCCGTCGGGGTGGTTCTGCCCTGGATCTGATTTTCCTGACACTGCTTGGTTTAGAGTGTGCAATCATGACCAGATTAAAAATCTCCCCTCTCTTTTTGGCAGTTCTGGTCCCAAGTGTCCCCTCTATGGCCCAGGCACTGTCCCCCCCCAGCCTATCCTGAATAAGGACCCCAGGGCTGGGACTTGTTATAACATCCTGATTAAGAAAATGGTTAAAGCAGTTGAGAGAAGCCGGTTTGATTCTCCTTGCCTCAACTCGTATTGGTTGAGAAATTGGAGGTCACAGGAAGCTGGATCTGCAGGATGGAAGAAAGTGTCGGGGCAGAGTGTGGAGGGCTGGGGGGTCCCGGAGGGAGGCCAGCAAGCCACTGCTCTGGGGCCCAGTGAGGAGAGTCTCGCTGGGACAGACTGACGCGAGGACCCTAGCTGATGTTTGGTGCTGAAAAGAATTAGGGTCCTTCTTGATGTGGGACTGAACAGAATTCATTTCCTTCCCTTCCCCTCCAGTCGTGACAACAGCCCTCCAATCCCCAGCCAAGCAGGTCTCTTCTTCATTTGTCATCGACCCTGTACCAAATCTGGCTTATTCCTGAAGAGAAGGGAGATCCTGAGGGTCAGACGGCTTAGTATCAGGCCGCCCCCGAGTTCCCACAGGGCTTCTGCTTCTCTCTCCCTTCTCTACTGGTTCCTGTTATCTTTACATTTCTTCATTGGTGAAAAATAGCCGAGCAATTGACTACCAATTGGTGGTAGAGTTGGTGATGAAGATGATGACAAAGATAGCTGTGTTGCATTCAAACTACTCCATCTACAGTGTGGGGTCCTGCACGGGTGCCAACTCCCTCACTCTCTACTAGACAGGTCAAACTGGGGAGAGGTGGGACTGAGGCCCCCCGCAGCACTCGCTCTCACCCTTAGCCACAACGAGCTGGGTCGTCTGCCTCCCTCACCCTCCCTCGTGACTCCCTGCACACAGCGGCAGTGCGCCTGTGGCCGCTCCAGAACGCGGTTGGCACCCAGTGGCATTCCAGCAGGCTGGGGGGCAGTGCCAGGGCCACAGAGGGGACACTTGGGACCAGAACTGCCAGTGAGTGGGCAGTTGTGAAATGGAATGTCAGGTGGAGGGAGGAATTTGCTCTGTCACGGGTGGTTCTATGTTGGTGATGATATTGGGCAGGGAATGGAATCGCCAAGAAGGCGCCGCTTGGCCACAGGCCAGCCCCACGAGAGGTGGGATTGCTGGAGGGGTCTTTCAAAAGCCCCCACCCCCATTCACTGCTCTTAACAAGAGATCCCTTCCCAGAGCCAACCCCCGCCGTCCCCTGGGTTGTGCATCCCATCATCCCTAACAGATGGATCTAATCGAGAGAAAATCTGGGGGAGATAGTGCGTGGTGATAGGGAGCGGCTGGAAAACACTTGCTCACCTGACACTACAGTTCACCCCCTTCAGGCAGGAGCAGGCGGATTTATGGGGATCCCCCTGGGCTGCACTAAGGACAGCCAAGTCAGGGCACTCTCCCTGCAGACCCCGTGATCACAAGGATTCCAGACTGGTTGAGGGTGGGAGGCGGAGGACTACTGGGCCCTGCCAGGAAAGTATCAGAGTAGAGGAGGAGCTGGAGGTCAGAGAATACCCCTAGAGAATTCACATTCCGAAGGCCGTTGAACGCTGGAAGAACCCTGAAGGCCCTGAGTTCTCGAGTTTCGCGAGAGGTTTCTCGAGGCTTGCGAAGCTGATGTAGCCCCTCTGAGTGGTCACAGGCGGGAGCTCCACCAGGAGGCCAGGGCTCAACCCACGGTTTCCTTTACCTGGGAGAGATGCCAGTTGGGCACCATCCTACCTTTCCTTGGCCCCTGGGGCCAGGGCATTGCAGGGAATTAATCAAGTATCATCGGCTGGGGTTAGATGAGGCCTTCAGCTCTCAGGGGCAACAGCTCTTTTCGGGTTCTTTCCCAGATACTGTTTGATGCTCTGATGGGGTAGGAGGGGGGAGACCAGCCAGGACCTCTTCTAAGCAATTCCGTCTTCTCTTCTCAGGAAATCAACCTCCACCTTCGGAGTGGCCAAGGAGGAGCAGGAACTATGGAGGGTGAGAGAAGAACCAACCTCCTCTCCCTTCCCCAGCCTTCACCCCAGCCCCTCACTGGTGCGCCTCACCGGAGTGAAGAGGAGAGAAGAAGTAGTGGCCAAACTTCTTTGAGAACTCTCCTGGCTGTTTGCTTTTTTAGTTTCAGCTTTGGGCTTTGGTTTCTCTTCATAAGTAAAGCGTGCTGAGCCCCTGAGGTGGGCCGTTGCTACAGGACGTGGGCCCCTTCTCATTCTCCCATCTCCAGCTTTTGCCCAGTGACACTCTCGGGTTCCTGTCACGGCGCCTCCTGCCCCCTTCCCAGGGGCTCCATCCATACTGCTGGAGGGTCATCCCAGAGCCCCACTGGGAAATTAGAAAGCACCATTCACTGGCAGGGGCTCAGAGAGACAGTTCTGCCCACCAGTAGGAGAAGGGAGGAGGCATCTCTGCTCTGTGGGTGAATGGGAAGGTTCTCCACGCTGCTGAAGGACCACTCAGGAAGGAGAAGGTGAGGACACATCTCCCTCTCCCGTCTTCTCCAGGGAAACCCCTCAAGAAGTCCTCCCTCCCTGGGGTGAGCCTCCGACAGCTGGCGGAGGAGATCCCTGAAGGGTGCAGTGCTCCGGACTTTGAGCAGAAGCCCATCACCTTGGCTCTGCAGGAAGGTGAGGCCTGGGCAGCTGCTGAGAGGAGAGGGTCCTGCCTCCACCTCCCAGCACGCATGGGAGGAGGGCCTGGACCCCCCCTTGCTAGGCTTGCCTCCCAGTCCCTAAGTCCATCTCCTGGTGGTACCACATCTCCCAGAACCCTGCCAAACTTGGGGGGTGCCTGCCTGCCTGGATGCCCAGAAGGAGCAAAGGGCCTGGGGAGCAGAGTGGGTAAGAGCAGGGAAGAGATGCTGTCTTATGCTGATGCAAGAAATATTTGGGGGACAAGGATGGCGCAATACTGAACTTGGAAATGGGGAGAGGTTGTGGTGTTTACTAGCCCCTCTCCCTAGTCCCTGCCTCGGGGCAGCTGCTGTGGAGAGGCACTGTTAAAACTGAGTTCACATGGAGCCTTCCCAGCCCGTGCCTCCAGCAAGCCCAGGCCTCAGCCAGTCCCCAGGGCCATGTGGGGAAAGTGCCCTGAAAAGTGTTAGGAACAAAGTTTTGGGTGGGAAAGGGTGGGAAGTTGTGATCTTGCTGCAGCAAAAGTCCCTGCGATGAATTTTAGTCCACAACATTTTGTTAGAAGAAAAATGGTACTTTATTTTTCTAAATCAAATTAAACCTGATTCTAATTCCTACTCAACAAAGTCATAAGAAATTTAGTTTCTTGTCATAGGAGAGGTTCTTGGGTCTTCGTTCTCCCCTGCTTCCTTCTGAGACGCGGCAGGTGGGAGTCTGGCTCCTGGAGGGCGAGCAGGTCTGAGACTTCCAGACCGAGCGTGGAGCTTGGATGCTGGTCTGAGCCTGGAAATCCATGTCTCAGGACCAGCTCCTTTGGGCACCAAACAGCCAGACCTCCCCCTAGAGAGTGGACATGGAGCCCACAGAAGCTCACCCCCAACCAGTCTTGCAGAGAGGCTTTTACACTCCTTTGTCCCCCACTCCCCAAAGCCCTCCTCACCCCCAGCCCCACTTCCTTTCCTTCCAGCAAGGGCAGTCCAGCTGCATTTTCCCTCAAGGAGCCCGGGCTTCTGCTAGACAGAAGCCAGGAGAGGGTGTTTTCTTGGGGCCTGGCCAGTGCTGCTTCTGCCTGTCATTTTAATAGAGTCCTTGAGTCAAGGGGACCAAGGCTGGCCCCCTTTAGGGAATGAGTAGGGTGGCACGGGCAGTTTGGTTACACACCCGTCAACCCTAAGTGAAGTATACTGTCACACCCTCCCCCAATCTGTCAACCCCCCTCCTGTCGCAGGGAGAAACGCCACCTTCCGCGCCGTGGTCTGCGGCGAGCCCAGGCCGGAGGTGCATTGGCAGTGCACCAGAGGCCACCTCAGCGACCCCAGCAAGTACCAGATGTCCTCTGGTCCCGGCAGCAACGAGCACGTACTGCAGGTAAGAGCCCAGCTGGTCCCCCGATCAGGGACCACCCCCCCTTCCTGACCCGTGACGTTCTCCTGGGCAGCCTCCAATCCGCAGAGGAGCAAGAGACTTTCCTAGCTGAGGTTCGGTCCACTCAGTCCAGCCTGTGGCTCAAGGCGGCCTGGCCCAGGAGGGGATGTGGCAGGCTCGCAGGCGCCTCTGCTGACAGCCTGGGAGGCAGCGGAGCCTGCAGCGTAAGGGCACAACTTGGAGTCAGACGGCCTGGACTCTGGGCCAGCTTCACCACCCACAAGTTTTGTGGCCTTGGCAAGTTTCTTGGTTACTTCATCTGTAAAATGGGGTCATAATAGTCCCCGCTTGATGGGGTTGTTACGAGGACTAGCAGCGTAGGTAAACGTCTAGCCCGTGCCTGGCCTACGCGAGCCCTCAGTCCGTGTTGGCTAATATTAGCAATGTTATAGCAGCCAATTGTTGACTGCCTACTGTGTGCCAGGCCCTAGGCTAAGTATTTGGCCCGAATGAATCCTGGCTACTCCCTACTTTATAATTTTACTTTATGCCCATCTTGCAAGAAAAGATGCTTTGCTGCAGAGAGGTTAAGAAACTGCCCGAGGTCCCATGGGGCAGGAATCATCCAGGCCAGGCGGTCTTCAGTCCCAGCCACCTGACTCCAAAGAGCAAGCTCGTTCTACCACACCCCATGGCTCCTGGTGGCCGAGGGTTTGTGCATCCGCCCTCTGCCCTGACGCAGGGTTTTGTTTCCTAGTCTGTCTTTCCTGATAAACACCATGAGCCCCATGAGGTCAAGGGCATGCCTTAGTCATCTTTGCACCCCCAGTGCATCGTCACATCTAGTAAATGGAGGAAGGGGAAGTGCCGGCCCCATTCCCCTGCCCTCGCGCTCTCTCTAGATCAACAAGCTGACGGGCGAGGACACGGACCTGTACCGCTGCACAGCCGTGAACACGTACGGAGAGGCCGTGTGCTCCGTGAGGCTCACCGTCATCGAAGGTGGGCCCGCCTCAGACAGCTGAACGGGTGCCGGGGCACCAGCCTGCTTTCTCCCCGGAGACCCCTCAGAGGGACCAGAGGGCACGTGGCTCTGGGGCTCGGGTGGGGGGCGCGGGGGTGGGGGAGGCCCCGGGCTGCTGCTGCTGCCCCACCTGGCATCAGAGGCCTCGCTTCATTTCCCTACACACTAAACCCACATTCGAGAAAAAACTCGGCAAACGCCCCATTGAAGAAACTTTGAATGATATTCTCTTGGCCCAGGAGAATGTCAGGACCTGGAAGTTGGTTTGTAATGTAAGTTCTGGATGTTTTGCTAATTCATTCAGTGGGCTTCATTTTCCTCTCGGGGCCTCAGATTCTCCACTGTACAAAGAATGTTCTGTACAGGCCTGTATCAGAGGTGGCAAACCGGTAATACACGGTCCAATGTCTCTAAGATGTATCTTGTTTGGTTTGCACAGTGTCTGAAAATTTTTAAATTAATCATCAATATGTAATGATTGGAAGATAGATGTCTCTTGGAAAAGCAGAGCTAATCCCACAATTGGTTATGTTTTTGCCTACAAGTAGCAAAAAACCCTACTAAGAGAAATCCAAGAAATAAAGACATTTAATTACTTCACATAATAAGAAGTTCTAGGATGGGGAGTCCAAGGTTCACACCACAGCTCAGCACTGCCATAAAAGAGTCAAGCTGTGTCCCCCTGCCCTGCCATCCTTAGCAGGTAGGTTTACTGCCTCATGGTCCTAAGATGGCTGCTGCCATCCAAACTTAATCCACATTCAAGTCAGGACGAAGGAGAAACAAGCCCCAGTTATGCCCCTCTTATCAAGACCACAAAAGCTTTTTCAGAAACTCCTGAGAGACTTCTGCTTACGTCTCATTGGGTCAGAACAGTGTCACGTGACCACTCCCAGTTGCAAAGTTTGCTGGGAAGGCAAGTGTTTAGCTTTTCCAGCCTCTCTAGTGGAAGGAGACAAAGAAGAAGATTATTCATGGCTGCAGCGGCGTCTGACATATATGGCAATATTGGGCCTACACCCCGAAAGGACAACTCTCAGGTGGCGCAAAGGCCAGCTGGCCCGGTTAGATGCTGTTCGCTCTGCAGTGGTTGCCAGGGCCCATGGCACTGGTTTAGGTCACCTTCCTGGACCCTGGAGACGTTTGAGTGTGCCTTTTCCGTGTGAGATGGTTTCCAGGTCAGTCCCACTTGGGTCATATGAAGTCTCTGCAGTATCAGAGCTCGTGGACAGACCTTCTGCCCTGCTCTGCCCCTCCTGCTGGGACGTCGCCACACCTTGGGGGAGAACGGGGAGGGCAGGAAGACCATCTGTGTCTTGCCTCTCTCCCTGCCTGTCCACACCAACTCCCTTCTCTCCTCCCCGGATGGTCCAGTTGGCTTTCGGAAGAGTCAGAAAAGGCACAAGGAACCCCAGGAGGGTAAGTAGATTTATCAGTGGTCTCTTGGGAACTTTGGGGCAGGGGTCACTTCTTGCCTGTTGCTCCCCACCTGGTCTGGCCGCTGACACCTCGTGAGTCTGCATCCGTGAGAGAGTCCGTTGCAAAAGCTTTGTGGTCAGCTGTGGGCCACGGGTCCTTCGTCCATCCCCTCCCCAAGCCTCTTGCTATAGAAAGGCCCTGCGTTAGGGTCTCAGCTCTCCCTCTTGGGCCTGCGACCTCATTCTTACTCCTTTCCAGACCTCAGGAAGGAGCTGATGGACTTCCGGAATGTGCTGAAAAAGAGGTGGGTCTGGGTCTGTGCATGGGGGACTTTAGGGGTCCCCATGACACCTGTCTTCTGCCATTTCCATAAGCAAGCAGGGTACAGTCCCCAGCCCTTGTCCTCCAACACATCCAGGGAAGCTAGACTGCCAATAGCAGGTGGTGGGATGGAAATATTAATTGTGTGGAATTGGAAATTCTGGAAACACCTCTCCCACTCTAAAGCTCTATGTTCTTGAGCCAATCATCTCTCTTCTTGGGCCTTGATTTACTCATTGGTAAAATGGGCACTCCACTAGAACAGTGCTTTCTTGGTTTTGTTTTGTTTTTCGAGGTACCAGGGATTGATCCCAGGACCTTGTATGTGGGAAGGAAGCACTCAACCCCTGAGCTGCATCCACTCCCCAGAACAGTGATCTTTAAACTTTTTTTTTTTAAAAACACAGCAGAACACATTTTCCTTCCAAAGACATTCTGCTTAGAAATATGTTAATACAAGCAGCTGGGAGCACACTTTCTCTGGTGAAATCTGGGGTCATGAGATGAGGCCCATCTCTGGATCCTGCCAGTCCCAACAGGGGTCAGTTCCAGACTTCCCAGTACCTATGTCCATTTCCTCCTCAAAAGCACAGCTCTGACAGCTTCCCCAGCCCTGGGAACACCAGGCCAGGTGGCCTGTGCCTAGGGCTCCCCTGACCTCTGACCTGTCCTCCCTGCTCTCCAGGGCCCCGCCCCCAGCTCCCACGAAAAAGGTGGACCCTGAACAAGTGTGGCAGCTGCTGATGACAGTGGACCGGAAGGACTACGAACAGATCTGCAGGAAGTACGGCATCGTCGACTACCGGGGAATGCTGCGCAAGCTGCAGCAGATGCAGAAGGAGCGGGAGGACAAAATGGCTCAGGTACCCCTGTCCCTGCCCCGGTCCCACACACTGGGAGCACAGGTGCCTTTCTGGGGCTTCATAATTGGAGGTGAGCTTGGAGTCAGGACTTGGGAAACCAAGCATGGTGTAGGGGCTTGCCCACACCTATCCCCCAAGTCCCAGCTCCACCACGTGGCATCTGGCTAAGGATCCAGGCACCTGAGCCAGGCACCCTGGCTTTGACACCAGGCTCTGCAACTTACTCAACTTTGGGACTTTGGAAAAGTTAGGGCGTCTGTGCCTTAGTTTCCTCATTTGTAAAATGGGGATTATAGAGGTGGGGAGTGGGGAATATGGGAATTCCCTATATTTTTTAATGTAACATTTTATGTAATCTATGTATCTTTTAAAAATAAATAAAAAATATATTTTTAAATAATGGGAATTATAGATGTACCTACCTCATGGGGTTGAGACGATGAATGAGAAACCATACATGTAGCACTTAGTCTAGTGCCTGACACTTAAGAAGAGTGAATGTAAGCTATCATCGTCATCATCACCATTATTTTCATCATCATGTCACCAGACACTGAATCTTATTTCTACCAGTGAAGAGAATTTCAGTTTCCAGTAGTACTCTTATTCCAGCATCTTATAAACTGTAGAGGAAGTTATTTTCTGTGCCTAGCCTATAAGTCTAATTTTCTTCTGGGAATGGAAAACAATTAGTTTTCATTATCCTGAAAAGAGCATTTAATCCACTTGCAAGGGGTTTATCAAACCTTCCATTTAGAAGTCTCAGCTTTCTTGCCTCCAAGCTCCCTGCTCTGCTTTAACACACACCAGCCCAGAGCTTTGCACACAGTAATGCTCAATAAATATGTATCAGATGATAGAACAGGTGAATGAGAAAACCCTACCATGTTTGCAGAGCACAGGGCACTTGGGTTCCTTTCTTAGTTGCCTTCCTGATCTCTTTTCTGACCTTGGAGAATCTCTTTCCCCATGGAGCTAAAGCTCTGCACGTGTCAAATGGGCAAGTGAGGGCTCAACTGGGCTACGGTAGGACTTGGATGACACCAGAGTCTACAAGGGTTTGGAGTTCCCTGCAGAGCAAGCTCAGAGAGCTCCCTGGTGGGTGTGTCTTCCCTCTAGTATGTCAACACCATCTCCAACTTGAGACACATCAAGGTCACCAAAGAGGGGGTTGCAGTGTTTGACCTGGAGCTGGATCTCAAGGACCCTGAGAGCAAGATTTACTTGTACAAGGTCAGGCTGGGGGTGGCATTGGGGAGGGTCTGGTTCTTGCAGGGATGCTGCAGGTCTTGGGGAGAGGAACCATGAGTCCCATGCCTCCCCCATGGGAACAACCGGAGCATGGTGGGGAGCCCCTCATCCCATGGAGTTCATGGTTGGAGCCAGGTCAATCTGTAGTGCAGACAGAAATACCCCTTACCTTTCATTGAGTAACCAGACTCTGCAGCCTATGACTTTGTACACTGTGTCTAATGCCAGGGCACAGGGGTGAAAGGCAGGTTCTGAGTAGGTGCATCCCTTTACTACAGCAGTCTCTCTAGAGACTTGACACAACCCTTCCCGGGCCCCAGGAATAATTACCCGTCACCTGGGTATGGGGCAGGAGGTAGCAAACCATAATATTCATTCTATAATTAAACTCACCCCAGCTCTGTCACAGACTAGCTATGTGACTTTGGACAAGATACTCATCTTTCCTGTGCCTCAGTTTCCTCATTTGTCAAGTGAGGGTAATATAGGGCCCATCTCATGGCTTATTGAGATTAGATGTGATCAGGCATGATTTGCCCCTCTCCTTCCATCTGTGACCCCTCCTGCTATTCTCCCCCTTGTTAGTCCACTCCTCTACCCTGGCCTTGTCTCTGTCCATTTGCTCTATCTCTTCCCTCTGCTTGGCAGGCTCATCCCTGGTATCCACCTGGCTAATTCTATCACTGGCCCTGAGGCTTCCCCTGACCTCCCTGTTTCAAACTGCCCTCTTCCTCAGCTTCACCCATCACTCCCAAACCCTTTACTCTCCTCTCCCTTTGCTCTTTTCATTAGTTCTATTGCTTTCGTACAAGCATTGTTTTACCTACTTATTTATCATGTTTTTTGTCTGTTTCCCCCATAGAATTTTACCTTCGTTCATTCACCAGTTTGTCCTAAGTACCTAAAATAGTTCCTGGCACATACTGAGCACTTGATAAACACTACTGTTAATATTCAGCAAGTAGCACATCTAGCTAGGACATAAGCAAGTAGCACATCTAGCTAGCTAAAGTGGCCATGTGGATATTACCGGGTTTTGCAGACATGTGCTCTTGGAGAATTTCCTTCCTCGTTGTGGGGATGGTGGGATGGGATGGCAGGAAGTCCCCCTTGGCGACTTGGAGAATGAGTGGGTCGGGGCCCCTGCACCGTGGCTGCTGCCTCCCTGCCTGGCCTGCTCACCTTGCAGGCCCTGGTTGCCTGGGCCTCGAGCTCAGCAATCTCAGGGGTCTCTTTGCATAAAACTTGAAGATTATTTATTCCAAGGCAAGAGTCATGGAAATTCCTAGAGCGTTTATTCCCCTCCTCAGACTCGCTTCTCCTGTGTCTTCCAGGCCTGGCTCTCCCGGCATGTGTTGTCTGGTGCCTGGGCCTGTGGGAGAAGCGGCTGCTTGTGGCTGTGGTGGGAGTGGGCAGGAGGGGCTGGGGGCCCGCTGAGCCCCTGAGACCACTCCCTCCCTCCTGTTCCTCAGGATGGCGAGATGGTCCCCTACGGCCTAGACGACCAGACGAAACACTGTCTGCGGCGGCTGGGAAAGCGCTACCACTTCCAGATTCAGGACCTGCGGCCTGAGGACGCTGGTCTTTACCAGGTCAAGGTGGAAGACGCTGAAGTCTTCTCCACGGAACTGGAGGTCGGCGGTGAGTGGTCTTGACCGTGGAAGTTTGAGAAGGGGAGATCTGTCAGGAGCAGGGCCCATGTCGGTCCCACGACTGGGGGGAAGATAAATGTGGCATGGCCCTCACGTCAGGGACAGCAAAGTCCAGAGGAGGAGAGGGAGGCACACCCAGATGCTTAAGCTATGATGACCTCTGTTTTCCAAAAGTCTTGCTCAGAAGTTTGTCTTTTCTGGTGCTGAGCTGAGCTCTGTGGAGCAGCAGTCACAGACAAGAAATACAAGTCATGCTCCTAGTCACTGACCTTCTGTAGCTCCTGAACGTGTTCAGACCAGATCCAAAGTACTTTCACAGCCTCGAGCCATCATCTCGCTCCTTTCTGCTGCATAGTCCTCATCTCCCACAGCTCCCCAGCAAGAATCTCCTCTCATGCCCTTTCTCCTCATCCAACTCTGTCCCATGCCCACGGGGCCATGTGTACGCAGGGCTCCCGGGACGCTGGACAGCGCCAGGGGCCTCCTGGGAGGAGAGGCCTAGGTGGAAGACACTTGGGACAGATATACACAAAGGACAGGGCAGAGTCAAGGCTGAGGAAGAGAGAAGGGCTGACGTCTCCCACTGGTCTGGGGTGCCTGTGGTGGAGCTTTGAAGACCCTGGAAATTACACGGTATGGGAAAAGGAATATGCCTTGAGAGTCAGTCGGACCCGGGTTTGAGTCCCGGCTGGGCCACCTCTTAGCTGCGGACGACTGGGGCAAGTCATTGAACCTTTCTGAGCCTCAGTTTCCTCATCTATAAGGAGGAAATGCTAACACCCACCCAGCATTGTCATACGGATGAGTAAGATGAGGCATATAAAGCACTGGTATTCAGCATATCGGTTTCCTTCATGCACCCACCTTGCCCCCCAGATATGGCTCTTGGATTTAGAATTAAAGAATTCCAGAGCTGAAAATAGCCTTCCTGAGCATAGCCTGGCAACTACTAAAAACAGGCCCTCATAGAATGGGAAGGATTTAGCATCACAGTAAGAGGGTGACCCACCCAGGCTGGGCTGGTCGATCCGAGGTCCCGGAGCTCCCAGTCACTCTACTCCAGGCCATGCTGCCATGCTCACCCCCATTCCTGCTTTCCCGGCAGCCATCCCCTCCAGGGTGGTGGTTCCCCTGGCCGAGACCCACTGCGAGGAGCAGGGCGACGCCGTCTTTGAGTGTACTCTCTCCAGCCCCTGTCCCAGCGCCACCTGGCACTTCCAGCACCGGGCCATCCGGCCTAGTGACAAATATGAAGTGTTTGTGTCTCCTGACGGGCTGACCCACCGGCTGGTGGTGAGGGGGGCCCGTGTCTCAGACATGGGCCTCTATTCTCTGGGCACCGGGCTCCATGCCTCCAGCGCCTGGCTGGTGGTTGAAGGTGAGTGGCTTACACCTTATGCTTTCCCTGCCTCAACCAAGGCAAGACTCAGGGCCAGGAAGGGCACGAGGAGGCCCAGGGAGCTGGGTCTTCCTTTATTCAGTCATTTGCTTTTGAATGATTTTCTCATTCTCAGTGAGCAAGAGGGCTCTGCGGATCTATCTGAGGTCCACTGCCAGTGCCCGTCACAGCCAACCCAATCCTCCTGGCTGCATCTGTTCCTTCCAGGCTCTCAGAATTCCAAGATGGCCCTAGGGTCCTGGACAAGGCTTGGGACAGTGGCCCGGGTTCAGTACGGATGAGAAGCCCCTGGGCTAGACCAGAGAACACCCTTAAGCTGCCCTCAGGATTGGGATTTGGGTTCAGGATGATCCCAGGAAACTGTACATTTGTAAGACAGGCAGTAGGACAAGTAGACCTTTAAACCACACAGCTGCTCATGGCAGTGTGATAAGCAAATGATTTTGACTAATGGATTTCCTCCAACATCCTCATGAACCAGATTGCAAGGCAGGGTGGCCTGCGGGTGCAGGGCTGGGGGAGGTGGTGATGAGATTTACCCATTAATCCGCTGGTGCATCCCAGCTTCCTTCTCTGCTAGGGAAACTAGGTCCAGGCAAAGCAGTTGGGGCCAGGCAGTGCCTTGGCCCCATGTAACAGGGATTTTGTTCTTTTCTCTCTCTGTGGGGCACTGACCTCTCACATAAACACCACCTCACCAAAGCTGGGAAGGATAAAGGCCTTCTGACCACAGGTGATGACCGCCAGCTGCAGGTACAAGGAGCCCAGGCCTCCGAAGCAGAAGACTCCAGGATCCGTGGCAAGGGAGGGAAATCCAGAGAGCCGGACCCTGTTGGTGGCTCCCTCGATGGGGCAGGGCTGGCTTCTGGGCTCCAGCTCACAGCTGGGCCAGACCAAGGGGGCTGTGGTGGGCATGGCTCTGTCTTGATGGGGAACGAGGGTTGGGGTCCCAGGCAGGTGAGCGAAGGCTTTCCTGAAGTAGAGAAAGGCAGAGTCACTCTGCCTGGGGAAGATGAGCTCCCCAGAGAGGGAAGCTGGGGTGGAAGCCTTCAAGGGAGGCCCCGTCTACAGGGAGAGGGCCCCGAATCAGGACCCGGCTTTGTGGCCGATCATGGCAGAGACAGTAGTGAGGACAGATGCTGCGGGACAGCAGGAGGCAGGGACGCAGGGTCCAGGCATGCCCAGGTTGGAGCACAGGGTGGCAGCTTGGAAGGAAGAGAGCACAGAGAGGATGATGGAGCTCAAATGGGCAGGCATAGTCAGGAGCAACTCTGGGATGCTCAGGTGGGATCTGGAAAGAGGGCCCTGCTGGGATCCCAGGCTGGTCGTGTGGGAACTTGGCCCAAAGGAGAGGTGATGGAGAAGACTTCACAGAGGGCTAATCTGGATGAGGTGGAGGAAAGGGAGGGTCTGAGTAGGGAAAGGAAAAAAGGAGTGGCAAGGGCAGTGTGGGGTAGTGGGACCGGCCCGGGCGGAGCTGGAGACAGCAGTGGGGCAGGAATTCCTGGGGCCCTGGAGTCTTCCGGAGAAAGAGAGTCTAGCTCTGAGGCAGGCATGGGCCCAGGGACCCGGAGCTCCCAGGGAGGTAGAGATGCTGACTATGGGAAAGCAGAGGTACCCTTGGGGTCACGGGAGTCTCTAGGGCAGTCATTTGGAGGCAAGAATTTTCAGGAAACATCAGTATCTGGTGGCAGAAAGTTCCTTCTGGGGAACAGGAGTGCTGAGGCCAAAGCTGAGGGTTCACTGTGGAAGGCAGATGATGGGGGTCCAGAGGTGCCAATGGTTGGGGAAAAGGGCTACAAAACAGGCTCTGGAGGCCCAGGAGGCAGGCACTGGGAAGGGGGCCCACAGGACCTCAGCAGAAGGGGCTTGAGCTGCAGGGATGGCCAGGAGATAGCTGGGGTCTTGGATGGGGAAGGGGATGGCTCCAAGAGCCTCCAGCCTTCCCAGGCTGGGAGAGCAGTACAGAAGGGAGAAGGGGGTTCTGGGAGTACATATCTTTGGGATGACACGTGGTCTAGCCTCGGTAAATCTGGGGCCCAACGTGAGCCTGGAGTGCTGGGGTCGAGTGGAGAGAAAGGGGATATGGCCAGTTCCCAGGTGGCCGGGTCGATGGAGTCTAGTTGGCAGATGGATTCCAGAAGCCATAAGCTAATTGGGTCTCCAGCTCTGGGTGTTCAGGGACCTTGGGGGACACCAGGAGGCACTGATAGACTAAGACTTAGTTCAGGGGCAATAGGGCCTCAGGTAGATTTCTGGGAAGGCTCATGGGGCTCCCGAGAAGATGGGCCCAGAGGAGGAATGGGTTCAAAGGATGGTTTAGGAGGTCCAGGGAGAGTGGCATCTAGTGATGGCATTGGCTCAGGGTTTTCTTGGGGAAAATGTCCAGAAAATGAAGCTGGTTATAGCAAGGGCTCAGGGATGCCAGAAGAAACAGTGTCTGGGATAGGATCTGAGGAAGGAGGTAGTTACAGGCCTGGCTCGCGGGCTCCTGGGGGAATGTGTTCTGGAAACAGAGATGGCCACAGTCCTGGGAGAAGGAGGCCTGGGAGAGGGGCTGCTTTCACGAATGGCTCAAACGGCCCTGGTGGAGGGCCCGAGGATAGAGCAGGGAATTGGGATGCTTGGGGAGGCCAGGGGGAGACGAGCCCCGGGGCAGGGCATTGCTTAGGTGACGGCCTCGGGGGACCTGGGAGAGGGGGTTCTGCAGGGAGGGGTGGCCTCCGGGCCTCTGAGACGGTGGAAACTGCTGGGGAGGGACATGTGGGTGCAGAACCAAGGGGCTCTGGAAAAGGAAGGACTCGGGGTCAGACTGGAGATTACGGGAGCTTCAGGGTCTCAGGGGCTCTGGGGTCCTTTGGAGAAGGAGGCTATGGAGATGGTTTTGGGGGTCCAGGAGCCATGGAGCCAGGGTCTCTGGGGGAAGGGGGGCAAGTAGGTGATGGGGATGGGCTCAGGGGCCCAGGCACTGGGGCGCCTGCAGCTGGAATTGGTTCTGGGGATGGTACCAGTTGCCCCGCAGCGTTAGTGCTTCCTGGCCAGGCTGGTTCTGAGGGCCAGCAGGCTTACGGGTCTAGCCACATGCTGGGCGGTGGGGACGGAGCAGGACGCCAGGGACCTCCGGGAATCGGAGGCAGCGCAGCTTATGGAGGAGGGCTAAGGGGTCTCAGGCCTGGGGGAGTGGGGCCAGGGGGTGAGGCAGGCTATAGGAATGGTGCTGGGGGTCCTGGGCAAAAGGGGTCAGTGGGTGAGGCTGGTCATGGGGAAGATTTGGGGGATCCTGAGAGAATGGGTTCAGGGAACAAGGCAGATTATAAGAATGATTTTGGGGGACCTGGGAAAATTGGGTCAGGGGGCAAAGACGATTTTAAGAATGCTTTAAGGGGTTTGAGGAGGATTCCGTTAGGGGACAAGGGACTTTATGGGGATGATTTGGGGGCTTCTGGGGGCATTTCATCAGGGAATGAGGTAAGCTTGGAGAGGACAGGGGGAATAGAGCCAGGGCGGGAGGGAGCTCACAGGGAAGGCTCAGGAGGATCCGCAGAAATGAGATCAGGGCCAGAGATAGGCTCTAGAGATGGTTCCGGTAGGTGTGGAGTTACAGGCTCATTGGCTGGAGTGGGCTATCAGGGTGGGCCTGGGCCAGGATATTGGGTGGTATCAGAGGGGTCTTGTGATGGTGCAAGCTCCAGGGATGGTCCAGAGAGGGGTAAGGGGATAGGGCTTGTGAAGGGGGCAAGTGCTCTGGGGGGCTCTGGGATGGCTGGAATGCTGGGGACTGCAGATGGGACAGCACACAGGGACAGCCCCAGGGGTCCAGGGGTGCCAGGGACACAGGGAGGGCCAGAGGCTCTTTCAGATGGTCAGGGCTCCAGCAGTGAGATTGGGGCCTGTGGAATCTCAGGGAGTCGCAAGGCCTTGGGAGCTGTTGACTCCAAGGGAAAATCAGGAGCCAGCGAGTGGCAAGATGTTTTTGGGATCCCAGGGCTTCCTAGGGGTGGAGAGGCTCCCAGGGGGGAGGGTGGGTCTGCACACCAAGCAGGAGTAATGGGGACTCCTGGGCTTCTTGCTGGTAGGGGGGCAGTGGAGGGGGAGACCTGGGCAGAGACAGCTGCCGGGGAGTCTGGGCATGAAGGAGACTTCTGGAGAGCGGGCCTGGGGACAGCAGGCAGGGGTGGGGCGGCTGGCCAGGGGCCACTGGCACCTCGGGGAGGTGGAGACTCGCTGCAGGGGGGCAGAAGGATGGTGGCAGGATCGGGGGACTCAGCAGGGGTGGGCCAGGCTCTGCACGGCAGTGCCATGCCCAGCGGAAGGGGCAAATCAGCTTTAGGGCTTGTTGATGGGCAGGGGGTGGACAATGCTTGGGCCCCAAGCTGCGAAGACGAGGGACTGGGCCAAGGTAGCATAGGTGCTGGGTGCCAACTCCTAAGCTCCAGGGCTTCCAGTTCTCTGCAGGAGAAAGATGGAAGTGAGAGCCATGAAAGGCAAGGGGGCTCCAGGGGCAGGGGGCATGCCTCAGGCCAAGGAGAGGCTGGTGAGGGTCCAGGCCCTTGGTCCCTAATGAGCAGAGGCTCAGGTCCCAGAAGGGGAACCTTGGGTGGGCGAGAGGGCTCAGGTGTCCTGGGTGAGGGGGATTCCACTGAGCAGGGGAACGGCCTCACCCTAAAACCTGGGGAGTCAGGGCCACAGGGAGGCTGGCATGACTCAGACAGTGCCTTTGGCAGAAGAGACTCTGGGGACAGAAGAGGGGAGATTCAGGGCCTCGGGTCTCCTCTAGGACGGGGAAGCAGGAGGGTCCTGGGGGACCTGGAAGACAAGGTCGAGGCCCAAGGCTCTGGGGCCCTGGAGGGTGAGGGCCAGGGAGCGGAAGAGTCTAGTGGCTCAGACAGGAGCCCTGGCCTGCTCAGGAGCAGGTCTCCAACACAGTCAGGAGCTGAGGGCGGAGGAGCAAAGAGATGGGGTGCAGACGAGGCCAGAGGTGTGGGGCGACTGCCAGGGGCTGAGAATAGAGGGTGCCTGGGGGAAACCCTTGGGGAAGACTGGAGGCGGGAGCCCCCAGATCACCCTGGCAGCAGGAGACGGGGCAAGGACAGAAGGTGGGGCGTCTGTGGCGAGGGGAGGGATGCCCCCCGAAGTCCCAGATCCAGAGACAAGCCCAGCCCTGGTGATTTCTCCAAGGAGGCCCGAGGTGGGTATTTCTCAGCTGGGCTGGCTCCAGGGGGTCGGCCTAAGGGGGAGCTCCCTGGACGCTGGGAGGCCTGGGTTGGTCCCAATTCTGCCTCCAGCCCGAGTTTGTCCCTGCCAGCGCCCCCCCCCCCCCTTTTCAGGATTTCTTTTGAATTTAGGATGCAGCCTCTTTCTCTTGTGCAGATGGGGTTCAGGCTGCATGAGGCTCAGGGGTCTCTGGGTATCTGCCTTGAAAATCTAAGTTCAAAGCACCAGAGCTGTTGGCCTAACCCTCTGAGGTTACCCAGACCTCCCATTTATATGAGTAGGGCCCCCAAAGTCCTCACTGCTTCATCTCCCCTCACCCCAGATCTGCACCAGCCTGGTCGGAGCTGTCATGGTCTCCCAGGGTGCAGGGCAGGCCGTGGCCTGGGGGGAGGGGGTGGGCCCTTGGGGGAATCCCCAGGTCGCCAGCACCCCCCAGCCCCCTTCTTTGTCTATCCAGGCCCCACGGGCCCCTTCTCCCAGGGCCTGGCTGACGTGAAAGCACAGGAGGGGGAGGCCGCCGTCCTCTCCTGCACCCTCGCCAGTGACCTGGGACCTGGTGCCTGGTTTAAGGATGGAGTCAAGGTACCGTCCCCCCACCACACACACACCTCTTTTTCGATCAGTGGGTGGGGGCTCAGGGGCAGAGCAGAGCAAATAGAAGCTTGGCAGGAAATATCTCTCAGTCTTCATTTTACCAATGCACGCCCCCCCCCGCCCCCCCAAAAAAGAAATTTAAATAGCCAGCAAACCTGTTGGGTTTAAAACAGAACTGGCTCTTAGGGGGATGGGACCCTCTCCCCTCCTCCTTCCACACACCCCTGGCTCTCCTCCCACCATCCTATGCCTTCCTGGACTGCCACCTGTTGGAGTCTGCCCAGCTCTCCAGGCCCCTCTGCGCATCCTAACCAGGTGGGCTCTCTCCTGTCTCAGAAGGTTCCCTCCGTCCCGTTACAGCCCTCGGTCTGGGAGGAAGTACATGACAGTGGCTCACAGCAAGGCCCTGGCATCGGCCACACCTGGCTGCAGACCCTTGCTCTGCCACTTACAGTCGTGTGACCTCGGGCAAGGTGCTGACCATTCTGGTGTCTCCACCTGTAAAATGGGGCTAATCATAGTGCCTACCTGGCCGGGTGGCCGCCACCCAGGGGGCGCGTCAGCACAGGCCAGGCGCGGGGTAAGCATCCCACTCATGCAGCCGTTATCACGGTCCCAGCGGGGGCACCTGCCCGCGGCCAGGCCCGCGGGAGCTGAGCTGGGAGTGGGGCCGCTCCCCTGATGTGGCGCTTGTCTCTAGCTTACCGCCCAGGATGGCGTCGTCTTCCAGCGGGACGGTCTCGTGCGCAGACTCCTCCTCTCCCGTGTGCGGGGGCCCCAGGCTGGGAGGTACACCTTCGTGGCCGGCAACCAGCAGAGCGAGGCCACCCTGACTGTCCAGGGTGAGGCCCCGCCGTGCCCGGCAGCCCCCTCTCACCAGGTGACATGCTCCGCTTCCAAGAACCTGAATTTTGTGGCTAGTCTGCAACCGGTGTCTAATCTTACCTCAGTCTGAGAAGAATCTCTTCGATTGAGAAAAAGCCAGCCCGTGCTCTCCCTATTCTAGCACCTAATTGCCAAGGAAGTCCTTGGTGGGGTCTAGCCCTGGTTTCTCCTGCTGTGGATGAAGACCATTCCCCTTGTTGGTCCTCCAGAGAGAGTGGTGGGGGCTCCCTGCTCTTTCCCCAACCTTCCTTCTCTGCATCCTTCTTTCCCCGCTCCCCGGGTGTCCAGTGCCTGGATCTTCTTGGATACCTGCGCTCTGTTTTCTCTCTAGATGCCCCCACCATCGCTCCAGATGTGACAGAGAAACTGAGAGAGCCACCGGTGGTCAAGGCCGGGAAGCCAGGGACAGGAGCGATGCCCTTTGAGAGCCGCCTCCCAGTTCAAGCTGCCTGGAGGAAGGACGGCGCCGAGATGGCGGGCGGCGGCGGGGGGGCCCAGGTGGCCCTGGGGGCCGGCTTCACGCGGCTGCACCTCCCCAGCGCCGGCAGGAAGGACTGTGGCCAGTACAGTGTGACGCTGCGGAGCGAGGGAGGCTCTGTGCAGGCCGAGCTCACCCTGCAAGTCAGAGGTGCCAGCCCTGCCCGGGTCCCCGGGGTCCCGGGTCCTCGCAGCCAGCAGGGTGGGCCCAGGGTGTGGCGTCAGCTCTGGTCCCCAGTTGCATGCCACTTAAGCGCCAAACCTTCCCTTCCTCCGACTGGTTACGATGAAGTTGAGAAAAGTAAAGGGCTGTGCTCCCCTGGGAGGAGCTGGTTGTGCTTCTGGGAACTGACCCAGAGAGGCACAGGGAAGGAGCTGGGGTGGGTGGGCGGCCCGCTGCTGGGGTGCCGGCCAGGGAGGAATGCCGCTGTGCAGAAGGCAGGGAGGCTGCAGGTACCAGCCTGCGCTCGGGGAGTGCCTTCTGTGTCGCACCCCGGGGAGCCAGGCTGTCTCAGGAAACTGCGCAGGCCCTTGGGCAGCACCCCCAGCTCTCCAGGCAGTCGTCCCTGTCGCAGGCATCTCTGCTGGTGCGGGGGGAAAGGTGGCAAGGCTCGCCCTCCAGTTTCTCTGACTCCCTTCTCTTCCTGCTTCTCTCGGTGGGTCCCCAGATAAGCCCCCCAGGGCCCTCTGGAGGTGCAGGATTGCCACGGGGCTGGGGTCTGCCTCTGCTGGCGGCCCCCGAGGGACGACGGGGGCCGGGTCATGGGGCGCCACATGGTGGAGAGGCGGCAGGCCGGCCACAGTGCTTGGCTGCAGGTGGGCGAGCCCCCTGCGGACGTCATCGCCTTCACGGCCGGCCGCGCAGAGCAGGGCAGGAAGTACACCTTCCGCGTGCGGGCTGTGACCTCCGAGGGGGTGGGAAGGCCCTGGAGTCCGAGGAGGTGCTGGTGGCTCCTGAGGGTGAGAGGACAGGCTGGGGCTGGGGTGGGGAACGCCCCTGGGATCAACACCGTGCCCCAGAAGCTGAGCGGCTCCGGCCGGTGGCCCTGCGAGAGCAGTACGGAGAGCAGTACGGAGGCTCGGCTTCACTTGGGTTGTGGCAGCCAGTACAGGAAGCAAGATTAATGGGGTCTTCTCCCAGCAGTGGGGATGAGCAAGCAGAACCCACTCTCTCCGGGCACTGGGCAGGGACTGGCGTCCTCCTCCGTCAGATACCCCCAGACTGCGCATCCTATCAGGAGGCTGAGGGGCCCAGGGCTGGCTCGAGACTCCCAGGCCACAGCGTCGTCTCTGTTCCCGTCGTTCCCACCCCCGAGCACCAGAACAGTGTCTCAGAGCAGGCTGGCTCAGGCCCCACTCCCCAGGAGAGGACAGTGAGCCCCGCCCCCGGCCGCTCCCTGTCCCCGCAGGGCCGCCCTCTCCTCCGCCTCTGGCTGACCAGCCCCTGCTCTGCCCGCAGCTCTCCCGGGGCCGCCGTCCACCCCAGCCATCCTGTCGGCCTCCAGCCGGGGCATCACGCTGACGTGGACGGCGCCTCGGGGCCTGGGCAGTGCCCGCCTCCTGGGCTACCTGATTGAGAAGCGCAAGAAGGGGAGCAACACCTGGACCGCCGTGAACGACCAGCCCATGCCCGGTGCGCAGGCCTGAAAGGGCGCTCCTCACTGGGCCCCTGACAGCTGCTTAGCCCCCTCCTGGCTCTGGGTGCCTTAGCATCAGATTGGTTTAACGCAGTGGGCCTCGCCTGGGATGATCGTGCCCCTAGGAGACGTTTGGCAATGTCTGGTGACATTTTTTGGTCATCACAATTCGGGTTTGTATGTGTGCTACTGGCTTCTAGTGTGAAAAGGCCTAGGATGACACTAAACACAGGTGTGCCTACAATACACAGGTCAGCATGCCCCAGCCCGCCCCCTCCCAACAAAGAACAATCTGGCCAAAACGTCAACGTTTGCTGAGGTTGAGAAACCTCATTTTAATGGAAGAAACAGTAGGCTGGAAGCTAGAGATGGAACTGTTAGCCAGAGCCCCCTCTACTTCTGGCCTTGACTTGGGGCAGCTCACTCCTGTCTAGATCTCAGTTTTCTCATCCATAAAATAAAGTGTCCCCTGACCCACCAAATAGTTCCCTAAGAAACTGCTTTCTGAGATGAGAAAAACCAGGAAAGTCCAAGTGGGCAGATGTCAACCCTTGGCATTTCTGTGGTGCTTTATGCTCTTTGGAGTATTTTCCAACTACATGCATGCTATGGAAGCTAAGGTGTGCAGAGAGAAGGGAAATGGAAAAATTGTCAGGAGAACTGGCAGGGGGAGACCCTCTCAGGACCCAGGCTCCTCATCTCTCCAAGATGAGATGAGAACTCAGGAGATACCAGGATCCTCCCAACTTCACTATTTTGTGGTTCTATTTTATTCAAAGATGACAATTTTGTGAGGCAGAGAGGATCCGAGGGGTTAAGGGTTTTTTATTGTTTTTGTTTATTTTCCCCAAGGCTGCCCAGCAAGTTAGTGGCTGAGCCAGACAGGCATCCGGGGCCCCTGATGTCGACCAGGGAGGCTTTCCCCCGTGGAGAGAACTGGGTCACACCCGGTTGGCTGGATGGCGGGAGGGATGTGTTGGGCTCACGCTGCGTCTTCTCCAGAGCTCAGAGGCTATGCAGCTGTCTCCCCGGCCCCCGGTCCCAGCGGGGTCGGGCTGACGTGGGGTGTGCCGTTGACAGAGAGGAGGTGGACCGTGGTGGACGTGCGGCAGGGCTGTCAGTATGAGTTCCGGATCACGGCTGTGGCTCCCTCAGGCCCCGGAGAGCCTGGGCCCCCGTCGGATGTCACTTTTGCTCGGGATCCCACAAGTGAGTGGAGCACCAACCCAGGGGGCAGTGAGCATGGGGTAGCTCTGAAGCTGGTGGGACAGGACAGGGAGCCGCAGGTCAGGGACAGCCCCTAAGGAAATGGTTGGGGAGGGCCAGAAGATACACACCAAAAGGCGGCTGGGGCTGGTGTATCCTAGGGGCCAGGGAGGGGCACGAGCCCCTAAAATGAGAGCAGACAGGCTGAGGCCCGGCAATGGGGAGTGACTCTCCCAGGATCTTTCACTCACTCTCCTGCCTCCGGGCAGATCAGTGCCCAGGCAGGCCAGTGGCCCAGCCTGATAATCACCACTCATCCCAGTGAGGAGTTCTCATTCCTGGTGAGTCAGAGGGGAACCTCAGCCATCAATGCTCTTTCCAACAAACATGTGCTCAGCACCTACTTGGTGGCCACCATTGTTCCAGGAACGAGGTGAATAAATCTTGGTCTCTGCCCTCGAGAAACTTACATTGTGAGACAGCATTTCCCTATTGGTGGTCATGGAAACATTAGGGCACAGAGAGGAGCAAATAGACACTCTGAGAACATCAACAACTGGCCTGTGATCAAAGATGTGTGTGACATGTCACTTATGATATTTACAAGTCCCACAGGAAAGAAACCAGTCTAACTTTGTTTGATCTAGATTTCCCAAACTTGGGTAAACAATACCATTTCTATAACACACCTATTCAGAACTTCAGGCTAGCATTGCCAGGCACACACCTTGGAACACGATGCTCTATAGTCCTCGTTCCCTACTGACTTTGCCAATAACCAGTCATCCAGGTAGCAGCACTTTTCTGGTGTTTGCTGGACTGGCCAGGTGACTAATCCCTCGAGAACACTTTTGTACCCCCACAGGACCTGGCGCAACCATAAGTGTTGAGGGTATTTGGATGACTCCAACACAAACGCAACATTCTATAAGAACAATCGTTCAAATGGCATCTAAGTTTTAGTCCTATCAAGGGATGGAGCATGGAATGGAGGGACGAAGGAGGAAGGCTGATCCCTGCATCGTATTCCTTGCAAGTGGACCAAGCCTCTCCTATGATAATGACCCTCTTCATCAGTGATGGGGAATGGGGAGATGGGTGGGATAAGCGGTGCCAAACAGTAGCCACCCCCATCATTACATTTCCTTGGTCCTTGCTACTAAGTCTGGTCCATGGACCAGCAGCCTCACCTGGTAGCTTGTTAGAAACGCAGCCTCTCAGGCCCCACCTTAGACCTACTGAGTCAGAATCTATATTTAAAACAAAATTCCCAAGTGATTTGTATACAGATTAAAATTTGAAAACTTTAAAATTTTCCCTGGACCACTGGTTCTTGAACTTCACTGCATATTTAGAAACACCTACGCAACTCCTAAAATTCCTGATGCCTAGGCTGTACCAGAGAACAAATAAGCCAGAATCTCAGGGGGTGGTCATGGGGGAGCTAGCCACGAGAATGTTTTAAAGCTCCCAGGTGATTCTCAAACTCCCAGGTTTGAGAACCAGAGCCCAACGTCCTTTCATATGCATCATGCCTTTGCTTGTTCCCCACTCCCACATTCCCTGTAGTACTACTGTGTCCATTTAACAAGTGAAGAAGAAGAACATTTCAGACCGAATGCCCAAAAGGCAGAGTCTTGACAAGAGGCTTAGAGTTGAGAATAAAAAGATATAGAATTCTACCTTAGGGATCATGGAGTCTGAGAGGTGGTCAACTGAAATACCAATTTTCAGGAATTATGAAAGGATAGTTAGAGGGAAAGGGTGAGATCAGATCATTTTGGCAGATCATTTGGTGAGTGAGTAGAAGAGTCAGGGGAGGCTTCCTGGAGGAGGTGACCTGGGATCTGTGGTGCATAACTGAGGCAGACTACAGGAGAGAGTAGGGATTCCATTCCAGGCATGTGCTTCAGGAATGTCTATAGGCAGAATTCCTAAGCAAAAGAAATTCCCAGTCTCCCACAAGGAAGGCTGATGAATATCCATGCTGAGTAGTCTCCCTCAGGAGGGGGTGATTTTATTCCTGACATTTCCATGTCGCCCGGCCAGGATGCCCTGGGCCCGTGCGGGATCTCCAAGTGATAGACAAATCACCCACCAGCCTCACCCTGAGCTGGGCCCGGCCAGATGCCCAGGATGGGGACGAAGCCCAGGGATATGTGGTGGAGCTGCGTGGCTCAGACAGTCTCCAGGGGAGTCCATGCCATGTGGGCACTGTGGCAGCCACCACCTACACAACCAAGGGGCTTCGGCCCCGAGAGGGCTACTTCGTGCGGGTGACAGCTGTTAATGACGCGGGCCACAGCCAGCCCACTGCCCTGGACGCCTTAGTCCAAGCCGTGCCCATTTCCAGTGAGTGCAGTTTCCTTCCCGTAGCCCTGGGTCCTGCAAGCCCTTCCGGAGAGGGCCCTCTGAGCAGGATCATGCACCTGCTGACCCAGGATCCCCCTCTCTAGTTAAGTAAAGGGACATTTATGAAGCACCTACTATGCACTAGGCTCTGGGCTAGGTAGGCATTTTTAAAAACGCACTCTCATTTACAACTCAGGACAATCCTATGAGGCTAATATTTTTATCCCCAGTTGACAGAGGAGGAAACCAGGGTCAAAGGTATTTGGAGTCAAAAGTATCTGACTCCAAAGTCAATGCTCTCTCCAGATTCTGTACTGCTTTCTAAGCGTGGCCTAAGAAGGACAAGTGCTGCTCAGCTCACGCGGTTCCTGTGCAGAACCAAACACGCAGCACGCTCCCAGCTCTCGAAGGGTGGGCTAGCACCTCCCTTCCTTCTTTACTAGCCACAGGCGGCTGGCTTGTCTTTGACCCAAGCTGACACTGAGCAATACAGCTGACGACAAGGGGGCCCTGTACCGTGAAAAGCACACTGTCCAGAGCTCTAAAATCTCATCCTGGTTTTGCCCCTAACACAGTGTAAATTCAGCCAAGTCAATTCCTATCTCAGAGCAGGTTCCTCACCTGTAAAATCAAGACGTTTGATTTGTTTTTCCCTGGCTTCCTCCGTCCTGCCTCCTCCAGCCCTCTCCCTGACAGCCTCCTGTTCCCAGCCTCCACCCCTCTCCTAACGTGTCCCCGTCACCTCCTACAGCTTCCGCCCTCAATTCCCCTCCTGTCTCTCTTCCCAGGGGCTCCTTATCAACTAAACTAGCGCAGCCTTCCCTCTCCAGCTCTGCCCAGCTGGTGACGGGGGCCGGGGCCCAGCCGCGGAGGGAGGTGATGGGCCATCTTGTCTGTTCCAGTCCGTCCCAAGTTCCTCATGGACTCCAGCCAAAAGGACTTGCTGACGGTCAAGGCTGGGGCCACGGTTCGTGTGCCCGTCTCCTTCGAGGTGAGTGTAACTGTGGGGATGTGGGGAGGGGGCCCAGAAAGGCCAAGGGAGACAGACTCAGCCCTGAGGTTCTCCTTCTCTTCCTGTTCACTTTCTGCCCCTCGTCAGTGGCCGGGGCTTGTGCTGGAAATTAGGAGACGCGAGGAGAGCGGGGCCTGAAGGCACAGCTCTCACCTGGGCCCCTGGGAGCCATTCTGCACAGGGTCTACAAATCCCTCTAGTGGTAGCTTCTGGGACTGCACCTCCAAACTAGCACGGCCACTTTTCTCCACCTCTCCTGAGTCTGAGAATTCAGGGGGCCTGCAGCGTAGGTAATCCCCCTTTGACTTCAGAACGTATTTTGTGCAAGGACATAACCTTCATTTGACTCAGGATGATCCTCAGCCAACACCACCTGAGTCTCTGTATAGTAAAGCTGTACAGTGTGGTGGTTAAAAGCAGATTACCTGGGTTCAAATTCTGGCCTCATCGCCCTACAAGCTGTTTGACTTTGGACAAATATCTTCTGTGTCTCAGTCTCCTCTCATCTGTCAGATGAGGATAATAAGAGTAACTTCTCTGAAAGGGCTTTTCTGAAGATTCAAGGAATTAATACATGGGAAGCACATGAACAATTGTGGCATACAGCACACACCAGATTTAAGTTACCTATTATTATTAAAATTATCATCATCATCATCTATATGGGAAGCTCATAGATTGCAGAACCAGATACAAACCCAAATCTTCCTAACTCTAAATTACATGTTCTTAACCATGAGACCATAATAATAAAAAGGATAATTATGAAATATTTAATATACCTGTGTCCTAGGCCCTGTGCTCTGTGCTCTCCATGTATTATCCTCATCCTCACCTCCCAGAAGACTATCATGAACTGCTAAGGTTCACGTGGGAGCTGGCGGCAGGGACCTCAGGCAGCTGGACTGGCCTCCCTGCCCTGTCAGGGTCACCACTCTTCTAGGCCTTGCTGGGATCCCCCAGTCATCGTCCATGTCATCCTGGGCTCTGCGGTCCCCTCCTCCTTACTCTCATCTACCCCCATTTGAATCCAGACCTCAAAATACTCGGAATATTACAACAGCAGCTCATTGCTCACAAAATAAAGCCCAGATGCCTGCGAGGGTGTGCCCTTGAGGGCACTCTATATTTTTGTGCCCCCTCCCCCTCCTAGCTTCATCTCCCATCCCACCCCCAGCACCCACCTGCCATCCCCACACTCCATCCCCACCTCTATACCAGCCTTTCCCGATACGGGCACTTGCCCTGCTCTGTTTTTGCTCAGACTGATTTCTCCTCCCAGAATGTTCTTCCCCCCAGCCCTGAGACCCAGTTTAAATATCGTCGCTTCCACAAAACTTGTGCTCCTCAACTTTGCCCTCCTCCCTTTTCCCAGGCTGCCCCCATGCCTGAGGTCACCTGGATGAAGGACGGCTTACCCTTGCCCAGAGGGAGTGTGACGACCGCCACGGAGGGCCTCACCCAGCTTCTGATTCCTGCAGCTAGCCTCTCGGACAGCGGCCGCTATGCCGTGACGCTGAGGAGCCTGCAGGGAAAGGAGGCTACCCACAGCTTCCTGGTGAAGGTGGCAGGTGAGGCAGGCATGGGCTGGGGCTCCCGACAATGGCCTGGCCCCTCGCCAAACCCTGGGGCTTCCCGCCTGGCCGGGCATAGGTCTCGGCTGTACCACCAGGCCTGGGACCACTCCAGCAACCCTCCCCGGGTGCAGGAAGGGAGGGTCCCTGGGGGGTTTCATCGTTCTTCTGCCGCAGGAACAAAGGGGCAGTTGTTAAGCCACACCGCCTCACCTGACCTCAGTTATTCTTTTTTTTTCCTTAAAGATTTATTTATTTATTTATTTCTCTCCTCTTCCCCCCCACCCCAGTTGTCTGTTCTCTGAGTCTATTTGCTGTGTGTTCTTCTTTGTCCGCTTCTGTTGTTGTCAGCGGCACGGGAATCTGTGTTTCTTTTTGTTGCGTCATCTTGTTGTGTCAGCTCTCCGTGTGTGCGGCGCCATTCCTGGGCAGGCTGCACTTTCTTTCGCACTGGGCAGCTCTCCTTACAGGGCTCACTCCTTGTGCGTGGGGCTCCCCTACGGGGGGTCACCCCTGCGTGGCAGGGCACTCCTTGCGCGCATCAGCACTGTGCATGGGCCAGCTGCACAAGGGTCAAGGAGGCCCCGGGGTTTGAACTGCGGACCTCCCATGTGGTAGACGGACGCCCTAACCACTGGGCCAAGTCCACTGCCCCTCAGTTATTCTTTAAGTCAATGAGCGCAGGTCTCACTCCAAAGGCCCCTGGGAAGTTGTCTGTGGTCCTGGTTCAAGAGAAAGTTTGCCTCAGCTGTGATGCCCACACAGCCTCCTCTTCAAGAAGTTCTGGATATTTGGGCATGATGAAACAGACTGATAATGGGGGCTCTGTAACCTGGTTTTGTGAAACCTCTCCAAAAACAACTCTCTGTATCCTATATCATTTTAGTTTAAAAAACGAAGTGAACTTCAATTAGTTTTGGAGACATTTCCCACCCCCCTAGAGATACCTGTGGAGCCCTGGCTCCAGCTACCAGTTTTCCCTGACGACCCCTAGAAGACTTTGGGGGACTGGGGGAGGCCGCGGGAGAAGGTCGGGGTGTTTCCAGGCGCCTAGCTGGGTGCCCCTCTGAACGCGGGCTCTCCTGCAGCGTGCCCGCAGGCGCCAGGGCCCATCCGCCTGCGGGAGAACGTGCCGGGGACGGTCACCGCCGAGTGGGAGCCCTCTCCGGACGAGGCCCGGGGCGTCCCGCTGCACTACGCGGTGCTGACGTGCTCCTCGGCGCATGGCTCCTGGCGGGAGGCAGCCGACCGCATCCACACCCACCGCTTCACCCTCCTGGGCGTCCTCCCGGGCCACGAGTACCACTTCCGGGTGGTGGCCAAGAACGAGTTTGGGGCCAGCGAGCCCTCGGACACCAGCCAGCCCTGGTGCATCCCCCGACAGCGAGGTGAGTGGTCCCCGGCGCCTGGGCAGAGGGGCGCAGCCAGGAGCGGGGGCCTTTCAAATGTCCTTCACGGTAGACACTTTACCCATTTCTTTATCTTGTTTCATGGCATCCAGATAGCCTCAGAAATATGACTGCTTTTGTTTTTTGCAAATCTTGGCAGTTTGTGTTATCTGGCTGAGCGATGCATAAGAGCAGGGCATAATTTCCTGAATGGCTGCCTGACCCCATTTTATTATTATTTTTTTAAAGTAAACTTTATTTCAACTTCAAAAAAAAAAAAAAAAACAGTGAAAAGGCAGATTAACAAATTATGGAAGCATTACTCTAAAAAATTCTTTCCAGGCACATTTATCACATTTAATCCTAAAAACAAACTCTGTTGTTTCTCCAGTGCTCAGAAAGATACATAAACGATGAGCACAGATTGGTTAAATGACAAGACCAAGGCCTCCTGACTCCATTTTAAACCTTTCTGAAGAATAACTCCATAATTTTATCACTTTTCTCAATATCCTTTCTTCTTTTGATTCTCTCTATGTTCTAAGTTGTCCACAGTTAAGGCAGATTAGTTGTGATTTTTTTAGAAGGTATTTTAAGAAAAGATAAAAAGAGAGTCAAGTCTTGGAAGCCAAATTTGCAGGTGACATGTAGGTCAGCCAGATGACCGCCTTCCCGAGGTAGCGCCGTAGTTCCTTCTCCTCATACTTTCTCCTTCCACCTTGCTTTGGCGAGGCCTTCCCCAGTTTTGGACCCGCCTCACCCACACTTTCCACCGCAGACAGGTTTCCAGTGAAGGTTGCGCGCTCCCGGGAGCCCGACCTGAGCCAGAAGCCGCGCTTCCTGGTGGGCCTGCGGCCCCACCTGCTGCCGCGCGGCTGCCAGTGCTGCATGAGCTGCGCCGTGCGCGGCTCGCCCCGGCCGCGCGTCAGCTGGTTCAAGGACGGCCGCAGCCTGGAAGGAAGCCCTGCGGTCTACAGCACCGACGTGCTGGGCGTGTGCTCCCTCGTCATCCCCAGCGTCTCCCCTGGCGACGGCGGGGAGTACCAGGCCGTGGCTGAGAACGCGCTGGGCCGGGCTGTCAGCACGGCCGCCCTCATCGTCTTAGGTGAGGGGGCCTGGCAGTGGGCGGGCTGGCGGGGGAAGGAGGGCCCGAGGGGCAGCCACCGCCCGCCTTCACGGTCCCCCTCTGGAGCCACTGGGCTGCGGCAGAGGAGGGCTGCGGGTCAGCAGACCAGACTTCTCGGCCTGCGCTACGTGAGCCCTGCTCTCTATCCCGCCCTCGCTGGCCCTCCTGAGACTGGATTTGCCCATCTGTAAGATGAGGTAGTGGCACTAGGTCAGCGATAAGCAACCCTTGGCTAAAGGAGCCCCACACCACCCACCTCCGCTTCCCAGGGCGGCCTTGCAACCATTGCAAGGTGAGATACTAAGAGGCTTCGCTGTACTGCTCCTTCCTACATATGCCCAGATGTGAACACTTAGCACCTAAAAGCTCTGCGTTTGTCTCATTGGTAGTCTCCTTTTCAGTAAAGCAGATAATATATGTGGATAAGAATATAGTATTTCCTCTATAGTACTTTAAGCATTTTATATTTTGAATAGCATAGCAAAAAGTAGTCAAAAGGAACCTCTAAACATGTCTCATTATTCAGAATTGGCATTTGTGCAACAACTCTTCTCTCTGGGGCATTTAAGCCGTGACACCCAGGAAGCCACTCTCAAAGCACCCCAACTTGTGCGTGCACTTAGTGCAAGGTGGTCACGATGACCAGAGGGGCCGGGGACAGACGCTGCGGCTCTGGATTTGACCCCACACATCCTAACAGCAGAACCCAAGGCCTGCCTCCCTGCTGCGCTGCAGCCACCCCTTAATCAGGTGTGGGAGGCGCCGCGGCCCCTTCAGACTAGCTTGGCAATCCTGGCGCTTTCTGTCTTGCAGAATCCAGCTCCTAGCCCCGCGGCACTCTGGGTGGCCCTGCCCAGCCCCACAGCCACAGGACGGATGACTGACAGAAGCTTCACCCTTGACATTGACACTGATACCGGCCTGGGGAGTGAACCCCGAGGGCCTGGAGGCCACCGGCAGTGCCCACAGCCCCATGGAGATGGGAGTGAGGGCCTGCGGGAAGAATCGGGCAGGAGGACGCGGAGTCCTTGGGAAGAAAAGGAAAGGGGGGGATTCAGCCTCCTGACCCCATGCTAAGGCACCAGGTGATGGGATGACACTGAGCACCCCCACCATCTGGGTTTCCTTCTTCCCCACTTAGGAGACCCAGGGGGAACCTGTCTGCAGGATGCAGGCACACTCCTTGGTTCCCGAGTCAGGGTGCCCTGGAGGGAGGGAGGGAACATCTGGGCCAGCTGTGACCACACGGAGGGAAAAGTGAGGGACGAGGAGGGCCTGGGTGAGGCCTGGGACCTCAAGGCTGTGTGTTTGGGGGCTGGGGGTACCCTCTGTATTTTTCTTCATTAAAACAGATTTATACAGGCAAATCATTTGCAAATTAATTTGCAATTGATGTGTTGGAGGAAAGAGTCCCAATGCACAGCCTTTCTCCCAGGCTGCAGTTGGGATGGACGGGCTCTGGCTCCAGGGAGGACCTGAGTCGGAATCAGACTCCTCTCCTGGAGTGCAGGCCTGTGCAGCTGATGGCGAGGGTAAGAAGAGCAAGGAAGGCTGGACGTGCTGCCAGGGAGAGGCTCCCCTCACTCGTGGCCCGGCCTCCTACACTGCTCTGGCGAAAACCCCGTGAGCAGCAGGGGAGAGGCCTCCTGGATGTCGTGTGTGGGGAACACAGGCCAGGCGGCCAGCAGCTCCCATGCGCCCGTCATCTCCCAGGACCAGAGAGGGTTTGCGTTTAGGAAAATCCTATTCCAGGATCTGCTCCATGGGCCCGTCAGAAGGGGTGGGAGAGGGACCACCGAGCACAGGAGGATCTGACTCTCCCTTGAGGCCCGGAGGGGCCCCTCCTCACATTCTCATAGCCCCCACTATCCCATGTCACGGGAGGATGCCTCCTTTGCCTGGGAAGAGCCTCTGTGTAACCTGCCTCCCACTCTATATTGGTCAGCCAAAGGGGTGCTGATGCAAAATACCAGAAACCGGTTGGTTTTTATAAAGGGTATTTATTTGGGGTAGCAGCTTAGAGAAACCAGGCCATAAAGCATAAGTTACTTCCCTCACCAAAGTCTATTTGGAGCAAGATGGCTGCCGACGTCTACGAGGGCTCAGGCTTCCTGGGTTCCTATGTTCCTGGGCTTGCTTTTCTCTGGGTTCAAGGCTCCTTCCTTCCTGGTGCTGGCTTCTCTTTCCTCTGGGTGCTGACTTCCTGAGTCTTCAGCATCGAACTCTAACATCAGAAAATCCCCAACTCTGTCCTTTGCCATGCCTTTTATCTGTGAGTTCCCACCCACCAAGGAGTGGGGACACAACACCCTAATCATAACTCAGTCATGCCCAGATCAGATTACAAGCATAATTCGTATTTCTTTTTGGAATTCATTCACTTATATCAAACTGCTACACACCCCAAACCTCCACCGCCCCTAAGCTCTCACCCTCCCTCACCCCCATGCCATGCGTGCCCCCTGGACCTCAGGCTCTCAGGAAATACTCAGGTTCCCAGGATCCAGGAGGAGGAGCTATAGACGGTGGTGTCAGCCATGGGGAGAAGGGGGGGGTTGCCCAGAGGTAGTGACTCAGTACCCTTGAGTAGGGGCTCCACAGCAAGGAGGAGAGTCTTTTCTGTCTCCCTAAGGGTGGGGTGGGGGTGGCTGAGCTCCTAAGGAGATACAAGAACGAAAGACTATACCTCATGGTAGCTTCATGAGATTATTGATTCATTGGACGGGCCTTGAACAGGTGCTGTGGAGGAAGAGAAGAAGGTGACTCAGATATGGGTCCTACCTTCTGGAAGGGAGTACCAAGGAACCATAATCCAAGGTAGAAAGTGATACCTACTCTTAGAAACGCACCAAGAAGTGTCGTAGAGTTCAAAGGAGGGAGAGATGCTGCATGCCGAGAGCATTACGGAGGATTTCCCAGAGGCAGTAACATCCTTAACAATAAGTAGGAACTGGACAGGCAGAGATGGAGGAGGATATATGGAGGAGGGAGGACACTGTGAGAGAAGGCATGGAGTCAGGAGAGCAGAGACAGGACTCGAGCACTGGCAAGTGGTTTAGTGTGGACAGCTCAGGGTGGCCTGTGAGCTGCCACTGCCCTGAGGTCTCATGCCGAAGGATGCCATCCTGGAGCACGTGTTCAGGGCTGTGTGTGTGTTCTGGGTGCCAGTGCCAACCACTGTGTAGCCAGGGTTCCTGCCACTGGAGGCGCCTGGGACAAGCAGAGGCCTAGGACAGTGGCAAGCAGTGGTGTCTTGTGATGGTGGAGAGCAGAGTGCCAACATCCCAGGGCAAGGAGAAGCTGTGTCCCTGGGAGGGGGCTAGCATACTTCTATAACTGGGGTAGAGTATGAAGGGGAAGAGCCAGTCATGGGCAAGTTCATGCTTTTCCACACAAAGCCAAAAAAAAAAAAAAAAACAAAAACAAAAACCCTTGCTAGTCAAGGATATTGACTCTGAATATGAATTTAAAGATTTGAGGACTAGTCCTGCTAGTCAGCTGTGTGAGCTCCAAGTTCTTTACCCTAAGCCCGATTCCTCATTTGTAATAAGGACATAGAAGATGCAAACAGCACAGTTAACAAGTTGCAGCTAAAGGGCACCCATAGACCATGTGACCAATAATTGGAGAATACCATTCTTTTGAAGTGCACATGGAAAATTTATGAAAATTACCAGAAAGTTAGCTTGACCTGAACAAATTTCAAATGATTGGTATCATGTAGATCATATTGTCTGACCACAGTACAATTAAGTTGGAAATCATTAATAAAAGCTGGTTAAAAAAGAAGACCATAAATGTAGAAATGTTAAAGTACACTCCCATACTCTCCCTTCCTCCCAAAACACAACTTTAAGCAATGATTCAAAAAAATAAATCACAATGGAGAAGAAGAAAATATTTAGAACTAAGAAAATACTGCTACTATATATAATACAAACATGACATATCAAAATTTATTAGACCCAGTTAATCAATTGTAGAAGAAAAAATTATAACTTACATGCTTACTCTGGAAAGGAGAAATGGCACAAACTTAATAAAATAGGGTTCCATATCAAAGCCAATTTCCCACACTTAGCTATGAACAAATAGCTGCGTTCTGGCCAATGGATACAGGCAGGATTCATGTGTATCACTTCCAGGTCTGACTCCTAAAACTACCCGTGCAAACATCCACTCTCTCTTCCTTCATCCACCAGGAGAAAATAAAGATTCCTTTGTAGGACTCTGCAGCTCTCGTGTATGATGGAGCCGCTTGATGAAAGAGCTGAAGTTCCTGAATGATTTCCCATGGAGCTAGGTCCTCCATGCCAGTCCATACTGGTCTGCGATGTGAGAAATAAACCTTAATTGTGTAAGGTTACTAAGTTTGGAGGTTATTATAGCAGTTAGCCTACTCTAATATAGCAACTAAGCTTTAAAAATGAAAAAAAAAAGAATAAATTTAAAGAAATTAGAAAATGCAGATAAGAGCAGCTTAATGAATTAAAAAACATAATAGGGAGAATAAGCAAATTCAAAAATTGCCATTTTGAAATGACTAATTATATTGACAAATCCCGAGGAAGAAAGAGACATAGCAAAATCAACATTATTAGGAATGAAAGAGAGGTCATAATTACAGATTCAGCAGAGACAAAGGATACTCTTTTAAACCATAGGTTAATGCATGGAAAATTTCATTGGAATGGATGAATTCCTAGAAAAAATAATTTCCCAAAACAGATTCAAGAAGAAATAGGAAACCTGAATAATCCAACATCATTAATAATCCAATATCTCTAAAGAAATTCAATTGGTAGGTAAACATTTTCCCACAAAGAAAACACGGCCAAGAAGTCTGTTAGGTGAAAGGCTTTTCCAAATGTTTGAGAAACATTTACAATCTTTACAAACTTCTCCAGAATAGAAAAAGAAGGGACACTCCCCAACTTATTAAATGCAGTTAGCCTAATCATGATACCAGAATCATATGAAAGAAGAAAATTACAGGCCTATTTAACTGACTAATATACAGATGAAATCCTTAACAAATATTAGCAAGGAGGAAAAATGTTCATGCATCATGACCAAGATAGGATTATACCAGAGTTGCAATATTGGATTAATATTAGAAAAATGATTAATGTAAATGATAAATTAAAGGAGAAAAACCATACAATCATCTCAATAGATGCAGATAAAATACTCAATAAAATTCACCATCCAATGAGAGGTAGTAGAGAGTATTGTTTATAAGCCAGACCGCCTGGTTTTGAATGCTGACTATAGATAGCACTGAAGCAACCTGCAGCAAGTTACTTAATCTCTCTGAACTTCCAGTTCCTTTATACAGATGAACATCTTAATAGTACCTTCTTCACTGATGTGTCGAAATGATTTAAAAAATTTATATATGTAAAACACCTGGAACAATCCTTGCATATGATAATACACATTTGCTAGTAGTATATTAGTGAGTTCAAAAAACAAAACAACTCTTAGCAAAGTGGGAAAAGAAGGAAATGTCCTTAACTTTAGGATGGTGCCTACAAAGATCTACAGTAAACATAATTAAAGTTGAAATGTTGAAGGCATTCTCTTTAAAGTCAGGAACAAGCAAAATGCCCACTGACATAATTTACAGTTACCATTGTACTGAAATTCCCTCCGGGGCAAGAAAAATAAACAAAGTTATAAGGACTGGAAAGAAAGAAACAAAGCTGGCATTACTTGCCGATGATATGATTGCCTATATAGAAAATGCAAACTAATCTACATATAAATTATGCAAATTAAAGGACTTTAACAAGTGTTCTGGATAAAATAACCAATATATGAAAATTATTTGTATTTTTATAAACAGTGACAGTCAATTAGAAAATATAACTTTAAAAAGATACCAGTTAGGATAGCAACACATATATGGAATATATAGGAACAGATCTAACAAAATATGTATAAAACTCACAAGCAGTTGAGTGCCTGCCTCTCACACGGGAGGTCCTGGGTTTGGTTCCTGGTGCCTCTTAAAGAAAAAACAAACAATGAGCAAAAAACAAAAAACAAAAAAAACCACAAAGCCTAAAAACCCCAAAACAATGCACAAACAAACGAGGGAGCCATCACAGAGGGTTGCAGGCGACTCACATGAAGAAAATTATAAAACATTGAAATAAATTTTAAAAGGCATACAGAATGGATATATTATGTTCATCAATAGGAAGACAATATTACAAAGATGTCAGTTCCTCCCAGATCATCTATACATTCAATACACTTTGAATAAAAATCTCAATGGGGCTTTTCATTCAAATTGACAAAGTGATTCTAAAATTATGTGGATAAAGAGTCAAAAATATTCAAGTATACCGAAGAAGAAAAACAAAATGAGAACACTTGTCCTATCAGATGTAAAGACTTATTATTTCTATTGTAACTAAAACAGTGTGGTATTGTGTATGAATAGACATACAGAATAGGAGAAAAGAATAGACCCATGCTTATTTGGAAACTTGATTTAAGGCATAGTGGGTATTAGAGATCAATGGGAATGGATGAAGTATTTAAAAAATTGTTCTAGGATAATGTATATATGTATTTTTATAAAACTGGTGTTCATTTTTGAGTATGATATGAGGTAGGGGTTCAGAACACTAGGTATATAAAAATTTATACATAAGTGGCAAAACCGTAAGTCCCAGAAAATGCTATAGGAAAATATCTGTATTACTTTGAGGTAGGGGTGGATTTCTTAAACAAAACACCAAAATTTAGCTCTCTTAAAATTAGGCATGTTTTCATCAAAAGATGCAGAAAACGGAAGCGGATGTGGCTCAAGCAGCTGGGTGCCCATGTACCACATAGGAGGTCCCAGGTTCAGTTCCCAGTGCCTCCTAAGGAGGAGCAAGACAGCAAGATGGCCAGATGGCGTGGTGAGCTGGCACAATGGAGAGACACAGTGAGGAAACACAATGAGAGCCATAACAAGCAGGGAGCAGAGGCGACTCAAGTGTTTGGGTGCCTCCCTCCCACATGGGAGGTCCCGGGGTCAGTTCTCAGTGCCTCCTAAAAAGAAGATGAACACAGAACAGACAGCAAGTACAAACAATGAGGGGTGGAGGAAAAATAAATAAAATAAATCTTAAAAGAAAAAAGACACATTAAAGAATGTGAAAAGATAAGCTACAGATTGGCAGAAAGATATGTCCCACAAATATCTGCCGTAGAATTAGTGTCCATAATTAGTGTCTATAATGAACCCTTTAAATTAGTAAGAAAAAAGATAAACATCACAAGAGAAAAAAACGACATGAACAGACATTTCAAAGGAAAGACAATACAAATATTGGCTCATAAATATCTGAAAAAGATGTTTTACCTTATTTGTAACCCTAGAAGTGCAAATTACAGCCACAATGTACAACATTTCACTTCTATCAGACTGGCAAAAATAAGTCTGTTACAGGTGTTAGTGAGGCTGTGAATGGGAACTCTCGCCCACTGCTAAGGGTGTAAATTGGGAAAACAGTCTGGCATTTCTGATGAAGTTGAACAATAGAGTTATAATCTTTGCCCCAGCAAATGCACTCCTCTTGTAGATGGTCTAGATAAGACATTTTTGTGTATATGCCTCCATGTAAATAAATACTCATAGGAGCATTGTGGCTATTCCTAAATTGCCACAAACTGGAAACAATCCAATAGCCAACAACAGTAGAATGGATAGAACTATACAATGAAATAGAATAAGCTTTGAAAAGGAATGAACATCCACTCACCCATCAACATGGACGTATCTCAAAAACAGTGAGTGAAAGAAGCAAGTTACATAATCTACATGAAGTATGATTCCTTTTTCATATAAAGGTCAAACCTTTGCAAAACTCATCACTGTGTTAAGAATAAATAAATACATGGTACAACTGGAAAGAACACAAGGGGGTGATTAACACAAGTGTCAGGGAGAGCAGCTACTCCTGAGGGAAAGAAAGGGGTGACGTCGGGGAGAGACTAAAGAGAAGCTTTTAAGGGATTTGACTATGATCTGTTTCTTAATTTAGATAGTGGCCACATGGAATTTACTTCATTGCCATTCTTTAAGCCAAAAAAACCCCACAACATTTTATACATTCCTCTATGTATACTTAACAATAAAAAATAAGTAAAAGCTTAAAACTACTGCACGACATCATTTTAACTGAATTAAATCTCTCTTTTAACCTCTACCTTCTTGTCTTACCTCTCCTGACTCATCGTAACTGCTTTTGGTATACCAGTAGTCCAATGTGTGCTGTTTAACGCATTAGTTTATGTTACAAACATCACTGGTTTATTCAACTGAGTATGCTCTCTGTTCTTAATTTTAAGGTGGGTGATAAGTGGTTTCACATGCCTACCTTTCGAACTAAATTATATTACCTTTACTTGTGCCTAAATTTCCAAGTGCAATGACACTGAATAGGGAAAAGGTCCTGCACCCACACTGAGTTATAATAGATACTATAGAATTGTTGAGGACCATCTATTTTTTTTTTAAAGATTTATTTTTATTTATTTAATTCCCCTCCCCTCCCCCGGTTGTCTGTTTTCTGTCTTTTTGCAGCGTCTTGTTTCTTTGTCAGCTTCTGTTGTCGTCAGCTGCACGGGAAGTGTGTGCAGCGCCATTCCTGGGCAGGCTGCACTTTCTTTTGCGCTGGGCGGCTCTCCTTACGGGCGCACTCCGCGTGGGGCTCCCCTTCACGGGGGACACCCCTGCGTGGTGCGGCACTCCCTGCGCGCACCAGCACTGCGCATGGGCCAGCTCCACACCGGTCAAGGAGACCCAGGGTTTGAACCGCGGACCTCCCATGTGGTAGATGGACGCCAAGTCCGTTTCCCTAGGACCATCTATTGTGGTGAGACAGTAAAGGAAAAGTGAAACGAAATAATGACAGCCTTGTTCCCGCGATGTGCCGCGAGCCCTGGCCCCGGCGGGCAGTTGCGCCCCAGCCCAGGTGTCGCCACTCCCCGCCCTGCGCGCCCGCAGCCCTCGCCCCACCTGCCCAGAGGAAGCGCCACTTCCCTCCCTTGCTTCCTGTTGGCGGAGGGAGCCCCTCGGCAGCCAAGCAGGAGCCGGTTTCTCTGACGACCTTCGCCCCTCCTTCCCGGAGGCCTCGCATGTGACGCAGCCAGCTCCCGCGGAGCCCGGGTGCCCCACGCCCGGTCCGCGGCGGGCTCCTGGAGCTCGGCGGGGCGCCGCCCTCGGCCCCCGGGGGATGGTGGCGGTGGCCCGGCCTCGTGCGCGCGGGCACGGCGGCGCGGCGCCGTGGGGGCCGCCAGGAGCCGGCGGACGGCAGTCGCACGCGCTCCCCCGGGAGGCCGGGCGCCGGGGCGGCTGCTGCTGGGCGCGCTCCTGCTGCTGCGGGCGGCGTGGGCCGCGGGGCTGGCTGCTCGCGGGCCCGCTGGAGTGGCAGCGGACGCTGGCGGCCACGGTGCAGGGGCTTCAGGACGGCCTGGCCGAGCTCGGGGGCTGTGCAGCCGCTGCCCAGGGCGCGTGGGCGAGCGGAAGGCGGGAGGTGCCCACCCCACCCCGGGTCCTGCTTCGCCCCCACCCCCATTTTCCTCTCTCCCAGGCCCTCCGCTCCTTCCTCTTCTCTATTACCATCCTTGCGAGGGGGTGTCAGGCTGGGCCACCACCTCGACAGCCCCTGGGAGAGAAATGCTGGCTTAGGGAGAGAAATGCTGGCGCTTAGAATTATAACAGCTGAGTGTGGGGAAGGGATTAATGTTGATTTTCTTATTCCAAAAACTGGGGGGAGGGCGGCCAGCTGGTAGTGTCCTAAAAGTAAACGAACCACATTCTGTGGCTTAAAAAAAAAACCACAGCTTTTTTAAAATTGAAGTTTATCATTCATACATGAACATACATAAACAATAAGTGTATGGTAAAATCTGTGAATTTACAAAACATGCATGTCATACAAGGCTCCCATACATCTCCCCACCACCAACACCTTGGATTGTTGTGAAACATTTCTTACAAACCATGAAAGAGCTTCCTCAAAATATTACTACTAACTACAGTTCATATAGCTTACATATGGAGTATGTTCCCCCAATTCACCCATTTTTGAGGGGGGCGTTTACAAAGGCATTTACGTATTCTCCTCGTCACTCACTGATTTCCTCGTGGTTCACATTTCCCAGTATCCCTCCTGTCCTTACAGAAGTTAATGTGCAGTCTCACTTAGGGGCCCACGGGCAGGAGGTGGGGCACCAAACATCCAATTATTAATATTATGTATTTGTTATCATTTATGAGAGAATGTTCTCATACTTGTCCTGTTAACCACGATCCATCGTCCACCACTGGATTTCCTGTGATATATGGTCCCATGCTTTGCACAGTTCTTTCAAAGTGTAAACACAGTGGCTCTCATTTTCATCACAGAATTGTGCTATCATTCCCTCAGTTAATTTTAGAATGTGTTCATTACTCCAAAAAGAAAAATCCTTTACCCCCTTTTGTTGTCCCTTAGGATTGAAATATCTTCTTGCCATTGCTGTAAAATATTGCTGCATTACTGTTAACTATCATCCATAAGTTACATTAGTTGTAATTTTCCCATTTATCACCATATTATTAGCAATTTATAGAGGAAGAACAGTCATATATATACTATGAACCGCAATTTTCATCCACCACAGAAATCACTGTTACACATTCCCTAGAATGTTCTCTAGTTTCCTTTTTTTTAAGATTTATTTTTAGTTATTTATTCCACCCCCCTTCTTTGTTTTTTGCTTGCTGTCTGCTCTCTGTGTCCATTAACTGTGTGCCCTCTGTCTATCTGTCTTTTTAGGAGGCACCAGGAACCGAACCTAGGACCTCCCATGTGGGAGAGAGGCACTCAATCATTTGAGACACCTCAGCTCCCTGCTTCGTTCTGTCTCATTGTCTTTCCTTTGTGTCTCCTTGTTGCACCATCTTGTTGCATCAGCTTGTTGCACGAGCTTGCTGTATTGCTTGTCTTCTCCAGGAGGCATTGGGAACCGAACCCGGGACTCCATGTGGTAGGCGGGAGCTCAATGGCTTAAGCCACATCCATTTCCCTAGTTCCTTTCAATTGACATTTACATCCACAGACTTCCCCTTTCAGCCCCAATCACATTTATAAATCAGCAGTATTATACTCTCTATAATGTGTTACTCTATTAATTTCCACACTTTCACATTTAACCTTATTTTTTTTTATTTTTTTTAAAAAGATTTATTTATTTATTTAATTTCCCCCCTCCCCTGGTTGTCTGTTCTCGGTGTCTATTTGCTGCGTCTTGTTTCTTTGTCCGCTTCTGTTGTCGTCAGCGGCTCGGGAAATGGGAAGTGTGGGCGGCGCCATTCCTGGGCAGGCTGCTCTTTCTTTTCACGCTGGGCAGCTCTCCTCACGGGCGCACTCCTTGCGCGTGGGGCTCCCCCACGCGGGGGACACCCTTGCGTGGCGCGGCACTCCTTGCGCGCATCAGCACTGCGCATGGCCAGCTCCACACGGGTCAAGGAGGCCCGGGGTTTGAACCGCGGACCTCCCATATGGTAGACGGACGCCCTAACCACTGGGCCAAAGTCCGTTTCCCACATTTAACCTTATTAATGATGCTATATATATTAAGCTTCAGCTCCCATTCTCAACTCATGTTCTATTTCCTAGTAACCTATACTCTAGAGTTTACTCCTCGTAGCCAGTTCATATTAGTGAGCCCATACAATATTTGTCCTTTTGGGTCTCGCTTATTTCATTCCATGTAATATCCTCTAGGTTCATCCATGCTGTCATCTGCACGCTGACATCATTTCTTCTTATAGCCGCGTAGTATTCCACTCTGATCTCACAAGGTAGGGAATGAAGCCCCCAGAGGGAAGGGGCCTAGCCCCAGCCACACAGCTGATTGAATGGCAGAGCTGTGCCTAGAACCTGGGCCTTGGACCTTCTGAAGGTTCTGGCAAATCCCCTCCGGATGCCAGGAGGAAAGGCAACTGGGACCCCACTGGTAACTCTCCTTTCCTCAGTCCAGACTGCCCTGACATCCGAGGAAGACGCTGGTTGGCTCGGAGACCCTGCAGCCCCAGTGACAGGTGGGCTCTGACGGTCATGAGTTCTGGGCCCCTGTCCTCCACGGGCCGAGCCCTCTCCTTTAGGTACTGAGCTCCCCTGTGCCTAGAGGGGCTTCCCACCCCCACCTGCCCCCCTGCTTGCTGTCCTGGCACTTGGCTGTGGCGCCGTTTCCTGGGATCCGCTGACATTTCTCTGTTGGGCTTTTGCCCAAAGAGCACTGATGAGTGAGGACAGAGCTGCTGGGTGTGGACTAGCTTATACCCCTGCCCAAGTGCAAGCAAGACGCCATCAGGCTCCATCTCTGCCTCTGCCTTCCCCCTCCAAAAAAGACCCAAAACAGACAAAAGATCATAGGGGAGTTCACTGTTTGCTCAGGTCAAGTTGCTCCATGGAGGCAGGAGATTTCATGGGTTGGAGATGGACTGAGGGGTCCAGAAATAGAAGGGAACCCAGTCCTCAGAGAAAAAGGTTGAGTTTTTGCCTTTGTCCTACCATTAACTCACCAAATGATTGTGAACAAATTGTTTCAACTGTTTCCTCCTACTGTGAAATTGGGCGATCCCTGCCTCACCTGCTGCTCAGCACTTGCCGTGATTCGGTGGATGCAGAATGTTGGTTAAATCTCCCCTGGGGATTCCAGAGCATCGCCGTCCTTTCATCATGCTCAGTTATTCCACCAGCAGCGCTATCTGAGGGAGGCAGCTTCAGGCCCTCCGTTACCTCCTGGAGCTCAGCGACTGGTCCTCGCTCCCTTTGCTGCAGACACACTGGAGTCCTTGCTGCTCTCCCGCCCCACCCCACACCTGTAGCCTTTTACTCCAGATGCCTGCATGGCTCCCTCCTGCACCTCCTTCAGGCTGGTGCTCAAACACCACTTTGTGAGACCTTTCCTGGCCACCTCACTTAGAATGACAACGTCCCCACCCCTAGCGATCTGTCCATTTCCCTTGCTTTATCTTTCTCCGAAGCACTTACCACTATTTGCCATTTATTTTACTGGTTTGCCTTGTATCTGTTTTTTGTGTTTGTCTGTTTTGTTCATTGCTCTATCCCCTAAAATGGTGCCTGGTATACAAGAGACACTCAAATATTTGATAAATAATGAATAGGGTGGTAAAGTAAGTCTTAGACTTTAGAGTCTTACAGCTCAAACGCACCAGCTGTCTGATGTTGGGCAAGTTCCCTAATGTCTCTAAACCTTGGCTTTCTTATCAGTAAAATGGGCACAAAACCACAAACTCCTTTTCCAAAGAGTTGTTAGAATTAAAGTGCACAAAATGCCTGCCATAGGGGCTGGGGCAGAGAAGGAGCTCTGCGTGGCTGCTCTAACTGTAGACGGTTAGAGGCAGCATTGGAACAGGTCATCCCTCAAATAGTGAAGTGACCCCTGCCCTGTTAGATCGCAGAGCCTCTGCTCTGGAGGAAGAGCTGGCCGAGCTTCGGGCAGCACAGGCCCAGTTGGGGCTGAAGGTCCAAGAAGCCTCGAGGGTGGCCGCTCAAAGGCTGGCCAAAGTGCCCCTGGAGCGACTGGCCCGGGTGCTCTGGGTCGAGGCGGAGCTGCCGGGCCAGCTGGTGGTGCTGCGGGCGAGGCCGGCCTGCTTGGAGGAGGGTCCCCTGAGGCTGCTCAGCGGGGGGCTGGACTGGACCCAGGCATCGGGCTCCCATCTGGAGCGCTTCGTTGAGTTCCTGGCCACCAGGCTCCGAAAGACCTTGGGGCTGCTCCAGCCCCTGGGGAGAGGAGACAGGAGGCCACGGGAGGCTGGAGCAGAGGCTGGGGTCGTCATCCAGCCCACCTGGGAGGTGGAGAAGACCCTGGGCCAGCTGTCCCTGGCTCTGCAGCTACAGCTGGACCAGAGCCAGCAGGAGCGGGCAGAGGTGAAGGGGAGTGTGGCGGAGCTGACCAGTGGCGGCCTCACGATGCAGCAGCTGCAGGACATCTGGTGAGGCTGCGCGGAGGGTCAGGAGGCTGCCACACCTCCGCTGCCTGACCTCGCTGGCTCTTGGGCTTTCCTCACGTGGGATGTACTCCCACCTTGCCTGCTTCGCGCTGTTAGTAGCGTGAGCACACTTGGAGCAGGCCTCATACCTGGCGATGGTCTAACTGGCTTCCCTCTGGACTCCTCGGTTGCCCTGTTGATGCCAGCTTATGGCAACAGGCCCCAGGGAGGGGGCCCTGATGGGGCAGGGGAGACCTCATGGTCTGGCTCACCTCTAGCCTCGTGGATGTTTTCCTGGCCCTGAAGCCTCAGGGTTTCCCAAGTATTTTCCTCATTAATTCCTGGATTCTCTTACCCAATAGTTACCAAGTGCTTACAGCATGGTACACACCACCCAGGTGCTAAGAGAACAAGACATGGTCCATGCCCCGAAGTAGCTCCTGTCCTTCAGGGGCATTGACAGTGGCCCAGGCAGCTGCATTATAATTGGGTCAATGCTAGCTTAGAGATAAACATGGGGTGCCATGCGATTGCATAGGTCAAGCACCTTTCCCAGTTTAGGGGAAATGAGGAAGGAAGGAGGACACCTGAGCAGAATCCCAGAGGACAGATTAGCAAGTAGCAAATCATAAAGGCAAAGTTCCAGGGTAGAGGAGCTAGGGAGAAGTGAACGTATTTGGGAGATAAAGTTGATGGGTCTACATGATTGGATATCAGCTGAGAATGAGCCGGGAGGAGTTAAGGCTGACACCTAAATCTCTGGCACCTGGGCAGGTAGGGGTGCCACTCTCTGGGGCGAGGTGGGGATCATCTTAGACTCCCTGTGTTGGGATATCTGGAGCATCCAAGTGACCTGGCAGGGAGTCGAGTGGTGCAGCAGGCCAGGAGGTGCCCATTTGGGAGACATCACCATCTCTTTCGTTAAGAAAGAGTGGCCAGGGCGGTGGACTTGGCCCAGTGGTTAGGGTGTCCGTCTACCACATGGAAGGTCTGCGGTTCAAACCCCGGGCCTCCTTGACCCGTGTGGAGCTGACCCATGCACAGTGCTGATGCACGCAAGGAGTGCCGTGCCACACAGGGGTGTCCCCCGCATAGGGGAGCCCCACGCGCAAGGAGTGCACCCCGGAAGGAGAGCCGTCCAGCGTGAATAAAATAGTGTGGCCTGCCCAAGAATGATGCCGCACACACGGTGAGCTGACACAACAAAAAGAAATGCAGAAGTGAACAAAGAAGACGCAACAAATAGACACAGAGAACAGACAATGGGGGGGGGGGGCGGGGATAAATAAATAAATATATCTTTAAAAAAAAAAAGAGAGTGGTCAGAGAGGTTGGAGGAAACCAGTAGAGTGTGGGAAGGAGGGCGGGTCCGCAGAGCCGGATGCTCTGAGAGGTCATGTGAGGTCACATGTGGGAAGGGGCTGGGTGGGTGGCCTCCTTCAGGGGGTCTGGTCTCCATGTGGCCTGGAAAGCAGGAGGAGCAAAGGGGGCAGGGGAGGGAGCAGAGCAGGGACCCCAGAGGAACCCAGTGGGTTAGTTTTGGGGGCTCCGCAGAGGTGGGCATGGAGGAGTGGGAGAGTGGGGTTTGGCTGGGAGAGGCTGCGTGGAGAGCCGTGCCGAGAGGGCCATGGGAGGACTGCCCACCACAACGGTGAATTTCAGGCCCCTTTACGAGACACATTTGGGAGAAGAGAGAGAGGCCCTTCCCAGCCTCAGATCTCACCAGTTGATCCTCACCACCACGTGGGCAGTTTGGTACCGTTTGTAGGTGAGTACTGTAGCCTCTGGCAGACTTGGGGGCAAGCAGTCCCAGAAAAGGCAGAGTGAGGCCCAGACTCCCAACCCAGGCCCCACTTCCGGTACTGCCACCCAGCCCAGGAGGGCGAGCCCGGCTCTTGGAGTCCTCTGCCGCCTGCCCCTCCAGCCCCGGGCTCCTGCCGAGAGGGCTGCAGGCCCAGGAGCAGCAGACGCCACGCCCTGGGAGCCTCCGGCAGCAGAGCGCAGACCTGGGCAGCCAGGCCGCCAACCTGGAGACCTCTCTGACCGCCGTCTGCAACCTCCCGACCCGGACAGGGAGAGCGGCTCCGATGTGGAGCAGGGCTGGGAGGTGCGCAGCCAGGCAGAGAGAGAGCTCTTAAGGGGCTGCAGGGAGGGGCTCCAGGAGCGCGCGCCCATCACTTACCACCCACCACCTCTCCAAGCTTGCTTTTCCTCTTCTATCAAGTGAGGGTAGCAAAGCCTAGGTTTCAGGGTTGTCGGGATTAATTGAGGAAATGTGCCTGGAAGTGTTTAGCACGTAGCGTGTGCTCAAGTGAGGTTAGTATACTGACATTAGGCTGTTAATAATAGCAATAATAAATGCTCTGCTGCCAGCTTGCTTGGGGTCTAGATCCCCCACGGTGCACTCAGGTGGCCTGGGAGAACAGAGCCCACAGGGGACCCTGCTGCTGTGTCGGGGAGTGCCCCAGTCAGTCCTCTGACAGCCCCCCTCTCCCCACTGCACCTCCCAGCCAACAGGCCTGGGTCTGAAAGGGGCTGACTGTGCTGGGAGTCCCCAGATTAGGTGCTCTCGTCTCCATGGAGACTCATTCTGCAGCATCCAGTACCGCAGGCGTTGGAAGAGCCCTGCTTTAAGAGACCTGGCCTCTGATCTCAGCTCTCCGAGACCTTGGGCAAGTCCCCTCCTCTTTCTGAGCCTCAGTTTACTTCTCCTTATGTGAACAGGCTGGATTAGAAGACCCCAAGGGTCCCCTCCTTGGGCTGCTGCTCTCTGGCCATGGTGGCTTCCCTACCTCCCACCTTTGTATGCGTAGGTCTCCCCAGGCTTGTGCTCTCCTGCCCAGGGGAGGGGAATGCGGGCATCTCCCCAGGATAGCCACGACCAGGACTCCTGGTAGCCAGCAGGTCAGGCTGGAGTCAAGCTTTGAGGAACCCCCACCCCAGCAGCAGTCCCTCCCCAACCTCTGTTGTGGGCATGCTTAACTCTTGTTCTTGGGTGGAAGGGAGGTGCAGGAGACAGGAAAATGGATAAAAGCAAACATGAGGCCAAGTGCTTTGCTCCTGAGTAAACATCAGGAGGCAATGATGGTCATGCTGGCCCATAAACAGACGTTCTTAAGGTTTAAGAGTCTACCACGTGTCCCGTGCAGCACCAGGCACTGGATGCAGCAGTGACAGCCAGCCTCCTGCCTCTCAGCTCCTAGAAGACCCCTGTACCCGTTGAGCAGTCCTGTTCCTGAGGTGCTGGGTGCTGCTGGGGTGTAAAGCACGGGGACCCCAGCTGGTCTGGACTGAGAATGAAGGGTGAGGAGCTTTCCAGGCAGAGGTGAGGGAAGGACATTCCCAGGGAAGGGACAGCCCATGCAAAGTCCCGGCGACCGAGGACAACACCTCCTAATCCCCAGTAAGAAGCCCGGGGTGGTGCGAGCCTGCGCCTGCCTCGGGGGACGTGAGGGAAGGGCTGGAAGGTCAGGCGAGGAGGGGAGGCCAGGGGCTCTAAGGAAATTGCTGCAAGTGCTTCCTGGCTGGGGGAAGTTGGGGTAAAGAAGTGACCTAGCGTCTGAGCGCCCCATTCAATCACTGCCTGTCAGAATCCCAGGGACTCATTGATGCATTTCTGTGGACCCCCAGGGAGGCGTGCCGCCACTGGGCCAGCCCGGGAGAGCAGCCTGGCCCCCAGCCCTTTGAGCTCAGAGCACTCTTGAGGTTGCGACACCCCTGGAGGCGGTAAAGGCCCAGACAGGGAAAGGGCCTCGCCCAAAGTCCACACAGCACGCGGGTGGCAGAGCTGGGCTTAAAACCAAACTCCCGGTCTCCAGGGGCTTCTTCTGTGCTGAGATGGGGTCTGGGGGCTCCATGGGTGCTCCCTCAGGCTCTCTGCCCAGTGGAGAAGCTCTGGGCTTTCTGGAAGGTGTGGATAACTTACCAGCCATGTGGCCTTGGGCAAGTTACTGTAGTTCCGTGAACCCAGGTCCTCATCCGCAAAATGGAGATGACAATAGAACCTTCTCTCAGCATTGTTGTGAGGATTAAATGTTACCTCTGCATCAGGCACGGCTGTTATTTCTAAATCTCTCATGCCCCAGGTGGAGGCCAGTATGCCCAGGGCTCAGACACCACTGAGGACCGGCTGCAGGTGTTGGGGCTGTGGCTGGAGCAGGTGGGAGGCAGCAGGGGCGGTGGCATCCAGCAGTGTCAGGGCCAGGAGCCCCTGAGCACAGCACAACTGGGAGGAGGGAGTGGACTGAAGAGGGTCCGTCCTGCTACTATCCCAGACGTGACCACCAGGTAGCGCCACAGGCTTTGCAGCGCGGCTGGAGGAGCCCAGGGTGCAGGAGGAGGCAGGTGGGGAACTAGAGGGAGCTGCTTGTGAGACCTGAGGACAGCCTGGGGGTGGGGGAGCAGGCGAGGTGGGAGGCCAGGTGGTCCTGGAGGCAGGCTACAGCACCGGCAGTTTCTCCCTTCCCCTCTGCCCCTCTCCCAGCTCCCTCTGGGGAGAGCCGTGGGTCCCCAGCGCCTGCCCACCCTGCCCTCTGGGGTCCTCAGGCTGGCCAGGCCCTCAGCCTGGGGTCTTCTGGAGAGCTGGGCATCCCTGAGAGGGACTTCCGAGTGGAGACCAGGGGGTGTGTGGTTGGGGACAGGTAACAGGGCAGGGCCCTCAAGGTCTGGGTGTCCTAGGTGGCATGTGAGAGAGGACAGAGCAGGGTGGGCCCTGGGTGGGGAGAGCAGAACTGGTCGGACCTGGCAGGTGCCTTCTCTGCTGTCCCGGGGCCCGCGCTGGCCTTCTTACCCCTTCGTAGCAGCCCCTCTCTCCAGCCCCTTCCCTCCTGAATCCTGCGCGGGAAGCCTGGCCTCCTCCTAGCTGGACACTGAGGGGGAAGGGGGTGGCGCCGGGGCGGGGCCCCTAACTTGCCCTGAGCCCTGCCAGGGCCTTATATCAGACCCTGCCCTCTTCTTCCCTGGCCCAAAGCAGGCATCCCCCTGATGGTCAAGGAGCGGGCGGAGGACACGACAGCTCATGGCGCTCCCTTAGGACTGCACAGTGTCCCATCAGGGGATGGGGGTGGCTGTGGCCAAGAAGCAGTGGACAGGGCTGGAGGCAGAGGGAACCGAGGCCAGGCCTCACCAGGGGCTCAGTTCCGGAGCTGGCGCTGGGCAAGACGTCCTCCCTGGAAGCCTGAGCGGGGCCCTTCCTCTCCATCCTTGCCCGCTGCAGTCGGGGTGCTGGAGGGGCTGGGCGGAGGGAGGAGGCACAGCCCAGGGGCGCGGCCTCAGCTGCTGACAGCTCTGTCCTACTCCTGAGGACGTGATGTCCTGGGTGAGGTGCCTGTGATGTGGGACACAGGCTCAGGGAGGGGGCCCCCAAGGGAAGGGGGAGGGATCGGCTCCTCAGCAATTTCCTGCAGCATCAGCGGCTGGAGCGGCCCGTGGCAGCTGCCTGCACACGGACGTCAGCCCTTGGGGAGGGCTCTGCCCTGCTCGGGAGCTTCCCAGCGCCCCCCCCCCCCCCCCCCCCGCCGGGCTGAGACCTGCTGGCTGCAGCCCCTCCTGGGAGGGAGTTGCCTTTCCCTGTCCAGAGAAACCCCCAGATCCCGAGAGCCAGGGTGAACTCTGCCGGCCTGCAGCCTGCCCCCCTGACAGTTCTGTACCCCCTAGCCGGTGTAGACATCTCCCTCCCACCCAGGAAACCAGTCTTGCCTCCCCTGTCCCCTTCACCCCAGCTCCCCAACCCCCCACAGCCAGGGGTCTTTTCTCCGGTACTGGGGTCTCAGGGCTGAGCTGTGGGGGAGACCAGCCCCCTCCCCACCCCTGAACCCCCGCCTCGGGCCGTGGACCTGCACACAAGGCTAGCTCTGGCTCCTGGCCGAGGGGCAGCTCTCATCACAGGTCAGCAGATGTCAGGAGCCTCCTGCTGGCCCCGAGCGCCCCCCGCTGAGCCGTCCTGTCCCACCCCTGATGTTAACCTCGTTCTTGGTCCAAAAGCTGGAATGAATAAGCGTGTGTACAACCTTGAGACAGGGTGGGCTTGGTTCTGTGGGGGAGGTGCAGGGGAGGGGAAGCATTTGCTGACCTGGAAGAGGTGGGGATGCAGCGCGTGGGTGGCGGCGCGGCTCGACAGGACTGAGACGGCCCTGCTTCCTGGTGTGCTGCTCTGTCGCTGTGGTTTGTGGGCTTACTGCTTTCCCAAACTCCTTGAGAGCAATTCAAAAAAATTTAATCATCAGGGAGTTGGTCCATCTTGGGCTAATCCTGGCAGGATCACAGGCACTGCCAAAACTCCCCAAGCAGCACCTTGAGCCGGGGCTGGCGCCAGCTCAGCCGGCTGAGCGTCCTTGGGCCACTCTTCCTTCTCTGGTGGGCTTTACCGAGCAGGTTGATAACGCTCGCCGCTCTCCTGAAGCTGGGGAGGCTGATCTTGTTAGTGTCACAGGACAGCTTGGCAGAAGGCAGGGGTCTGTCATGGTTGGTTAGGGAGTGGGGTGGGGGGCTCTCCCCTGTCACAGGTAAGAGGGGTGTGGTTTTGTTGCCTCCTGGGGCTGCTGCTAGTGGGTCCACTCCTCTCCTCGGGTGCTGTCACCCAGGGGTTCTCCTGCTCTGGAGCCAGGGAAGGCTGTCTTCTCCCTGCCAGGAGGCCAGGCCCAGGTTTCAGGGCCCTGGAAAAGTGCCGCCGGTGCTTGTAAGGCGCGCCATGGGGCTCGCCCCGCTCCCGGGCCTAGGGGAGGCCAGCTGGTGGGCACCAGTGCAGAGCCCCGAGAGGCCCTGCTGGTGCCCCGGCAGCAGCGCCTGCCCGGCCTCAGCTGCGCGGGGAGCTGTCGGTGCTTGCACCCGCTTCCCAAGCCAGGAGCCACGGGTCCCACACCCCCGTCAGCCGTCAGCTGTCAGCCGGGGCGGCTGCAGCCCGGGGTGTGCTCTCCCAGAGCCCCTCTCCGCAGGCCGAGCCCGCCCCTCCCTGCCCCAGCCGACCGCGGCCCCCTGGAGAAGGCAGACCAGTCAGTGGAGCGGGAAGGCGCAGCCACAGGCGGACACGGCCCTCGTCCTGTAACTTGGGGGCAAATTCTCCTCCGTCCACACCAAAAACCAAGGGTGAGGCTGAGGACCCAGGCAGGGGCACAAGAGTCGGCTCGTGGGGAGGTGCGGGTCCGGGTGGCCTTGGACTGGGGCCAGGTTCTGCTAGGAACATGGACACGCCGAAGGGTGCGTTCAGCCGCTGGGCGGAGGACACGTCTCCTGGCTCCCATGCCTCTCGAACAAGGAGCCACGCCCGTCTCCATGCTGCCTTCACGTCCCCCTAAAGGGGGCTCTGCCTGTCGTCCCAGTTCACAGCTGCCCTCCCTCCAGGCCTGTTTCCTGATGATTTTGCAGTCATTGAGGTGTATTTTACACAAAGCAAAATGAACAGCCTTTTTTTTTTCACTGTGGTAAAATAATACAACATGGCATTCCCACCTGAACCTTCTTCAAACTCACGATTCAACGGCGTTAATGATATTTACCGTGTTGTGCTACCCTCACCACCATCCATTACCAAAACTTTTCATCATCCCAAACAGACGGTGCCCATTAAATCTTAGCTCCCTGTTCCCTCTCCCTACCCTTCACCCACCCCTGGTACTCTGGGATCTACTGTCCGTGTATGAATTTACGTCTTTTGGTTATTTCATGTAAGTGAGATCATACGATATCGGCCCTTTTGTCTGGCTTATATCACTCCGTGAGGTCTCAAGGCTCACCCATGTAGCAGCATCTATCAGCACCTTTTTCCTGCTGAACAATATTGCGTTGTATGCGTGTAGCACATTTGGTTTATCCATTCATCCACCCTGGGTTGCTTCCACCTTTGCTCCTGTGAGTAATGCTGCTGTGAGCGTTGGTGTATAAATATGTGCCCAAGTCCCCGCTTTCAGTTCCTTTGGGATATACCTAGAAGTGGTGGGAGCTGATTTGACTCAGTGGTTGAGTGCCAGCTTCCCACATACAAGGTTCTGGGTTCCATCTCCAGCCCCAGGACCTAAAAAGAAAAAAAAAGTGGAATTTCCAGGTCAGATGGTGACTCTAATTTTCACTTTTTTTTTTTTTGAGCCACTGGGGATTGGACTTGGGACCTTGTACATGGGAAGCAGGTGCTCAACCACTACGCTACATCTGCACCCATAAGTTTAACTTTTTAAGGAAACGACCAAACTGTTTTCCACAGCAGCTGCACCATTTTACCTTCCCACCAACAATGTACTAAGTATCCTACTTCTCTGCATCCTTGCCAAACTTAATTTCCATTTTTAAAATATTAGCCCTTCTAGTGGGTGTGAAGTGACATCTCGTTGTGGTTTTGATGTAAAGGCACAGCCTTGTGATGAGTTTTGATAAATGTGTGCAAATCAAGATCTGGCACATTCCCAGCACCCTGTGGCTGTTAACCTGTGGGTGGGCCTGGGTCGTGGTCCCCTTCTCATCCCTCCAGCACCTGGCATGTGACAGGTGCATGGAATGTCCTCCCTGCTTCTTCTGGTGGAATCGCCTTTCCTCTCCACAGGGATCTCTCCCACTCGCTCCCTGGTAGGGTGGGTGTCTGGGTGCCTAGGCTTGCGTGCAGAGACGTTCATGGGCTAGGGTAGCCCCATGGCGTTCTTGGGGTCCAGGCTGAGTCCACTCCCCTCGTCTCTGTGCATCCCTACCTCCGAGCTCCCTGTGGGTGCCCCTCTGGGCTCACTGCATTTGGCAGGTGGGGAGCCCCAGGCCTGGGGTGTTGACAGCTGAGGCTTCAGTGTAAACTGTCCCGTATGGCCAGTCCACTCTGGCCCTGGGAGGGGCTGTGGGGCTCTGACCCCCCTATTGGCGGCCTCCTGCTCCAGGGTTGAAGCTCGCCCAGTTGTAGGGCTAACTGCTTGGGATCCAGTTCTAGGCTCTGCCCCTCATTTGCTCTGTAATCTTGGGCCACCATTTCTCCAAACTATAAAATGAGGACGTTAAAGTCGTGACTTTTCAAACTTTGGGGGCATCGAAAATTTTATTTCAAACAAAATTTGGTATTTGGAATGCTAATACATAAAATAGGTAAAAGTGGAGCCATTTAGAAAGAATTGGGCGTGCGGGGCCCAGGACCCCACCCGCAGTAGCCGCAGCTGGCCCCAGTGAGGTTCTTGGGTGTCATAACACTTTGAAGTCTCTGGAGGATGGGACCCTGCTTCAGAGAGAGCCGCCTCCTGGGAGGGGGAGCGATGGCAAGCAGGCTGCCCCGCGTGTGCTGGCAGGGAAGGGGGGCGAGGCCGGCGCCAGCCGCTGCTTGCACGCTTCCTGTGTGCCGTGAGTCTCTCTACCCATAACCTCACTGTGTTCTCATAGCCGTCCCACAAAGCAGGTGTTGTTCCCCCATTTTGCAGACGAGGAAGGAGGCTCAGAGCAGCGTCACCTGTCCAGGATTGCACAACCGGCTGGTGGTAGAAACCCCCGCTCCCTCCAGGGGTGCCTGGCATGGGGTGGACTCCAGCGTCAGAGAATCCCGATGTGTTGGGAAACTTACGTCACCCTGACAGTCACCCAGCAAGCTTGCCAGGTGTGACGTGGCGATTCGGTCACGGCAGGAAGGTGGTAGTCCTGGCCCAGACTCGGTTGTCACCAGGAAGCTTGGCTGTTCTGCTGTCCCATCCCCAGGGTAGGGACCCACCTCCTCTCAGGAATTCTGTGGCTGGGCAGGCCAGTTTCCCTGGGCTGGGCCTGCGGGTGCCCGGTGGTGGGGCCCTGGGTCCTGGCAAGACACCACTTCAGGGGGACCGAGGTGGGGAAAGCAGAGGCTGGGGTGAGCCCAGGTGCCCACTGAGCAAAGGAAGGCGGGGAGGCCGGGCCAGGCCCCCTGAGGGCTCCGGCTCTGTTCAGTCTAACGTGAGCCTCCTGCCCACCGGACAGACTGCGCCCCTTGTGGGGGCAGGGGCCTGCTGCTCACGCCTCCCCAGGGCTGATGCTGGGAGGCCACAGTTAATGTTTGTCGGATGAAGTTGTGGGATGGATATCTGGGGCTAGAGCCCCTGTCCCCAAGCCCAGAGGGGGCTTTTCTCTTCTCTTCCCCTCTCTCCCCTTCCTGCAGGTGTGGGGCCTGCAGAGAGCAGTGTTGGCAGCAGCAGGACTCAGGATGGGGCTCGATGCTGCACCACTTAGCGCAGAGCTGCCCCTGGACGTGGGGAGGAATGTGAGGGTTTGGCTGAGGACTCGGGCACAGAGAGGGGCAGGCAGCAGCGCACCAGCAGGAGGGGGTCCTGCCTAGAACCCTGTGGAACTCAGCATGCTCGTGGTGGTCAAATGCATGGTGAATGAATGCTGCCTTGTGCGCCCTTGCCCTCTCCTGTCTCCAGTGATGTTCTCGGTTTCTACATATTAAAGATTTGTGCTGCCTGTTGTGGTAACCAGTAGTCACGTTTGAGCACGTTTCATAGGACGGATTTTTAGCATGTCTTACTGTAAACTTTCTCAGTCATTTTTATATCGACTGCATGTTAAAGTGATAATATTTTGGGTATATGGGGTTAAATAAAATGTATTATTTAAATTAATATGGGAAGCGGATTTGGCTCAACTGATAGAGCGTCCACCTACCACATGGGAGGTCCGGGGTTCAAACCCAGGGCCTCCTGACCTGTGTGATGAGCTGGACCGTGTGCACTGCTGATGCATGTAAGGAGTGCCGTGCCACGCAAGGGTGCCCCCCACATAGGGGAGCCCCATGTGCGAGGAGTGTGCCCCATAAGGAGAGCTTCCCTGCAAAAAAAAAGAGCAGCTTCCCAGGAATGGTGCCGCGCACATGGAGAGTGGATGCAGCAAGATGATGCAATAAAAAGAGACACAGATTCCCAGTGCTGCCGAGAATACAAGCAGACACAGAAGAACACACAGAGAATGGACACAGAAAGCAGAAAATGGGACGGTGGGGGGAGGGGGGAAGGGGAGAGAAATAAGAATAAATCTTTTTTTTTACATTTTAAAAATTAAAGTTAATAGATCACAAAGAACATTCCATTAAAAAACATTAAAAAAAATGTTAAGAGGTTCCCATATACCCCGCTCCCCACCCCACCACCCCATCATTTTTGTAAATTGTATATTTTTGAAGATATATACATCACACAAGAAAATGTTACATTAAAAAATATAAGAGCTTCCCATATACCCCCCACACACCCCACCCCACTCCTCCTACACCAACATTGTGGCACACTCTTTGCACTCGGTGAACACATTTTGGAGCACTGCTGCACCACATGGGTAATAGTTCACCCTGTAGTTCACATTCTCCCCCAGTACATTCAGTGGTTTATGGCAGGATATATAAAGTCCAGCATCTGACCCTGCAGTATCATTTAGGACAACTCCAAGTCCCCAAAATGCCCCCACATCACATCTCTTCTTCTCTCTCCCTGCCCTTAGCAACTATTGTGGCCACTTTCTCCACCTCAATGCTACAATTTCTTCTATTACTAGTCACAATAGTTTTATAGTAGACTATCAGTAAGTCCACTCTAATCCATATTTTATTCCTCCATCCTGTGGACCCTGGGATGGTGATGTCCACTCCATCTCTAGATCAAGAGGGGCTTAGATTCCACATGGATGATGGATGCAATTCCTCTGCTGGTAGTAGTTGGCACTCTTGATTCCCTGATGTGGTGGTTGACCATCTTCACCTCCCTGTTAGCTGACCTGGCTGAATCCAATGAACAAGAGTAGGAGTCGCCACTCTGCTGAGGCTCAGGGCCCAGCTGGCACATGGCAGTCCAGAGATTCAAGTCCCCTGAGTGTGCACCATCCCTAGCACAACCACAGGTCCTGTAAAAGTGACAGAAGAGACGTGTGTAGAAAGGTCACATCTGAGTCCAGCTCCATCACACTCAGGAGCACAAATTCCAACGTAGGGCCCTCTGACATGGCACAGAACTCCAGATCCATCTACCATGACCATATACCCTGTGGATCTCCGTAGCCTTCAGGAGGACCAGCACCTAGGGCCGTATTTACTTTGGCTCTCTCTGGGGTCCTGCTGAGGTGTGAGTAAGTGTGACCCCTCTGATGACCTCCTGGCTCTTTTTGGTCTTTAAAACAAAAATCACCTGTTTGCTATCAAATGTAGTTAGAAAATTCTAAATGGCACGTGTGGCTCACTTTACACTTCCTTTGGACCCTGGTGATCAGATATGTCTCTGTTGGACCCCCACCCCCGACTCTGGAGTCCTAGGCTCTGTCCAGCAGGCAGCCCCAGCCCAGCAATCCTGACCAGCCAGAACTTTGGGGTCCAAGCTAAAGGCTGGTTCATGGGGTCCTACAGTCAGAGGCCAGTGTTTACACCAGCAGGGCTGGTGAAACAAGTGAGCCCTGAGAAAAACTGTCCATGGCCACCAGCTGGACTCCAGCCAGAGGAGGGGCTGGGGGCTGGAGAACATCAGTGACCGTGATGGTAGGGAAGGGGTGGCAGGAAGAGGCCCGGCCTGGCTACGCGGGCACCGGGTGCCAGGCTCGTCTTCGGCGCTACCTTATATAATCCTTCCGACAGGTATAGGGAAGGATGACGTTACCTCATTTTATCGTCTGAGGAAAAGGGTTCTGAGAGGTTGACTAGCTCAGCCTGGTCACACAGCTAGTAAGTGGCATAGCCATGATTCAAATAAGTTCTGGCCTTCAGCCTGTACTTTTGGCTCTAGTTTATCCCGTGAGGTAGTTTTCCGGGTCTTGGAGGTGGGAGTGGGGCTTGGGGATCCCATCCAAACGGGAGGGGAGGAAAGGGCTTCAGAAGTCGAAGCAGAGAAGCGGCTGTGGCTCAATGGGTTGGGCTCCCGTCTACCACATGGGAGGCCCTGGGTTCGCGTCCTGGGCCTCCTTGTGAAAGCAGGCTCGCCCGCACGCCACAGAGTGCTGCCCGGCCCGCAAGCGCCACAGAGAGCCAACTCAGCAAGGTGACACAACAAAAAGGGAGACAAGCAAAACCGCATAACGGCAGCGCAGCAAAAAGACACAGAGAGCAGACAACAAACCAGCTGCAAGGGGCGGGTGGGCTGGAATAAATAAAAATACATACAGACACAGAAGAACGCACAGCAAACGCACACAGAGAGCAGATAGTAAGCAAGTTGCAAGGGAGGGGGATAAAAAGATAACAAAAATTTTTTAAAAGGCTATAAAAAAAAAGTCGAAGCAATGTGAGCAGGTGTAGCTCTGTGGTTGAGCCCCTGCTTTGCATGTACAAGTCTCTGGATTCAATCCCCAGTATCTCCTAAAAAGAAAAAGGAAGTCAAGGCAGTAGTGGGGGAAGGTCCGGTGTTCCCTGAAGATGTCCTGAGCCCCTCTGGAACCGTGCCCTGCCATTTGAGGAAAGGCTGCATGACTTTGCTGAGATGGACCAGGCAGTGGGACTCGACCGAGAGGCTGGGGTTCCTGGGCCAGTACCGCGCTGCTAGCCAGACAATGACCAGTTCCAACTGGGAGTCGAAGCCCTCGGGTTATGTGTCCCCAGGCCCGCAGCTCTGGGGAGCACAAGGAAGACCACATTACTGCTGCTTGCTGTGTAATGAATGACTTATGGCCTTTTGAGGGGCAAAAGCAGCAGGCAGATTCATTTACCACCTCTGAGCATGACCCTGCTTGGGAACTCAGGTCCATGCCCGACAGGTTTGGGTGAGCGTGGTCACCACCGTGACATGTGCCTGCTGCTGCGGCTTCCGTCTCCCTGGCCCCTTCCTCTCGAGCTGGGGATCCCCCCCAGGACCTGCAGCCCTTCCAGGCAGTGCTCCCCGCTGCTGCGAGCTGGTCCCAGTGCTCAGGATCCTGTTTCTTGTGGCACGGGGCGGTGGGTCCCACCTCTGCTCAGCTGGCACCAGTCACTGTGCCCTTCCTTGTCAGCCTCGGTGCCGTTATGGGCTACTCCCATCTGCCACGGCTGAGGGCACTCCCTATTTTTTTCACGTGTGTTGTTGCAAGGTCCCACCTCGGAGCCTCTGCATGGGACCCTCTGTGCTCCACCCGGGACACGTTCTCCTGAGATCGGCCCAGCATCCTCCTCCTGCTCTGGAAAGCCAAGTCCGATCACTGCCCTCTGGCTTCCCTGCTGCATTTAAGTTCCCAGTTTACCCAGATGTGCCTCTGCTTTGTACTTCCGTCTAGCATGTTCCTCTCTTAGTTTATCTCTCTGACCCCAGTTTCTTCATCTGAAGATGATGCTATCTACCCATGGATCTAGGAAGATTAAGTAAGGTAGTGCATGCCACGGCCAGGCAAAGCAGATGCTCTCCAGACCTGCCTGTTTTTCAAGGTCTGGCTCAAGCCCTCTTCCCCAAGAAGCCTCCTCATGTGCCCTGGCCATCCCTGTCATCAGAGACGGCCGGCGGCACTCAGGGACCGAGACCAGCACATTGACCACACCCAGCCCGCGTGCCCACGACCGGCTCCGGGACTGAGTTTTGCTACGCTCACTTTAGCCTTCCCTTTAATGGTTTTAAAGTAATGATTTTGCTGATTTTGTTAAAATGGTACATGCACATTATAAAAATGCAAGCCTCACAGAAATCTGCAATGAAGAAAGTAATAAATCACCCCAAATCCTGCCACCTAGAAATAACTATCATAAATATTTGCTATTCAGTCCCACCATATCTCCAAGCAAAAATTCAGGTAGAATGGTAGATGACGATAGATGATAGATGATTGATAGAGATAAACCATTTTATAATAATGGGATCATCTGTTACCAACTGCTCCTAAAAACAAAAAATACTGAGTTTATTTTAACATATATAACAGAAAAAAATGAACAATAAAATGAAGGCATTGCTCAGCTTTGGATAGATGTTTCTTAACCACAAGAGACATTTATACTTATGAAACCCCGCTATGGATAAGAAAATATATTATTTTTCAAAACCGCTAGGTGCTTATAATCTTTTTTTTTTTAAATTATGATTTCATTTTAGACAGGATGACTTACTTCCTACTATGAGAGGTAAGATGGATGGCGTCCTGCACTTCATCCCACCTCCCCTACAACCACCTATGATTTTTGTTGCTTATCTCATTTTCATTTTGTTGCTTTTTAAAAATGTTTGTATTTTGTTCTGCAACAATTTTATATTTAAATGGATGCAGTGCTCACTACCAGCCCTTTCTTCCATGGGTTCTCTGTTCCGGAATTCTTTTGTGGGATTTATTGTCAGATAGTATTTTCAGGAGAGGCTCTTCACGTCTGAAGACGCCTCTGTGGCCTTGAGACTTGAACACAGCATGCTTGGTACAGTGCTCGTGGGTCACGCTTTCTTCCTCTGTAGTTGGCAGACCTTGCTTTCATTGCCTTTTGCCATTGAATTTGGCAAAGTCTGAGGCTAACCTGGGTTTTCCCACTTGTAGTGACTTGTTTTTTTCTGCCTTGATGCCTGAAAAATTCTTTATGCTTTGAAGTTCAATAACTTCAACAGGATATGTCTCAGTGTTGATCATTATTTTTCTCCTGGCATGCTATGTGCCCTTCTCATCTGCAAATTTAGTCCTCCCTTTCTTAAGGGAAAATTTTCCTATGCTATATTTCTGAATATCTTTTCTGTTTCACTTCCATCTACTATAGGGTTATTAATTACTCAGATTAACCAATCTTCTTATCTTTTTGTCCTCAAAACTTTCATACTCTAATAGCTCTAGTCTTTGTCTCTTTCTCTGCATTGATTGACAGTCTCAAGCCTGTCCATTACATCATTCTATTTTCAGTTTTGTATGTTGTTTCAAAATTACTTATTAGATATGTAATTGCATTTGGTTCTCATTTTATTTTTCTAACCCTGCAATCTCTTTTCATCTCATTCAGTTTTATCATTTAGTCTTTGAATTCATATTATATTAACACACACTAACGCACATGAAACACTAGTGAGGAATCTATTTCTGTTTTTAGCTTAGGCTTTCTTCCAAACTGGATTCTTCTTTCATATTTTTCTTGCTATACTCCTTTCTTCCTGTCCCTCTACCCCCAGTATGTTTTCATGGTCGCTGTACTATTTCTTTTTCATATTGCTTATGCTGACATGGGCAGCTCTGTCCACACCCTCCGTTTGCTTTGATATAACATGGATGAATCACGTTGGTCTTGTATTGTTTCCTGGGATTGCCTCACGCATAAACCTTGCCCTCATGCTTGCAGCCTCTTCAGAAGCACGGGCCATGCTTCATTTTTCTGTAGCCCAGTGCCATTCCCTAGGAAATTGCTGGACACAGCCACACTGAATTGAATGTCTGAATATTTATTAGAATGACCAGAGGTTGGAGCTATAGCAAGTCTTTAAGTCCTGAAAGACTTTTTTTTTTTTTTTTTTGTAATCATAGAGGATTCTGAATAGCAACCTGGGAGCTTACTAAGGACAAAACAAGAGAATATGTGTTTAAATTACAGCAAGAGAAATTGAAGTAACTCATAAAACATAACCTGCCATAGTCTAAGAATGTGGCTGCCAACAACGTACACTAACTTGATAGGAGCAAAATCCTTGGGGTTGGTTATTTCCTTGTAGAAGCAGGGTTTTACTCATCCCGTCTTCCCGGGATGCAGAGTTTTCTTTGCCAAGTCCCACACCTGAAACCTACCCTGTCAGGAAGAACTTCCTTAAATAATTCAAACCCAAACCACCATTTATTAAATACCTACTCTGTCTCAGGTACTTTTACACTTATCTTCCCACTTCATCTTCTCAAAACTATCCTACAGGTTAGTTTCTGTTTGTTTTTCATTTTATTTCTCCCCCCCCCCCTTGTTGTTTGCACTTGCTCTCTGCCATCTGCTCACCATGTTGGCACAGGCCATCAGCTCTGTGCGGCAGCGGGAGCCAACCTGCCTTCACCAGGAGGCCCTGGGAATCGAACCCGGGGCCTCCTATATGGTAGGCAGGAGCCCAATCACCCAAGCCACATCTGCCTCCCCAGTTAATTTTAGTCTCTTTTTAGAGGTGGGAAAACTGAAGTACAGAGAAGTTAACTTGCCCAAGGACAGATGGTGAACTTCCAAGCCAGAAACCAACATCCAGCCTATTCTGCCCCAAAGCCTGCCCTCTGCCCACAGCATCCCCCCGCCCTGTGACACTGGCCCTCAGGGGACCTGGTGGATTGGGAAGAGGCGACGGGAAACCGGATGGGACTTGGAAGACGGGCATCAAGAAGGTGTTCTAGGTGATGGGAGTAGGAGGGTGAAATGGTGGAGTTAGACGTGAGAAAAAGAAGAAAAGACCGGGCAGTGCTTCTCAAGCAGGGTCGCAGACCATCTGCCTCAGAAGTAGCTGAAACGGGAGTGCTGCTGAAAAACTCAGATTCCTGGACCTCTCCCCGGACTTGAGTGTGTTCCTGAAAAGTATCTTTTAGAAGAAGTACTGCCGGATAATTCTCCCCCCACCTGCCTGAGAAGGCTCCCTCATCTGTTTGCTCATTGTTTTTGTTTGTTGCCTGCTCATAGTTTTTTGTTCGTTTCTTTTTTGTTGTTGTTCATTGTCTGTCTGGTTTTTTTAGGAGGCACTGGGACCTCCCGTGTGGGAGGCAGGCACTCAACTGCTTGAAACACATCTGCTCCCCAGAGATTTCTTGTGCTCTCTCGTTTGAGGATCATTGGTTAGGATAAAACAGCCTGTTTGGTGAGAGGAAGCCGGGCTGGAGGAGTGCGTGGAGATGGGCAGACTCTCCGAAGGGCAAGGTTTTCTGCTGGAGCCTCTGGGGTTCACTCAGCCTGCTGGTCCCGGCCCCTCTGCTCTGGCAGGGTCTCCTCTCTGGTAGAAGCTCGGTCTTCTCTGAAGAGAGCTGACCTGACCACCCCAGCAGCAGCGGCCCAGGCAGCCTGGGGGAGCTAAAGCGCATCTGCTTCAGCCTGACACCACCAGCAGAGCTGTGCCCTGGAATTAGGCTAGCTGAGACCAGGAGGGCCTGACCTGCCATCTCATCCTGCTTAATGTCGTTGCCAGACCCCCTTGCACCGGGACCCCCCCACGCCCCTGTGTCTGGGCCCCAGGATGCTTCCTTGCTCCCAGGCATGTCGTCCACAGGGACATGCCCACGGGAAGTGTCCGGGAGAGGGTGGATGCCGGCGGGTGACACGGTGGTGCTGTCCTTCTTGTTTTTATTCTCCACGGACCAGGCCTCTCACCTGCTCAAAACTGAGTTCTCATGGAACCCAAAGACAAGGCTGCTGCATGGCCAGGGGCCCGGGGCTGCAAGTCTGCGGAGACGCCCACGTCATCGCTCTTCTCCCCTTGCAGTCTCTGCTTCCCTCTCCCTGCACGGGGGTTCTCTGCATGCCATCGGCACAGTGGACAGAGGGCCTCCACTACGCAGTGAGGCTCCCTCCTGCTCAGCCCAATCCCCTACTCAGGGGAGCTGTGTTTGGAGCAGTTTAGGAAAGCCCGGACCAGTCAACAGTGGCCAGGGGGCCAAGTTCACATCAGATGAGCATGGCTCCTGCTGCAAATTGGAGAAAGGGGATAGTTCTCTAACAAGGGACACGTCCCATGACACTTTCCTAGCTCCTGGAAACCAGCACATGCATTCCTTTGCTTGGCACGTAAAGTTCCCAAACTCTGGGAGCCCCAGCCTAGATCTCCCTAAACTGTTCCCACATCTCTGCCTGTGCACATGCTCTTTCCACCTAGCACACTCCTACACATCCTTCAAGACCCACCTTCAGCATCACCTCTTGAGAGTGAGCCAGAAAGGAGCAGTTTTGGGACATAAATCCTTCTGGCTCCATGTCCCAGCTTGCTCCTCCACTCCAGGCTGCTGTGGGTTTTCTGTGGTTGCTAATTTTCAGATCTCTCCTGATTTAATCCAGTTATCCAATTTTTTTCCATCCCTTCCCTGCAGTTAAGGCTAAGCCGGAGGCTTTTTACCCAGGGAAGGATATAGAAGGCAATAATGTAGAGAAGCTTCCACCTGAAGGAAAGAGGAAAGAGAAGACCCTTCTGTAGGCTGGGAAGGGCCAGAAAAGACGAGTGGGGGAGGAAAGGGGTCAGGCCTGAGTGTACTGCCCCTCTTCCCACCACTATGCTCAGACGGGAGGGAGCAGGTGTCCTTTAGGGGTAGGAGCACCCGAGAGGTTCGCTGCGGGGTCCCTGTGCACAAGTCTTGCTCCTAGCTTCTCAGCCTAGAGACCTAAACACTGCAAGCCCTTCAGAAAAGTCTGGTGGTCCCCATGGGGCCAAATCCCAAAAGGGGTGGGTGGTAGATTACAAATGACTGAGGAAAGTATCTAGAGAGGTGAACCCGAGTTGTTGCTCCCTGGCTCCCCATGGCCTCTGCAAAGCATGCAGGGCTGCTAGAAAGTCCTGGGGGGCCCTGAGGAAGATGCAAAAGAGGCTAAAAGTGCCAATGGGCAGATTGTCAGAGTCACCCCTTGGGCAAGCAAAGCATCCAGAAGTCTGCAGAGTGCACGCCCGAGCAGGGATTGGGTTCTTGGCACAGCCAGGCAGGGCTCAGGGCATCTTCGGGGCCAGTGAGAGCTGAGATAGGGGTGGGGTCTGCCCAGCTAGGGAGAGGACCATGCTCTGTGGGAACAGTCCCCGGGCCTCGTCTCAGACATGGGAGGGGGCTCTGAGTGCCCTGTGCAGACCCCCATTCTCCCAATCCCATGAGTGTGCATTTGGGGTAGGAGGAAGGTGGGGAGCACCCCCCAGCTGGGGAGGAACAGCCCAACTAGGGAGTTTCTAACTTGAGTTGACTTCCCCCCCAAGTGACTTTGAATACCCAAAAGATGTCGTTATGAATAAGTTCCTGAGCTACCTTGACTGGGCAAGTTTGGTTTGTTTTCTGCCATTGATCTCGCACCATGATTAGAAAGGGAAACAGAGTTAGGTAAGATTGGGTATAGACAAGGTAAATTTACCTACTGTATTTTTGGATGTTTAAGTGTATTAGGTAAACATTACACCCCCACAGATCTAAGCCTTTATACCGAGGAACTAAAAGGTATCCCAATCCTGGCCAAAGACCCCCAAAGACCTGGAACGCGGTGCAGGATGGCAGTTGCCCACGGGCAGTGGGTCTCCTTGCTCCGAACGTGGTCCGAGGATCTGCGGCACTAGCACGCCCTGGGGGCTGGCTGGAAGGGCAGACCCCAAGACCCTCCCCCAGACCTGCTGAGTCAGAATCTACACGCTCACAAGATTGCCAGATGAGGCGATGCACGTTAAGACTCAAGAACTACTGACTTAGAGCATCTACTCCAACGCCCTCGTTTTACAAGCAAGCACACTGAAACCCAGAGAGGGCAAATAATGACTTGTCCAGGCTGCTCTGTACCGGGTAGTGAGGTGCCAAGGACTCCAGGCAGTGCTTTTCCTTCCTCAGTACCCGCCTTTCACGTTTCTCCTCCAGTTCTCCCTGACACTCCACGCCCCGTCAAGCTGGGGAGGCTGGCCCAGCCCCGTTCTGACCATCTCCCAGAAGATACAGTAAATCCTGAGGACTTTTCTGGGAAACAGACAGAAAATGAAGGCCCCCTGTTGACGTCTGGTAGCCCCAGCCAACAGGGGAGCCGGGCGGACCTTTAGAACCAAGTACTGGCCACCAGCACTGACCATAACTTGACCAGAGCCCTGTTCTGGCTCTTTCTGGACAGCACCTTAGTTTACCCATCTTTAAAGGGCCTGTTGGGGGACCTCCAAGGTACCTAAAACTGCCTGAGCACTCCAAATGAAAGGCCCACAGAAAGACAAAGTGTTCCTGTTGTCCTGAACAGTGGCTGTTTTCTCTGAGTGCCTAAAGACACCCCACTAAGTGGGGAAGTAGGAAAAGGATGGGCCATCAGCTCTCAGAGCTGGCCCCTCCGACTTCCTGGCAGAGACCTGCCTGGCTCCATAAATTCCTCCCAGTGGGGAGGTGATGTCGCCCATGGCCACCTCCCTCTTCCCTGAGCCTTTGGGGCATCATGCTTTTATCTGTACAAAGTGAAAGTGAGTGGAGAGTCAGAAGGTGAGGGGGTGCGGCAGAGGGGGCAAGATGGGCTGCCCAGGGCCGGGTGGGTGCCCCCTGCTCCCTGCATGGTGCCAGGGCTGAGGGGCCGTGTCACTCTGGTACTGCCTCAGCCCCAACCCAGTCCAGCCGTGGGCCTCACACCCCCAGCCAGCCATGTGCTGAGGGGGTTTGCTGAGACAGGCTGACGGCTCACACCACGATCCTAAGAGAGTTTCGGTGTTAGTGTCCCCTGAAAACCGGGCACTTACTTCCGCAACTCTCTCCAACCAGGAGTGTCTCATGGTGTGGTAGGAAGGCACTTGGCTCAGGGTCATGAGAAGTGCCTTTGAGACTCAGCCCTGCCAGTAACCAGTGGTGACTCTGGGCAAGTCACACGCCCTCCCGAGCCACGGTCCCCTCACCCTTTCAACAGGGTGTAATAATAGAGGCTGACACTTCTCTCGAGGAATGGATGGGCAGATCCCAAAAGGTAAAAGACAAGAAACCACTCCACGAACTCTGAAGAGCTAGACAGGTGGGACACATTGTGCTCCTAGTAATAAAGACAGAAACAGAGACAATTGTCCAAAAGCTCTCATTCGTTGTGAGAGTCCTCCTATCAGTCCCCTTGACAGTAGAAGGAGCAAACCTCTTAGCTGTGGACTGTATTTCTTCCATGTTCCTGTGGCCTCCGATATTCCACGGTTTCTACCAGGTCTCCAAACTCTGTTTCTCATGTCACCTTCCCCCGCTCCCACCCCAGGCTGAGTTCTGGAGCTGAGAGCCGTGGATCGGGAGTGTCTGACTGAAGCTGGTGTTTGGGGGCCACCAGGGAGGCAGCCCAACCCGCTTGGCGGGTCATCTTCCAAGCCAGTGAGGGGGACCCAGAATCCTCCCCGCTAGAGGCCACGCTCAGGGTCTTCCTTGGGGCAGGGAGATCTCCCAAAGCAGGGCAGGCAAGGGCCAGGACTGGGAGACACAAAGTGTATTTGCAAGGAGTGAGGCTCAGGGTCTCTCGGAGCTTTCCCTGCTCTTGTCAGCTGCAGTGAAGAGCTAAGACCGGAGGTGACTGGAGGGCCAAGGTGTCAGGGACCCGACTGCCAGCAGGGTCTGAAGCCAAGGTGTGAAGGCTGTAGCCTGGGGTATGTCTGGAAAGAGGGTGGGGGGAAGGTGGGAGCGGAAGGTGCCAACAGGGGCGTCTGGTCATAGGGATGTCGTAGCAGAATGCATACATGGAATGTAAATCAACTGGATAAACATTTATGGGGCCATTTTGAAATCCAGGGCCCCATACTCGGCCTGCTGATGATGCAAACAGCTTACAGTGTAGCAGGGGAGGAAAGCATAATGTGCCGAGCGGCCTGAGAGAGGCACAAGTTACTCTAAGAGTTCAGGGGAGGCAGATGTTGCTGCCGACTGGGGAACTATTGGGCTTTGGGGAACGGGTGGCCTTTGAGCGTAGCTGTGAAGGGCAGATAGGATTGGAGCTGGCAGAGGGAGCCACAGCCCCCAGCTCAGGCCCAGTTGACGGGCGACTACAGACACTCTGGGAGCATCTGAAGCCCAGGGCCTACTAAGCACAGACCTGCACTTGTAATCGGTGTCCCTATGAAGAAAACACCTCGGCCCAGCCTCTCTGCAAAAGGCCCTGGCTGTGGTGCTGGGGCAGTGCAGACAGGAGGCTCTGCCACTCAGCAGGTTCTTCGCCTGGCCCAAGGCCCTGGGGCGCGTTGGCTCCCCATCAATGCCCATACATGGCCTGGCAGGCTGCCTGCCCAGCATCCCAGAGCAGAAACAACCGTCCAGGGTGCCAGCTGCCCTGGGTGGGGCTGCCCTGTCTGCAGGCGAGGGCTGGTGACTCATCCAATTACCATCAGGGCTGCGCAGGGCTGGGGTTGGGGCTGGGCAGGTGACTGAGAGGGAGAGGAGGGAACTCGGAGGCCCGCTCGGCTCTTGGGGCACACGGCCCTGGCTCCTGCCAGCTTCGCAGCTCCACGGCCCTTCCCGGGGCTGCCGCCCCACCTCCCACATGCTAGTGAGTCTCTCAGCACAGGACGGCGGGAGCAGGGCCCCCAGGAGCCGCCTCTTGGGCTCCTTGGCTTGCCTTTTGAGGCCCAAGCTTGTCATCTAGCCCCCACCCCCATCCACCCACCAACGAGGGACCCATGCCCGCACGCGGTGGGGAGGCGGGATCCCGACACCCGGTACAGGCCTTCCTGAGGCCCTTTCTGTCCTCAGCCCCCTCTTCTGACCAGTTGGGGGGGCTGGACTGGGTGGCCTCTGAGGCCCCCCACCTCTGAAGCTCTGAGGTTCTCGAGGGCAATAAGGGTGGAGCCACATTATAAACAGAACTGCCGGGCAGGTGGGGGGGGGGCAGGGCAGAAGAGAGGGGCTGTGGGCAGCCTGGAAGGAGGTATGGCCCACTGGGCAGGGAACGGGGCACATTTGAAGGCTCTGAGATTAAGGAGGAAAGACATATGCTGGAATGTGGCCCTGGATAACCTGAATCCCAGCCTCCGTCGGAGGCTAGGGGGTGTTACTGGAAGAAGGAAGGAAGTTCTGTTTATAATTAAGGACCTGCAGCGTACTGAGCACTGTGCTAGACATTTTAGGTACAACGCTTCATTTATTGGCCACAAGCACCCTGTGAGCATGTTACTAACCTAATATTACAAATGGGGAAACTGAGGCAGAAAGAAGCTAAGTGGTCACCCAAGGTCACACAGCCAGCAGTGTGGCAAAGCTTGCACTGTTGACTCCAAAGCCCCTGTGTTGTTCTGATTGGACCAGGCTGACCTGGAATCTGTGCAGAAGTGGCCTTCGGTCCTGCAGAGACCTGTGGGCTGAGCAGGATCCCGAGGCCGGGGCTGAGGCCAGGAGCCCTGGTCCTAGCAGGGGGTTGCAAACAGCACGACTGGCGGAGGGGAGAGGGCGGTTGGGAAGGCGGGCCCTGGGTTATGCCAGCGTCAGGAGGACAGAACTGGAATTTGGGTTGGCAGAGGGGCGGGAGCAGTGCGGATCTGGTGCTGACAGCAGCCGCCAGCCGGGCGGGTCACCGCTGTTATTCATCCCTTCCCCGCCCTCCCCAGCCTGCTGCCCCACCCGCCCCTCCCAGAGACCAGAAGGGTGGCTCTGGCGTGCTGCGGAGCCCTGGTGCACACCCAGGTCTCGCCCCTTAGCTGGCCTAGCGCAGCACGCCTTCCGCTCCGCCGGGCCCTTTTCTCCAAAGGGCTGGGGGTGCGCCTCTCTGGCCCCATCCCTCTCACTTCCCCCACTCCTGTCCTTGATAGGACCCTTTGTGCACCCTCCGTACCTGCCAGGCACTAGGTGGCAGATGGTCTCACCGGCAGGCCAGAAGGGAATGTGGTCCGTTCCTGGCCTCAGTGCCGGAGGCAGGGAGGCCCGGGGTTCTGAGAGAGACCACACTGGGTATCTCCAAGGCTTTGTTTATTCAAACCCTTGCAGATACGGTTTCCTAGATTCGCTTTTCCAGAGATGCCCAGGACAGGGCAGGGCTGGAGGCGTTGAGTGAGTTCTGCTTTCCTACGTAAGCTTCCCTTATGAAGTCAGGACAGATGCCCTGTGCTCTTGTGGCAGCGCAGAGGGATGCGCTGGAGGCTGCACGTGTGTTTCTGAGGACAAAGGTCAGGCGAGACACTGGCCGTTAGAAAGGCAGGAGCCGAGCCCCAGGCACTCACAGGGCTTGGTGAAGGCCTGGAAAGGGGTTCCAGAGCAAGAGGGGGGGGCTCAGTTAACAAAATAAACGTCACCGAGCACCGAATGTGTACCAGCTATACAGACGGCAGGGAAACTGAAATGAATAGCACATGTCCCTTCCCTCAGGCTGCTCACAGTCATGTAACCGTGAATAAGACCAAGTGTGCCAAGGACTGTGACGGAGGTAGGGGGCAGTTATAGAGGGTCTCAGGAGGGGCTGTTGATTTTCATTTGGGTATTCCTCAGCCAGGATTGACCGGTGGCAGGAAGGCAGGGTGTCAGCTGCCACATATCATGCAAACTTGGTGGCTTAAAACAACAGAATGTAGTGCCTTGCAGTCCTGGATGCCAGAAGTTCAAAGCCAAAGCGCCAGCGGGGTCAGCTCCTGCCGGTGGCCTGGGGGAGCATGGTCCATGCCCGTCTCCGCTTCACGTGGCTGCCGCAGCCCTCAGTGTCCTTGGCTTGTGGACACGTCACTCCAGGCTCTGCCTCTGTGGCCACGTGTTCTCCCCGTGTCCCTCTGTGTCCTCACATGATTTTGTCTTCTCTCTGTGTCTGTCCAAATTTCCTTCCTCTTATAGAATGCCATCAGTTGGATTTAGAATCCATTCCAATCCAGGGTGACCTCATCCTTTTTTTTTTTAGAATATTACTTTTCTCTTTTTAAGATTTATTTATTCATCTCCCTTCCTTCCTCCTGTCCTGCTGTTTTTGCTGTCTGTGTTGTCTTCTCTTTTCATTTTCTCTCCTCTAAGATTCACCAGGATTCAATCCTAGGGACCTCTGATGTGGAGAGAGGTTCCCTGTCAATTGTACCACCTCAGTTCCTGGTTTCTGCTGTGCTTCACCTTGACTCTCCCCTTGTCTCTCTTTTGATGCATCATCATCTTGCGGTGTGACTCACTTGCACAGGGCACTGGCTCACCACGCAGGCACTTGCACGGGCGCTCGTGTGGGCACTGGCTCATCACGCAGGCACTTGCTTGCCATGCAGGCACGCTTTCTCTTCTTCTTTTTCACTAGGAGACCCCAGGGGTCGAACCCAGGGCCTCCCATGTGGTAGGCGGAAGTTCTATCACTCAAGTCACATCTGCTTCCCTGACCTCATCTTAACTTGGTAACTTCTGCAAAGACCCCATTTCCACCCAAGGTCACATTCTGTTTCTGGGTGGACATGAACCTGGGGACACCCAGGGGGTGGGAGGATCTTGTCACCCCCTCGTTGATGTCCTCTCAACCACTTCTCATTATTTTTGGAGTAAAATTCAAACCCCAGACAAAGGCCAGAAGGATCTGCCTGGTCCTGTGCTGTCCGGTACAGTGGCCACTGGCCACATGTGGCCACCAAGCACTGAAATGGGGCGCATGTGTCTGAGGAACTGACCCTTTCATTTCATTTCACCTGAAATGATTTAAAAAGCCAGCACAGATAGAGAACATTTCCCCCATCCCAGAAAGTCCTCCGAGGATGGAGCTGCCAGCCTGCCGGGAGGCCACCTTGAGCCCCGCCCCTCTTGCTCTGCCACCACACTGGCCCTTCCGTTTTGGGGACATGCCAGGCTCATGGCCTTTGCAGCCATGTTCCCTTCTCCTGCTGCTGCGATGGGCTCAGGACGGACCTCCTGCTCCAGGCCTCACCTGATGGTCACCCCTGTCACCGGGGCCGACCCGCCCCTTCTGTCTTCTCTATGAGCCTCTCATCTGTTCCTCTCCCAGCACTCAACACAACTCACAGTCACTTTTTCCCTCCTATGCAAGTTTACTCTGTCTAGCCCACTAGGACGTAAGCCCCGTGGGAGCAGGACCCAAGCTCTTTTCTCACCACTGTGCCCTGCCCACCGAGGCACTCATATGTATTTAAGTGACTGGATGAAGGACTAGCAAGGGTGCCAAGGAAGGAGGTGATGGCACGGGGTGAGTGGGCTGAGGGGGGCTAGGGAGAGAAAACAGTAAGGGGGAAAACAGAGGCTGTTGAGAGATTGGGGAGGGGGCCGTGTGGATCATCAGGGCAGGGTGTGGGGTTCCTGAGAGAGGCAGCCACTGAGGAGTCCATTATCTGACCCAAGAGACTTGCCAGAAAAGGCTTGGCAGGGGACGCTGGCCATCACAGCTGTCTGGGCAGTCTGGACGTGGGTCAGTTCTGAATAAGGTGGGTCGCCCTGGCAGTCTTGGGGTCTAGAAAGGAGGTTCCCTCTTTCCCTGTCCCAGCTCCCTGAGTGGGGGGATGGGTAGGTCTGTGGCAGTTTGGTTCACATGAAGAGGTGATCCCCTCGCCTGGCAGCTGTTAACTGGGCAAGGAGAAGCTGCAGCCCTGTTGTCACTCTTGGAGGCAGCAGGAGCCCCAGAGACCTCCCCTCAGCCTTCACCTGGGCTGATCCTCCCACCTGGCCAAGGCTTTACCTGGCTGAGCCCTCCCCCCAGCCCAGCCTTCCCTAGGCTAGACTTCCTCCCAGCCCAGCCTTCCCTAGGCTAGTCCTCCTCCCAGCCCAGCCTTCCCTAGGCTAGTCCTCCTCCCAGCCCAGCCTTCCCTAGGCTAGTCCTCCTCCCAGCCCAGCCTTCCCTAGGCTAGTCCTCCTCCCAGCCCAGCCTTCCCTAGGCTAGTCCTCCTCCCAGCCCAGCCTTCCCTAGGCTAGTCCTCCTCCCAGCCCAGCCTTCCCTAGGCTAGTCCTCCTCCCAGCCCAGCCTTCCCTAGGCTAGTCCTCCCCCTAGCCCAGCCTTCCCTAGGCTAGTCCTCCTCCCAGCCCAGCCTTCCCTAGGCTAGTCCTCCTCCCGGCCCAGCCTTCCCTAGGCTAGTCCTCCCCCTAGCCCAGCCTTCCCTAGGCTAGTCCTCCCCCTAGCCCAGCCTTCCCTAGGCTAGTCCTCCTCCCAGCCCAGCCTTCCCTAGGCTAGTCCTCCCACCTGGCCCAGGCTTCCCCAGGCTAGTCCTCCCACCTGGCCCAGGCTTCCCTAGGCTAGTCCTCCCACCTGGCCCAGGCTTCCCTAGGCTAGTCCTCCCTCTAGCCCAGTCTTTACCTAGGCTAGTCCTCCCACATGGCCAGCCTTACCTTCCTCCCCCCATCTCTACAAGGTGAACTCTGTGAAGGTGAGCTCTGTAAGGGCAGGGGCTTTGTCCTCTTCACCATTGTATCCACCAGTGTCTAGGGCAGGGTTTATCATACAGTAGGTGTTCAAGAAATACTTGTTGACAAATGAATCCACGTTCCATTCTTTAGTAAACACTGAGGTCACAGGACGTTTTACTTTCATAAGACTAGAAGCCTTGATTGTTGGAGAGTGAAATCTGGGTCACACACAATGCTGCAAGGCAGGCAGCAAAGAGAATTAGAACCTCATTCATATTCACTCATTCCAATGTCTTTGAAGATGAAAATTTATTCATCTTGCTTCAGAACTGAGTCAAAATTAGCTTCTTTCAGGAAGCTTTCCCCAAACACTTTCGCAACCTCCAAATTCAAATTAACCTATGCCCATTAGAATTTTTTCACCATCTAAATATATGTTCTGAGTCCCCTGGACTCAGCTCGTGTGACAGTGCCTAGTTGCCATCTCTTCTTCACTTCGGTAGTGTTACCTTCTTCTCTGGCCCACAGACAGGGCCCCACAGAAGGTGGAGCTCCAGCGAGTAGGAGAGAGAGAGGCCGAGGAAAGAGCTCTGGCCTGCTGGCTCAAAATCATGCACTTAAACTCCCAAACCGATCCTTCCAGCCTGAGCGTACCTTGCTGACCTTGGCTAAAAATGTGTGACTTGACCACCCCCTCCTCTCCTTCTCCAGGCTTCACCCGACTTAATCTGAATGTGTTTCCTCATCTGCCAAATGGGGATAATAATCTCTCCTGGAGGTGTGGCTGGGCGGATTGGATGAACTAATAGATGCAGAGTACCTGTCGTTGGTGCACAGAGATGGTCCAGTGGTGCTAGCACTCTCTGTCCAGCTCCAGACTTCCCTTCCCCTGAGGACAAGGGGAAGACGAAGAAAATATTGTCCAGAGGCCTCAGTTCAAGATTCTCCTGCTCTACAAGTCCCCACAACTGACATGGGGATTATAGTGTAGGATGAAAGTGGACCTTAGCAACCATGGAATCTGCCGCCCTCCCACTGTGTAGATTTAGGGCAGGGGGCAGGGGAGAGAATTATCTAGGATCAGGAAGCTTGATTGTGCTAGAGCTAGAACTGAAGCCCAGCTGGCCTGACCTTCATGCCAAGTGAAGGAAATGGATGGATGCTGTTAAAACCTGGTCCACGGGAAGGCTTTCGAACCTGCTGCTTGCTGTAGGGAAATCCGCGGGAAGTTGCCTGGCAGCACCGTTGCGGGCCCGGCTCCAGGTCCAGGCTCTCCACGCTTGAGTTGGGTGGCCAGGCCGGGCTCTGAAACTTACCGGCTGAGTTTCCTCATCTGAAAAGAGAGACGACAGTGACACAGGTCATTGTGGGGATTCAAATAAATGGTCCACATCGTAAGAGCATGGGAAATGTTGGCTATTGCTATCAATATATCAAAATAGTATTAATATCAAAATGATAGGGAACCAGATAGACTAACTGAGCCTACAAACAATTTTTTAAATAGTTTTACTTTCCTTGGACTCACCTTTCTTTTTTTTTAGGGGGTACTGGATTTTGAACCCAGGAAGCAGGTGCTCAGCCACTGAGCTACATCTGCTCCCCAATGAGAGTTGGGTTTTTTGGCTTTTTTGTTGTTGTTGTTTGTTTTGTTTTATTTTTAGGAGGTACCAGTGATTGAATCCAGGACTTTGTACATGGGAAGCAGGTGTTGAACTACTTGAGCTACATTACCCTCCCTTGGACTCAGCTTTTATAATATATGGAGCTCCAGTCACCTCCTCCAGGGCCCTTCTACATACTTGAAGGTAGGAAAATTATCATTATTTGAAGACTTAATTAACATTTATTATAGCTAGCATATTAGTTCTTGGAAAGGCCAAATGTATGATACAACAGAATTCTATTTTTATGTGTTGTCATGTATAATGGTACATTGGAGCCCTTCTATAATTGGTGTGCATGGTACTGTAATGCCCATTTTAGAGGACTTTTTTAAGGGAAGCCAGCGGTGAAGAAAGCACTGGATCAGGAGTCACCAGCCCTGGTAAGAATGGAGGTTTTGCTGTGTATTAGCTTGGTGACCGCAGGCACAAGCCACATCTTCTTCCTCATCAGGAAAATGTGAATGCTGGGATGGATAATTTCCAAGACTATATCCAGCCCTGAGAGTCTATGACTGGAAGCAGAATCTTAAAACTTTCAGGGATAATAGAGTTTTACAGGTGTTGAACTTTTGTATGTATGACATATTTTTGGTCACATCCCTGGTTTATTTAATGCTCAGTTCTCAATAATAAAACTGTTTCAACTGGAAACTATGATCTGCATTACAATAATCCGTTCTGCATATGGTTTCCAGGAATGCAGTAAAGGGAAAAGCTGGGGCACCCTGCCTATCACCCCCACTTCTCAGGAAGTGAGCAAGCAACCCTCATGTCGTCCCTGAAACAGTTGCTCACAGTCTTCTTGATCCTTCCTCCACAGATAATTCCTCACCAGCATGGATTTCTGATTTTCCCTTCCTTTGCTGATTAGAAGTGCAAACTAAAAGTGGGGTAGATTGGCGGTGAGTGGCAACTACAAGTCATAGAAGAAGTGACAGCTGACAGCATAACACAGCTGGAGGAGACTCACAAACTCAAAAGCGGTAATTCATTAATGGAGGTCAAGAATGATAACCCCGAGCCATCAAGAAGCGTGTAAAATCTATTCAGTTTCTTTTGCTTAAGGAGGCATGGCTGAGACGGATACCTTTTAGAAAATTTCAATCAAAGTAGTTTTTAAAATGCCCAGCTCCTATTACACACGAAATTCACTGATAGGGGCTAGCTCAGTGCTATCTCAGTGCCTGAAGAGGATGCTCCCTGCATGAAGTATCCCTGCATGTGTGTCCGCTGGGGCAGGTGCAGGCAGAAGAGAATGTGCACAAGAATCCTAGGGTACTATGTTCACAGTGGGATAGTTTTATGGGCAAGGTGCCCTTCTAGTAAGGATCTGGTTAGGAGTCATGTTAACCTTAATTCACCTTAAGTTAAATAGCATTTATTCATCCATTTTAATTGAGTACCTAGTATATGCCAAGCACTGTTCTAGGAGCTAAAATGGAGTTTCAGAGAGGAGTCTTCTACTCCTTTTGTATCTCACATCTGTGTTCCAGTGTGTGGGCTTCATCCCCCAGCCCCACTGCCTTCAGAGTGGAAGTTGCCTTAGAGTAGATTGGGCTGTCCCCCGTTTGACAGGACTGCCTCCGCCATCAGTCTGGGAGGCTCCTTCTACAGGGCTGGTCTCTGCCATGACCTCAGACAGAGGAAGATGGGCACGTGGCTCTCCCATCTGGTCAAGTGAGACTCCTTTGTCCTAGAGAGGTCTCCCTCACTCCTGAGCTGAGCACGTACTTTCTCCATGAACTGGCAGAACAGGACAGAGGGGCATCTGCCTGGGAGAGGGAAGGGATAGCGAGGAGAAGATGGGAGATAAGCACAGTTCCAGACACTGGATACGCAGCCCTGCCCCTCTCCACGCCCACCCCCACCCCAGCCCTGGCTCCGCAGCGGCAGTGCCCTGCAGCTCCGCGTCTCAGCAGAGGAGCGCGCAGCCCAGTGGAGTGGGTGGTGCAGGGCAGGGGTGGTATATCCAGTCTGACGGAAGGCAAGCGGAGCCAGTGCCAGGGGAGGGACGAGCCAAGGTGGAGGCGCCAGGAGCAGCTGCCAGGAACCCTCCCTTGGACTTCACTCTATGGCCATAGGGAGCCGCTGAGAGCGAGAAGAGCACCCTCTCACCCGCTGCACCGCACCTCTCGGCGCCTCTCTGCTCTTCCAGCCCCCGGGCCCGCGCGCGCCTCCCGCCGCCATGAACCACTCGCCGCTCAAGACCGCCTTGGCGTACGAATGCTTCCAGGACCAGGACAGCTCCACGCTGGCTTTGCCGTCGGACCAAAGGATGAAGACTGGCACGTCGGGCAGGCAGCGTGTGCAGGAGCAGGTGATGATGACCGTCAAGCGGCAGAAATCCAAGGCTTCCCAGTCGTCCACCCTCAGCCACTCCAACCGAGGTAAAGGTCCGGCGCCCGCGCGGTGCGTGCGCCCCTGCCCAGGCTGCGGGCACCCAGGAGCGTGCGCACCCGGGTGCGGCAGGGAGGCGAAGGGACGCGGGGCCGAGGCCGGGTCGGAACTAGGGGGAGCAGCGGAGCTCCCCGCGCGTTCCGGCAGGGTGGGGCGGCGACCCGGGACCCGCTCTCCGGCCCCCGAAGCTCGGCGGTGCGCAGGCGGACGCGGGGGTGTTGTGGCGGGATGGCTCGCTGGAGGAGACAGCCGGGAGCGTCCCTCCAGCGCGCCCTGAAGTTGAGGCTCTCCCGCCAGGCCGTTCTCTGGGCCCGAAGCCCCGAGACCACACGTCTTGGGGTGGTAGGAGTGTGGGAGAGCAGCCCCCACCGTTTCCAGTCCTGGCTATCCTGGGCGCCACCGCCCAGCGCTCGCCGAGTCTGCGAGGCCTCCTCCCTCCCCTTCCCCGCCACCTCTCCCTTCCACTGCGTCTTTGGTCAGGCGGGATCCCAATCCCAGTGGCACCAGTGCGTGGCCGCGTGGCGTGGTGAGACGGGTCGCTGAGGCCCGAGTGCGAACTCAGGAGACGCGCCGTGGGACGCGGAGGTGGCGGGGAGGTGGGGCAGACCGCTGGCGTGCCGAGGCAGCCGGACTGAGGCCAGCCTGGTTGGAAGATTACACCGGGCAGAGGGCCCTTGACCGCTCGGCGGGCGTGGGGAGTCCCTTCCTTCCCTGTCGCGAAGGCCGGAAACCTCCTTTTGCGCTGGATTCTCCTTATCCCATCCAGCTTAAGTAGGAACAGGCGTCTTAGGGGGAGAGTAGAGACGGGAGCAGGCATGGAGGAAGGCAGAGGAAGGCAGGGGCAGGGGTCCCACCAGCCCCTGGGAAGACCCTGGCAGAGCCCTCACTGGCACTTTTCCAACCTGGGTACCTGGCCTGAGGCCCCCTTGACTGCAGGCTTTATGGGTGCCAAAGTCCCCAGCCTGGGGCAGGGGCTTGGAAAAAGAGATGGAACCCCCAAACTGGAAGAGGAAGGTACAGAACCTGACAGAGGCATTTGTGGAAAAACTTTAGGCCAGATACTTTATTACAAAAAATTCCCGATAAGAATCACACATGAACCAGTGAAGCCTCAATGTTTACTTATTTATTTATTATAATATGATGATTACTATTATGTATATGTAATTTTTGATTTGCTAAGTTTAGCAAAATGTTAATAAAGGTGCTGCAAACTGTAAAGTAGTAGAGGTCAACCAAATTTTTTTGTTTTCAACCAAAATTTGTTGATTGAACAAGTCCCCTATGAGAGAGCTGGTGCCAGTCTTCCCTGAACAAGACTTACCTGACCCCTACCCACTCCCACTCCATCCCTGGCCTGAGCGCCAGGTTCACAGCTCCAGGAAAATATCAGACGGCCTCTTGGTGCCTCAGGCACCCCTTCTCCTTCCCACTTATGGGGTTGGTGGCCAAGCACCTGTTGTCACGAAGGGCTGTGTGCCTGGCCTCGGCGTTTGTAGGTACTATCGATCCTGTGGGTCTCCTTCATTCCCCCGCCAAGCGCTGGCTTGGGGCCCTAGCCAGGTGAGGCAACAGCTAAGGCTTCCTGCTCCAGAAGCAGGGCTCTCCAAGGACAGACCAGGGAGGAGCGTCCCCCTCTACCCTCGGCTTCTGGGGAGGTGCCAGCAGGCATCTTAGCTGGGCGAGGCGGTTCTCAGAGCTGGTGTTTCTGGTTTATCTGGCTTTGTTTTCATCAGAGTTCCCATCTTCTCCATCAGAACTGCCCAGCAGTCCCTGCCCGGCTGTGGCTGCCTTTACCCAACCTGCTCCCTCTTTACCTGGGCCTCCTCTCATTCCTGGAAGGGGTGAGCTGATGATGGAGGACTGTCCCCCAGGCCACTGCCCTCACGCCCCTGGACAGACTCCAATTCTCCTAGAGCAAAGAATGGGTCTCTCTGGAGTCTTTAATCCGCTGGGCCCCCCAATCCCACCTAGGGTTCCCCTAGTGAAGAACTCTGCCCTAATGGAGACTATTTGCACCCCACAGGGGGCCTGCAGGAGGGTCTGCTGCCCCTGCCCCTAGGGAAGGACAGTCAGGAGTAGGCCACCCACAGCCTGGTGAGAGAACTGTCCTCTCCCCTGAGCCCTCACTCCGAGGGTTCTTTTCTATCTTATCAAGGAGGGGAATTGAATCACCAAGGGCTACAAGAAGGAATCCCACGGAAGGAGCCTGGCACAACCTGCCCATCTCTGCCCATGTCTTCCTGAAATGCAGAAGATCAAATGGACATCCCGCCCTGGCCAGGCAGCCCTGGGGTGGGAGGGGGCGCTCTGTGGCCTGGAGGCCCTGAGGGAAAGGGCTGCCCTGAACCTGCCACCCATCTGGATCTTTCTCTCTACTGGCCCCTAGGTTTTTCTCCCTCATCTTCCGAGTGTCCTTGTGCACAGTAGGTGTCTGGGGATATGTTTCTTCCCAGGGAAAGAGCAGACTGTGCTTGAAGCAAGTGGGAAATGAGGGAGCCGTGGCTGCTCAGCAAAGTAGCTTTGCGAGGAAAACTTGACTTGCCTGAGTGTGGGAAAGTCTCTCCAGGGTTTGATAAGGAGCTTCGCTGTGTGGGGTATAGGGCTGGTGCCCTGCTTATCTAGCCTGAAAGGAAACACCTTTCCACATTGGGGATCTTGATCGTTTCACTTGGAACCTCTTCCTAAGAATTAACACAAGCCTTGTCTGATTCCACCCCAAATACCCGCTGCCGCCACCATGAATACTCACTGCACCTGCAGTTTGATTAGATGAGCTTCCTTTATCATAGCCCTTGTCCCTGGAAATCTAAACACTGTCACACCATTGCCTCGTTTGTATCTCACTGCCTACTTAGATGCCTGTGAAAATTACTAGGGCAGCACAGGAGAAGGAGCCTGCCTTAGGCACCCTGTGCTTTTGTTTGGTTTTTGCTTTTGTTTTTGCATTTGGCTGTGTCAGCATGAACCTCTGCCTGAGCAAAGGTTCTGTTCGTTATGCTCTCGTGAAAGTTTTCCTTTCTTGACCACAGTGAAGAAACATCACTTTTGGTTTGTTTTCTCTGGACTAAAGCTATGATGGGAGATGGTAAAGCTTTAGCTTTGTTCCAGCAGTGAAGTATACTAATTAAACTTTAAGTGAACCAGTTCTTGTTTCTTTACAGTGTATCTTGGCTTGACGTTGGGGTTTTAGCCAGAATTTCCACTGGCCTGTTGCAACAAATGCAAACATGCTGAGTATTCCATGGTGTTTCATGGCAAATGCTGTTTCCCTGGATCCCGCTTCTTTACTAAGCTCATTGGCAGATGTATTTAAAAACTACAGATTCCTCTCCCCACACACCAAACTGTAAATATCATTAAGCCAATTGTTCTAGGTTCAAAAACCTGGGATGTACTTCTGCAGTGGGGTGTGACCGCTTAGAAGGTGTGTGCCGCATGAACAAGATTAAATGACAAAATGTTAGCCGTCCCGGCATCAAGTGCCTTCCCCACACTCCACACTTGAATGTGCATGTACACATGCCTGGCAGCTTGGCTGTGGCAGGAGCCCAGCTGGGCCAGGAGACTTGAGTTCTAGGCTGAGTTTGCCACCAACAGGCTTGAGACCTTGAGCAAATCATTGCCTCTTTCTTGGCCTTTGCCACTTAGGAGGTTGGATTAGATCATCTCTAAAGTGCTTTGCAACATTAACATCTTTGGAAAATGGGTTATAGAACTCCCTGCCTCTACAAACCTTCACCCAAACTGCACAACTCATCCCAGCAAAAGAATCCCCCCAAACCCACCCACCAACGGCCTATCGCTCAGTCGTTTCTCTCTTGTAAATGTCCTCTTGTACAAGAAACATTCTAGTCTGCTCTTCTCCAACTCAGCTACACATTGGAATCCAGAAAGCTACTGCCTGCGTCCCACCCTAGAAATTCTGATGTAATTAGTATGGGGAACACCTGGGCACCAGGAATTTTTAAATCTCTGGTGATTCTGACGTGTAGTCAAGTTCAAGAACCCCCTCACTCGTGCGTAGACTCAGCCTGGAGATCACGCCCTTACCCTAACATGCACGCAGCTCTCACTTGTACACACGCATGGACAGCTCATGTGGTAGTTGATGGCAACTTGTTTTTTTTTTACTCTGGCTACCCAACCAGGTGGCTGAGTCCTATCCCAGCCCTTGCCCACACCACCCCACCACATGCCCCCGGGCCACTCCTGACCCCACAGGGTGCCCCGCCTAATCCTTAGGTTTAGTGGTGGCCATGAGCAGATAATCAGAAAGAGAAGCTGGATGCTCGCAGAGCTGGGCTTGAATGCATCCCAGCAGGGCCTGTGGGGGTCAAGTGTGCCAGTGAGGAAGGAGAGAGGATACAGGCATAGCAGACCAATTTGTTTCAGCACTACTGTTCTGTACATGTGCCTGGGAAGAGGGTAAGAACCACACCAAAGTACCTGGTGAGGTTGTGCTGAACCCTTTGCCCTCTGGTTTGTGGGAGCTCTGGAAGAGCAGAGGCACATCCACAGTGCTCCCAGCCATTCTTCTCCCTTGAGTCACCTGAGGCATCCCACAGATGCAGCTCCTGCCCACTCTCTTGGGACAAGAAAATCCCTGGAGGTTGTCTCAGAACTGTCTTCCTTGTCTTCTTGTTAGCTGACAAATTCCTCTGAGTATAGGCCCAACCTTACTGGGTACCATGGGTGGAAGATATTTCAGGGGGTAAATCAGAAGGCATTTTTGAGACTGAAAGATGGACTTCCTTTCTCAAGCTTTTCATGCTGAGGGACAGGTAGGCTTTATTTAAGTGTAGATGAAGCTAGAAGAGAGATTGGCCTTATGGAAGACAGAGTCAACAATATATAAGCCTCTAGAGCAGCTTGCCCTGTGGCACATCCTTTTGCTACCAAGGGAGCAGGATTTGAGGGGTAAGGGAAGAGAGGTTTCAGATGAACTTTGCCCCTCAGAGCAGTCTTTTCACTGATCAGGCTACTGTCCTGAGAGCTTTCTCTGGTAGAAGCTGGTACTGGAAGTGGGTTTGGGGAGCCAGTGGAAGCAGAAGATCCCTTGCTTCAGGGAGTCCCAGCCTGATTGGGGAGGCATGGGCCCTGCTTTCAGGGAGAAAGCCACGTAGAGAATTACAGAAGCACACTCCAAGCACAGGGTGAGAACAGCAGTTGGATAGAGTGCTGACGTCTGCGGTTATGCTGGAGGGTTTGGAGTGCTCAGAGCTGGGTGGGGCCATCTCTAGGAGAAGCTGGTTTTTGTGTAAGGTTTTGAATGCAGACAGAGGGCTTGGCTGAGGAGAAGAGAAGGAATGTTTCAGGTGTGGTGGGTGTGACCCATCTGAAAGCTTGGAGTTGGAAGAGGTTGAGTCATCTGGCAAAGGCTGGCCTGTCCGCATTGGTGAGAGAATCCATGTGTCCTAACAAAAGAGCTGCCTCCATTTCCAAAGCTTTTGTAGATGAGAAAGCTTGGGTTGCCCCTATGATACAAGAGAGAATCAGTCAGCTGTTGTCCAAGATACCAAAGGAAAGCAGCATCTAGGGATGGTGACCATCTGTGTGGTAGACCTTCCAAGACACTTTCCTTCTGGGTATAGTTTTATACCCTGAAACACTGGCATAAAATGAGACAAGCTCTGTGGACAGCACAACTTGTATTGCTTTTCTATTAGGGAAAACAATATAAGCTCTGAGACTTTTGCCCTTTGACCTTGGGATTGGGGTTTTGGGAGTGAGCAGATGCCTCCTGGGGATAATGCACAAGTTGGGCTGGCAGCCATCGTCACTCAGGAGCTGCCATCATTGCGCCCGTGGTTCATGTACCAGTCTGGAGAGAGCAGTGTGAAGGCAGATGCTGGGCTGAGAGGACAGGGATGGTTAGGTGGGGTGAGTTGATGCTGAGATCACCTCCCCTTACCACTCCTGGGACCAAGAGCCCTTCTCAAGGAGGTGGCCCTGGGTGTTCTGGAGCTGCCCACAGCTCTACTATCTCACCTAGTTTACCCCACCCACCAGGGAGCTCTTTGGGAGGGAGGAGGGCCTGGCTGAGTAGAATTCAAGGATCCTGGTCCTGTTTTGCAAATAAATGGGCACCAGATATCCAGAACCTTCACCAAAGGGTTAGCAGGGAGAAGAGTTATAGGCAGAGAGGGCCAACTCAGCCCCATTATGCCTAGCTCCAGCCCGAGCAGTGCCCTGTACCTGAGACCCAGAAGAAGGAAGAGACAGGATTCCCAGAATATGTGATGGTAGAGATGGGCAGAGGTGTGAGATGGAGAAGCCACTGCACATTACCGTGCCTCTGTACAGAGAAGACAGTCCACCAGCAGTGATGGGACTAGGTAAGGTTGGTCAGGGAAGGTTTCCTGGAAGAAATGAGTTTTAGAGAAGTCTGAAGACCAGGAAGAGCTGTGAAAGCCTTCAAAGCTACCACCATTACACTTATTAAGAAGCCCCCATTTTCTTGCCATTGAACTTGACTTTCAGAGGGTGTTACCTACCAACTAGACTCTGCAGGGCCAGGAGAGGGGGAAATAACTTCTGTTGTGGGGGCAGAACCAAGTTTACCACCCATCTGCCCCCCGCTGACCACAGGTGTTTAATGTCCCCAGACCTCTCCCTTCTCTCACCACCTCAGCCCCAAGTGCAGCCTACCTTCTGCCAGAGAAGCAATGCTGGCCTGTGTGATGGCAGCCTCATTCTCACAGGACAGCCAGGCAAAGCAGCTGAAGGTGGGAGTGGGGCCATTTGACCCCCAATTCCATTTTCAAGAGCTGCCTGGCAGGGCCTGGAGGCTTCACACCTATATTCCACACCTGATGTCACCAGAATCACACAGGGACATGGGGACTGGCTCTTAGAGTTATAGGACAGTTCAGAGTCATCTAGTCTACCCCCTGCCTCCATGGTAGGAAAATCCACCTGTCACCCAGAGAGGTGTGTGTGAGAGGAAGGCGGGCAGGTGCAGGGCATGGAGGGAGGAAGGAACAAGATGCTTATTCTAGATGACTTTCTGGGAGAACCACATCACTACTGACAGATTCCTGCTTAGGAAGGGGCAAGCGCTGGGGATACCTGCCCTCCTGGGAATGCCTCTCCTAGCAGGTGGCCCCCCTGGGGGCTCTGGAGAACTCTTTGTCATCATTTCAGATTTTCCATCTGGAAGTAGCTGACTGATCCCTGCCTGCCCTTTGATGAGAAATACCCATTCACGGAGTGAAAGCCAAGCACACTCTGACCTTAGAAGCACTGGAAAGAAAGATCAAAGTGCGCAGGGAAGCAGATGAGACGTGGCCATTGGTGCCTGGCCACAGACCCTTTCCCCATGAGAGCTAGTCCTGAGAGCCCATGAGAGTGCCTCCACTCTTCTGATTAAGGCACACTTGCTGGGAGTGGGGGGCAGCTTCTGAGGAAAGGATGAGCTGCCACTCTTGGTGGGGAGCTTGAGCAGGTCAAAGGGTCAGGGGGCCACATGGCAGAGTCCCAGGATGTCGCTCTCAGGAGGTGCTCCTTCAGGAGTCAGGTCTGTGTCTGGATTTAAAAGTAGGGCTGCTGGGACTTTTCAGGGATGGGAGAAGCCTCTGCGATGACCCTGAGGCCATGATGTAGCCTTTGATCTCTCTGCCCTTCTTGCTTGTAAGCCGAACCCTCCTGCTGGAGAAGAGGAGTGGGGCATCTCTGGATACCATTAGGTGTGTGTCCTGTAATAATACAATGATGAAATGCTGGAGCTAAATGGGGCCTTTGGGATGTTTAGAGACCAAACCCCTCTTTTTAAAGAAGAGGAAGTTGAGGGCCAGAGAGAGCAACTGACTTGCCCAAGTGTCAGAGTCAGGGACAATTCCAACATCTCTTGGCTCCCAGGGCAAGTTCTCTGTGCCACAGCCTGATAGCACTAATGCCCAGTTGGGTTCCATAATGGAGTGGAGATTGGGGTCACTACCCTCCCTGTAAACTATGGGGTGGACATCTGGCTTTGGATCAAGGAGGTGGCACCCTGACTTTCTGTTAGTACCTCTGCTCCCTCCTGCCTTGGACTCAACTTGGATATTCCAGTCCCTAGAAAAGGCTTGGGAATTTAAGTGGGTGTGGCAGGTGAGTGGTAAGGAATGGGATAATTTGGCCAGGTGAGATCACCATCAAATTCTCTGCTCCCTAAATAGTTTCTGATGTTGAAGTCTTGCCATCACTTTAGAGTAAAGGAGTGCACCTCCCTCTTCGGGGGCTCTCATTGGCTCCCACTTACTTTTATTCCCAGAGCCCATCATTTAACAAGATGGATGTGGCTCAAGCAATTGGGCTCCCATCTACCATATAGGAGGTCCAGGGTTCAATACCCAGGGCCTCCTGGTGAGGGCAAGCTGGCCCATGTGGCAAGCTGGCCCATGCATTGTGCCAGCTTGCATGGAGTGCTGGCCTGTGCAGAGTACTGCCCTGTGTAGGATTGCTGCCCTGTGCAGGAGTGCTGGCCCACACAGAGAGCTGGCGCAGCAAGATGACGCAACAAGAGACACAGAGGAGAGAAAATAAAAAGATGTAGCAAAACAGCGAGCTGATGTGGCGCAAGAGAGTCATCGCCTCTCTCCCACTCTGAAGGTCCCAGGATTGATGACCGGAGTTGCCTAATGAGAATACAAGCAGACACAGAAGAACACACAGCGAATGGACACAGAGAGCAGACAATGAGGCACTGTGTGTGTGGGGGGATAAATAAATCTTAAACAAAAAATAGATGGTCCAATGGGGGGCAATCCTTTGCCATGGCCATCCAGGCTCTGGAGAGATGGGTTACCCCTCATAGAGCTCACAGCCCAGCTATGGGACAGGCAGGATGTGCCTTGGGGTACCCAGTGCAGGAGAGGCTGTATTTAGAGGCAGGTGGAGGTGCCTTGGGCAGGGCTGGTCGGAAGAGGCTTCCTGGAGCAGGTGAGGTCTTGAGCTTGGCTTCAGAAGCTTGGGCGAGGTTAGCTGGTTGTATCTAAGGAGGGAAGGCAGCCTTGGCAAGGTCAATGGTGTGAGCAAAGCCGTGGAAGTGTGACAGTCAGTCGTGTTCTGAGGACAGAAAGTAGACCAGCTTGCATGGAGTTGGGTTTGTCCTTTAGGGTCCCCCTCCGATCCATCAGGAGCCTAAAATTCAGTTCTGCTTTCTATGATTCAAAGCCACTTTGCCACTAATAACCCTAATGACACTCTGTGCTCCCATGGAGCCTGTCATTTGTGGGTCTCCAAGCACTCCCAAAACATTAATTAATTAATCCTCACTGAGACCCTTTGAGGTTGATTGCTTTTCCCCTTCACCAGCTGGGGCACCTGGTCGCTGGTGGTGGCCAGGCTGGAACTGGAAGTTAGATCTGCCCCGACTCGGATCTAGTCAGCTGTTGCTGCTCTGTGGCCCTGACCGTGCGGCTCTGGACCTGGAATGTCGAGATCCGGCTTGCCTTCCCCTAGAGGAAAGCTTATCCTTGTGGAGCATGGAGTCAGGCTTCCCTGGGCTGGAATGGTGGTGCTCCAAGACCCTCTAGGCCATCTCCTCACCTGTAGGTATCAATGGGGCTTCCCCAGGTAGCAGGGAGGCCAGAAGGTCCTCAGGAAGGGGTCGGCCAAGCTGCTGAGAGTGTGTCCTGGGCAGGCCCTTGTCCCTGGCTGTGGAGGATGTGGAGATCAGATGGAGAAGGCCAGCTGAGGGTTTCTCCTCTATGCTGAGGCAGAGGGGTAGGTGAAGAGCATCACTGGCACTTTTCTAATCCCCTTCCTTTCCCCTCAAGGTTCCATGTACGATGGCCTGGCTGACAACTACAACTATGGGACTGCCAGCCGGAACAGCTACTACTCCAAGATCCAGGCAGGAAATGGCTCATGGGGCTATCCGGTAAGGAACTTCTTCCATTAAAAAATACCTGGGATGTTTGTGGGAATCGTTTGGGATTTATGGTGGAGAAAACCTACACTGGTGGCTAAGAAGAGTGATGCTCATTGGGAAGGGACTGCTGTGAGGGGAGGCTCACCAATTCTGAACAGGTCTAGGTGGTTGGCCATTATTTCATGGGTTGCTTTTAATGTGGCTCCCTCTTTGGGCTGATTGGACATTTCCAAACATCTCAGATGAGAACATTCTAGAGAAAGGTCTTTTCTCAATGTGTCTGATTCAATCATGGGTTTGAGAGAAATTTGAATTCTTGAGGTCCATTTGTGGACCGATTTGGATGTTTCTATGAAAATCCTCAAGGAACGTGTCACTTCACTTGTGCTGATGGCTGAGGAGACTCTAAGGGTTTTCCAAGGAGAACATGCCCACTGCAGTGACTCCTATATAAGAGGCTGCATGCTGGAGTGGAGCTTTCTTGAGTTTGTAAGTCAGACAAACTTAGGTTTAGATTCTAGCTCTGCCACTCACAGCGTCTTAGTGTCTTCACATGTAAAGTGGATAAAATGAGGTTTACTTGGTGGGATTATTGTTAGGATTAAATGAAATAATGTGCATGAAAAAACTTTGTTCATAATTGTTCTTCATACATTTTTTTTATTAACATAGGTAGAGGCTATTCTAGATCCCTTCATCCTGGCTCTACCACTGATTTTCTCTGTAGTCTCAACCCACCACACCCATCCATCCATCCTTTGAACAAACATTTATTGAGCCCTGATCTGTGCCAAGCACTGTGTTAGATGCTCAGCCAGTACAGAAGTTTTCTTCTACTCTAAAATCAAGGATTTGGGTGAGATGGCACCCAAGGTTTCTCCCAGTCTCCAAATTATATGACTTTTATTCACTTTTTGCTGATTTCAACATTAGTGCATGTAGCTCTTCGGTACTTCTTTTGTGAGCCCCTTGAGCCATGGTACAGATAAAAATAAGGGCTGCTTTTCCTTGGGATGCTGGGGGCACTGTATTCTTGGGGCTCCCTTCAGCAGCATCTGCTTTGAGTCCACGTTGCTCATAGGTCTTACCCCTGAATGTTTACAAGTCAGATTCTTATGTCATTGGCTTGACTCCTTCCTCCTAAATTCTTGTTGGGGCTAATTTTGGAGGATGTGTCTTTCTTGCTTGTTACAGGTTGGGGGGAGAAAGGGAAAAAGAATCAATTAGTTTGCCACACATTTACACCCCCCCTTTTTTTTTTTGCCTGACCCTTCATATCAATCAGTACCCTTAGTGGCAGTTAAATACAGTTGACCAAGCCCAATAAGCTAGTATATCAGGCAAGATTGTTGAGTAAGGGGCTTAGACACACAAGGCGATAAGCAGACAGCCTATGACAAAATGGCTGAGCAATGCCATTAGGCATTAGGTTAGACCCAAGCAAGGCAGGTCAGTGGACCAGCAGTCAGCGTACATAACCACACTGACAACACAGATGTCACGTCTTTACGTACATTGTTTTATCGAATCAAAGATTGAAGACTTAAGTTCTTGTCCTGGTTCTACCATACATGGGTAAAAGTTATCCTCTCTGGGCATCAATTTTCTCATCTATAAAATAGGTATGGAGATACCGGTAGTGCCTACTTCACTCCAAGATTGATACCATGTTTCGTTAACTGTCAAGCATTATCGAATTTGTGGTGTGGGGTTATTAACAGATGGAAATTTGTAACTAAGAGCTATCAAGGAACTCCTTGGTGGGAGAGGTGTTTCTAAACAGAAATCCTGTGGCCATCGTGGAACATCTTGCTTCTGGTTAATTAACTAAATCCTTAGCTATCTCTCTAGCCTTTAATGTCCCCAAACTTTCCCTTCCCCTTCCCTGTGTCCATTTTCTGACAATCACTGAAAATCCCTTTCCTTTCCTCCACCCTGAGACCCAACCCTCCTCGCTCCTTCTTCCCTGGCAGGACTTCAGACATGACTCATGCTGGAGTAGCTGCTGGGGCACGTCCCATCTCCTCTCAGTTCAGGGGAGGCTATGGGAACAGTGAGGAGCTGAGCACACACAAGGATGTGGTGGGGGCAGGGGGCAAGTTGGGAGGAAATGGAATCATTGACATAGGGGCCCAACATATAATCAACCAAGGTCTGGGCAGAACCAAACAGGGTCCAGGCGTCGGGAAAAGGAGAGCTGGAGAGGAGGCACTAGAGATCTGTGGCAGTGAGATAAGCCTGTGCCTGTGGGAATTTCCCATGGGTGGTACAACTGGCATGGAGCGGTTTTATTTCTCCCCTCTGGTTAAACCACCGTGGAGGCAGAAGGCAGGGAGCACGGGACGAGGGTGGGGCTGTCGGCAGAAGCATCGTCAGCATGTTCTCAGGAGCTTCTTCACGCTGAAGGCCCATTTCCTGCAGGTACTTTATATTCACTCGTCAGCTACCTTGTGTGGTGCGACCGTGGGCATGGCAGTGAGCTAGGCACTCTGCAGGCACGCAGCTGTGTCTGGCTTTGCCCTCAGGGACCTTCCCGTCCAGTTGGGGCAGCACAGAGGTCAATGGCAAACAGAGTGCCGGTCTGAGTTGCTATTCAGGGGTATTACACCAGTGCTTCCATTGTTCAAAGTGTTTCCAGAACCTCTCAAAACTTGTAAATAGAGCAGTCCTCTGTTATTTTAGGAGTCCTTTAAGAAAACCAGTCTCATGTCTTTATTGGCATGGTCTGTTTTTAACCCAAAATGATATTTCCCACTTTGAGTACCTCATTCCTCAGATTGGGCTTCATTTCCAAATATCCAACCATCAAATTACAAAGACTTGTCACCACTGAGTATATATTTTACTTAAATTTGTGAAAGATCTGCAGGCAATTGCAAAAAGAAAAGTTCTAGAAATGTTTAAAAAGCCATGGTATTACCTAATCATTTTAATTAATATTCTATATTGGAGCAATGATCCCTGTAATTATTTTTAAAAATACATGGCCATACTATTTATAATCTTTGACTGACTGCTATGATCATATATATCATAAATTAAGAAAATTGAATATAGAGATTTAGTCTTGTGATAAAATAAGTAAAACTTACAAACATTTGGTCTGACCTGGAAGTGTAAACTACAACGTAAACTGTAATCCATGTGGTACAGCAGTGCTCCAAAATGTGTTCACCAAATGCAAGGAATGTGCCACGATGATGAAGGAGGCTGTTGATGAGGGAGGAGTGGGGGGGGTAGGGCGTGGGGTATGTGAGAATCTCTTATAGTTTTTAAAGTAACATTTTTTGTGATCTATGTATCTTCAAAAACATACAATAAAAATATAATTAATTAATTAATTAAAATTGAGCTGACATACCCAAAACATCAGGGGCTTAAGAAAATGATCCAAAAGTCACAGCTGTGCCAGTTCTCCACTCTCCCCTGGACACTCCTACCCCTGCTGGATGACACTGAGGGCGCTCTAGAGCCCTGGGGCCTCTCGAGAGAGAGTGAGAGAGAGCGGGAGAGAGCAAGAGCGAGAGCGAGAGTGAGAGAGTGAGAGAGAGAGAGAGAGAGAGAGAGAGAGAGAGAGAGAGAGAGAGAGAGAGAGAGAGAGAAGGACAAAGCAGTCTTAGCCTGGTTCCCTCATTTCACAGATGAGCAGACACAGCTGTGCTGTTCCCATTCCCAGAACCAGACTCATGGAATGTTAGACCCGAGCAGGGTGATTTCCAGTTGAGAAAACTCAGGCCCAAAGAGGATAAATGACTTACCGGAGGTCACACAGCTGGTTACTGATACAGCAGATTACAGCGCTCACCTCCTAGCTCCTAACCTAGTGACTTTTTTTTTATTTCCCCAGACATTTACACTTTTGTGATGGTCATTTATGTGTTTCTGCAATCTCAATATTTTAACATGACAGTGTGTTCCAGTGACTTGCAAGAGAACCAGGAGTTTGGTGCCCTTGATTTCCTCCCACCCCCTGCACCCCAAAGCAGTCTTCGCCCTCTTTGGGGAGTCAGCCTAGCTCAAAAGAGGCCAAGAGCAGCCGTGCTTGTTCTTCCGAGACCACCTTGTGTTCGGTTGGTTGTAGGATTTGCTGGGATCAGAGGATGATTGTCAGAGAGTACAGGAAGATACAATATTTGGGACAAACTTATACTAAGAAATTATTCATTGTTTATGTGAAATTCAAGTGTAACTGGGGGGCCTATATTTTTACCTGTTAAATCTGGCAACCCTAGGCCAGAGCAGTCTTCCAGTCAGTCCCTGGAGTGAAATCACACCCCTTAAGCACTTCTCCCCTGGGACAAGGGCCTGAGCAGAATTCCCTCCGCCGGCAGCCATTTCTGGTGAGAAACTGGAGGCGCGGAGCCTCTTTGACCCTCTCAGACATCCTCGTAGCACGTCCTGGATGCCTTCTGCTGGGTCCGCCGAGCACCAGGGTGAGGGAATCCAGCTGGAGCTGTCGGAAAGCACAGCCCTGCTACTCTGAAGCCGAAACAGGCTTTTATCACGTGTGTGTATCCTAGACGAAGCTGAAACAAGAGGATTCTGATTTCCAGGGAACGTTCCCGAATGAAGATGATAATCCCCTTTTCTCTCAACTCCAACTCGAAAGGGTTTTCCTAGTTCCAAATCCAAAAGCACATCCTGAGCAGTCTCTGGGAGTCATTTCGTTTGGAACGTTCTTCAGTTATGGCTCTGGCCAGGCCGTCCTGTCAGGGTCTGACCTGCAGAGCACAAGAGCCCCAGGCGCATCGGCCCGAAGGCCTGGAACGCGGCCCACCGAGGTGGCCCCACTCTGAGCCCAGCCTGACTCGGGTGAGAATCCCCGAGAAGATAACCAAGGAGAATTCTCTGTCCTGCTCACTGACCCCATTTCCCCGCTTTGACCCAGGATTTGCCTGCAAATCCTTCTCCCAGCTCCCTCTCGGTGGTGCTCGGCTACCTGGTGTGTCTGTATTGGACGATTTCATCATGATGGGGTCCCGTGGACAACGTCGTAGGGACCCCGGCCCTGAGAACAGGCCCTGCCCTCCTCAGCCCTGAGAAACCTGTGTGAGCCTCTTCTACAGAGGAGAAGACTCTGGTGGCCTCAAGCTTCGGTCATGGACAGAAAATCTATGCACACTGCTCTCTAGTTTGTGGTTCACCCTCAGGCCCCTTAGCCGTGTTGCTTAAGCACGCGCTAGGAGAGAGTCCTGGGCCAGGTGCTAGAGCGGGAATGCCGGAGAGAAACACACGGCAGGTCCTCTTCCCTTGGAGCAGTGGAAAGAGAAAGTCTTACCAGTCCACGGGCAGCAGAGGCAGGCCCCAGAGGCAGCAGAGACTTTGACCAGGAACTTTAGGTCCGAATCCTAGTTCTGCCCCTTAACCAGCTGTGTGACCCTGGCAAGTTCTTAACCTCGCTGAGCCTCGGCTTGCCCATTTCTGAAGTGGGTAAAAATTCCTTTCTCCCAGGGCGGTGGGAGGGTTAAGGAGATGACATATCTGCCCAGCAGTGGGAGGTCTGGGTTCCAGTCTCTGCTGACCGCTACCAGCTGAGAGTTCCAGGGTGGCCTTCACTCCCCTAGATCTTGGTTTTCTTTGATCCCAGCCAAGGATGCATTCAGCACCAGTTTTCCAGGGTTCTGTGTGACTTGAGAGCTGACGGTGAGTGGCGGCAGGTCCCTGTAGCCAAAGCCTGCACGGTGGTCTCCCCAAGCCAGTGAGGAGCTGGAGGCAGGGTCGGCTCCTCCCGCTGAGGCTTGACTTCAGGCCTGCAGAGGGATGTGGCTTCTGCACTTCCTCCCTGCTCTCATCTGAGCACCTCCAGGCACCGGGAAAACAGCAGTTCACAAACCCTGGCAATAGGATGGGGGAACTGAGGGCCAGCAAATGGGCCTGCCTAATAACTACCCTGACTTAACCCAGACGCAGACCGTCACCACTGCCCCCATGTCTCGGCTCTGAAGCCACCTTCCAGATGCTCGAGCTGGGTTCCTTTGGCAGGGCGTGCTGGGCCTCTGTCTTTTCCGGAAAAGTCCATGTGATGGAGAGACAGAAAATGGACCCAGCTCCTGCTCCCAAGCATGGCATGGATCTTGCTCGGAGAGGGAGTGATTGATTGATTGATGTGTTTGCTAACTCAGTGTCCCTGCTGCCAGCTCGTGACTCACCCCCAGCCAGCCCTGGGAGGTAGGAGGGTCCCACAAGGGCCCCAGGCTCTCATCCAACAAGAAGAGGCAAGGCTCCTACTTGCTGAGGGACAGAATGTGCCTCCAGAGAGAGCATGGTGGCGCCTGAGCCAGAGCCAGCAGGGCAGGCTGGGAACGCCCCTCCCTGCAGAGGCGCAGCCCAGCGCGCTGTGCTTTCACGGGCAGATGGCTGCCGCTGGAGACGCTCCCTACATTTCAACCGAGGAGGCCGCCATGGCAAAGGCCTTTGTTCTGGGGTGTTCCCTGGGGACGGGCCCTCCTCTGTAAGCCATGGTCCATTGGAATGGCTCTGCTGTCTGTGAGAAGTTTCTGTCACCCTTCAGGTGGGGGCCCAGGTAAAGAGTTTCCTCTCTCAGCTTATTTTCACCCGGCATGCCTGCCTTCAGCCTTTCAGAGCTCACACAGGCCCCTCGTCCTGGCAGAGGAAGGGCTACGTGAGGGATGGGCCTTTAGAGTCCAGAGACAGTGCGGAGAAGAGGAAGGAGCCCTGGCCTGGGCGGGGCTTCTCCGTGGCTACTGCCCAGGTGGGTAGCTTCCCTGCTGAGCCTCAGGTGTAGCATCAGTCAAATGCTTGCCTGCCCCATGTCAGCTCCCTGGGCATGCAAAGGGAAGAGGACACGCGTCCTCCAAGGGTGCCCTCAGCGTCAGCTCTGGACTGGGTTTGGAAGGAGAGGCGGCCTCCGCTCAGCAGAAGGAGGCCTGGGCTGTGGTCTGAGCAGAGCCCCTCGGCCTCCCTTTCTGACCCTTCAGGAGCAATAGACCTTGCCCCAAAGAGGGCGCCTTGTCAGCCTCCCTGGCCTTCTGCAGCCGACTCCCAAGGGCCACCGAACCCATGACACCCTCGTGAGCTGAGCGCACACTGGCCCCCCCCTTCCTCCTGCCCCAGGGAGGAGCATGCAGGCCAGGAGAAGCCAGGACCTCGCCTGTCACTCTCCTGGCCAGGGAGACCCTGGGCACCACAGGGCAATCTGCCAAGGGACTGGTGGCAGCTCCATAGCTTATGGGAAGCATCGGGCTTTGCCAGCCTAGGACTCAATCAGCAGCTGGTCCTTCACAGGGTCTACAACAAGGAATTCTAGTCTCAGGAGTCTCGGCAGAAGATCTTTGGCTTAACAATCAGCAAGTCTTCATGAGTCACTTCCATTTTGCTTTTGTAGAGCTCTGAGTTTAGGGCTAGCCTGGGAAAATGAGTCCTTGGGTGGGCCTGGGGCTCCGTTTCTCCAATCCCACAGTGATACTGTGAGGCAGATAATTCTCTGGCCACAGAGAATGGGTTAACGACTTCTCCCAAAGAAGGAAACTTCCATGCCAGTTGGCCTTCCTTCCCCAGCCTTCCGCTCACACCTACATTCAAAGTGGAGCCTCTGAAGGTTTAGAGGGAAGATATGAAGAATCAAAGATAATTGTAAATCCTTTATTTTACTCCAGAAGAATAATAGGAGAGTTTTGTTTTGGCTCTTTTTCCTTTGACAAGCATTAACCCACTCAAACAAGTATTAAAAGTCCATACTCCATAGTTAAAAACAACTAACAGATGAAACAACAGCATAAAAGTTTTTATGCTAGATTTTGTAGCACAAGCTGACTTAAACCTCTCCAGACCTTGTCTTCTCATCCGTAAATGAGGGGTGGGACCAGGTGACCTCAGAGCTTTCTTCCCCTGCGCCAGCCCTAGTTCCTGGCATCTGGGAGGCCTGGGGATGGGACTTTGAGGTTCTGGATTAATCCGCAAGTAGCAGCTTGCAAGGCTGCTTTAGTCCCCACTGGACTCATCTTTAGTCAGCTCTCAAGTGGGAAAACCTCAAATCTTCAGTATCGCTGTAATTTAGTAACCCCTTGAATTAGTGTAGTATTTTAAGTTTACACAGAGCGCTCAGGCTTTCACGTCCCCAGGTGATCCTTCCGTCTCTGTTGAGACAGGCTGGTAAACCGGATGCTTTCATTCTGACCTTATTTTCAGGGGAATCGATACAGAAAAGTACACGGACTTGCCCAGTACCTCCCAGATAGATTGGGCAGAACTGGGTCCAGAGCCCAGGGGGCTTCTGGGCGGAGTGTGTGTGAAGAAAGAGGGGAGGAAGGCGCTTGGGCAAGCGCTGCAGATGCTCCAAAGTCAAGAACAGCAGGGGAGCGGGGAGGACCATCAAAAGACAGAGCCTTTCTCCCTGGCTCTTCTGGTGCCCCTTTTCTGGCTTGAGAGTTCTCCTTTTGTCCCTGGGCTCAGCTAGACAAAACGCAGCAGCATTTCCCAAGGGAGAGGAAGAGCCACCCCGCCCTCTGCCAGGGCGAGGCTCAGCGTTCCCCCAGGGCCCAGGCGTGTCTCTGCGGAGACCTTCCCACCCCAGGAGAGCAAACGCAGCTGAAAAACAAAATCACGTCGGGCTGGGCACGGGTGTGTGTGTGGCGGGGAGACACGCAGGTGGGGAGAGTGGCGGCTGGGGGGGGGGGCGCTCGAGACTGGAGCCCCTCCCTTCCCTCCCGCCCCCGCACGGTGCACAGGGCGCGGCCTGGCAGCGGGTGGGGCTGCCCGGCTAGTGGGCCTTTTCCCAAGTGGTGAGCCCTTTGGAGACTGACTCTCAGCAAGGGCTGAATCAGAGACTGTCAAGTCAGAAGCCTTAGAGGGCGCTCTGCAGCTGGAGAAAGCGACGCTCAGAGCGGTGAAGTGATTTGCCCACAGCCGCACAGCTGGTCAGCGGAAGAACTAGGGCCCGCCCCGGGATGCCCTGACCGCTTGCTGTGCCCCTCCTTACATTCACTTGCACCGGCCTTTGTCTCCAGGGGCAACCGGGTTTCCCTAACCTGTCATTTGCACTCTGCTGTCACAGCTGTTGTGAAATCATCATTCCAACTATTATTTACTGGCTTTAGCATTGGTGGTTCAGTGGTAGAATTCTCGCCTCCCAACTATTATTTACTGGCTTTTAATGGAATTACTTTTAAATTCGAATGCATTTCTTTTGAAAGGAAACTTTGTCACTAACCGAAATGGGGAAAAGAAAAAGTATCTCTTGAAGTAAATGAAGGCAAACCATAATCTTAATAACCATGATAACAAATAGAATGGGAAAAAACCGTTTCTAATTCCAGATAAATTTGTGGGAGAGAAAGCTCTGAGCTTGTAAATTTTTTTTTACTTTTTTCTTCTTTCTGGTCAGAAAGGGAGGATGTCAACTGTTTAAAACATACTGGCACCAACTGGGACTTCCTCAACTTTCCCTTCGTAGTAATCAAAATAGAAAAGGGACACAAGGAACGCTCTCTCTGTGCCCCGTGTTAGTTCCTGCTCAGTCCTGACTCCACTACGGTCTCCTCGAAACCGCCAGTGGCGCCAGCCCCACACTTCGGGGGATTCCCAGGCCTGGGACAGGGAAGAGCTGATCCTTTCAGATAACTTTCCCAAGGCTGACCCAGAAGGTCAGGGAAGGGAGCTGAGGATCTGGGGGAGGCGTCTCCATTGTCTGTGCCTCTTCCCCAGGGAGAAAAGTGAGTGGCCCCCCCCCCACATGGAGGTGACCAGCCACACCCCGGGCTGGACGGGTTTCTGAACAGAGCATTTGCCGATGAGGTTTCTCACGGAGAGTCCACAGCTCTATTACTGGAGACTGCCCTTTGGAACCCAGCTGGAGAGGGTCTGCAAGAAGTCCCCACGTTCTTCCATAGCTAACTGTGGCTCTACTTGGCACTCAGAGGACCCCACCGTGCTGGAGAGGGGGGAGCACTCAGAGACCTGGAGAGCGCTGGAGGGCTCAGGGCCAGCCAGGGGCCCCTCCCCACCTCTCCTCCCTCCTGACCACCCCAGAGGCTGGGGGCAGAGGTGCCCAGCGTATGCCCAGAGCTGCTCAGCAAGACTTGACCAATTCCAGGAGACTGTAGAGCTCAGCCTCAGTTACTGACGGTAGCAAGCTCCCTGCTTTCTCAGACCCTCCCGTGTGTGCTCAGCAGTGCTTTTGGAGCGAGGTGTGGCTGGAGGGGTACAAGCACAGTTGATTTTCTGCACCTTCCCTTTTGTGGTCCTAGCTAGAATGGGCCAGTTGCCATGAGGGCAAGGTCTTGTCCACAGACATCTCTTGGGACAGAGTCTTCCAGCTAGTTTTTTGGCAGTAGCGTTGTGTCACACAGGTGAGCAGCTACACTCTTCTAAAATGTCTGGACGCCCCACAATCAGCCTAAAGAGGAGGGGCAGGCACCTCCTTTGTCTGGAATACTTGGGAGAGGGCTCTTCTAGGGGTCAAGGCCCACAACTGGCCAGAGATGTGGTGGAGTACCTGGAGCAGCCCAAATCCTATCCCTTTAGACTGCTCCCGAGCAGCAGAGGCTCTTTGCCACTTGGACTTTTCCTCATTACCAAACTCTGCAGGCAGAGGATCTAGAAGACAAACAGGCAGAGGTTAGAGGCCTGAGTCCTAGGGCAGGATCTGCCACATCTTAGCTTTGTGGCTGGGTCAAGCCTCGAGTTCTTTGAGCTTGTAGAGGGAATGAGGACGCTCATTCTCATTGGTGCAGTGGTTGGGGGGGGAGAAGAGGGATACAGTCAGACTTCAACAGATGATGAATGGGGAAGCTCTTTGCAGACTGTAAAGCACCATACGCTGCTATGGTATTCTTAGGATATGCTCCAGTAACTTCCAAAGACCTTCCCTTCCTGGGTCTACCCCAGTCCAAATGATGTGTTCCCACGTAGGCAGGTGGGGAGTGCGTTTGATAGTGTGTGTGTACACTGTATGTACACTCATCTTCCAAAGAAAAAATCTATTACCCAAGCACAGAGGGCCTAGAAAACTGTCCCTCCCTTCATGTGAGATTCATGATGATCTAATCAGCAGGAGTGGTTTCCTTCAACTGTTGCACTCTCCAAGGAGCTCTTTTTGTGGTCAAGCAAGCACATGCTCCTCCAAGTTTTCCCACCCCACAGTCTTATGACTGGGAAGCACCTCCTGGTTCAGTGCATGGGAGCTGCCCAGAGGAAGAGGAGCTCTTCCTCAGATGTCCCAGCACAGGATGGGGACAGCTGGCATAGAGGGAGCTTCCCAACCCTCAAGTATCTTCTTCTGGGAGCCAAGATCCAGGAGTCACTTCACACTGGGCACCTCCTAAGGCCTCCTTGCCCTTCCCTCCCCGGGGTGCACCCTCGAAGTTGTCACTGGGCAGTGGGATCAGCCTCTGAGTTTGACGACCAAACAGTGACCACAGAACGTGGGTCTCCTGGAGGGCAGAATGGCCATCCCCTAGGCTGGGCTGAGGTTTGGGGGTCCTTGGTCACTCAGGCCTATGAGATCCTCATCTGAAGTGGCAAACATTTGCAGGGGTCAGTCTCTTTTCCGAAAGAAAATCGAAATGTCAGCATATTCAGTCTCAGGCCCTTGCTCCCCAGATCCGTTCTGTAGGGTGTCAGGAACTGAGAAGAACCTACTTCTCAGGTGTGGAGGGGGAGAGGAAAGAAGATTTTCAGAAACTCTGCTTCCTCCCCCAGTTTGGTGATTGAGAAGGGAGCAGGACACTGAGGCAGGGCTGGGGCTGGAGCCAGCACAGTTGTTTGCTCAGACATCAGACGTCATTGCCTGCTCATGGGCATGCATGTGGTGGGGGCGCGCAAAGGGGGTCTGTCCTGGAGGGGCTTCCAACAACAGGTCCTTTCTCAGGACGGCCTCACTAGGCGCGAGAGACACCCCAAACCTGTGAACTGTGTGCACTTCACACCCTCTCATGACGAAGGTGTCGGGAGGTTTACGTTGCCCATGACCGCCCTGTTGGGCACTTTGCAGGGTGTGTCCTGCAGAGAAGGGCAGGGTGTGTCCTGCTGGAGAGCCGGTTTGGCCGGCCCCACCTTGCTGGCAGAAGCTTGCTTTAAAATGGGCTAATAGCTGGGACACAGGCACTCTTTTCATCTTGGCCTCCCTGGCACATGCCTGGTTCCCGAGGAGCTGGGCAGCATCTGGCTGGCCCACCAGAGCTGCTGGAGAACTCTCTGGGCTTAGCCGCCAAGCTGCTGACTCCCCGGTCAAGGAGTAAAGTGAAGCCTCCTGGGCTGTCACATTGAACCCATTTTGTGTCATCCTCACAGACTGCTCTTCCTGTTGGAACCTTCCCACCTTGCTGGCAGCTCACTTAGTTTATGGTGGCTCCCTGTGCCCATGGAGGCCACAGGAACCCCAGTGCCAGCCAGCAGCCTGAATCAGGGCTCCATCCCCGGCATAAACTCCTGTGACAAGTCACAGCACCTCTTTGAGCACTTGCTGTGAGTACAGTCCAGTTCTGGGCACAATAAAGGGCATTTTTGCCCTGGAGAACTTGGAAAGTGACAAAAATCTACATTAGCTACTGGAGCACCAGCAAGACCAGAGGCGAGGGGCTGTGAGGGTAACTCCAACTGTAGGCACTCCTGGTTTCTGGAGAAAGGGCTTTGGGTTGGGTCAGAGCAAGCTTTGTGGAGATGACAGATTTGAGAAGAGGCCTTGAAGAAAGTTTGAGAGGAGGTTGGCAAGGAAAGCAATCCAGGGGTAAGAACTGGAACAGAAGTGGGGTGGGTGATGTGATGTCCTGGGGCAGCGAGAAGGGGTGCATTGGGGAGGGGAAGAGATGACTGGACAGGTTAGCGTGGGACCAGGCTGATGACTCTGTCTTGCAAGAAACAGAGACTCCATAGGCTCTCAAGCAAGGCACGGTCTAATGAAAGCTTTGTTTGACGAAGGTTGGCATGATGGCATCCCAGGCCCCAGGGCAGGGTGGGTGGCAGGAGGGAGGTGCTAGAGCTGTCCAGGTGAACCAATGACAGCCGGGCCCAACGGCTGACCAGTGGGGTTGGAAAGGTAGAAATCAGTAAGGATCTCAGATGGAAGGACGAGCCACCCCATCTCTTCCTGAGGGATTATGGTCCCTATCCGATGATCCTGGATGAACAGGGCCCTTCCGGTTTGGAGGAGGCCTCTCTAGACTACATGGACCTCACAAAGGAAGGCTGACCATCTTCAGTTCTTGGAGGCCCTGGACCCGTGGTCTTGTATTGCTTTATTTTGGACTAGTCACTGTCTAGGACTCAGTTTCCTTGTCTGTGAAGTGAGGGAGTTGACCTCTGAGAGCTTCCTGACTTAAGGAGGAACAGGAAGAGAAGATTACACTGAGGGGGTGGGGACCATCCAGTGTGAGGTTAAAATAACACATTCCCCAGGGAGAAAGGTGGGTGAGTGACAAGGCCTGTCATTAGCAGAAGGGAGAGCAGAGCAGGGACTGGCTGAGGGAGGCTCCTTGCTAAAAGCAGCTTTCTCTCTGGTCCGCCTTGGCATGTGGTTCCCAGGCTTGCCTCCCCCAAGAGCGCCCCCCATGTCTCTCTGGATGCGTCCTGGGCTTCCCCCTGGCTGTCGAGCCCAGCCTACTCTGCCTGAGCGGTCAGCTCTGCTCCCACGATGTTGGATTTCAGTTCTGATTCACGACCATCCCACCTGAGGGTGGAGTTTCCCAAATCACATGAGCTAATCAGAGAAGGGGTGTGTGTGCCCACTGTCCTTTGTATTCATAGGGGAGGGCACTGCCAGCAGCCATCTATCTGAGTGTGGGGGTGTTCCTGGGAGGCCCAGCCCAGCGACAAAGTTGCGAGCACATGTGGGCCTGTGTGTGTGGCCCACACCTGCGTTCCACTCTGGCTGCAGCTGCTCGCTTAGGACATGGAAGGGGATGTTTGGAAATGATGCACGGGGACGTTTTTGCTCATCACAGTGACTGGGAGGCCTTACCAACGTTGAAGGTCTGGGCGCCAGGGGCACTAAACATCTTGCAATGCTTGGGGCATCCTGCACCATGAAGAAATGTCCTGCCGCAACAGCAGATGGTGCCAACATAAATAAGCACCCCGCCAATCTGTCATAAGACCTGGCTCCACTCTGGGAGCCCCATCTGGGCAGACCCCATTCCTCCATCATTCCGAAACATATTTAGACCTGTTCCGTGGCTGCGGGGGTGAGACCAGCATGGGGCTCTGAATACAAGTTGTGCCCCTGCCCTGGGCTGTCCTGGCTTCCTGGGTTCCTCCGCCCTCAGCTGGCAGCTCTCCAACGTGTGACTGGGGCCATGTAAAACCCTTCAGCCGGGCCAGCCCATCCCCCATCTGAAAGTCAGAGGAATATGGATGTACCTACTGAACAGACACTTATGTCACCCACTGTCCCAAGTGCTTTACAAATACTCAGCTCCTGAATTTTCAGTACAACCCTGTATGTTGGGTATTATGATAATCCCAGTCTTACAGATGAAGAAACTAAGGCACAGAGGAGTTAAGCAACTTGCCCAAGGCCACCTCTCTGGTGATAGACATATCCAGGAATCAACCCAGGCCGAACCCATGCTCTGACCGCTGTGCCTTCCTCTGCTGTGGAGTCTGAGCTCTGTGCACTTGAGAAATGCACCTGGATTTTAGCCTCAGAAGACAGGGGGAAAGGCTCCAGGCTCAGCTAGGCTCCAGGCGATCTGCACCGGGCTGGGAGGCTGGGTGCAGCCTGCCTTTTCTGAGCCTTGAGGGGGGAGCCCAGACCACTTGGTGCAACTGGGAGAGGACGGGAAAAGAAGTCTTTCTCCAGGTTATCAAAGTGACAGCCATAGCGATGGGGGAGAGAGAGAGAGCCGTCTATTAGCTGTCTTCAGACACCAGGTTCAGACACAACATCCCACCAGCATCCATGATGGAGGAGCTGGTTGGGGTTTCCAGGAATGAGTGATGACACTGGGGTGTGGCTGATGGGGGCGTTGGGGAATTGGAGGCTGGGAAATGCAGCCCCATGGGGCGTCTCTCCCTTCCCACCACACCCGCATCCCTGCGGGCTGTAGCCAGCGCCCCATTCTTTGTGGGCAGCCCACCCTGGCTGAGACTTAGCAGAGATGCTGCTGTGCCTTTTCCCAACACAGAAGGACAAAGCCCAAAGCCTCTGTCAGGCTTAATCAGCATGATCACATTTTCCCTGGGTTTTGGCCAGAAGGAGCATTTGAACTTCTCATCAGGGGTTGGAGATGACGTCCAGGAGTGTCATTTACTGAGAACAAAGGAACTCCTGATTGCATTTCCATTTAAGGTTTAGACTGCCTTGGGAGTGCTTGGCTTTTCCTCCAAAGCACCACTGCCTCCTTCTTTCCCTGGCAAGGGGAATGGAGACGAGAGGGTGTGCCATCGGCCTAAAGCATTGGAAGCCCAATTGCATATTTTGCATGTTATCTGCAAGATGTGTCTTCCTCTCCAAATGCTCAGAAAACCACCCAACTCTTCTTCCTTCTGCCTTGTTATTGTCTGCTTGTGCCTCCCCTGACACCCACATGCCAGTTCCCTTCGGGGTAAGCTGGTTTGACCCGGTCTGGAGAAGAAAATTGTGCCTGAGTATACACTGGGCGGCTGGGTGAAGGCGACAAGGGCACCATTGCCAAGGTTAACATTTTTTGGCTTCTGAATTTTGGACACCACTTCTGACAGATAGCCTGACACCCAGTCTTCCTGGGGGCTCGAACCACAGGTGGTGTCCTGCTCTCCCAAACTCTCTCTGCAGAGATGAAGGGGCACCAGCTGAGGGCCAGCCCCTCCCCAGCCTTGTGTGGGTAAATCTGGTGTGGAGGGAAATTACCCAGTTGCTTAACCACCTCCCCCTACACACGTACACACACTCATCCGGTGGGGCGGGCAGGCTCTGAGTTGTTGAACTTGGCCCTGGCTTGTCCCAGGAATGGTGAGCACCAAGTCAGCACCTGTGTCGAGGCTTTTTACCAGGCTGCCTATTGATTGTTGATCCTCTAGTTTGAGAACAAGTCAGAGCAGGCCAGACCCACCGGTCTGTGAGCACCTGGTAAAGTCTTTCTTGGACAGTGCTTTTCCAAAGCTGATTCCTGCCAGGTCTCTGGCTCTGCCAGCAATCCCCAGGGAGGCCAGCAGGTGCCTTGTCCACGTGGGCTTTGCAGCTGGATTGATCCTTTGCCCAGCTGCTCCCCAATGCAAGCCTGAGAGCAAAGTTGCTTGGCACCCCCAGCCCTCCAGGCCTACCTCCAGCTGTCCAGGTGTGTCCAGAGCAGAGAGTTCCTTGTAACAGGGGCTCAGGGATCAGGATTATTTTCCCTCTTTGGCCTTTGAGGGTTTTCTCCTAGGGACCCTGTCACCATTTGCTTCTTGTAGGGAAATTGCCAGAATAGGAGGAGCTTCCCTCTACTTAGCGTGTGGGACGGGGAAGGCTGTGGGACATGGCACCAGGCAGGCCTTGGAGACAGGGGTCCAAGTCCCGGTTTGCCCTTCCCCCACCTAGTGTCCATTGGAAGCCCCTCTCCCCTCTGGACTGTGCAGGTGTGGGACCAGATCAGTGGCCATCAAACTTTGCCTGCAACCCACAGTAAGAAATGCTTTTTACGTAATAACCCAGTACTCACACATGGTTTCACAAACCAACACTTGTCTTCACTACCTGTTTTGCGCTCTAATAGTTTATATTCCAGTCCATTTTATTCTATTCTATTTTTTTTAATGGTGGCCACAATCCACTATGTTGGTTTCACAGTCCATGATGCGTCACAACCTGCAGTTTGACACACAATATATCAGATGATGGCTAAAATTCTATGAGCACTTCGAGGAGTGAATCCAGAAGTAGGATTGTGGAGGGTGGCGGAGCGGGGGGACGGATCCCATAGCTGCTGGCTTTTCCCAGTCAGGAGCCTTGACTGACCCTTTCTCTCTTCCCCTGTCCAGATCTACAACGGGACCCTCAAGCGGGAGCCTGACAACAGGCGCTTCAGCTCCTACAGCCAGATGGAGAGCTGGGGCCGCCAGTACCCCCGAGGCAGCTGTGCCACCGGCGCGGGCAGCGACATCTGCTTCATGCAGAAGATCAAGGCCAGCCGCAGCGAGCCCGACCTCTACTGTGACCCGCGGGGCACCCTGCGCAAGGGCACGCTGGGCAGCAAGAGCCAGAAGTCCGTCCAGAACCGCTACAGCTTCTACAGCACCTGCAGTGGCCAGAAGACCACCAGGAAGTGCCCCGTGCACCCGCCCTCCTGCAACTCCAAGCAGGACCCAGTGTGTGTCCCGCCCATATCATGCAACAAGGACATGTCCTTTGGCCACTCTCGGGCCAGCTCCAAGTGAGTGCTGCTAAGCTGGGGTGGGGGCCGGGGCAGGGCTGGGAGCCAGGTGCTCTCTGCCAGGGGAGCTCCAGGGACGAAGGGAAAGACACAGCCTCCATCCTCACGGAGTCCCTAGTCTCTGCCCTTGGGGAGTCTCTGACCAGGAATTCGCAGTATGAAGGGGGAACAGACCCAGACACTAAAACTAACAGGTTAAGTATGTAGACTTCAAAGCATCACAGATTATGAACAGAGGGAGGCTACTCAGAGAAGGTGATCTAGGCCAGACGTTCTCGAAACAGTCCTCAGGCGAGCAGCATCGACCCGGGAACTCGTTGGAAATGCTAATTCTCGGGCCCCACCCAGACCCATTGACTCGGAAACACTGGTAGAGGGGCCCAGGAATGTGAATTTTAACCAGCCCTCCAGGTGGCTGGGGCTCGCTCTAGCGACAGAGCCTCTGGTGGTGGGGGTGTAGATGTCCATCCGTGTTCGCGAAGAGCAGTGGACTGTGCCGTGGTGTAGAGACGGCAGTGGGGCCATGCTCCAAGGAATGTGGCCGGTAATTCTAAAGACAATTAGGACAAATAGACTAAAATAAAATAAAGCTGAGGGGCACAGTGTAGAGCTAAGGGACGGAGCACGCATCCTGTAAATGTTGACGAACCATCACCCATTGGGGTGAATGAGACAAAAAGGGTGTCCTGTGGGCCTACCCTCCAGGGCTCAGAGCCCCATGAACCTTTGAACTGTTGCTTTAAAAATTTTATTGTAACATATATACAACTTAGGTTTCCATTTTAACCACTTTCAAATATATAATTCAAGGGAGTTAAATACTGTCACACTGTTGTGCTACCATCACCACTATCCTTTCCCAAAACTTTTGCATCACTCCAAATAGAAACTCTATACAATTTAAGCATTAACTCCCCATTCCCTACCCCAACCCCAGCCCCTGGTAACCTGTATTCTAGCTCTGTAAATTTCCTTATTCTAATTTTTTTCTAAAAGTGAGATCATACAATATTTGTCCTTTTGTGTTTGGCTTATTTCACTCAACGTGATGTTTTCAAGGTTCATCCATGCTGTAGCATGTATCAGAATGTAATTCCTTCTTAGAGCTAAATAATATCCTATTGTATGGATGGGCCACATTTTTTAAATCCATTCATCTGTTGACAGATACTTGGGTTGCTGCCACCTTTTGGCTATTGTGAATAATGCTGCTACAGACATTGGTGTATAGATAACAGATAACCATTGAGTCCTTGCTTTCACTTCTTTTGGGTCTATGCCTAAAAGTGGGATGCTGGGTCCTATGGTAATTCTATACCAAACCCAATGATCACTGTTATTCATTTATTTGGCAACTATTTATTGAGCACCTACTATGTGTCAGGCTCTGTGGTAAGTGCAGGAGCTTCAGTCATGAATGAGAGAGGCCAGACCTGTCCTGCAGCTGCAAGAGCTCCATTAACCACTTCTCACAGAGCCTCAAGAGCTTCACATTCTTTACCTCTCATCTTCCCAGCTCCTTGGAGCTGGGCACTTGTGTTCCTCAGGAAGAAACTGAGCACAGGGATGTTAAGAAGCCTGCTTGAGGCCGCACAGCTGACACTGCTCCTGTGTGTTCCCTATGCATACCACAGTGTTCTTCAAATAAGCAGAACCCCATTGTACTTTATCCCAACTTCTTGAAGACTGTAAGGTACATTCAGGATGATTTGGAGAAGGACTCAGAGACCTCCCTCTTAGAGACTGATCAGGCTAGCATCTGGGCCTGGCTCATTGCCCCAAACCAGAGGCCCCGAAAGAGGATAGGATCTAGGTGAGGTGTGGATGGGGTGAGTGACAGGCCGTTAAGAGGTGACATTGGACTGACGGATGCAGGGCGACATTCTCTCGATCCAGGGTAGGGATGCTACTGACTCAGAACTAAGGAGATATGCCCCTTGACTGATTTTCCCAGAAATGGAGTTGGGCTGCCAAAACTAAAACCACAGATATTTATTGAACACCTACTACGGGAAGACAGTCGGCTAATAAAATGAAGAGAGGGCTCTTTCTATAAATGTTGGGAGGATATGGAATGAGGAAGAGTCGCAGGAAGCTCTGCCTGCTGCCCTCAAGGAACCCTAAGTCTCTGTTTGGAACCAAAATACAGACTTGTGAAAAAGCTGCCTGTAGATAAATACCATGGAGGCCTGAGGGGTTCTTAGAAGAGGGATTTTTGTCTCCCTGGGAAGTCCTCACAGAAGTGGGACCTCGGCAGGACCTGTGGGGTGATTAGGATCACCTGGGAAGTAAGGAGAAAGCAGGACATTCTAGACACGGACTCAGGGCCGTTCTGATCAGTGGAGAGAGCAGACCTTCTGGAGTAGATCCTTGTCGGGGCTGGGGATTGTACAAGACATGAGAATGCCAGAGTACTAGGTTAAGACCTGAAATTTCTGGCTTTGTGATTCAAAAAGTTGACTATAACCATTTCATATGGTTCAGTCTAACCTTTGCATATCAGTCAAAACCATTTAAATGTGAACCTGTGGAATGGAGAATCCACTGACAATTTTTTAGCTGGGGAACAACACAGTGAACAGAGTTTTAGGGCGGCTACTCTGCCAAGACTGTTAGATGGGGAGCTCGGCAAAGAGGGCCATTTGGGAGGCTGATGCTGATGCCCCATGGGAGTGATCATGTGGGTAGGAAGGTGGTGGCAGTAGAAAGGAATTGTAAGAATTTTTGCATAAGAAGAGTCAGCTGGAATGGGGCAGACGGATGGATGGATGGATGGATGGATGGATGGGCAGATAGATAGGCTCTTCTATTTTCCCTATAGCAGGTACAACTGGGAAAGAGATGGCAGGGTGGGTCAGGAGTTCCCCCTCAGGGAACAGGGCAGTTTTTACTCAGTGCAAAGGGAACTTTCCTGCTTGAGTATTAACCAGGGTCTCATTACATTCAATGTTCTCACATTGGGGAAATCCAGTGGGTGAACCTTTCCCTCCTCTGGGAATACAGGGGTATTCTCCAAGTGGGCCTGAGGCTGCCTTGTTCTGGTTCTCTGGAAGGCAGGTGAAGCTGTGGCAATTTGAACGTTCAAAGGGAAATTCTGAGCCTCCTCACACAGGGATCCCAGCCCACCCTGTGTAACCCACCCCTACTGTCCCATTCCTTCCAGAATCTGCAGTGAGGACATTGAGTGCAGTGGACTGACCATCCCTAAGGCTGTGCAATACCTGAGCTGCCAGGATGAGAAGTACCAGGCCATCGGGGCCTATTACATCCAGCACACCTGCTTCCAGGATGAGTCTGCCAAGCAGCAGGTAACTGGCTGCACACCTTTCTCCCTGATAGACCTGGGCAGGGTCTGGGTGTGTCAACTTGAACTGCATTTAGAGAATGGGTGGGAGCATTTGCAGTTGGCTCCTTCTCACTCTGCCCAGCTACTTGGGGAGAGGAGAATGTTTGCCATTGTCCAAGGTCAGGGCTGAGCATCTTAACCCTCTGTGCAAAGCAAAGCCCTCTGGGTGAATGGATATTGCCTCACAGATGTGGAGCCAGGTGTTCTTCCTCCACTGGTCATGGAAGAGACACTTCAGCAACAGCCATGGGTTCAACAGTTATCCCTTCCTCCAGTTCCATTAAAGAGTGTGACTCTGCGTCCTTCAACTCTACATCCTTAAACTCCCCCCTCCCATCCCTTTTCTCTCCTTCCTCTTCCTCACCCCTCTCTCCCTCTCCCTCTCCTCCTCACCTTCCCTGTCTGTCTGTCTCTCCTCTTTCTCTCTCTCTCTCTCTCTCACACACACCATCTCATGATCCCCTCTCTCATCAGACGTCTCTAGTGGAAAACATGGCTTGTTTGCATCTCCCAAGTTTGGTTGGCAGGGAGAACACCCACAGAACTATGCAATTCAGCCCAGAGATGGAAGTGGTTTCCTAGAGAGTCCAGGAGTAGTTTGCATCAAACCAAAAGAGAAAGAGTTTCCTTGAGAGGGTCTCCCTTATGTCTGTGTTCTGCTTCAGAATTTTTTAAATGTATGTATACATCCATTTTCTCATCTGATCCTCACCACCATATCCAGAGGGGGTAAGTAGGGCTCAGGGATGAAAGTGGTTTGCTGAGGGTCCTCCAGAAAGGATGTGGAGGAGCTGGGATCTGAACCTAACTCCTTTCTCTCCTGGTCTGCCATTTACCATGACCTCGCACTGCTTATTAATTTGGATTGACTTGGATGTTTCTAAACTGAAAGTTGGGGTTTTTTTTTGCTCTGAAAACCGGGCGACATGGCCTTCCCTGTTTCTGCAGGTGTTTCATTTGGGAGGCATCTGCAAGCTAGTGGATCTCCTCCGCAGCCCCAACCAGAACGTCCAGCAGGCCGCGGCCGGCGCCCTGCGCAACCTGGTGTTCAGGAGCCCCCCCAACAAGCTGGAGACCCGCAGGCAGAACGGGATCCGTGAGGCCGTCAACCTCCTGAGGAGAACCGGGAGCACTGAGATCCAGAAACAGCTGACGGGTAAGGACACCTGGCCATGGAGAGCCAGGATGGGGAGGTGTGCAAGGCTGCTGGCCCCTCAGGCTATTGTCCTGAGAGCCCCATGGCACTGGCTTTGGCCAGGTTGGTAGTGTACAGGTGGTGACTATTCCCCCAGGAAGTCAAGGTCTTTTTGAGGATGGAAGGCAAGAGTGCAAGGCTGATGTTCAGGCAGAGTTCACATTCAGCCGGCCCTGGGATTTGAAGATGATGGGAAAATGTAGAGTATCATATGTGGATAAGGGTTAACAAGTCTTAAGCACTCATCCTGGGTCCAAAACCCATGCTTAGTGCTTCAGTGGGGGGTCACAAGAGGTAGAATTCACCTCGAAGACCTCACATTGGACCAGGAAGATGAGACCGTGTACAGAGTAACAACAGATAAGCATTTCTGGAATAACTTTCAGATGGCAAATAGAGAACGTTAGAAGATTCTGATGCTGAAATGTATAGTGAAAGCCATTGATCAAGCAAGTGTTTTTTGATCACCGTCCATGTGCCGACTTTTGACCTAAATAGAGAACTCTAAGATGTTCTCTGCGGTCCAGTTGGGACCTTGAGAAATGGACTCCTGAAACAATGAGATGAGAGCTTTGCTAAACCTGATGTTCCTGGGAGGAGGTGTTCCAGGAGGGCCCACCTGCTAGAGCCCAGGCGGGGGTCTGCGGCAGGCTCACTCTCCCCCACCCCCAGGGCTGCTCTGGAACCTGTCTTCCTCGGACGAGCTGAAGGGGGAGCTCATTACTGATGCCCTGCCCGTCCTGGCCGACCGCGTCATCATCCCCTTCTCGGGCTGGTGCGACGGCAACAGCAACATGCCCACGGAGCTGGTGCATCCCGAGGTCTTCTTCAACGCCACGGGCTGCTTGAGGTGAGCCAAGAGGAACATGGGGTCTTCCTGTCCCCGCCTGAGACCCTCCCCCTGGGCAGCCCCTTCTCAGCTGACATTTAACCAAGCCAGAGAACGTAACAGAAGCTGGGGCTGACCCTTCTGGGCCGGCTGTGAGACCCGGTGGGTCCCAGGCACCCCTGACTTCCCTGGATCTGCGTACGGCCTGGGATCCTCCAACCTTTGGAGGGAACTTGGAGGCCATCTTTGGAATCTAATAGTGGAAAGGCCTGGATCAGAATATTCAAACGGATCCAACCATCTCCCCCTCCTCCAGCACCCCCCGAATGCATTTCTTATACCATCTTGGAGAATTTTCTTTTAGACAAGTCCACTGATTGGCTGCTAATGAGCCATCTTCCAGCTATGGCACTAAGCAATTTGCTGTATTTGTTGACTGGAAGATGCCCCCTTGCCCAAAGTTTCATGAGTTCCACATCAGGGTGTGGCAAGTCCCGTGGAGCTATTGAGGGAGGGAATCTGGGTGTGCTCATTCTAGAAGCAAAGACTTACAAACTGGGAGGTGCACACAGAGATGGGAGGGTGGAGCAAGCTCCCCTTTGGGGTCATCCCTTGCTGTAATGGGGTTTGTCTTCCCCATCTCCTGAGAGTGCTCCCTGCAGAGTGGGGGTACAGTGGGCATGTGCTCCTGTCTTGACTTGCACTCCTCCCTGAAGCCTCCCCACCAGCTTCCAGTGGGAGCCTCTGGGGAGCAGGGAGCTGGGGGGAGGAACGGCCTGTGTAATTAAGGACTTTATGGGACTGCAGTCCGGCTGGGAGGAACCAGGCAGGTGGGCCCAGCCTGCTTGGGCATGAGCCTACTGCGGGGGGCAGACTCAGCTTTGGTGGGGAGGGTGCCTCTGGCCCAGCCCCGGGTCAGCTCCGATCTCATCAGGGACCCCAGCACCCAGCAGAGCTTCCTCCTGCCCTGAAGAGGTGAGAGGCAGGAGCTTCCAGCCCCACTGGCAAGACAGTGCCTTGGGCTGTCAGCTGCAGTGGAGGTCTTGACAGCCATAAAAGTTCCAGAACCAAGGACTGAGAGCACAGAAAAGAGGGTAGAAAAGAACGAGGCTCCAAGAGGACCCCATCTCAGCCTCAGCTAGGGCTGGGCGGAATTGAACTAGATGGTTTTCTTTCTTTCCTTCTTCCTCATTTCCTTTTTCCTCTTTGCTCCTTTCCTCTCTTTCCTTCTTCCTTCCTCCCTGCCCCTCCAACCCAACCTCTAACGCCTGCCCCATCCTCCCTGCCCATCCCTCCCCCTCCTGTTCTCCTCCCTGCCTGCCCCCTCGTCCCTCCTTTCCCCTGTCCCCCCACCCTCTCCGCTCTCTCCCTCAGGAACCTGAGCTCGGCCGACGCTGGCCGCCAGACCATGCGAAACTACCCGGGGCTCATTGACGCCCTGGTGGCCTACGTGCAGAACTGCGTGGCCGCCAACCGCTGCGACGACAAGGTGAGAGGTGGCCGCCCAGCACCCACCCCACCCCACGCCCTCCTCTGTCCAGGGCCCGAAGGCCCTGGCCCCTGGCCCCCTCACAGGGCAGCTCCTCAGGGCAGCTCCTTCGACTCCAAGTCCTGACAGTTTTCCCCCCAGATGCCACGAGTCAGGTCTGCACTTTCGGGGTCCGTATGAGGTTTGGCCTGGTGGTAGGACAGGAGCATGAGGGCTGGGACAGAGCGAGGGGACACCTGGATACAGAGTGCTTTGACCTCACAGGTTTCTCGGGCAGACACAGCGGTGCTTAAAGGTGCAGGCTCAGAGCCAGCCTGCCCGGGACAGGCCCCCACCCAGTGCTGAGCAAGTGTGGACATTTACTTAACCTCTCTGTTCCTCAAATGGAGAGGATCATAACGCCCACCCTATGGGCTGTTGTAAGGATTCAGTCAGTTACTGAGCAAACCACATAGAGGAATGCCTGACCCAGAGCAAATGCTCAGTGAACACTGGCCGCCTCTGTTGGTACCATGGAGCCCATCCCCCAGCTCTGATGGCTGCACCCTGGTGCTTTCTCCCACTGCCTCTCCAAACAGCCATGGGCAGAGCCATCCTCCTGCCCCCACTGCACCTTTGGGCACACTGGCACAGACAGACGGAAAGGGAAAATCATGGTGTGAAGATAAACTGAAAGCTGAGATGTTTCCACTGTGGCAGGACAGGGGCCGGCAGTGGGACTTTTAGAAACTAACCAAGTAGGATAGTGAGGACAGGCAGCCCCCAGTAATCTCCTGTCCTCCCCGTCAGGAGCAACGATGGGGGCCCAGGAAAGAACCTTGTGGCATGGCCGCTCAGCCTGGCCCCTGCATGCAACAGGCTTTCCTCTGGGGGGAACACCCCCCACGACACGTAGCCCGGGACCCTGAAAGTCAGCGTCCCGCAAACCTCAGCAGGCCAAGCCCCGTTAGGAGGAAAAGTCTGTTGTCCCAAAGCCAGCCTGGGAGGCTCACCAGAGGAAGATGGGGGGATGTGGTGGCCGCTGCTCTTGGGAGCTGAGTGCCCCATCTCTCTGTGTAGACTTTGGGTGGTTTGACACTTTTCATATGGGGTATTTGATATTGGAGGCGATGAAAAGAGGGCATGGTAGGGCAGTGGGGACAAGGTGACTTTTGAACCCAAAAGATACTGGGGCTGTTTCTGAAGGGGTTTGTGCCAGGAAGAGGGCGAGTTCTTCACCATCCCAGGCTGCCCATCAGCACACCACCCATAGCATTAAGATCAGTAGCCACTGCCTATTGAGTCCTACTGTGTGCCCGGCTCCATGACGGATATTTCCATCGTCGTCCCACAGCCCAGTGAGGTTGGTGGTTTTAGTCCCATTTTACAGAAGAGGAAACTGAGGCCCAGCAAGGTGAAGCGAGTGACTCAAGTTTACACAGCCAGGAAATGAAAGAGCTGGGATTCAAACCCAGGTCCTGGGAAGTGTTACTGGGAGGCCTTCAGACCTGTCAGCCCCGTGCTCATGTCCTGCCGGGTCAGGGTGCCACCCAAGGTGCCTGCCCCTCTCCTGTTAGTTAGGGCGGGGAGCCCAGGAGCCCGCCGGGCGCTGGGCAGAGGCTCAGGTGCTGGCTTCTGCTCGGCCCCCAGTCCGTGGAGAACTGCATGTGCATCCTGCACAACCTCTCCTACCGCCTGGATGCCGAGGTGCCCACCCGCTACCGCCAGCTGGAGTACAACGCCCGCAACGCCTACACGGAGAAGTCCTCCACCGGCTGCTTCAGCAACAAGAGCGACAAGATGATGGTGAGCGCAGAGCCCGCGCCCGCCCCTCCGAGCTCTCCCCCAGGGCCGCTGCCTCATCCGCACTCTGCCCTCTGGCCTCCTGGAGCCTGAAACCAGCCCTGGGGGCCCGAGCCCAGCCCGAAGCATGGCCTTGGGGTTGTGTGCGCTGTGGGTGCAGGCTAGAGGACATTCCGTGCTGCGTGCAGAGGGGGCCCAGACCCCCCAGAGGTCAAAAGCACCAGCCCTCTGTTTGCAGGCCCGGCCGCTCTTGCTGTCTGATGGGTAAAGCCTTCCCTCGCCCTTCTGCCTTTCCCTTGGAGGACTTAGGGACCTCCGGAACCCTCATCCCTCTCCCCTTGGTTCTCCTGCTCCCCGCGCCCTCCCAGGCTGTCCCAGAGGCAGAAGGGAGCTGTGGAGGGTGGCTAGGCTCCCTCCCCTGGCGGGAGCGTGCTGGAGGCCAGCCCCTTGGCCACCCCATTGACCGAGGGAGCCTCAAGCTCAGGGTCTGAGGCCAGGAGGGGAGGCAGCATCACCCAGCTGGAGGCCGCCCGGGCCCACAACTTCCCGGGACCCCGGCAGTGCCCTCTGCCTGCCTTGGAGACAGAGCTGGAGTCGCCTGGCCTCTTCCTCTGCCGCAGTACACAGGGTTCCGGGGTGCAGCGGGGCGGCCCTTCTCCACCAAGGCAGGTCCCTGCTCAGTCCCTCCCACCCAGGAAGCAGGACCTTGAGGTTGGGGTCAGAGGGCTTGAGTCAGGCCCCCCTCCAGGCACCCCCCTGACCTGCTCTTTCTCCCCAGAACAACAACTACGACTGCCCGCTCCCTGAGGAGGAGACGAACCCCAAGGGCAGCAGCTGGCTGTACCACTCCGATGCCATCCGCACCTACCTGAACCTCATGGGCAAGAGCAAGAAGGACGCCACGCTGGAAGCCTGTGCCGGTGCCCTGCAGAACCTGACCGCCAGCAAGGGGCTGGTGAGCGGCGCCCCCTGCCCCGCTGCAGCTCTCCAGGCTCCACCTCGCGGGCCGGGCTCTGTCCCCTGCTTCTCCCAGGCCTGAGTCCTGTAAAACGTACCCGCTTCAAGCTTCGCTCTGCAAACACGTGTAGGAGGCCTGGCAACCCGAGGCCCTGGGCTAGGCCCGGGGAGGTGATGATGGAGCGGGGGTGCCCCTCCCTCCAGAACTCACCGCAGGGCCCCCGCCGGAGGTTCCATCTGCACCCACAGAGACCCCTGCCCTGTGCCGGCCCTCCCAGGCTGTGGGCCTGGGGTGGGGACAGGCATAGGGAGTGTGTTTGTGGTCGGGGAGCCTTCCACGGGTTGAATTCACAGGTGGAAAGAGGGTCTGGGGAAGGGGTGTGTCGGGCAAAGGTGGGTCAGTGTGGAGGCACGAAGGTAGGGGTGCGGCCGGAGGAGGCCTGTTTGCCATCCGGGAAGGGTTTCTACGGGGAGAGCGGCCACTGATCTTCAGCTTTACTCAGGACGAGAGGAAAGCGGGTGGCAGCAAGACCGAGGGTAAAGAAGAAATTTCTGGACTGTGAGGCCGTGAGGCTGAGGTCTTAGCACCAAGCCCACCTGCGTCAGGGTAGGCGTGGGGTGGCCTTGTTGCGTTGAGGCCCAGAGGAGCTGACCCACCTCTGGGGTCCTTGGCTGGTATCTCCAGGCAGGCCTGGGCCCTCTCGTGTCCGTCTCTGTGGTCCACGCTTCTCCCTGAGCCAGCTCTTGAGCAGGTGCTCGATACGTGTTCATGGAGGTAAAAGAAGTTGGAAGATGGTCACATCTTCTTTAATTTCCAAACGCCTCCAACCACATGGCTTCTTGTGAGCAGATGCTGGAGCAGAGGTGACGGAGGCAGAGCTGAGCCTAAGGGCCTGCAGAGAGGCATCTGGCCCGTCTGTTAGTCTGGAAATTGACCCTGGGTCGCCCAAGGGCGGAAACATCGCAGGCCCTCAGACTTCGCACTTGCTACCCAGCTGGGCTCCAGGCCCACCCAGGGAGGTGCATTTTAGCCTGTTCTGTAGATGCCCGAGGGCGAGGACATTTTTATCTCCCCACCAGAGCCTCCAATGCAAAAGGGAAAAAGTTCCGAGGTTTCTTTATTTGGGGTTCCTGGCCCCTCTTCTGCTTGCCACGGGCCTGGGAAGCCGCAGGCCAGGTCCTCACTTGGTCCTTCTTTCTCAGATGTCTAGCGGCATGAGCCAGTTGATCGGGCTGAAGGAGAAGGGCTTGCCACAAATTGCCCGCCTCTTGCAATCTGGCAACTCGGATGTGGTGCGTTCTGGAGCCTCGCTCCTAAGCAACATGTCCCGCCACCCTGTGCTGCACAGAATGATGGGTAAGTGCTGCCTTTGTGGTGTCGGGACCACCCATCTCTCCTCCCCTTCTAGACAGGACTCGGCAGACCCCCCAGTTTCCAGTGTCTGGGTCTCTAACCATCCCCTGGGCTGAGCACTCCGGGGGGGCTGGGAGGCAGGCCAGCCGTGAAGGATGGGGAGCAGGTTGGCAGAGGTCCACTCTGGACCCCGAAGCCCCGAGCTGGAGCTGGCGTAGCCCCATGACGGGCCATCCTGCCTGGAGCGTGAGTGAGCGCAGTCCAGGACTGTGGCCCCAGAGGGAATCCGCCAGCCGCTCTTTTGCTCCGTCATCCCGACCCATGGCCCCTACTCCTTCTCCCAGGAAACCAAGTGTTCCCGGAAGTGATCAGGCTCCTCACCAGCCACACTGGCAACACCAGCAACTCCGAAGACATCCTGTCCTCGGCCTGCTACACCGTGAGGAACCTGATGACCTCGCAGCCGCACGTGGCCAAGCAGCACTTCTCCAGCGGCATGCTCAACAACGTCGTCAACCTGTGCCGCAGCAGGTGGGGGAGCGGCCGGCCGCCTCACCCCCCAGCAGGCAGCCGCTGCGCTCAGGGCCGGGGCAGGGGCCGGGGAGGGTGGGGAAGGGAAGGCCCAGGAGCCGGGCACGCTTTGGAGCTAAGGGCCCAGCCTCCAGGCCTTGGGGCTGCATTCAGCAGACAGACACACAGGGGTCCCTGGTCCTCAGAGGGCCAGCAGGAGGCAGGGCACAGCAGCGAGTGGGGACATAGTTCTGCTCCATGGGGCTCTCCTCCCAGGGCAAGGGCTGGGGGCAGGAGTGGGAGAGCACTGCCCCTCAAGGCCGCCCCGAGCAGAATCCTGGGGTGCCTTGAGATGGGCAGGGCAGGGGGCTGTGCCCACTATGTAGAGTGATCATCGCTCACCGCACCCAGTGGGGCCCCCCTCAGCACCCCAGGGCCCCCCACATCTCCAAGTCCTCGAGGTGGGGTCGGGAGGGAGGAGGGTATGCTGTCTTATGCCCCTGGAATCTCACCTCACAAGTGACCTTCCCGTCCGCCCAGTGTCTCCCCCAAGGCTGCAGAAGCTGCCCGCCTCCTGCTGTCGGACATGTGGTCCAGCAAGGAACTGCAGAGTGTCCTCAGACAGGTAAGAGCCTATGCCATTTACCCCTCCAGCTCGGCTCTGCCTCACTTTCCCTGGCCTGGAGTCCAGGAGGATCCAGGAGGAGGAGGCAGGGTTGGAGAAACAACGTGCATGGCAATGAAAGGGATGAACGCTTGCAACAGAGCTCTAGGCTTTGGGATCCCGGAGGGCATCTGAGCACAAGGAGGGCAGAGGATATCAAGGAAATGGACCAGGGGCTTGGGGTGAGGAGGGTCCTGCAGGAACAAACTGAAAAGCAGGGTGGACAAAAGACACACAGTTCATTGGGAGGCCTGATGTGTGCTTTTGCTGAAAAGATAGGTTTGGGCTAAATTACAAAACCCCTTTAATTTCAGGGGGCTTTTGCCTTTGGTACTGGGGAGCCATTGAGGGTCTCGATTAGAGGGTTTCATGATCAAAGCAACACTTTGGAAAGACTTAACTCCACACCAGTGTGCAAGGCAGAGTGGACCGAGAGCCCCCGTGGGCTACTGCACATGTCCGGGGCGACCTTTGCCTCCTCTCTGCCCTCCATGCCCACAGCCTCCTCAATCACTAAGGTGATCGATGAAGGTCATGCTGGCCCTTCTTTCCCATCCCTGTATCGGCCATTCTTGGACTGAGACATGGGCAGCGGTGAATATGGAAGTAAAAGACAAGGGGTGGACAAAACGGAACAGCCGTGACGTTGGAGCTTTAGCGACACTGTGGTTACATCAGCAGACACTGATGCATTGGGGAGGGGTCAAGAATGCCTTTGAGGGAGGAGAAAGAAGAGCCCAATGTGGAGAGGCTGAGTGGAAAGAATTGGGTGGGCGTCCAGGCAGCATGTGGCACGGGGCCCTGGGGGCGAGCCCAGAGCTGCCTCGAGGTTTCGAGCGTTCAGGTGGGTGAAGCCATGAGCACAGCAGGGCTGGCCACGTCGTGGTGGGCGGTTAAGTCTCGAGAGGCCCGGGTGGAAGTGGAGAAGTGCTCCTAGCAGAGAAAGGACCAGGGAAAGAGGGAGAACTGTGAGGGGGGGGCAGGAAGGGGCTGAAAACCTTACCGGAAGAGCTGGGCAGCAGCGCCTTGTGCTACTGGGGAGGCAAAGAGGAGAGAAGCTGGGAAGGCCCTGGACTGCTGATTCAGATGTCACCAGCCACCTTGGAAAGCACCGCTGGCCAAGCCAGGGGAGCCCGAGGGAGTGACTGCAGCGGGTGGGAAGGGAGGAAGTGGGGGCTGGGAGGAGAGGCCGCTCGCCTCGGTTTGGACTGGAAGGATAGGGGACAAAAGAGGGGAGGGGGTAGGAAGAGACCTGTTTAGAGACCAGGGGCTCTGGGCATCTTTGTTGTGAGAGAAGAGGCTGTGGACTGAGGAAAGGACAAGGAAGGAATGGAGGAGGAGGAAGACTGGGGAACCAGACGGGTCTTAGAAGATCAGGAGAGGCCTGAGCGAAAGGAGAGGAGATGCGGCGAGACGGAAGGAGGAAGAGCTCTGCCTCTAATAGAGCAGGAGGGACGAGGACAGAGGCCCATGGGGCCGCTGTGGACACGCATGGCTGGGAAACTGAGGACCACTGCAAATAGAGGAACTTGTCCTCCATTTGACAATCCAGTGCTCTTTTCCTACAACACCGCTCTGAGGGTGGGCTTGGCCAAGTGAAAGCCAAGTGGGGGTGAGGCAGGTAAGGACTGATTGAGAGCCGCCTGAGCTGTGTGATGGGTTGAGGGTCAAATTCACCTCCAAGCAAAGACCACTCCCAGTCTAAGACATTCTTACTATGCTCTCAGTGGGAAGTCCCTCTGTGCAGTGCACTTGGGAACCAGTGTCCGCATTTGTTGCATCTCTCCCTCTAGCGTGCTTGACAACAGCCTTGACATGACCCAGGCTGGTGCTTCTGTCCCCAAAGCACCTTCACCTCCATCGTTCTTTGGGTTAGCATAACCACAGGAGAGGCCGACTAACGTGGCTATGAGCATTTTGCAGGAAAGAGAATCAGGATCCAAGGATTTTGAGGGTCTTGATTCAATGAGAAACTAGACTAGAACCCAGAACTTCTTGCTCCTGGACTGTTTCCACCCAATTCAGCCTATCTGCAGGTGCGAGCAAACAAATCTGTAAGGGGGAAATGACATCATGTGATACATGTCCAAACGAGGCATGAATGGGGCTTTGCACCAGTTCCTATTTTGGATCCCGTGTGGCCTCTCCTCTCATGTTCCCACGGGGTGGGGAGAACTGACTTGTGCTCAGTCCTCAGAGCTCAGGGCTGACACCAGGAGATGCTTCCCAGGGGTCTCCAGCCGGGAGGAGCTTGGGGCCTGCAACGCAGTGGCTCCTCACTACAAGCACAGCACCTGCTCCTGCGTTTGAGGAATGCTGGGCACATCCTCCCTTCCCAAGAGCTCTTATCAGGATTAATAACAAGAAGAAGACGGGAATGTCCAGGGAAGAACAGCTTGCAACTTGAATCTGAATTTGATTGTTTTTCTGTTTAAAGAGTAATGAGTATGAGCCTCCATCTTCATACTTAGGTGCAGATTTCTGCAAATGTGAGTTGGGAATTCAAACGTGCCGGTAGAAGTCCAAATATGTTTCCCTAACTCATGGTACTAATGGCATTAAGTTTGGGTGCATGTGGAATTAGGCCAGTTTTAGCCCCAACTCACACACAGCGATCAGAGGGCGCCTTGGTCCAGGGAGCTCAGCAGAAGAGCCAGGGGCGGTGGGTCGAGTCTGAGAATGCCCTGGGAGGGCGGTCCCTGAGCCTGCAGGAAGCCCCACGCTGCTTCATCCTAGCACATGTCTCTCCCCTTGCAGCAAGGCTTTGATAGGAACATGCTGGGGACCTTCCCGGGGGCCAACAGCCTCAGGAACTTCACCTCCCGATTCTAAGAAGAGGCTGGCCAAGCAAGTTCAACTTGCAGGTAAGAATCGGCCGACTCCCAGGGCAGGCGGCGCCTCCAGGACCACTGCAACGAGCCCAGCCAGTCTCAAAGAGAAGGGCCAGGCCGTGCTCTCTGGGGATGCAAGAAGCATCCTTTGGCTGCATAGACAGCCTGGCTGTGACCAACCCAAGGGCTTTGAGAGCAGCTGTGTGGACTCCTCGGCCAGGGGGACATGGGCTGCCCCACCTTGGACATTAGAGATATGCAATATCTTGGTAGAATCAGCAGGGCCAGAAGTCCAACAGGGCTGCTGTGTACAATCGTGTAAGGTTGTGCACTGCACAACCCACGTGGTCCCATTCACAAGGTCTACGGTGTGAATGGCGCCTCAGAGTTAGACTTGTTCTGAGTTTGGGCATCTACAGCCCACTTACTTATCCTGTGGTTAATCCACTTTCCAGGCTCTGCTCCGTGCCTAGGTGTCACAGCTTGTTTCCTGTTGGTGATTCTAGGGATCAAAAACTCAGAACCAATATCCATGACAAAGGCTCTCAAGCCTAGGCATTCATTAGAATGCCCTGGAATGCTTGCTAAAAAGCACACACGGGAGCCCCAAAGCCAGCAATTCTGACTCGTTAGAACTGGGATGGGCTCTAGGAATATGCCTTTATAAACATGCATCCAAAGTGCTCCCGATACAGGTAAGCCAAGGACCAAATTTAGATAATCCAGCCAGACGCGGTCAAACCTAGAGAAGGCGTTGAGAGGCAGCCCTGCCGAGGAGTCATGTGCAAATAGCCAGCCCTAGGACAGGGCCTCCTGGGCCGCACCTACAGGGAGCGCTTAGCTCCCCTGGCTCTCTGCCGGCTCCCTCCCTCTCCCTCCCTGCCCCTAACCCCTGAGGAGAGGGGGCCTGAGGAGAGGGGGCCTGTAATTTTGGTCCAGCTGAGGATTAATAAGCCTTCAGATAGCCTCTCCTGGCAGATGAGCTTTGACACCTTGAGACAGAAGAGGGAAGAAGGCTCAAGTTAGCAGCTTCTTCATGAGCAGTCGAGAGGCTTATTTCTGTGCTGGGAACTGTGTTGGTGGAGCGGGGCGGGCAGGGGTGGCAGCGGGGGCAAAGCTGGCAAGCATCTGAATCAACGCAAGAATGCATCGAGGGGGGCGGTGAGTCCAGGCTCAGGCCGGGGGTCCGCCTCGCTGCTGATGTGGGCGAGCCGGGGAGTGGCAGTTTGGGCCAGGCTTGCTGGGGGGCAGGCAGCTCGCTCTAAATGCTAACTTGAGGACTTCTCCTTTTCCAGAAATGACATGACCCGGCTGAGCGGACCTCAGGCCTCGCCAGATGGGTTATTCTGTCCACACTGTGCAGTATTTGGAAGAGTTCATATGCAACTGAGAACAAACCTGAAAACTGTGGATAATGGAAATATTTTTAAATTCTTTTTTTTTTTTCCTTAGGGGAAGTGGCAGGCAATGGGGGTCGGGGGTGGGGGACTTGGAGGGGGGCTTTATTGAGTTAAAGGGGCTTATATCTGATGTCAATACTTCCTTCTCTGAGAATTGGTATATATATGTGCGTGTACAATGTAAGTGTATGTGTGCGTGTGTGCGTGTGAATGCCTGAATGACCACAAATAGAAACAAGCTAGGTAAGCTGTTTTATTGCAGCTAAAAGGTGGTAAAAAGGCCTCTGCTGGGTCTCTGACTCGCAGGCATCATGCCGTTTGCTTTTGGTTAGCTGCCCGTAGTTCTCTACTAAAATGGATTGTGCCGGGTCAGAGCTCTCACCCGGGTCAGGCCCACGGAGGAATCTGCAGGTCTCTCGCCTGCCGGGTCCCAGGGGCTTGGGGTGCTGTGCAGGAAGGAAGGCTGGAGGGGTGGTGAGGTTGAGTGTATGTCATGGGGAAATCTAGTGTGTCGGATGAGGCTGCCCTTCCCGCAGAGCCACAAGGACTCGGGGGGCAGGGGGTGGGGCTCAGGTTTGGAGCTGGAGAGATGCGTCTCCCCATTCTCTTGGGCTGGGTGCCCTTCAGAGCAGGCTCGGCCTGTAAAGTTGCTGCTTCAGGCGGCTGGTAATCTCCTTGTTATGGGAAAACAGGAAAAAGAAGGCAAAAATGGTGCTCAGGCCGAAGAGCTGTTCAAGGAGAGGCTGTTTGGTCTTCAAATTCCCAGGAGTCCGGGGACGGGAACATGACCTGCTCCAGCTTCCAGTGCAACAGCGGGATATTTGGAAATTAACCAAGAAGCTTCCCCCTAAGCCTTCGTGCCTGCGGAGACTCGAGGGAGGGAGCGTTTCAGGCCGGGAGACTTGGAGGAAGAGGGCTTGGGTAGGGAAGCGTTGTTGCAGGGGCGGAGAGCCCTGCCCCGCCAGAGGCCGCCCACCTTCCCCGGAGCCCTGGCAGCCGGACCCCCTCTGTCTTTGGAAAAGCGACAGGGCTGTCAGGGGCAGCAGCCACACTCAAGACCCCCCAGTCGTGCATTTCAAATGAGAAGTTGTCGAAAGGCCTCCTGAGTGCCTCATCAAAAAAGCTTTCCGTGTAAATAGCCCTTAACCTACCCTGTAAGAAAGAGCAGAGCAGGCTTCCCAGCCCCCTGCCTCTGCCTCGCTCTGGGCTGGCCTAGCCGGTGTTAGGGTGTTAGACGGGAACCAGCTGCCGTGGCTGCCTCCTTCTCCAGAAGATAAATGGCTCCTCACCCTTCTCCTTCTTCCAAGTCTCCCTCCCCTCTCCAGGGTCCCCCCAGTCCAACCCCACTTGTCACCCCCGCAGTCAGAACTGACACACGTGGACTCAGGGTCTGCCTATTAAGGATGTGACAGCTGAGATGGGGGGAGGCAGATGGGTGAGGACACTGGCCCAGAGGGTCCGTCCGCCGGGCCCGGAGCCCGCAGGCCCCCCCTCGTTTCCTTGCTCCTGAGCGAAGGCCCCTCCGGCCCCTGCCTTCCTCTCAGAACCCACTGGGGAGCTTCCCCCAGACTGGTGTAGACACCGGGACGTGGAGTAGTTCATTTCTTAGTATTTACTGAGCATCCGTATGTGCAAGGCACTGTCCGGGGACCTAGGAGAAATGGGGGGACAAAACAGACGGAACCCCTGCCCTTACGGCACTTACCTTCTCGTGGAGGAAAGACGGAACGTGGGATCCTTGGCTTTGGGGAAAGGACTGCTCAGTCCAGTCAGGGCAAAAGGGAACAAGCCATGACAAGGGAATCCGCTCAGACCCAGGGAGGCGTCCCTTCTCGCTCGGCCCTGCCTTGCTGTGGGCCTGGGCCGGTCTCCTCACCCCGCGGGGGCCCAGCCTCTGCCTTGGGGAACGTGGCAGCTTGTGCTACGGCAGCAGGCCGGGGTGGACAGTCAGGCAGCTTTCCTCTCCCATGCCTCGTAGGCCACCCAGTTGGGCCTGTCACCTGGGCCGCTGGCCTGGGCCTGAGCAAAACAGAGAGGGGTCTGAGGATGCATTTCCTAGAGGAGTGCAGGAGGGGGTTGCGAGGCTGTGTGTATCTGAGGCTCGCCTTAGAAAATTAAGCCCATATTGGCCTCACGCTACCAGGTTGACACCAAAACCAAAATGCCCCCATTTGGAGCCAAATGAGGAAGGGCACAGAGCACAGGTCTCTTCCTGTCCCCACCCTGGCCCTCAGATCTCCTGCCTCGGGCTTACGACCAATCCAGGTGTCAGCCACCAGTGTCCTTTCCAGAGGGGGCTAGACCACAGCCCAGACCCCGCACCTCCCACAGGGTCTCGAGAGGCAGGAGGCTCCTCTTGTCCACCTCAGAGCCTTGCTGAGGGGGCATGACTGGGTGACATTGCGTGGACTGGAGTGGGCGGGGAGGGAGCCTGCGGGGGTGGGACAGCACGGAGCCGCCCTGTGGCTCTCCCGCCTCGCTTCGTGTTTGTGTAAGAACTTGCGCTGGCCAGGCCCAATTTCCCTGTGATACACTTTGTATTTGCTTTTTTTGGATATAGAGGAAATCAATAAATTGCTGGCATTTCTTTGAACTTCTTCAAGGCGTGGATTATTTGGGGTGCTGTTGACGGAGAATCTCCTCTTACTGACCCCGTCGCGGGCAGGGCTTGGGAGCGCGCCCCGAGGGACGGAGAGGACGCCAGTCACAGTTGGTGCATTTCCTCCTCACCAGGGTTCAGTGACAGCCTAATTTTACGGGATGAAAAGCGAGGCTTTGGGAGGCACCCAGCGTCACAGCCTGTAATGGAGAGGCCACCCGCAGTGGGGCCCACAGGTCTCCCAGGCAGGGCGCCTGCGGGGAGAGAAGGCAGGCCGAAAGAGCCAGGGGTGGGGGAGTGTCCTGCCAGGTCCCTACCTGGCAGGGACACTCAGGGTGACAAGAGCACGGGATGGGGTGGGCCCCAGCCTCAGGAGGCTCCGAGGGACCCTGGATAAGACAAAGGAGTAAGCTCCCGGGGGGGCATGGGCTGTTGGGTGTGGGCCCTCCGTGAAGAGCCGGGGTGCGTGGGGGAGACCCCACAGCTGAGCGTCCCGGCCTGGGAGGGTGGTGCCTGGATGGCCGCTCACTAGAGCGCCTGGCCCGGACCCCCGGGAGCACCCCACAGGGCTCAGGGCGGCAGGCACAGCCCGCGGGAGGAGGGGAGGGCGGCCGTGCAGAGTACAGTAAGCCCTGGGCCTCTGAAAATGCACCCATTGGCTCCAAAATGTGAGATCAATTTGCAAATTCAAAATGAATGAATGTTCAATTTTTATAGTTTTTATTGAAATGTAAGATACATGCAGACAAGCACACAACTTAAACACGTAGCTCTATGAACCTTCACAAACTGAAGGCACTGTGTAACCAGCACACGAGTCAAGAAACAGCACATCACTAGAACCCAAAGCCCTCCCCCTGCTCTTTCCTGTTACCACCTGCCTCCCCGAGCCAAACCTTACCCTGACTTCTAAAGTCAAATGCCCATTTTTGAGAGTGATGTGAATGGAGCCAATAGTCTGTTCCTTCTTTTGCATTAGGCTTCTTTAGGTCAATAGCATGTTTGTGAGATTCATTCACTGCTATTGTGTTGTGTTCACTGCTGTATAGTATTCCACCCAGTGCCTATACCACAATGCAAATCACAACATTACATCACCATCACCATTAGAGCTAATGTTTAAAACACTTGAAAACAATGTGTCAGTTATTGTACTTCCCCGAAATTCCCAAGTGTGATTGCTGAGAAATTATAACAAACTCTATAAAAAAAATTCAATTCCATGTGGGATCAGGTACACTTGGTGTCTACAGGGCCAAAGGACCACCACAAAGATCTGAATTCAGCCCTCTCTGGACAAGGGAGTGGTCGTCTCTTCTGGCCCCTTGGAGGACTGGCCAGTGAGGATGGGAAACCTTGGAGCTCAGGAGCAGATGGGCAAGACCAAACGAGGGGACGCCAGGAGCAGCTGAGGCTGAGACGTAAAGGACCCTCACCTCCAGGCTGCCACAGTGCCATCAGCCCTGGGCCTGGAAGCTGTGTCCTCCCACCCCCTCTGCAACTGGCCCCACCCGGGGCCCAGGTGCCCTCAACAGCAGCCCCAGGTAGTGTGGAGGTAAAACATCCCTGTGTGTCACTTGTTAAAATGCAGGGCATTCTGTTGCTCAGCCCGGTCAGGGTAAAGGGTGGACAGAAGATGTTAATACTAACAATAGTCTTTTTTATTTGAGGGGCCACAAAACAATCCCTTTGAGATTCAAGACTCTGGGTGTTCATTTTGTTTTCGTCTTTACTTCATTCCAGTAAATTAGACAGAGCACAGCATATTAAATACCAAATTATAGTAATGGAATAACTTTTTAAAATGCATGAAACTATACTGCACAAACAGTGAGCTCTAAGTTAAGCCGTGGACTCTAGTTAATGGTACAATTATAAAAATGTGTTTCATCAATTGTTGTAAATATTCCACACAACACAAGATGTAATAATAGGTGGTGTGTGGGCATCCTGTATTTTATGCATGATTTTTCTAGAAACTCACAACTCTTTAATAAAAACAAAATTCCAGTTGAGACATGAAGAAACTGAGACCCAAAGAGACATTTAGAGTCATGTAGTGAGTTTGTGTCCAGCCGAGGTGTCCCCTGGGGAGCTTGCACGAGCCTTCCCGGCTGTTGAGCATTAAAATACTATAAAGGGCCTGACAGGAAGGCGATACTGTGCATGATTCGGTCCTTGAAGATTCAGAATCTCACAGTGCCTTGAGGAGTCAGATTATACAACTTCTGAGCTGGAGTTGCTGTGCACACACACCCATAAACAAGAATCTCTGATTAGTGGAATAGCAGACACCAGAGACTACAGGCGGGTGTCCTAGTCAGGGGCGGGTCATGTTAGAATATGGGGCCAGTGAGGCCAGGGCCACAGGGCAGCTTCCCACAGGGACCCGCGGGCGTCCCGGCCCTGACCGCCGTCTCGTGTAACCCGCCCCTGCTTCGGCAGCGTACAGACGTCGCCAGTAGCCCGTCCGTCCTCCGGGACCAGGCGCCGTCTCAGAGACAGAAAGGACTTCAGGCCCCAACGTGCCAAGCCCTTCAGGCGACCCTCGGGAAGTTCGTGACTGGTGTATTAATTTAAAAAGCAGGTCAGCATCTATCCAGGGGTTCGACATCTCCGAGCTGTAAGATACCACCCCTCTGCAGAAGGCCCCCTGCTCTCTGCTCTCGCCCAGAGAGGAGCCTGGGGCCAGGTCTCCAGGGCCGGCAGGCCCATGCCGAGCCCACCCCGGCCCACGCGGAGCCCATGCCGAGCCCACGTGCATCCTGGCTCCTCGCCAGCACGCGCTCCTGCGTTGCAGGCCCACCGAGTTCATGAAGGACAACCGTGGGGCCCAGGATGAACCCAGAGAAGAGGCACCCCTGCTATGTCAACACAGGCGGGCACCAGGCGCTGTGCTGGATGCCACACGCATCACCTTTAATCTTATCGGTGCCACGAGTAGGTATGACCATTTCCATTTTACAGATAAGGAAACTGTGGTCCAGAGAGGCTGAGTAACTTCCTCAAGATCACACAGCCAGTAGGGGATGGACTTGGGATGTGAACCAGGTGTGAGGCCAAGGTTCATGCCCTTTCCCCACGACAGAACGGCCCTTAGACAGCTGTTGCCAGCACTGTTAGGATGGCACCTCAACTGCCCTCTGTGGCTCTATCCTCAGACCATGGCCCGCCCCCTCGGAGCCGTCATCACCTGAGTCTGAGCCTGGAATGAGCGCCTGTGCCCCAGTCATATACTGCTCAATTTCTTCCTTTTTAATTCAAAAGGTATCTGAGAGGGGAGTGGATGTAGCCCAGTGGTTGAGTACCTGCCGCCCACATACAAGGTCCCGGGCTCAATCCCTAGTAACTGCTAAAAAAAAAAAGGATCTGAGAAAAAAAGTTCTTTTTTTAAGTATATTTTTTATTTATTTTTAAAAGATACATAGATGACATAAAATGTTACATAACAATATATTGGAGAGTCCCATATGCCTCACTGCCCGCACTTTCCACTTTCCCCGCATTAACTTCCTTCATTAGTGTGCTGCATTCATTGAAACTGAGGAACACATATTGGGGCATTGCCACACGGCATGGACTATAGCTTACATTGTAGTTTACACTCTCTCCCACTCCATTCTGTAGGGTATGGCAGGATATATAAATGGCCTGTATCTGTCATTGCAATATCATTCAGGACAATGCCAAGTCCTGAAAATGCCCCCATATCAGACCTCTTCTTCCCTCTCCCTATCTTCAGCCACTCCCATGGCCACTGCCTCCACATCAGTGATATAATTTCTTCCATTGCTAGAATCACGGTAAGTCTATAGTAGAATACCAGTAAGTCTACCCTTGAAAAAAACGTTCTTGTCTTCTTTCTAGAAGCCTCTCAAGGCAAAAGTCACCCCACGCTGGCTCCTCCTGGCTGAGAAAAGCCCTTTCCCAGGCAGCCCATCAGCGGTCGCTCCTGAGCCCCAAGTCCCTTCCTGCCTATAACCTCCATTGCCTTCTCTCTTGCCAACTTGAGCTGGCCCTGCCTGGTCCCACGTCTGTCCGAGTTTAGGCGCTCCTAGGGGCAGAGCCTTTGTTCTCAACCCACCAGAGCTCCTAGATGGTTTGGAGAAGCGATGGGATGGGGCAGGTGGGGCCACAGCCCTGGGGGCAGGTGCTGAGAGTCAGCGTGGCAGGACCTGGGCTGGGGTGGTGGGCTCGGCTCGCTGTCCAGCGTCGGGGGCCGCTCTCCCGAGCTGGCCTGCGTCAGGGCCACGGCTAGAAGGAAGGGTCCTCAGAGTCCTCCCAGGTGGGTGATTCTCACAACACTCTTCCACAGACTCTCTCGGTGAAGGTCACTGAATGTGGAAACCCAAAATGCCAGACAGGTGCGAGTCTGAAGTGGCCCTGGGGAGGAGGTGAGGCAGGAGCGCCAAATACCCACTAATGTCCCCCCAGGAGCAGGAGCCCCAGAGCCCCAGAGCTCCAAGGAGCTGCCGGGAAACCATTGGTCAAGTCCAACTCGCTCGTTTTGCAGGTGAAGAAATGGAGGTCCAGAGAGGGCAAGTGACTTGCTCAGACGTCACAAAGCAGAAATAGTAGCAGGCCCGGGCAAGCATGCCAGTCTCTTGGCACCCAAGCCAGGTCCTTTGTCCTACTCCTCCCTGGGCAATTTGCTGCGACAGCGCCTCCCACGGGGTCGGTGTGCCTGCCGGAGCGCCCACAGCTCTGCCGCAGCCCCAGCGTGAGGCAGTGTCAATACACCAGCTGGGGAGTGGATGCAGCCTCTTTGTGTCTTTCTGAGCTACGTGAGGGCTGGGATCCCAGCAGGGAAGGAAGGGAGAGAAGGGAGAGAGGGAGGAAGGAAATGGTAAATAGAACAAGAGAAACCTTCCCTTGTCTGGAACACTGTTTGAAGTGGTTTCCAAGATTTCATGCAGTGTGAGAATCTAAATGTAGCAAGGACTCACACACACATGCACACCCCAATGACAGACCCTAAGCACAGCCACACACACAGCCACGTGGCCGGCAGAGGGCCTGTGACATCACTCGCACCATGTGGACACAGAGCCGAGGCTTGGTAAATGCAGCTTTGGTGACTGGGATCCAAGCAGGTGACAGATTGATGCCAGGTGTCCAGTTCTAATGACAGTTCTAAAACAATGGCCAGACGCCAGGAACCCTTGAGCAAATCGGAGGGTTTTTATCTAGTAAGACTGGATATGATGACCAGGGGAGTGGGTATGGATACACAGTGTCCCTGGAGGCCACGTGGGGACAGTGGGACTGGAGGGAGGGAGGGGCCAGTTGCGAACAATGATGCTGATGGGCCAAGGAAGATGAGGGAAAATTCACCACTGGACTTATTTCTCCTCCTTTTCCTCCTCTTCCTCCTTCTTCTTCTCTTCCTTCTCCTCCTCCTTCTTCTCCTCCTTCACCCTTTTAGGTAAAATTTATATACAGTGAAATACACGTTTTAAGTATACCATGCAATATGTTTTGACAAATGCACACACCTGTACAGTCCAAACCTCTATCAAAATATAGAATTACATTACCTCAGGCAGTTCCCTCCTGCATTTTCCCAATCAATCCCCTTCCACCTAAAAGGCAACCACTGTTCTGTTATTTCATGACAGATTAATTTCGTCTGTTTAAAAAAATCATGTGTATGGAATCATAGTGTGCACTCTTTTCTGTGAGCCTTCTTTCGCTCTGCATACTCTTTTTGGGATCCATCCATGTGAGTATCGGTAGTTCATTCCTTTTTACCAAGGGGGTGAGTGTAGATACAAAGAGCAGAAGTTCAAAGAGACAGAAAACCTTTTATTCCTTTTTTATTGATCCATTATATGAATATGCCTCAGTTTGCTTAGCCTGTTGATGGAAACTGAGCTATTTCTAATTTTTGACAATTATGAATATAGCTGTTTTGAGTATTCTCTCTAAGTATTTTTGTGGACATATGTTTTCATTTCTCTTGGGTAAATACCTAGGAGTGGAATTGCTGAATCATAAGGTAGATGTGTGCTGTAGTTTTGTTTTTATAAGAAACTGGTACACATTTTTTCCAAAGTGGGTATAGCATTTACGGTCCCAATAAAAATGTTTGAGAGTTCAGATTGCTCCTCAGCCTCAGTACTATTTGCTGTTGTCAATCTTTTCATTTTAACCATTCTAGTGCAAGTGTAGTTGTATCTTATTGCGGTTTTAATTTGCACTTCCCTATTGGGCATTTTTCCATATGCTTATTGTTTATTCATATATCTTTCCTTGTGAAATGTTTAAATCCTTTGCTTTATTTTTTACGTTTTATTATTGAGTGGGAGGAGTTCTTTGTATATTGTGGATAGTAATCCTTTGTCAGATATATTTGTGAATTTTTTTCCTGGTGTGTGTTTTGCCTATAAATTTCCTTATCGACATATTTTGAAAAGCATAAAAGCAGAAGTTTTATATTTTTATGAAGTCTAATTTACCAGTTTTCAATGTTATGGTATTTCTTCCTCTGTCCTTAAAGACTTTTGCCTAGCCACAGGTCATGAATATATTATCTTATGTTTTCTTCTGGAAGCATTATACTTTTAGCTTTTATGTTTAGACTTATGGTCCATCTCAAATTAATTTTTGCTTATGATATAAGGTAGGAATTAAGGTTACATTTTCTTCCATATTATAGCCAGTTACTCCAGCACCATTTGTTGAAAGATTTTCCTTTGGCACCTTTGTAGAAGATCAAACGATCATACCCGTGTGAATATGTTTCTGGACTTTATTCAATTCCAATTCATTTATTTGTCTACCCCTATGTCAAAACCACTTTTTCTCAATTACTATAGTTTTATACTAAGTCTTTAAGTCAGGTAGTGTACATCTTACAACTATATGTTTCAATTTATTTAGATATTCTTTAAATTCTCTCCACAATTTTTGTAGTTTTCAGTATGCAAGTCTTGTACAATTTGATAAATGTATTCCTCAGTATTTTATGATTTTGAAGCTATTGTAAATGGAATTTTTAATTTCATTTCCAAATTGTGTGCTGCAGTACATAAAAATACAAATGATATTTATATACTGACCTTCTAGGCTACAATCTTGATAAAGGCAATATTTTCAGTAGATTCTTTAGGATTTTCAAAGGAAACAATCATATCATGAAAAGGATCCTTTCTGATCTTTGCCTTTTGTCTCTTATTCTTGCCTTACCACACAGGATAGGACCTCCAGTACAACACTGAATAGAATAGATGAGAGCAGAAATCATTGCCTTATTCCCAATCTTAGGGGAAAAGCACTCAGTCTTTTACCATTAAGAATAATATTAACTGTAGAGTTTTCATAGATGCCTTTTATTAGATTTCAGAAGTTCTTTTCTAATCTTCGTTCAGATTTTTTCTTAATCAGGAATGGGCATTTAATTTTTCAAATGTTTCTTTTGTATCTCTTGAAATGATCATATGATATTTCTCTTTTATTATCTTAAAGTTGTGAATTATATTGATTGACTTTTGAATGTTAAATCAATGTTGCTTTCTTAGGATAAACCCCACTTAGTCACATGTATTTTATTTTTTTATCCCCTGCTTCCTTGTGGCTTTTTGCGTGCTGTCTGCTCTCTGTGTCCACTCTCTGTGCGTTTTTCTGTGTCTGTATGTACTTTTATTTATCCACCCCACCCACACCCCTTGCAGCTGGTTTGCTGTGTGCTCTCTGTGTCTGTTTGCTGCGCCACTCTTCTGTGTTTTTGCTTGTCTCCCTTTTTGTTGTGTCACCTTGCTTACTTGGCTCTCTGCTGCACTGGTGGGCCGAGCGACACCCTGCCACGTGTGGGTGAGCCTGCCTTCACAAGGAGGCCCCGGGACACAAACCCAGGGCCTCCCATATGGTAGGCAGGAGCCCAACAGATTGAGCCACAGCTGCTTCCCACAATGTACTTTTTTTTATACAAAGTGCTGGGTTTGATTTGCTACTATTTCATAAGGAATTTTGTATCTATGTTCATGAAAGATATTGATCTTTAGTTTTCTTTTTTGATAATATTTTTGTCGGGTTTTAGTATCATGGTTATTCTGGTCCTTTAAAACAAGTTGGGAACTAGTCCTCCCTCCTGTATTCTCTGAGAGTTTGTGTAATATTGATCTTATTTCTTCCTTAATAGTGAAACCTTCTAGGCTTGACATTTTCTTTCAGGGAATGTGTTTTTCTAATGGATTTGGTATCTTTCATAGATAGAGACTATTCAGATTTTCAATTTCCTCTTGTGTCAATGTTAGTAAATTGTATTTTTCAAAGAATTTACCATTTCATTTAAGTCTTTGAATTTATTGGCATAATAGGGCTTAAAATATTGCTTTATCCTTTTCAATGCCTGTAGGATCTATAGTGACATATTCTCTCTCATTTATGATATTAGTAATTTGTGTTCTCTCTTTTATCTTCGAACAGTTTAGCTAGAGATTTGGCTTTTTTAATCATATACTGATTTTGTTAATTTTGTCTGTTTTTTGCTTTCTATTTCATTGTTTTTCGCACTTTATTAGTTCCTTTCTCCCACTTACTTTGGCCTTATTCTGTTCTTTTTCTAGGTTCTTAAAGTGGAAACTTTGGTCATTAGACTTAGGTCTTCCTTCCTTTATCATAAAAGTTTTGAAGTTCCCTCTAATCTCTGCTTCAGCTGCATAAATTTTGACATTGTATTTTCATTATCATCAGTTATTTAGAAGAGTGTTGCTTAATTTCAAACATTGGGGAATATTAGATATTTTAATCATTATTTATTTCTAATTTAATTCCATTATACTTCAAGAACATATTCTGTATGCTTTTGATCATTTTAAAGTTATTGGGATTTGTTACACAACCCAGCAATTTGCCTTAGTGAATGTATGACATGCACTTGAAAAAATGTGTAATCTGAAGTTTCTGGGTGTATATACATATTTGACTATTTATATTTTCCTGTTGAGTGGCCTCTTATCATAAAATATTTCTATTCTGTTAATACTCTTTGTTCTGAAGTCTATTTCATTGGATATTAATGTAGTCTTTACAGTTTTCTTGTGGTTACTGTTTGCATCCTATATATTTTTCTATCCTTTCACTTTCAATTTATCTGTATCTATTTTTAATATATATCTCTTGTAGATAGCATATAGTTGAAATTCACTTTTACTTTTAATTCATCCTGGTAACCTCTGCATTTTAATTGAGTGTTTTATCCATTTACATTTACCATAATTACTGATTGGTTGAATTTAAGTCTACCATTTTACTATTTGCTTTCTGTTTGTCATCTCTTTTTGATCCTCTATTTTCCCCTCCTGTCTTCTTTTGGGTTAGTTAAATATATCTGGAATTCCATTTTAATTTATCAGTTGACTTTTTAACTAAACCCTTTTGCATTTTTTGTGGTTGCTCTAGATTGCCATATACATCCTTAAATTTTCACAGTATACTTAGAGTTAATATAGTGCCACTTCACATAAAATATAATAATCTTGCATTCATATATATCTATTTACCATCCCTCATTCTTTAAACTATGGTTGTCACATGAATTATATCTACATATATTGTAAGCCTCACAATACAATTTTATATCTTTGCTTTAATATGCCATATGTCATATAAATAAATAAAGGGGAAAATAGTCTTTAATATTTATCATTTCTGGTACATTTCATTTTTTCCTGATGATTCAAGTTTCCATATGGTACTTTTTCCCATTAGTCTGAAGAACTTTTAGCATTTTTTGTTATGCAGGTCTGATGGTGATTAATTCTTTTAGTTTACATTTATCTTTAAATGTCTTTATTTCACCTTCATTCTTGAAGAATATTTTCTCTGCATAGGAATTCTGGTTAGTGTTATGATTTTTTCTTCTGTTACTTCAGAGTGTTGTTCCTCTGTCTTCTTGACTCTGTTATTTCTGGTGAGAATTTAGCAATCATTTATATTGTTGTTCCCCATTATGTATTGTATCCTTTTCCTCTGCTTCCTTTCTAGATTTTCTCTTTATCTTTGTTTTCAACAGTTTAACCATGATGTACTTAGGTGTGTACTCCGTCGTTTATCTTGTTTGGATTGTGCTGAATTTCTTGAATCTCTAAATTATGGCTTTCACTGAGCTTGGGAAAATTTGGCCCATTATTTCTTCAATTATTTTCATGCTCCCTGCCTCTCTCTCCTTGCAGGCTGAGACTCTAATTACATATTTAGATCTTTTTATACCACCCAATTTTAGATGACCAATTGTCTGTTTATTTTATTAATTTCTATCGATCTATCTTCAAGCTCATGGAGTCTTGTCATTGTCAATGTGCTGTTGAGCTCATTCAGTGAATTTTTCTTTTATGTACTATTTTTCATATTTGGAATTTCCACGTGATTCTATTTAATAACCCTTATTTCTTTGATAACATTTCCTATTTTTAAAATTTATTATAAGCTTATTTTTCTTTACATCCTTGAGCAATGTTATCATCATTGTTTAGAACCCTTGTCTGCTAATTCCAGCATCTAAGTTATTTAATGATCATACTCCATTGGTTGACTTTTCCTTTGAGTACAAGTCACATTTTCCTATTTCTTATTATGTGAGTAATTCTGGATTGCATCCTGGACATTATAAATGATACATCGTATAGCCTCTAGATTCAGTTATATTTCTCTAAAGAATATTGATGCTTAGTTTTAGCAGGCAATTAATTGACTCTACTTGAACGTCAATCTCTGTTTTCCCTGGGGTGGGCAGCAGCTACAATTTCTGTTCAGTTCTTTTAGCTTTAGTTGGGCTACTTGACTTCTTCCTAATGCATGCATAGTTCAAAGGCCAGCTGGAGATTTGGGCAGAGCTTATATACAGAAACACCATATCTATGACTGTCTCTGTTTCAATATTTCCATCCTCACTTTCCAGCTGCCTCAAACTCTTCCTTTGAGCTTTTCAGGGCATAAGAAAGACATAGAAAGGCATAGAAAGAACTTCTATTTGGGTTTTGAAATAGCCCACACTGAGCTGACTACAGCCCACCTTTGGGTAAAAAGCTATAAAAATAGAACACTAACCCAATGCCATTTTATTCTTCTAAGTGTCAACTCCCCTCCAGTTTCCTGCTTTGGGTCATTCTCCCATACCTTAGGTTGTTGCTTTTTATATTTTGTCCAGAGTGTATCGCTGTTATCTGTGAGAACGATGCTTTAATAGGAGCTACTCCATCGTTGCTGAAAATGGGAACTTTCAACCATTACAGTTAGTTATGTGGACGTCATTGGTGCCTTGAAAGGAAAAATTTTCATTGAGTGCTCGAGGTAGAAACAACTGGAGTAGGTGCAAGAAGGGAAAAGAGAACCGGGGCAGTTGCTGGAGGTGGATATAGAATCAAGACAGACCTTTCAGTGAGATAAAAATACGTTTTATATATTAGTGGAAATAACAGAGAAGGAGAAATTGACAGGAGAGAAGGAAGAATTTCTGGAGTGACGTTCTTGAGTAGATGAGCGAGAATAAGACCTGGGGCACAAGTGAAGGGTTTGATACTTGATAGGGTGTGGGCAGTTCATTTATAGTCACAGAGCCAGGTGGGTGAGTGGATATGGTGTGGGAACTTGTTGAAGTTCTCTTCTTATTACTTCTATTTTCTCAGTGATACAGGAAGCCAAATTATCTGAGAATGAAGGTAGAGAATCATGTATTAGATGTTTGACGGAAGTGAGAGGATATGAAATAATTGTCTAGCAGAGGAGGAGAACTAAAGATCTAGCAAAATACAGTAGGAATGCCAGGATCTTCTTGAGACTGGTGATCCAGAATTTAAAGGGAGACCGGTTAGTATAGGTGAATATTTTCCACACCCACATTTTGTTACCACATAGGTGCGGGTATGGAGTAGATAAAGAAAAGCCAGGAGTTTTTCCAGACATGTACAATGAGGATGTATGCCAGGGAATGATTATAGATGGACCACGGACTTTAACTTGGGTAAGGAAGGGGAGAATATGAGGGGATTGAGAGATGATTAAAAATATTAGCGGCGCGCGGGGGAGGCCGGGAGCTGCGCAAGGGCAGGTGGGAGCGGCGCGCAGGGCAGGCCGGGAGCTGCGCGAGGGGAGGCGGGAGCGGGCGCGCGGGGGAAGTCGGGAGCTGCGCGAGGGGAGCTGCGCAAGGGGAACCGCTACAGCCTTCAAGCGGCGCTGCCGCCATCTCTGCCGCCATCTCCCGCCCCACCCCCGGCCGTTTCTGAGCTTATTTCCTCAAAAAGGCGGGTTCACGCATTGGAACTGCTTAGTGGACATTTAGGCTGCGAGTACAGACGTGAGTTCCGCTATGGCTGACGACGCCAAGCTGGATGCCTCGACCATTCAGGTGCTGCGGGACCTGGCCAACCGCCTGCGGATCCATTCTATCAGGGCCACGTGTGCCTCCAACTCGGGTCACCCCACATCGTGCTGCAGCGCAGCCGAGATCATGTCTGTTCTGTTTTTCCATACGATGAGGTACAAACAGACAGACCCAGAACACCCGGACAACGACCGATTCGTTCTCTCCAAGGGCCATGCTGCCCCAATCCTTTACGGCGCTTGGGCAGAGGCGGGCGACATCAGCGAATCTGACTTGCTGAGCTTGAGGAAAATTGACTGTGACTTGGAAGGACATCCTACCCCCAGATTGTCGTTTGTTGATGTGGCCACAGGATCTCTTGGGCAAGGACTAGGTGCTGCGTGTGGAATGGCTTATACTGGCAAGTACTTCGACAAAGCCAGCTACCGGGTCTACTGCCTTATGGGAGATGGCGAATCCTCAGAAGGTTCTGTCTGGGAGGCTTTGGCTTTTGCTTCCTACTACAATTTGGACAATATTGTGGCCATCTTTGATGTGAACCGCTTGGGACAAAGTGGTGTTGCACCACTTGAACACTGCACAGATATCTATCAGAAGCGCTGCGAAGCCTTTGGGTGGAATACTTTTATGGTGGATGGCCATAATGTGGAGGCCTTGTGCCAAGCGTTCTGGCAAGCAACTTTAGTGAAGAACAAGCCCACTGCTATAGTTGCCAAGACCTTCAAGGGTCGTGGTATTCCAAACATTGAGGATGCGGAAAATTGGCACGGAAAGCCATTGCCACAAGAAAGAGCTGATGCAATTATCAAATTAATTAAGAGCCAGATACAGACCAATAGGACTCTCATACCGAAACCCCCTGTTGGAGACTCGCCAGAAGTCAGCATCACAAATATAAAAATGACCTCTCCACCTGCTTACAAATTGGGTGAGAAGATAGCTACCCAAAAAGCATACGGTTTAGCTCTGGCTAAACTGGGCCATGCAAATGAAAGAGTTATTGTCCTGGATGGTGATACAAAGAACTCCACCTTTTCTGAGAGATTCAAGAAAGAACACCCAGAGCGGTTCGTTGAATGTTTTATTGCTGAGCAAAACATGGTAAGTGTGGCACTGGGATGTGCCACTCGTGGTCGTACCATTGCTTTTGCTAGTACCTTCACTGCCTTTTTGACCCGCGCGTTTGATCAGATCCGAATGGGAGCCATTTCTCAAACCAACATCAACCTTATTGGTTGTCATTGCGGGGTAGCCGTTGGTGAAGATGGACCCTCCCAGATGGCCCTTGAGGACCTAGCCATGTTCCGAAGCATCCCCAATTGTACTGTTTTCTATCCAAGTGATGCACTTTCAACAGAGCATGCGGTTTATCTGGCTGCCAATACTAAGGGAATGTGTTTCATTCGGACAAGCCGACCGGAAACTGCAGTTATTTATACACCACAAGAAAAATTTGAGATTGGCCAGGCCAAGGTGGTTCGCCACAGTGTTGATGATGAGGTCACAGTTATTGGAGCTGGAGTTACGCTGCATGAAGCCTTAGCAGCTGCTGCTGATCTTTCCAAACAAGGTATTTCTGTCCGTGTCATTGACCCTTTTACCATTAAACCGCTGGATGCTGCTACTATCATTTCCAATGCGAAAGCCACCGGTGGCCGGGTTATCACAGTTGAGGATCACTACCGAGAAGGTGGCATGGGGGAAGCTGTATGTGCAGCTGTCTCCAGGGAGCCTGGTATCTTTGTTCATCAGTTGGCAGTATCAGGAGTGCCTCGAAGTGGGAAACCAAGTGAATTGCTGGATATGTTTGGAATTAGTGCCAGACACATCATATTGGCTGTGAAATGTGCTTTAATGAACAAAAATAGATAATTTCTTAAAAAATCAGTCTGTTAACCTTTAGTCTAAAAATATTGGTATCTTTACATTCTTGTAGTTAAAAAGCTATTTTTCAAGTCTATTTTGTTGTGCTTTTCTCTTTTTGAAAGGAAAGCCAGTTAATATTTTCTTCATTCCTAATTCAGAAATTCAATTTAACTACCTTCTGTTAAACTGTGACTGTGTATACAAATGTCACTCTCATTTTTGAATCTTTAACATAAGTTGTAAAATTTTAAGTAACAGGATAGCAGACAAAACAGCACCATACAATTTTCTGTTAAGGTTACAAATAACTGACCAGGTTGTCAGCATAGAAGTAACAATTTATTAAATGTGTACAAATTTCTTGTAGGTAAAGAAAGTGTGAATGTAATTATAGGCTTCAATACCCAGGCTTTGAAGCACTACCACTATGATATACCCTATTTTTCTTTGTCAACTTTTCATATATTGCCATCCTACCTTCAATTGCTGGGGAAGTCACAGGCGCATGCTCAGTGGCCATCTCCCACCCCACACCTCTCCCCCCACACTCTTTCTGTTGTTTGACAATATTTCAGCCTTTCTCCACTCCACAATTTGGGGAAGCTGTTAAGTCAAATGAAAAGGCCTGACCAGACCTTAAAACCAGAAACCAGGACAAGCAGCCCCAGGTTCTTATCCAGGGCAGGAATTCTCAGTGGCAGTGCTCCCTTCCCCTGCTTGGGGGTGGATAAATGCTTCACACTCACACGGCAAAGGGTCTCTCCCCTACAACATGAGGTGGGATGTGTGGAGTTGCCATTCGTCAACCCTGACCCGAGTGCCTTCTCGGGAGATGGGCCATGATGGGATCTCTTCCCCAGCTCTTTTGGACACTTTGTGCTAATAAAATGGTAATTTGCTGAAAGTTTCTTTTGTGCCTGAGGCTGTGTTCCCTTTGCACATCCTGTTGCAACTCCACATCGATTTCCTGGATAAAATTTGACTGCAGTTGCTTTGGAATTTCTTCTTTTTGCCTTCATTTCTCCTCCACAGTTTAAAGACTGTAAAGAGAGCAGTAGCAAAAGCCCTTGTGATGTACTGCGCTGCTTGAGGTGACTGTCCTTTAAAGATATGAAAATGTAACCAGTTCTAGTTGGCACACTACTCTGTTTTAGAATATTTAGAGGTTTTGTTTCATTTTTTTCAAATCTTAGGTGAGTCTTGTCCTGACTGACTCTAATCCCTGGCTGCTTAAGTTTGTGATGATACAGTATTAATGAACACCATGAGCACTGGTTTAACTCTGTTCTTTTTTCAAATCAGACTGTTAACTTGACTGTATTCATTTACTGAGGATACCAGTTAAAGACAATGTTAATAAAGCATTAAAAAAAAAAAATTAAGTGGTAGCAATGAATTCTATACCTGAAAGTGGTTCTATGGGAAACATTATGTTGTATTTATGTTATCACAGTAAAAATTTTTAAAAAACAACTAAAGTGGTAGAATGAATGGATTGTGGAGTCTAAGAATTATTAAGGAAGTGAGCTGGAAAGATAGGAAGTCGTGGTCAGAGAGCAGGCTGCTTGAAATGGAGACTCTGGAGAAAGTGTGGCTGGTAACCACCCACCTCAGTGGTTATATAAGGTGAGTGCAACATGGGGAGGAGATGACTGAGGTCGGATAGAGGACAAATAAGTAGGGGAGAGGAGATCAAGGAAGTGAGAGGCTGGGACAGTGGAAGGATCAATGCTTGTGGGTATTGAAATCACCAAGAATTATAACAAAACTAGTATTGAAATAATGATGGTAGATGGGAGCTAAAAGCTTTGGGAAAGGAGGAGAGTGACCTGGGGGTCTACAGATGGCTGCAAAGAGGAGGGTTAGTGGACAACTGAAAAAAGACCATGGCAGACCAGTCCAATCCCTAAAACCAGGAGAATCCTCTACTGCAAGCAAAACAATACCATTCCTCTGCCTGAAGCAGTCAGAGTAGACTTTGTCCCAAATCCCTCCAGACTGAAGAATGAACAAAAATAAGGGGGGAGTAAAACCACTGACTAAAACCGTTTTATTGTTAGTGTAGTTATTGTTTTGGGTTAACTGAATAACTTTTAACATTGATATAAAAAATAAGTTTTTAAATTAAAACAATCATGTACAAGGATTCTATTTACAGTCTTAATACTCAGAAAAATTTATAAATAAAATGTTCAGTGATTGGGGAATAAATAGTTTGTGAAACAACGTTAGGATGGAATATTTTGCAATCATTAGAAGGTATGTTTTCAAATAATGGTGATTATACATTTTGTCAAAAGTTGTAAAACTGTACAATGCAAAATGTTAACCATAATCTAAACTATAGACCTTGGTTAGCAGCAATGCTTCAATATTTGTTCATCATTTGTAACAAATGCGTCACACTAATGTTAGATATTATTAATGGGAAAATGGGAAAGCGGGGGTGGGGTACATGGGAATCCTCTATATTTTCAATGTAACTTTTCTGTAATCTAAAACTTCTCTAAAAATAAAGTTTATTATATGAACTATATATGTATATTATGGCAGAGGGAAATAATGCTTCTCTCATAAAATTAAATAAAAGTCAGGGCACGGAAGTTTTATTATATATTTTAAGGTTACAATTATATAGTGTGTGTGTATACATATAAATACACATACACATACAAACACACACCAAGGAAAGTTAGTAGTGGTGTGGTGTGACAACAAGAGATAATTGTTTAAATTAAATTAAGGCTCCGAGAGAGTACCAGACGTTCTTCTCTCCTAGACTTCATTCACAGCAGTTTCCTGTAATACCGGTCTGGGAGTGGACATGAGCTCACCTCCAAATTTGCAAACTGTTATTTGAGATTACAGTAAGAAGGCTTCATTCTGCGCCTCTGGTGGTCTGGTGGGCCCTGTGGCCTGAGTCGCTTCAGGGCTGGGGTGCGTGGAGGCTGGCACTGTGGGCACTGCTGATGTGTCTTGTTACCAGCTTACCAGGTCCTCTCAGGGGGAGAGTTACAAAGGTTGGTGGAGAAGGGCAGGATGGAGAGAGAAGCAGGAGTGAGGAAAGAGGCAGTGGTGAGAATCCAGGTTTGCCTGAGAACTGGACACATGCCTGCTCCTGCTGCTTCTTCAGGGGAAACTGAGGCCCCCAGAGGGGAGAACTCACAGGGCAAACCCCAGACCTCTCATGGTTGTCCCTCGGGGCATCTTCCCAGCTTCCTAGGACCCACCCTCACCTCCCTTTTTTCTCAGGGCTCCACAAAGCTTAAATCCAGCCTGAGCCACATATGTTTTTGGTTTGTTTGCATTTGAGAAACAAAAGACAACAGTTAAGAAGGAAACTCTGGCTTCAGCGTTACTATCCCCTTCCCAATTCAGTCCCCAAGTCCTGACAACTCTAAAATGTCATCTCCCCTCCAGACCCTCTGCCACTGTCTTAACCTGTGCCCTCAAACCTGGCCTCACCCATTGCACTATGCCAGCACCTGCTGGCCAGCCTCTCTGCCTCTTGGTCCCCTTGGCCACCTCCACTTATCACTATCAGAGTGGCGGTTAAAAATACCACCAGTTATATCCCACCCCTCCTAAAACACCCGCCTGAAATATCCCGTAGCCAGGATCCAGGACATCACCCAGGCCACCCTCCCTGGCTCCTGCTCGTCACCACACACTCCCTGTACCCCACCCACCTAGGCATCTCCCCAGGCATAGCAGGCCACTGACTCCCAGTCTCTGTGCTGTTTCTTCTGCCTGCTGTGCCCACCCCTGCTCAGCCTATCATGACCCTATTCCTCCTTTGAGGGCCAAGCACGTGCCAGTCCCTGTGTGCAACCCGCTTGTTTATACCGTGTGGAAGCCCCGATGGACTTCTGCAGAGGGTCTGTCTTCCCCTCTGTGGAATGAGTACCCATGTTAGGGACCATGACCGATTCACTTCTGTGTCCTTTCAGCACCCCCAGCGCAGCGTCCAACACAAAGCTCAGTACATGTTGCACTGAGGAGGACTCTGGATGTGGAATCACAGAGCTCGGGGCTGAACGGACCTTCAAGGACTTCCAGGCCACCCTCCCAGACACTTAAGGTTCCTAACTATGACCTTCCAAGCTGGGCAAGCAGCCCCCTCCGAATACCTCCAAAGACAGAGAGCGCCCACCCCTCCATCTGTCTTGACTGCTGGCACTTCTCTGATATTTCTCCAGTTTCTGCATTCCTACAGTCCCCACTCACTGGCCCTACTCTACCCACTGTGGCCATGGAAAACAGGTCTAGTGTTCCTTCCAGGGACAGCCATCCGGTGCCCTGACATTTCTTGTCTCCAGCCTTGACCGTTCCTCACAGGACATGGTTTAGTGTCCCTCTCGCACATCCTGAGTTTTCACTGTCCTTTCTAAGAACCGGAACTCCAAATGGGACATGGGAACCAGAGGGGGTCTGAGTAGCACAAAGCAGAGTGGGGCTGGAAATGCTCCAATTTGGGGCATCCCTTTCTAGTCTGTCTCCAGACCTGGAAATCACCACTTCAGTGAGCCCCAGACAGTGAAGCTCCTGCAGCCTGCTGTGGTGGGTCTTACTGCTGGTCTCCCTCGGGGATCTAGATTCAGTAAGAAGGATGTTGGGCATTGTGCATGATGGCATTTGAAAATGGGATTTCCCAGTGGAGACGGATCCAGCTTTGGGATAAATTTATTCCCAGACCACTCTAAATAAAGCAGTTCTGGCTAGGGAAGCAGCCCAGAAGCCATAAAAGTCAGGCCTCAGTCTGAATGTCAGGAGGTCCTAGATCTGCCACAGAGTCCCCCACATGGCCTCGGGAAAGCCATTCGCTAGTTTCCTTTCTGCTCAAATGCCCTGGTCGCTTCTGGTTCTGCCACTCTCTAATGATACCTCGGGCTCTTCACAGCATGATGCTCTCAAAGTCTTCTTTTCCTGTGTCCACCAGGTTCTCCAAGAAACCCAGTCCTTGGCCCCAGCCTTCCCCAGCTTCTCAGGAAGGGCTGGGGAGCCACAGTCTGGTGTCCCTGCACAGATTCCCACGCCCTCCCTGCTCAGCCTCCTCAGGAGACAGGTGGCTGAAGAAGCCAGTGAGTCAGGCCGTCAGAACTGGCCCTGCCAGTTCCACCTTCTGTCTTACCACTGTGTCAGCAAAAGCCCAGGCAAGGGTTTGGCTAGAAAACTCCGTCAGCAGCCATCACACGTTCTCCAGGGTGGACAAGGCAAACAGACCTTCCCTGCATAAACCCAGCCCAACTGCCAGGTCTGTAGAAGTCCTCCCCTCCCTGTCCTTCCCTCAGGTGAGGAGCACGCCTGCTTTTACGATGGCGTTCCTGGGAACAGCCTTCTCCCGCCTCGCTTCACTAAGACTAAGCTGCTGGATTTGCTAGAACAAATAGCTCCAAGACTCAAAATAAAAGCTGAGCAGGCAGTGCACAGGAGAAAGCCAGGTTGATGAGGGCAGCCTGCTCCATGCACCCAGGGGAGGCACCACTCTGACTCCACCAGACCCCTGCCCAGCACCGTCACACACAGCTTCTCACCTCAACAGGATAGGCATGGCAGAGAGGCGGTCGCTTGGCAAGCAAGGAGTCTGTTTTGGTTTGCTACAGACTGCCAAGGCAATATACCAGAAAGGGGCTGGCTTTTATAATGGGAATTTATTAAGGTAAAAGCTTGCCATTCTGAGGCTGTGAAAATGTCCAAACCAAGGCATCATCAGAGATGCTGTCTCACCAAATTGCAGCTGAAGGCGATCAGGCACATTGGTGTTACCTAAAGATGCTTTCTCTCAGCACTCAGCTGTGGGCCACCAAGCACATGGCAGCGCATAATGGCGGCCGCTCATCTCTCCCCTCCCCTCCCCTCCCCTCCCCTCCCCTCCCCTCCCCTCCCCTCCCCTCCCCTCCCCTCCCCTCCCCTCCACTCTCCTCCACTCTCCTCCACTCTCCTCCGGGCCTGACTCTTTCAGCTTCCAGCTGCTCCGTGGACCTAGCCTGGTGGGAGACTCTTTCCATGCCGCTGTGCTCCACTGAGTCCAACCTCCAGCCTCCAAGACCGCTCCTTCAGTCTCTTGAGGCTTTTTTCCTGTGTGTCTGTTGCTGCAGGTGATCCTGGAGTCTTCTCTTGCATGGTAGGGTAAAATGGCAGCTCTTCCTCCCCTCTCCTCCAGTTATATAGGAATCCAGTCAAGGATTAAGACCCACCTGGGACCTGCAATCTAATCAAAGGCCTTGATCTTAAAAAAAAGTGATCTAATCAAAAGGTCCCTCATAAGTAGGTTTACATGCACAGGAATGGGTTAGCTTAAGAACATAATTTTCTGGGGTCCACCAAAGATCCAAACCAGGAAAAACCTTGCCTAAAAATGTTAGTAACTGGTAAGTGTGTATGCATGTGTGTGTTGGTAGGGAAGGGGATTATATAAGCACTTCCTAAAATGATTTCTATAATATAGTCATAGGTGCTATGTGACCAAGAGGTCTCTTGGCTAAGTAAGTGTTGGAAACACCGAGCTAAATGACGTTAAACAGCTGTCTATTCATGATTCTCAGAAGCTTTAATATGCCAGTGTGCATGGGCAGAGGACCTATGGAGCCCTTCCCAAATGTATTTCACTACAGCACATCTTTTAACAGAACACCAGTGTTCTGGAGAGCAAGTCTGGGCAAAGCTCAGCTTGTTCAAACTTCCTTTTGAATGGAGATTGGGAAACCCCAGGTAGAGGCCCTTCTGGAACATGGTAAATGGCAAGCCAGATGGGCATGGCCTGGGAGAGACCTCCCCGTCAGCTGACCAGGTCCAGCTGAAGAGGCCTCGGGGCTGGGGAGATTTGGGGCACCTAGCTGAAGGCTGTGGGCAGGCTGTTGTTCTGAAAAGGCTTCAGGATGTAACACTGGAGCAGGCCCGATTTCCTGTTTCCTGGAATTTGAAATACCCTTTCCTCTGCCTCCCTCCCATCAGTCGGATTCCTGATTTTTTTTTTTCTTTCGGGGATTGGAGGGTCTTTGGAATGGCAAGAGTGGATGAACTGTGTGCACGCGGGTCACCTGGGGAGCTTGTTAAAATGCAGATTCCGAGATTCTGCCTTCACAAGCCCCCACGTGCTGCAGTCGTCTGTGACCCACTCTTGGAGCAGCAAGGTTCTGGCTAATCTAGAAACTCATCCCGGGAAGGGCTGTCCTACAAAAGAGGGAGCCTTGGAGGGAAGGGAGACCAGCATCTGAGCTGGGGCTGCAAACTAATATGGAAGTGGGGAGAGCGGGGCACGTGAGGCAGGTTCGAGGAGTGGCGGGAACTAGCAGACCAGCCAGCGGGTGGGAGGCACAGACCAGGGCCGAGAGCTGGAAGCCAAGGCCCGCCGCCGGCAAAGCCTCTGCGCTGGCACAAGTGGGCTGGCAATAATTCCGGTGCGGGGCCCGGGCACCACAGCCGGGGTGAGCTCCAACCCCTCAGACGACTCGAGGCCCTGCGTCCCTCCGCCGCTCAGAAGAGACCTCAGCAGGCCTGGCGGGGGGCGGGGGCGCAGCGCCTTCCCTGCGCCCCTGAGGGCTGGTCGGCTGAGCGGCACGGCCGGCAGGGCTGGGCTGACTCACCAGCCAGGGCCGTCTTCCCAGGGGAGAGACGGAGAGAGGGCGCTGGCCCGGCCGCCTGTGCCTGGAGCGTGGGAGGGAAGGAGGGAGAATCCAGGCTGGGGGACCAAGGGGCTGGAGGGGCGTGGAGAACCACAGGGACGGAAGCAACCGGGAGGCGTGCAGAGGGGAGGGGCCTCTGGCCAGCTCCACCTTACCCAAAGATAACAGCAAGCACCTGTATAGGCTGGTCCCATGGGCCAGGCACAGCTCTGAGCACTTCCATTTCTATAAACTCATTTACTCCTCACCACAACCCAATGAGGCGGTTGCTAAAATCATCCCTGCTAAGTGAGGGTAGGGAGCAGTCTGAGTCTGTTCCCAGTTTATAACCCCGATAACACACATAGAGTGTGTGTGCCGTAAATATGTATTGGATTTATGGAATGGATGAATGAATGAATGCTTATAATAGAAATATGGTTAATTAAGCAAACTCAATGGTGACATTGCTACCAGGTGAGTGAAGTAAACAGAGGACTCTTTCAAGATCAAAGTTTGTCTTTTTCTAAAATTAGCATCATTTTGTTACATTGCTTTGTCAGGTGTAAAAGACAATACAACTACAATGGGACTATTTTGTCATAAATTTCCTCCCTGCACATATTTGATATTTGCAAGATCAAATCCATCAGCTGACATGTGAAGGATTCTCTACTCATTCACTGGACACGTAGAGAGGGGCGCTGGGATATATGGGTGAATGAGACAGGATCATAACCCCATGAACCTCCCAGTCCAGACCAGACAGAGACAAGGAAATCAACAACCACAGCCACGTGGTATGAGTGCTACATTAATCCACTGGAATTTTATCTGAGCCAGGAACGCAGTAAGACCTTACCTTCATGATCCCAGACTTCCCGGTGCATGATCAAAACTGTAACAGACAGACTTGAACAATATTTCACACAAGTTTCCTATGATAAGGATTTATGCACATATACTTAGCATTATATAGTCAAAAAATTATTCAAAATACTGGTCAGCTAAAATACAGGGGCAATTTCTTTAAAATATGCTTTTCTTTGTTTCTATCAGATATCTAATTTCATTTGGTAGAAAGTGTACCATGCTAAAAACCAACAACCACCACCAAAATAATCATTCTCCTGCCCTGTATGACCTTGGATGAGTCACCTAACTTCTCTGAGCCTCAGTTTCCTGTGTTTCCATGAGGTTATTTATGTAGGACCTAACTTTGCATGGTACCATAATTAGAGAGCACATGTAAATTGCATGGCACAGGGCCTGGCACTTAACAGGTGCCCGGTATGTGGAGGGTGATACCATTTATGATATCATGATGTATCTGGGGTATGCATCATGTCCAGTCTCTCCCTGCAGAGTCCACTGCACCACAGCCACATAGGAGGGAGGGAGGTGGGGGCTGGAGAGGCCTCCGAGTCAGGTTCAGAGGGAAGAACTCTGCCGGAGTGCCCATCGCCCCTGAGCAAAACCTTCCCCTCACTAACCTGCATTCCTAGTCGTTGTCTCCTTACGGGAATTGGCGGGGTGTGGGTGGGTGGGGAGAAGTAAGAGGTGAGGCTCCTGGTCCTAAGCAGGTCATCCTGGCCGGCTCTTCTGCCAGACCAGCACAAATCCAGCCCAGTGCCCGCCTGGGAATGGCGCCATCCCTCCCGAACCACCCACCGCTTTCCTCAAGAGCGCCCCGGCCCCCACCCCAGCCTCCCTGAGATCCGCATTGCCCAGCCTGGCTCTACGGGGATTAGGGCAGGTGGAAGGTGCGGCCAGGGTGGCCCCGGCGCAGGGCAGGGCTGTGGGGCGGGGCTGCCCCCGGGGCCTGGGTGCTTTGCCACCCGTGTGGAAACAGTTTTCTCCTGAGTCTTCAGTTGAGAACAATTTAAATTCCTGCAGATGTTGGGGTGGGGGCTGAGAACCAGGGATGACTGAGTGGGTGGGGCCGAGGCCGCAGTCACAGTGGCAGAGAGGAGGCTGGGATGGGCACCTGGGCCTGGTTTCTGTGACTCACGAGGCCAGGGTGAGTGGGCCTTGAGCGTGGGCTTCCTGAGGCGGCACAAAGGACCTTGCCCAAGGAAGCCACGGGCATCAGGAGGGGGCCCGAAGACTCCTGGGAGAAACAGGGCCTTGAGCTGGGCCCTGCGGAATGGAGACAAGTCCTACAGGCAGACAGGGAAGGCAGCCACTGCAGAAGGGGGAGCACGGAGCATCTTGAAAAACGAAAAACAAGCCCAGCTGGGATTATTAATAGGGTTATTGATAATCTTATTATTAAGATGGGAGGTAGCTTGCCGAGGTCCCTGAGGCATCCCACCGCCTCCAGAGTCAGCTGGTCAGCCTGCTCTGCCCTTCTGGGGCTCGCTCGCTCTCTCCAGGAGTCCAGGGGTGGACTGACTAGGCAGTGACGGTGCTTCCATGAGCCACCAGGTCCCCAGAGCCAGCCCCGGACATGGGAACAGGCTGGGATAAGCCCCAAGGAGGGGGAGGGGCCGTGTTTTTCCACCCTGGGCAAAGCCCCCCTCAGCACCCACCTCTGCTGTCCCTTCCAGGGGCCACTTCCAGTCGTGTACTGCATAGAGCAGATCCTGGGGCTTCCCAGGGGGACGTGATGGCCAGCCTTACCGGCTGACAGGCAAAGAGCAGACAGCCTGCTGGGAGGGGGCTGCTGTTTCCCTGGGTGGGGACCCCTGCCCTGGGGCTCTGTGCCTGGCCCCAGGCCCCACCCAGCCAGCTCACGGGAGGCTCTGGTTCTGCCCAGGTGTTACAGTTTGGGGAGGGTTGAGGTGCTCCTCAATGTTCGAGGGTGGTATGTTCGAGGGTGGTGTGTTGGGAAGAGCCTGGCCCTGAGCCACTAGATCTGGGTTCAAATCCCAGCCCTGCCATTTACTAACTGAACAGCCCTGAGCATGTTGCTTAACCTCTCTGAACCTCAATTTCCCTGTGCGCAATATGGGGGTGCGGCCTGGGCATAGGGGGCGGAAGGCAGCAGGGATCCCCTGTACATAGCCTCCCAGTGCCCGGCAGGCAGCACAGAGTGATGGACACCTGAGGGTGTGCGGTGTCGGAGGAGAAGGGGTGAGTTCACCCCGGTCAGCAGCCCCCCTCGCATTCACACTTGAATCCCTCCGGGCAGGGCCCAAGGGGTCGGCTGGACGTCAGAGGGAAGCCAAGCCCAGAGAGGCAAACGCCCGCCACGCCGCGGTGCCCTCCGCTCCCAACAGGGCCCCGCAGCCCTGGGCCTGCGCCTGCCCCAGACAGCCGTGGGAGGAGAGCGGGCGCCCTCTGCTCCCAGGGTGGGTCCCCGAGGAAGCTCCAGCGCTGCCCCGCCCTTTCCAGAAACCCAGCTGCAGTGTCAGGAGGGGAACGCCTCCTGGGAAGCTGCTCCGCCATCCCTGTCTTAAAGGAGAGACCACGTCGGATAGAGCAGAGCGGTGGACGTCAGGACCCTGTTGGGAGAGAAGCAGCGGGGACAGGCTCCGGGGCTCTGCTTCCATGCCTTCTCCATGGTCCGCGCAGACACGGAGGCCTAGGAGGGGGGCGGAGCTTCCCCTTGTCTGTGCTCCCCAGCCCTCACTGGGCTGAAATCTCCTGCTTGCTTCTCTCTCTCTCCCCCTGGGAGCTCCACGAGGCCAGGGATGTGCCTGTTTACCTCACAGCATTCTCTGTGCAAGCTCAGGACCTAGCATTTGCCTGGTGCTTGGGGGATAATCACTGAATGAATGAATGATTAAGAAATGAGGCTGAGGCACAGGGGTAAACACCTCCCAGTTACCCAAGGACCATGTCCTTTTCTTCTGTGTGCCACAAGCATCTGTCATGATGCTTGGTGCAGGGCAGGTCTGTGCTGTTTCTTTCAGTACAACTTACTGGGTGATTCCAAGAGAGTACGAGGAGGTCTGCCAGTCACAATAGCACTATCTAACAGGGTGGAGGCTCCAGGACAGGAGTTAGAGGAGCACCCCGGGGGCTCTGAGCAGGGAGAGGGGAGCTCGCTCCGCCTGGCAGGTGATGGGAAGGCTTCCCGGGCACAGGTCATCAAGCGCTTTTCAATGGACGCAGGTGGACGCTGGGAGAAGGCCTGAGTGAAGGCACGGGGTAAGGAGCATGTCCTCCCCACGGACTTCCTCTAGGGAGCTGTCGGATTAGGTGTCCGCTTGCCCCACTCTGTTTCTGTGTCTTTCTCTTGACCACAACCAATGCCACCATGCTGGCCTCTTCTGCCCAAGTTGTGGTCCCCGGTTAGTGGTTCAAGCCCTAGAGGACTTGCAGATCATGAGAGAGAGGAAAACAGGAGAGCCCAGGCTAGCCCACGCCTCCCTGCGGCTCAGACCTGAAAAGCTGCCCTCCTTCCTTCCTCCAGGCCTCGCTGCCCCTGATTCCTAGTGACTGTCCTGGAAGATAAAGAAAGCAGGGCGGACGCAGAGAGGCCCCCTGGGTCCCCAGCGAGCGACTCACACAGGACGGCTCCGTCCGCTTTGGCCCCCTGCACGGCTCTGGGTGACTCAACAGCTGCAGGCACCAGCCCTTGCAGCTGCTTGCGCAGCCTCCTCGGCTCTGAGAAAGTGGCTCTTCCCTGGGCCCCCGCCCTCTCCTGCCTGGAGGCCCCGGCCTCCTCCGGGGGTGCCGGGGCAGGAGGGAGGACCAGAGGCGAGAGCCAGGCCTGGTTGAGGCTCTCGTGTCAGCCCTGACTCCCTGGGGCCTGGCCTCTCCCCTCAGGCTCTCTTCCTCGGAAGGGGAAGTGACAGAAAGGCCATTTGGTGTGCAGTGGCCTTTTATTATTGGCGTGGGTGGGGGCGTGTGGGGGCCAGGCGTGAGCGTGGCGGCGACCTGCTGGGCTGGCTTCCGGTTTCCGGACAGGAGTCCACCTCGTGTCCTGGGGGGTGGGGGTGGCCAGAAGCCAGGGGCGTGCAGAGGCGGGGACACAGTGAGGAGCAGCTCTTCGGGGGGAGCTGGCCCGGGGACGGCCGCCTCCTCTACTTCCAGCGCCCAGTGACCTTGGCCTTCCCACGCGTCTTGGAGCTGCAGGGACATGAGGCCCAGTCAGACAGGGTGCAGGGCAGGGGGGCAGGGCTCTGGGGGCGGGCTGGGGTGGGGGCTGTTCAGGGTTGAGAGGAGCAGGAGAGAGCAGCAGCCTGCGGCGGGAGCCGGCCCTCTCTGGTCCCACTGGTGAGCAATGGCCAAGGGGGAGAAAAGAGGGAGCACCCTGGAGGCTGCTGAGGAGGAAGGGATGGGAGCGTGGAGCCCACGAGGAAGGGAGGCAAGAGGAGGCGGGGGTGGGCAGGGAAGAGGTGGGTCTCGACACCTACACTTTCTGATTGTCATTGATCCTGTTCCGGAGGACATTGATCTGCAAAAATGGGAAAGACAAAGAGCAAGATTGGAGTTCGCTCAGTTCAGGGTCCCAGGTAGCCTGGAGGTGGGGGTGACGGGGCGTAGCCGAGCAGCAGAGGAGGAGGAGGATGCAGGAGCGAGAGCAGGGCTCTAATGTCATAAGGTGGAAGAGTCAGTGGTCAAGAGGTCCCCGGAGCAGAAGCCAAGGGGAGGCTTCCTGGCTGCCTCACGGCCTCTCACTGTGGGGGGCCCCAGAGCCACTGCAGGCTCAGGATGAGGGCTCCATAGGGAGGACTTCCTGGGAGCTGGGAACCTGAAGGCTGGGCAGCTGCAAGGCGCCCAGAGCCCAGAATGCCTCCCCAGCATCTCCATCTTCAGCCCCTCTCTTTGGCACTCCCGCCCAGCTGTCCACTTCATCCCTGAAGCTTCACCCCCCAAGGTGCTGCAGCCCCACTGCACCCCATGGGTACAGCGCGGCACTGCATCTCAGCCAGGTCAGCGGCCCCTAGGCCAAGTGCAGGGACACGTGGGGCCAGAGGAATCAGAGGAAAGGTGAACGGCACGAAGCCTAGAAAGACCTTAACAGGGGCTCACAGCTGCCGAGCAGCTGCCGGTGCCAGGCCCTGCCCTAAGCACTTTCCCAAATTTTAACCCACAGGGCTGCTCTGAGGGTTTAAGAAGTTATTCCAAGCAAAGTAGATCAGAACAGGGGCCGGAACCTGCGGGCTAGTGGCTTTAGTATTGCCTCTGTAATCTTCACAATGACCCTGTGAGGGAGAGCTTAGCGTTATCCTTGTTGTCTAGGGGAGGAAATGGAGGCACAGAAAAGAAACTTGCCCAAAGCCATCGGCTAGTAAGTGGCAGGGCCAGAAACCTAGCCCAGGCAGTGGCTGCAGGGTCAGTGCTCTTTATCACCGTGCAGTACTGCCTCTCTCAGCAGGGTGGGGGTGCTGGCAGCCCGGAGCTGTGGGGGCCTGAGCTGTGCTCAGGGGAGGATGGCAAGGTGGATCCTCGAGGGGAGGGAAGGCCTGCCCCTCCTGCAGATGGGCCCAAAGGCCCTGGCCAGGCTTCCGGGGCTGAGCGCAGGTCCACACCTGTGGTGGCTGCGCCTGCCTGGCTTCTGTGAGCCCGGAACCCCAAAGAGTGCTCCTGGGACCCTGCAAGGCTGTGGGCTTGAGGCTCAGCCCGACTGTGCCCACACCGGGGCCTCGGCACATGGGCCGGGAGGCCAGGGGCTGCGCCTCTGGTGGGTGCCCGGCTCGGTGCACCCTGGCCCTCGGCCCTCGCAGGGCGTCTGAGCTGCTGCCTGGAGGTCTTTGGGTTTGCATGCCTGGGAGGCAGGGAGAGCCCTGGGGTGGACCCCAGGGAAGTGTCTCTGCTCAGCTCCAGCAAACTCTCAGACACCTCGAGCAAGCAATGATCTCATGGTGCACCCTGAACACTGCTGGGGACTTGAGGAGGACCAGGACAGGGCCTGGCTGGCGGCTGTCACGGGGGACCCATTCAAACCAGGAGGAAGCAGAAAGCAGGGCTGGGGAGGGCGAGGAGGCGTGGTGCGGGCTCACTTCGTATTTCTGCTGCTTGAACTTCTCCTGCAGGTCGAACTTCTCCCCCTCCAGGTTGTAGATGCTCTGCCACAGTTCCTTGGCCTTCTCCCTACGCAGCCAGGGGTGGGGATGGGGAGGGAGGAGGATAAGGAAGGAACCGCCTCTTCCTCCGGGATCTGACAAGCCCCCAGGGACCCTGCCCTCCTTCCCACCTCCAGGTCTGCCCAGGTGCCCCCCGCCCACCCTAGGAGCCCGGCCCAGCCTGGGATCAGGATGGCAGTGCCCGACAATTAGGAACAGACACCAAGGCAAAGTTCTGGGGAAGGAGTAGAGGGGGAGAATCCCGGGAGGCTCCACCGTGCAGGTGGGAGCACTGAGGCTCAGAGCAGGGAGGGTCTTCCAGCCCGGAAGCACTGGCCTGACCTGGTCTTGCCCTACTTTGGCCCCAGCCAACGTGCCCGAGCTACAAGTGTGAGGCAGTGGCGCCCCCTGGTGGCCATGCAATGAGAGCATGCCGTCAGCTTCCCTTCCCCTGTCCGCTCCCTGCCCCAGCCCCGTGCCCTGGGAAACACCCCCAGGCCCCCACCTCAGCTGATCTTCATTCAGGTGGTCAATAGCCAACACCTTCCTCCTTTCAGCCAGAATCTTCTTCTTCTTTTCCCGCTCAGTCTGCCTCTTCCCACTCTTCCGCTCCGTCTGGAGGGGGTGTCAACGTGGGAATTAGCTGGATTCCACCTCCCCACCCCAACCCCCAGCCCTCCCCAAACCCAGCAGGGAGTGGGGCAAGGTCTACAGAAGGGCCCGTTTCTTGCCCTCTTCTTCCTGCAGGATCCCACACCAGAAACCCTGGGGGACTGGGCCCCTTGCCCCTTTGCCTCCCCACTCCCCAGATGTCCCAGGCTGCCATCTCCCACCCACCCCATCTCCATGCTCCTCCCCTCCAGCAGCTGCCCTTCCCTCCCGGGGAGCTCCCCAAAACTAAGAGGAGGAAGAGGGTTTGAGGTTTTGTACCCACCTGGGCCTGCAAAGCCAGGAAACCACGAGAGAAAGACCCAGAGAGAAAGACGGAGACCACGACAACACAGAAAGAGGGCAGGCGTGATGGGCAGGCAGAGGCCGAGGGAGACACAAGGAGAAGGAGAAGGTGGTTCAGAGCCCGCCACAGGCAGCCTGGTGTGCTGGACGTCAATCCAGGCGCTAGGAGGGGACCATGGCACCATGCCCAAGGGGGGCTGGTGTGGTCACCATGGGGGCAGAGGCCAGCGGCCGGCCTGGTTCTGAGCTGGGGACCTTGGAGATCTAAGAAAATGTTCCAAAGCCTCCATTCCATAGAGAGAATCAATTTCACATACCCCCTCCTCCCTTGAGAGGATCTGGTAGGAGCAGGGCACAAAAATTAGGGACCGAGAGCAAGTTCCCAGGTGTAACCGCCACCTCACGTGCATGTAGCACTTGGGTGTATTCCACGGCAGCTCACTTGGTCTTCTCAAAGCAGGCAGGGCAGGAACTATTAATCCCATTTTACAGATGAGGAAACTGAGGCTTGGAGCGGTTGTATAAGGCTCCACGGCTGGAGGAGGCAGAGCTGGGTCTCTAACCAGAGCTCTGCCTCTAGGCACAGGACTCTCCCAGCTTCATTCACCCATCCTGGGGGCTGCTGGGCACCGCTGCAGCCAGGGGTGGGGTGGAGCACCAGTGCCCTGGCCTCTGCCTGCAGCCCTTGACCTCAGCAGGCTTTCCTGGGGAAAGGCCGTCAGGCTGGGAGACCGCTCAGGAGGGCCTCCCGCCCACAGCAGCTGGAAGTTCTTCCTGGATCCAACCTAAAGCCCGCCCGCTGCAGTGGACACCTCACTTCTCAGCGATTCAGCAGAACCTCCTGGTGACCACCGCTGCCCCCCGCCTACCTTCTGTATGTACCCTCCAAAGTGCATCATGTTGGACAAAGCCTTCTTCTTGCGGGCCTCTTCCTCGGCCTTCCTCCTGTTCTCCTCCTCCTCTCGCCGGGCCCTCTCTTCCTGTTTTGTGGGAAGGAGCAAGAAGAGAGCAAATTCAGTTTGGGGAGTAAAACCCTGATTCTGGGCCAAAGCTGGCGATCTTTGTGCGGGGGCCTACCCTCCTCTCCCCTGGGCTAGGAGCTTCCCAAGGGCACCTCCAACTCTGAGCCCGGCACACGGGCGTTGCACCTGACATGTTTATTGAATGAATGAGTCAACCATGAGTTCTGGTTCCCACCTGGGAGCTCCCTACAAAGGCCTATTGCTTGGGGAGGGCCCCCAGCAGCAGTGCAGGAAGAGGACCGTAGACCTTCGGTTCCCAGGTAGCTTGTGCCGGAAAGGGGCTGAGGGATGGGTGCCTTTAAGAGACCAAGTTCCTGAGGACCCCCAGACTTCATCTGCCCTGTTCCCTGGTGTATTGCCAGAGGCAGGACACCCCCCAGCGCTGAGGGGGTGCTTGTTGTCTCTCGACTGAATTGATATCTATGGTCAGGGAGGGGGGCTGGGGAGCCACAGGGCCCCCCCCAGGGCTGGCGGGAGCCAGGAGCATGCTGGGGGCTCCCCGGGGCTGGGGCGCACTCACAGCCAGGCGGGTCTGCCGCTCCTTCTCCCGCTCGTTGCGGATGCGCTGCTGCTCGGCCCGCTCAGCTCGCCGTTTCTCCTATAGGGGGAGAGGCACCTGGGGGAGGGGTCATCACCAGAGGTGCAGGGGTCGGCTGGGAAGGGGTGCCGAGGACCCCCAGGGAAGGTGTCCTGCCCACTCCGACGCCTGTGCCCACAGCAGCCGCACGCAGACAGGGCCGCCAGTGTGCAAGAGTGCCCTGGTCAAAAAGGATAGCTAGCACTGCACAGGGCAGCAGGCCCGTGGCACGGTACCCATCGTGGGGGTCGTCCTCGAGGATTTGGAAAAGGTCAGGCAGGCTTCTCCATCTCCTGCAAGCCCGTACCCCTGCCCCCGCCCCAGCCCTGGAGGCTGCTCTGAGACTCACAGTCAAGAGCTGCTCTCTTGACCCAAGACAGCCGAGCTCTCAGCTGCCAGACCACGCAGCACCCCTGTAGAAAGGCGAGTGTGGTGGAGGGGGGAAGAGACGGAAGCTAAAGCAGCTCCGCTGGAGTGAACTGGGGTTCTGTAGCTCACACTCCATCAGTGTACGTAGCTGTGCCCAAGGGAAAGGAGCAGGGGACTGGGATGGGACGACAGCACTGTGATGAGCCATTCCATAGCCAGGACCTTGGCTGGGCCCCGGGGGTCCCGGCGAGGAACCAGTCTCAGCCCCTGCTGTCCAGGAGCTTCCTGTCCGGATGGAAGGGAAGGCGGGGACTCGAGAACCATGTGCGCAAGCGAGGCTCCCAGTGCTCCTGATGGTGGGCTCCACCGGCAGGGGCGGGCACCAGGGTGCCTAAGGAAAGGGGGCAGAGGCAGGGCGCCCCGGGGAGCCAGGTCGTGGGAGACTGGACACCTACGATCCTGTCTTTGAGTGAAACGAGCTCCTCCTCCTCCTTCTTCCTGTTCTCAAAGTGAGCCTCGATCAGTGTCTGCAGCTCGTTCAGGTCCTTCTCCATGCGCTTCCGGTGGATGTCCTGTGGGTGGACCGCAGGGGTCAGAGGCTGCCCCCCCCAAGGCCAGGGGAGAGACATGATGGACAGGCTAGATGGCCCCCTCCTCGATAGCCCCCTCCTCAATCCAAAAGGCCTCTGGCAGGACCTGAGCCTGGGCTACTGTAGTCTGAACCCAGGACCCTGTTTAGGGGTCCCCCACTTTCCCAGCCCACGAGGTCTCTCTTGCTCTCCTGGGGGACCCAGGATGGCCCCAGCCCGGGCCTGCTCTCCCTGCAACCACTGCTCACGTCAAAGTCCACTCTCTCTCCATCGGGGATCTTGGGTGGCACCAAGTTGGGCATGAACGGCCTGTTGGGGAGAGGAATGAGGAGTCAGTGGGCAGCAGCCCCAGGGGCCCCTCTTCCTCAGCCCCCTGCCCCAGCCACCCACAACCAAAGCAATGAGAGTCCTCACACCTGCTCAGCTCCTCGGAAGGCACAGAGCGCGTTCACATAAGCCATTTCATTTTACCTCACAGAATGCACAGAAGGCAGGTGTCAATGAGAAGACGGGCTGAGAGGTGACCTGACTTGCCCAAAGCCACACAAGGGGGAGGCAGAGGGGCCGTGACAAGGTGACAGGTTTGTGCGATTCCAGACTCCTGTGGTTGACTCCCAAGAGCCTCCTCGTGAGCCCAGAGTTCTGTGGTTTGACCTCAGCCCCCACACATCCTGGTTGTGTGACCCCCAGGTGGGTCTCTGGCCCTCAGTTTCCCCAACTGTCCTCAGGCCTGTGCGGGGCTAGAGGGAGGCTGCAATGAGCTCCTGCAGTGTAGAGCAAGTGGACAGGAAAGGGAAAGGTGCCAGGCAACGGCTCCAGTTGGGATGGCCTTTGACCCGGGCATTTCCAAAGGCTGTGACGCGCAGAAGTCTGCGAGTGCACCGAGGTGCTTCTACTGGTGGGATTAGCCAGGCGGGCAGGGAAATGCTCACCCCAGCCCGCCACGTGTGGCGCTCATGTGGGTGGCGCCAAAGTGTCCTGCCCTCCCCACAGCCTGGGACTCTTTGAAACTGCCACACCTGGGCTGCCATAGTTTCATTGCTCGGCTCCCCCAAATTTGCTTCCTTCTTTCCCAAAAATCCCACCTCGTCGCACCATCCTGGGGGGTAGCAAAGTGTGTCTGCCCGTGGCCACCACTATGCGGTGCTTTGTGCAAATTAGAAAAAGGGCCCCTGTGGCCCTGTCTGTGCTGGGGTGTGTGGGTGGTGGTGGAGGGTGGATTTCAGCACCCACGCAAGACCTCCGCAGACAGCCCTGTGCCGGCCCCAGCCTGCGGAGCGGTGCCCGACGGTCTGCTCCAGCCGCACCCCCAGCTGGCGCCCGCGGCCCCACACCGCAGCCGGACCTGCAGCCTCAGGGCTCCACCTCCGCTGTGGCTCAGACTCACCTGGGCTTGGGTTTGGACTCCTCCACCGGGCCATCTGGAGGGGGGAGAAGCCACACGCACGGGGTCAGGAGGCCCCGGTTCCGCCCCCTCTCTGCCCCAGAAGAGCTGGACACGCGTGGGCTCCATTTCCCCATCTGCACAAGGAGTCCCGTCCAGCCCCCGGGCTCCACGGTTTTCCAGGGGCATCAGTAAGAAGGCAGCAGGGGCTGCACAGCACACACTCCATCTCTCATTGCGACTCAGGAGGCGACTAAGTCCTGGCAGGGGCTTCACACACTCAGTGTGGAGCTTCAAAGCCTTCTCGCATTTACTGGTTCTGGGTGAGGCAGCTTTGCTTCTCTCAGACCTCACAATGAGGAGGGTTCCCGTGGAAAGTCCCTGAGGGTCCTGGTGCCAGATTCCCCTCCCAAATCTCTTTGCCTTCCTGGTTGCCCCCTGGACTTCCTGATGGCCACCGGGCAAGGAAACTGACTGGCACAGCTCCAAATCCAACCAGCTGCCCCCACCCCTCGGGAGGTGAGACCACCTGGAGCCCTAGTCATGGCTGCAGCATCACATGGACCCTCTAGCACAGACCTTGGGATTTTGTCCCCCAGGTAGTGCACCCTGCAAGTGACTCAGCCTGAGCTCCATGAGGCTCATGTGTGGAGCATGACTTCTAGGGCCCCTTGCCAGTGCAGACCAGGGCACCGGGCACTGGTCTTCTCTCCCACTGAGCACCATCAAAGCAACTTCTCTTTGGAGCCCAGCATCCAAAGCACGCAGTTGCCACCAAGTCCTGTCCTCTCCTTTCCCAGGATGCCCTCCTCATTTATGCCCAACCCATCTTTCTGGAACAATCCCTGTGGACAGTCTCCCCAAAGGTGCTGTAAGGGTTCCCCTGCCACCCTGAGACCTCTCCCCCAATGGCTGACAGCCTTTACCTTCAGCCTCTTTAGCCTCCTCTTCTTGTCCATCCTCTAAACAAAAAAATGAGAAGTCAATAAAGGCTCTTGTCAAGAGGGCCTAATCACCAAGAACCTTCCCCACAGATGGGTCCTAACCTATGTGCTGGTTTATGGAGTCCAGGAGCATATTTTATTACATACATGTGCCCCGGGCCCAAGACTCTGCCTGACACAAAAGAACTATTTAGTAGAGGTTCATTGATTGAACACTTGGCTGTTGACTCTGAGCCCTGAGGAAGTCATGGCAACAGGAGAAGCAGATCCACAGGTTGAAGATCATGTTCAAGTTGGGTTTCTTACTCCCATAGGAATGGCTTTGGGGGCTCTCACCACCCCCCTTGCCCCATGACAGAGCCCCTCGTACCCTCAAAATCTTTACCTTCTGCCTTGGTCTCCTCAGTCTCATCCTCAGCCTCGGCCTCGCCTTCAGCCTCTTCTGCTGCTGCCTCCTCCTGCTCTGGAAGAGTGAACCAGACATAGTGAGCACCCAGGTCCCCCCTTCTTGTGCTATCGGGCAGAACCCAGACAGAGAACAGACAGGGTGGTGGGGTCAGGATGGGAGTCAATGACCTCCAGGTTCCAGATGACTTTGAGCGTGACTGATGTGCAGGACAGAGGGATGTCCAGTTCTTGGTCTAAACCAGAGGACAGCAAACTACAGCTCAAGGGCCAAATCTGGCCCCCAGCCTGTTTCTGTGAATCAAGTTTTATTGGAACATAGCCACATCCTTTGGTATTGTTGATGGCTGCTTTTAGGCTACAACAGCAGAGTTGAGTAGTTGTGGCAGAGATCAAGTGATCCAGAAAGCCTAAATTTTTTTTTCTCTTTTTACCAAAAAAAAAAAAAAAAAGTTTGGCAACCCATGGTAAACCACTATAGAAGGGCATGATTGGGCTCGTGAAGAGTCCTTTGGTTCTAAACGTCCCTCTCTGGGAGTTTGGGAGTAGGAACTGGGCCTTTTTAGATGTGGAGGTTTCTCAGAGGGCCAGAAGTCTGGGGTAGGAGCAAGTTAGGGTGCAGTGGGTGCTAGGGGCAGCAGCAGAAGAGGGGCAAGCCCAGCAAGGGTCATTGCTCAGAAAGTCTGCCCACTGGTTCTTCCCCTCCGCCCCCAAGTCACCTCCCCATTCCCCAACAGCCTCAGTGGAGAATATGACCCCACCCCATTCCCCAGCTTTCTACCCCAGAAGTTCCACCAAATAGTGTGGCACCACAGTATGTGTCCTGATGTGAGGGGCAAAATTGAGAAAGCTCCTCTCCTGGGCCCAGTGACTTTCTTTGGTCCAAAGAAACCAAACTTGCAAGACTATGGGTGGGGGCATGAGAGGCTCAATGTTTAGATATTTGCCCTATCAGAGAGCTGGCAGGATCCTTCTGTTTTCATTCATTTGCTTGGCAGAATGTGAACCCCACCCCACTCAGAGATTTGGAGTAGACGGAAAGATGAGACAGGATGACGCCAGGCATGGGGTGCTGCCTGGAGGAAGTGCTTGGTAAATGCCTGTTGAATGACTGGCTGACAAGTGGTGACCCCTTGGGGGAGGAACCAGAAAAAGCCTCAGGGTGGAGAGAAAGGCCAACATGCCCCAAGGCCAAATGGGTTCTCTGGAGGAAACACTGGCCTCTGGCCTCTCTGTACTCCTTTCCTAGGTCTTTGTCCTCTCAGGGCCTGGAGATGCCACCTTTTTGATCCCTGCAGGAGCTTTATCTCAAAGAAGACTCTTCCAGAAGGGGTGAGAATAGAGACCTGGCAACAAGGACATGGCCAGCCCTGGGGTCCACTTTCAGGCCATCCTGTTAAAACCTCTGCCTCCATCTGCTATTTCAATTCTCTGTGCCATATACCTCACCCCCAGCCGGTGGTCCCAAAAATCTGCTTAAACTCTCCAATCACAGGGAGTTCATTGCCTCCCACGGCTGCTCACTGCACCTTGTGACATCGCTCTTCCTAAAATTAAACCCAAATCAGTCTCCCTGAAGCGTCACCCCCTGCCCTATCCTAGCCCTGGAGACTGGGCGCGAGTCCAAGCCCCCGTCGCCCTCGGCAGTCGTGCACATCTGAAGGCTGCCATCGCGACCCCGCTGCTCACGCTAGCTATTTCCAGTCCCCCCAGCTGCTCTTCAGGGGCCTTTGCCTGCAGACCCCTCTCCTCCTGGTCACCCTGCCTGGGTGCTGTTCAGTTCACAGGGAGGCTCCAGGCAGGGGTCACCAGTACGCACAGCGGGGGCAGAGTGGAGCCACTCACTCCAGACGTGTTAGTCCTCTTCTGGGGCCTCCTTTGGCACCAGCTGGGAGATAAGCCAGTCTCGGCCTTTCCACCACCCAGCCCAGGGGGAAATCAGGGGCGAGGAAAGGGGCACTGGTGGCCCCGAAGGAGAGAGCCGATAAAAAGCCCAGCCCTGGGGGCCCGGCCACCATCTGAACGTGGGGAGGAAATGATTGATGGGCTCCATGCTGGCCCCCTCCCCCAGAACAGGGCCCCCCCAACCAGCACACTGGCTCTCAGACAGCAGGGAGTGGAAAGCACAAGAAAAATAAAAGCTGTACTACCGTCTTCATCCTCTCTCCAGTCTTCCTCTTCTGAGGTTCAGGGAGTGGCAGCAGCAAAGGGGAGAAGCAAGACAGGTTAGTCTGGGAGCAGAAAGACCAGGTAATGAGCAGTGGGACAGCACAACGGTTTTAAAGAGCATGGGCTTTGGAGTTAGGCATGGCTTTCATTTCCCGATCCACCGCTTTCTTGCAATGTGGGCAACTCACTTCCCTCAGCAACGTCCCTGAGCTTCAGGTACCTCACTGGAAAAATGGAAATTATTAAGCTCACTCCTCCCTGGTTGCAGGGATTGAATGGTCCAGCATGCCGAGAGCACCTAGCACGAGCCTGGCCTGGGGACGCATTCGCTGGTGGGAACTGGCAGCTGCTGTCCCTGCCTGTGGACCTCAGAGCCTCAGCTTCCCCCTCAGTGAAAGGCCCCGGAAGAGCAGAGAGCGGCAGCAATAGGCTCCCAACAAAGTTCTCCCACGCTGCTGCCTTGATGAGCCTCTCCGATATCCCACAAGTCACCCTTCTGAAAGGACTGCTTGAGAGCCTGGTGCCAGGACGCATGCCAGGAAGGAAGTCATCCCATCTAAGGAAGACACAGTACCATCGTGCTAGGAAACAGACTGCACTGTTCTGTTGTAGATGCAACTACCTGCCCAAAGAAAGGGAGGACAGAGATTTTTCATACTTCCTGGCTTTGTCCATCCTGTAGGCAGATTGGGCATCCATCTAGACCCTGTTCTCTCTTGGCCATTTATACCCAAATCTACAGCCGTGTGGGAGAAGGTGTAGACGATTAATTGCAAGGAAGGCAGATGCTACCCCTGCAGAAGAGAATTATTTTGTTAATCCACAGCCAAATCCTACTATGTGTAGCAGACAGCTGGGTCTCCAATCCCGAGGTCTGGGTCTCAAATCCCACCACCCAACACCTGCCATAACAAGCGGCAAGTCTCCTGAAGCAAAGGAAAGCCCACAGGATCAAACATCTGTGCAGGGAGCCCAGCAGCAGGTGGAGTCAACTTGATATTTTATTCAAAAAGATAAATTTCAAACTGCTTTTGGAAGTGTTTGGTGTCCAGCGTGACTCCTGCAGCGCCTTTCAGTTTCCCTGCGGCCACTCTTGGGTTGGCCATCCCCGGGACAGCCCTAACTATGCAGAGGCGCCTCGTTTTCCTGAAAAGGCGCAGAGGGCAGTGGAGGGGCCGGCGTCCAGCCCTCTGCTCTGCCCCTGGGCCTTTGGGGAGACCCTCCTTCTAATGTCCACGTGCCACCTGCTGGAGTGAGAGTTTTCAGAATTTGCCAAGCCACTAGGGGTAGGATCCAGTCTTTGGGGGGCGGAAGCCTGAGAAGCCTGAAGGCCGTGCTGGCCTTATGGGCTGGGCGAGGCCATTTAAGCCCTTCCATGTTTCACACACTCAGAAGGAAGAAAAGCTTAGCGTGTTCCTTCAGGGAGCCACGGGACGCAGGGCAAGACGATAATAATAGTAACAATTAATAATAGAATGAGCTCTTCATGCCTGTTTGAAATGTTTCAGATAGCTAAGCACTTTCATATCCTATTTATAATCTCATTAAAAAAACAATTGAAGGTTTTTAGGCGTGATGCTGGTAACACGGTTGTTTGGTTACATAGTGCTTATCTTTTAGAGCAGGGGTTCCTAAGATTTTTTGTTCCACAGACCCCTTTGCCAGTCAGGTGAAAACCATGGCCCCCTTACTAAGTCCACACTGCACTGCGTACTACTTAATAAATTTACCACACCCACACCCACATGTCCCCACAAGAATAACGTTTTTTTGAATTTCAATTCAAGCTCACAGACCCCTGGTTAAGAACCCCTGTTTTAGAGCTACACACTGAAATAGTTAAGCATGAGATTATTATATGATATCTGGGAATTATTTTGAAAGTCAGCTCCAAAATCACTGGGGGTAAATAGAGCAGAAGTTGATGATTGTTGACGCTGGGTGATGGGTCCATGGGGGTTCATTATTCTATTCTTACGACTTATATGCATTTAATACTTTCCAGGATAAAACGAAGCTAGAGAAAGAGCAAAATCATTGGAAAGAGTGGTGATTCTGTTTGAGCCAAACGGCAGGCAGAGGAGTCAGGTGTGAACGTGTTGCCTCAAGTCCTGAGCGTCCAAGGTCCTGGCTGAATTCCACCTGGGGTGGTACTTGTTGGGGGATCTTTTCTGTTGCAGGGGAGAGGCAGAGGCAGGCACGCCTGCCCGAGGTACATACCTTCCATGGCTGCTTCCGCTCAAAAGAGAAGGCCACGCAGCTCAAGGGGAGACAAGAACAGGCGGGTCAGGTGCAAACACACTGTCCCGATCCACACGAGTACACAGGTGTGCGCTTACCTTCCTGCTCCCTGATGGAAAAGAAGCCGCTGTCAATGGCATATACACACGCGTGTTCACACGCGCACACGTGCACACTGGCCTCTCCCCACAGATTATCCCATTTTTTATTTCCCTCACTACTTAATGGAGTTCCCACTGCTCTGCCCACCTGCAAGGGCACCTGCTAACCTGGCCCACCCTTCTCGTCCATGAGCCCCAGCAAGCCTCTGCTTCAGCCAGGTGGGGTCTTCAGAGTCACTTACTGTTCTCCTGTCACCTCTGAGCCCTCCCCCAGGCCCTCCTCTCTTTTCTCTCTCTCGCAATCCTACACAGGCAAGATCTGCCTTCTCCACTCATCTTCCCCTGCTTCGTTCCCCACACCTCCCTGCCCCTGCGCTCCTGCACTTCTCCCAGCCCGCCCTCTGCACCGGCCTTCCTTATTCTCTCAGGCCTGTTGCATCCTAACGTCCCAATAGGAACGTAAGTTCCCAAAGGCTGTGGCTGCACCTCTGTCAGCTGCCTGGTGATTCCCTGACAGTGGGGTAGTTTGATTCCCCGGCCTCTCTCCAGGATGGGGCGGGGCACAGTCAGGAGAGCGAGGCTTTCAAGGGGGGTGATAACAGAGTCCCAGTGGGGCTTTACGGGGCATGACCAGCTCTGTGGCCTCAGGAGAGTCACTGAACTTCTCTGGACATGGTTCAGGGACCCAAGCTCTCGGCTCCTCCTTTAGTGGCCAGTCTCCTAAGGAGGGAGGCCCCTGTGGACCCTGGGCCTCAGCCTCTTTGCCCAAGGCCCCCGGCCCGTGGTCTGCCTGGGTCAGCAGCCCGGTGGCCCAGGGTGGAAATGAAGGGGACGTGCCTCTCCTCAAAGTCCCCAAAACGGCAGGGCCACCCAACCCGGGACACCAGGACACTCCAGATACTCACTCCTCGTACTCTTCCACTGCGTCCTCTGTGTCCGACATGGTCCCTGAAAGAGGAAGACATCAGCGTGGGCAGACGGGGAAGACATCGCTTCCTGAGCTCTGTGAGAAGAGCTCCGGCCGGGCGCAGAGCGGGGCGGGGAGGCCTGGCTGAGCGCCGAGCCGGGCCGAGGCTCATCTCATTCCTAATGCCTCAACAGGCAAGCTGTCCGGATCTTCAGTAATGGGTTCAAAACATCGTACCTCTCAAGATAATGCTTCTCAACTTTTCCAGTCCCAGAAGCCTTGAGGGGAGCAAAGCCTGTACCTCCTTCCCCATTCCCACCCGGTCCCTCCGCCACGTGGTCTGTTCATTACTACAAAAAGTGAGTGGTCCAGCAAGCCGTGGCACGTGCATGCTGTGAACTACTACTCAGCGATTAAAAGGACCCCAGGGTTGATCGGCAGAGCCATGTGGGTGAATCTCCAGGAAATTTTGCTAAGCAGAAAAGGCCAATCCCAAAGGGTCACATGCCATGGGATTCCCTTTACAGAGCATACATGAATTGGCAAAAGGAACAGAAATGGAAAACAGATTAGTGGTCGTCTTGGGTCGAGGATGGGGTGTGTGGGGGGGGAAGGTGGGAGTGAGGGGGTGTGGTAATAAAAGGACAAGAGGGTCCTTGTGGTTTGGGAACCCTTCTGCATTTTAACTGTGATGATGCATGTGGGAACCTGCACAGGGTAAAGTTGTCCAGAATGTCACACACTCAGAGAGCACAAGTAAAACTGGGGAAGTTTGAATAAGATCATAGATTATATCCATGTCCATATCCTGATTGGGACGTAGTCCTATAATTTTGTAAAATGTTGTCATTGGGGGAAATTGGGCGAGGTGTACGAGGGATCCGTATTATTTCTTACAACAGCATGTGAATCTAAAATTATCTTAATACAAATTTCAATTTAAAAAACTTTCCCTTGGGCAACTCGTTTTGAGCTACTCCCCTCCCTGCAATAGGAATAGACAATCTACATTCAAATCTTCCTCCCTGAACTTGCAGAGTGTGTTCAGATAAACCTTTCTAAGATCCTCGGGCTTTACTTCCTCCTCTGTTATATGGAGATAAGTATGCTCATCCTGCTACTCAGGGGTCTTTATGAAGACCAAATGGACATAAATGAGTTTTTGAAAAGTGGAAGCCATTAGGAACTTTTCCAAAAAGTCAGGTCTCACAGTGTAAATGTAATTATAGGAAAAAGCTAAAGGAAGAAATGGAAATAGCCACACGTGGGTGGGAGGCCAATCACATTTTGAATGCTGGCTCCTTCACGTGTTCCCTTTTGACCTTGGAAAGGTCGCTTGACCTCCCTATACCTCAGTCCCTCAGGTAGATATTTTGCTCTTCTGGAATGTGTTTGGGGCTTAGAGCTGGTGTAAAGTGCCAGGCACAGAGAAGGGCCTCCTCGGCCATGACCATGACAGCTCCAGGTGCACTTTTCCCCTAGTTGAGAGGTGATGGGTGCCCCTGGACTTTGGAGTTATGCGACATGACGGCTCTGCAACCTGCACGATGTTGTCAGGAGACAAGTGCCGAGGTGACGTGAGGGTGGGGCTAAACCGGGGAAAGAGTAGAGTCAGAATGATGGAGAAGCCCCCTTCAGGGAGCTTTCTCCTTTGCCCCCTGCCTCCTGCCCCCCACCCCAGCACTGCAGCCACCTACTTCTGACCCCGGCTGCAGGCTCAGGACAGCGGCACAATAGGCATCACTGCCCACTCCTCCCCCACTTCTCCCTGGTGGGCACATCCCATCGCAGCGGCTGAGACCAGCCCCTGGCCACCTGTCTGGCCACCTGACGAGTGGAGGGTGATGTCGCCACAGGCAGCCTCTTTGAGGCTGAGGGTTCCTGCAGGACAGCTGCACTCTGGGTGGAACCCTCCTCAGACCTGGCCGGCGGCCAGCACAGGCTTGGAAAATGGCTGCCCTTTTATGCACCTGCTCGGACTTAGTCCAGTCCTGCTGGTTTCCGGGCAAGCATGGCTACCGCTGGGCCAGCCTCTCTCCTGCACCCTCTGCTGGTGGGTGGGGTGAGAGAACCCCTGTTTCCATGGTGCCCTGAGCAGGTGGAGTCAGTTTTCAGCCCCTGGGCTGGTGAGACGAGGCGATGTCACAGGCATAAGGTATCAAGTTGGGGGCTAGGGGGTCACATCTTTGCTGAAGACTCTCTAACACCAGAGGGCACCATCATAGGTCCTTAGGATGAGAATGGTCAAAAAGAACGCCCCCTGCCCCCACGATGGGTGGGAAACCATGGGGCAGTGAGGATTGTCCTGAACCTCAGGGAAACATCCAGAATAAGTGGTCTGAGAACTTGGGGAGCTACTGCCTGAGCCCTGGGAGCAGCCTCTCACCTTAGGGAGGAGGGAGAGTTTTCTCAGAGGGGTTGGGGTGGCCTGCTGGGGGTGAGGGGTCTGAGCTTCCTCTCTCCTCTCCTGCTCTGTCCTCCCATGAGCTCAGAACCACTAGGAGGGGGCTGGGGCTCCGGGGAGATAAAGTCAGCTTGGACTTCTCTCCCTGCTTTTGAGCATCACCCACTCCTAAAATAGCATGCAGACCGGAGAGGAGTGGGGCATGGCTTTCAGCTGAGAGGACGCAGCCAAGCCAGTCGCCCAAAGGCAGGACCCAATGAAGGGGAAAGGGAGTAGGCTGGAGTGGGGTCTCCAGGGCAGATGACAGTCAAGAACTTGGCAGGACAAAGTCGCCTGATCCTCACACCCAAACCTCCAGCTGCCTCCGCAGGCCGCTTTTTAGCCTAACTTGCTCACAGCCAAGAGATCAGGGTCACCTTTCCTGGTCCATAGAGAGCAGAAAATACTGACCTTGGGGTCAAGAGACCTGGGATTAACTCAACTTTTTCTGTGACCTTAGTAAGTTACTTAACCTCTATGGGCCTCACTTAACCTGAATAAATGATCTTCAAGTTCTAGACCCTTGGAAACAGTCTCCAGTTTCTGAGGAACCCAGGCCCATCCCTCTACATTCAGCTGGAATCTTCCTAAGCCTGCAGCTGTTAGCCCAAGAGGAGAGCTGGGAGAGAGGGAATGGGGCGGGAAGAGAGGGGGCAGCTGGCAATAGGATCTTCTCAGATTCCTCCTGTGCCCGCAGAGAGGGAGGACCTGCCCTATTGGACATGGGTCAGAGGAGGAATTCGGGAGGTCTGGTGGCTTCCCAGCTGCACTAGGCCGGGGGATGTGCTTTGAAATTCTTTACACTCCAGGCAACCCTCTCTCCAAATACTTCCTCAGCCTGCCCAGAAGAGGCTGAAAGACCAAGAAAATCTTTATCTCTGCCACTCCCAGGTGCAGAGCAAGGTGTGTCCCTCTGGGGTGCGTTGGGGTGGGGTGGGGCAAGAGTCACACTTGCAGGGAACCCAGGGGGCTAGGTTCACGGTTAACCCTTTAATTCCAATAAGCTGGGCTTGAACCCAATGAAGGCATCTACCAGTGGGCTCTTTCCCTTCCCTCCAAGTGCTGCTAAGCCCTGGGGAAGGGAAATGTGCTGGGTCAGGGATGTCCAAGGAAGTTCACATGTCACCTTGGAGATGCACCCCAATGGTCCTTGCCTGCCTCTGGACATTTGGTCTTTCTCAGTGTTCCCAGGACAATTTCTGGAGATGAGAATTTGACCATAAGAACTGATCTGACTGATTTGACCCCAAGCCTTTTTCTGCTCTCGGGGGCTCAAAAGGACCTGTCTGAAAAGGTTCAGGTGGCCCTTGGCCTGGAAGCAAAAAGACGGACTTCTCTGGGGAAGAGCTGATGGTCAGAGCTTCATAATATTTAGAGCAGGTAGAGGTCTAGTGCTTATCTAGTCCATTCTACAGATGAGGACATTGAGGTCCAGGGAAGGAATGTAGTTGTCCGAGATTATATGACCTCTTTAGTGGCAGATCCAGACTCAACCCCAAGTCTCCAATTTCTAACACAGGGTTCTTCCCACTCTACTTCCCTAGCCTTGGAGTCCCTTCCCTGCATCACCCTCTGTGAAGTGTGGCCTGTGTTTCTCACCAAAATGCCATGGCCTCCTCTCGAAGGAAACGTGGACCTCTCTCAATCCTGACATTCACTCAGTGTGGACACAGACAGACTGGGAAAGAGTGCCAGACACCAGGACCCTCACACTGCCCCCTTTACTCTTCAGCTCTCCCCAACCCCACGGCCGCATGTTCGAGACTCACCTCAGCACAGGAGCTGCCGAAAGGTCCTGGAGGAATCTGCTCAGCCTGGGCAGGGACTGGGCGAGGGCAGGGGATGGAGAGGGCTTTAAGCAGGCGTGCGGGCTGGAGCCTCGTGAGCTGAGCCCTGTGGGGGGAAGAATGCGCAGCAGGAGACACAAAGGGGAGGCGGGTGGCGGCGGGGAGTGGGGGGTGTTGGCTGCTATTTTGGCAGGTGCCAGGGACAGGGCCAAAGGAGCATGTACCCCATGCCATATAAGCCCATGTGGTAGTCCAGTTGCTCAGATAAGCTATTTAAAACCAGAAGAGATATGCAGGGGACAGGGGAGGGAGCAGGCATGTAACACAAACCAGCTGTCCCTCTTGAGAATCCCGATAAAGCAGGTGCCAGCGACCCAGGCCCAGGAGGACAGACAGGGAGCAGGGCTGGGAGGCAGAAGGCAACCCCCAAGACTCTTCAAGAATCCCTGGGCCAGGTGCCCAGTGGGCAGAGGAAAGGCTTATCTTAAACGATGCTGTTGAGACAGCTGTGGTCCAGGCTTCAGGTTCCCCCAGCTTTGCCTCTGCTGGACTGAGCGGACTTGAGCAGGTTTCCAGGCTTTGTGAGCCTCAGTTGTAGGCATCTGCAAAGTGGGTCTTCTCCATGACCCCCAAAGCTGTGTGACAAGCCCTCTTCAAAGGGAATGGACTTTGAAAGGTGGTTTGCCTTGGACAGGCAGCTGGGCTGTGTGAGGGGGTCAGCGAGGACAGACAAAGTGTGTTTCCCATGACCTTGAGAAACAAGTTGCATGAGACACGATTCTCTAAATCTCCTAGATTGTAAGATCCATAAGGTCAGGGCCCAGGGCTTTTGGGGTTTTGTTTGCACGTGTATGTCCCTGATCCCTAACCCAGTACCTGGCATGTTGTAGTACTCAATACATGATGAAAAGCGCAGAGAGAAAGGAGGAAGGCAAGGCTGGTGGACAGAGCTGAATCTGCCCCTTGGGCTCTCTGACTCTTCATGGCCTGTATTCTCTCTCTTCTCTGGACCAGGCCTGTTGCCTGGGCTGCTGCAGAGAAGCAGAAGCTACCTTCAGTTTTGTGAGGACAGGCCTCTGTCTGTCCCTCAGGTTCCCCTGGAGTGTGCATGGGAACTATGCCACGCCCTTAGGGAATGCTCAGGATGTGTTTGCCATAATCTTTCTAACAGGATGTGAGAGCTGCCAGCTGCTCTTGGTCTCCGTGTGCAGTGATGAGTGTCCTGGACCCTCACGAAGTTCGCTCTGCCCCCAGCATGCTGCCTTGGGAACGCACTGAAGTGCCGTCTCCGGGGCCTGCAGTGCTCCTTAGTGTGGGGCATTTTCTGCATTTGCCTGAGCTCTGTGTGACTCAGTCTATCCCAGGGATCCCTGCTGACCCCTGGGGCTCCATTTAAAGGAAGCAGGGAGGGAGCCACCCTGCAAGGAGGGGCTGTTCCCCGGTTGGAAAGAAGTGAGCTGCCTCCATCCTAAAGGGCCGCTGCTACATCGTTCCCATTCCAGAGCTCAGAGCCTCTGCCTTAGCATCTTCCGCCCTCCCTCGCACCTAGCGTTTCCCTTCACTGCTGAAAGCTGTCCTTTCTCTTCTTCCTCTTGGAAGACTTTCAGATGATCCACATCCCCTCTCCACGCTCCTTTCATGAGCTGTGTCAGTACTGCGGTGCAGTTTCTACTTCATCTGTGCCCTTTGTGATTACGCTGCATCTCCAGCACCCCCAGGGCAGACATTGTGGGTGTCCCTTCAGGCTGAGTGCTCCCAGGAATACTCCCACCCCCTCCGGGCCTTCTGGGAGGAGACTGACAGGCCAGTGGAGCTGCTCAGGGTCTGCTGAGGCACCAGCAGCCCCAGGCAGTGGTGAATTGTTTTTTTGGGGGGCGCAGAGCAGATTGTAGGAATGATGAGGGAGGGAGATGGAATTCTCCCTTTGGGAAGTTCAGGGATGTTCCATCCTGCCTCCTACCTGATAGCCGGTGACCGCTCCCTCTCCACTGGGAAACCAAGAAGCAGAGCTTGGAGAGGATGCAGCGGGGAGTCGTGCCAGCAAAGAAATGGGCTTGAAGTCAAGACTGAAACTTAGGGCTGGCCGTGTTTGAGTACTGCTCTCAGGACAGGGTTAACTTGGACTTTGTCTTCCAAGCCCAGACCAGGCAGGCTTCCTGCAGGCCTGTGAGAGTGCCTATTTCAGCTGGGAGTTCCCTGGAGGCTTCCACACCGGGATCAAGATGTCGCTGGTGAAGACCAAGGAAGAGGATGGACGGGAAGCAGTGGAGTTCCGGCAGGAGGTGGGAGTTCTGGGTTTGTGTCAGACTGCTGGTGACTTTTCCCTGTTAGAGTCTGGGTAGAGGTTGGCTTTGCAGAAATGACCTTTGAGCAGGGTCTTAAGGGGGAGTAGACCCTTGTCAGCACGAGAAGGAACGTGACTTGAGGACTTTGTATGGTGTGCTAAGGCCTTTACATTTCCTTCTGTAGTTGTCTTGTGACAGGCCTGTGTGCGAATGGCCGGGCTGCCTGCAGAGAATGCGACAGGAGACTGGGCTGCCCTCTGGCCCTCATTTCCTCCGTGGAGGTGTTCCATTTGGGCTGGACACCAGGGGTCAGTGTTAGAAAGTGTTAGAAAGGGATTGGAGGTGAGGAACATTCCAGCCAACTGGACCATCAGTGGCCAGGACTCATGCACTAGTCCAGTTGGGGACTATCTTAGGTTGGTCTTGAAACTGACGCAGACTCTAGCTCTGCCCCTTCACGTGGCCTGGCTCCTTGTTCTCTTCTAGGTTGGATAGCTTTGGGGGAGGGACAAGCCTGTTTTCTTCAAGGAGACGGGCTATTTTTCCTGCCTTGGGAGAAAACAACCCCCTGGCAATAGGTCCTCTTAAAATATTCCTATTTTATCAGATAACTGACATCTCCTGGATTTTGACACCATACTTTTCTCCAGGAACTCCAAGTCCTCTCTTATCTGGCCCCACCACGGCTCTAAGAAAGGTTAGATGTGTTCGCTTACCTTACAGTGAGGTGTGCAGCCCCGTCCTACCCTGGCTTTCCTGGCGGCTCCAAATGTGATCTGAAACTGAAAGGGGCTCAAAACCACGGCAAAACTATAAACTTGAGAAATGTTTTTATGTGACTTTTTTGTCTAAATTGAAAGTTTTTTGGCAGAGGACACGAGCTCTTTTGAACCAAATTAAGACATGTTTTTATAAGTGTTTCAGAGCTTAAAATGTTTTCACGTATATTATTTCATTTGATCCTCCCCGTATCTCAGTGAAGTAGGCATTTTGTTCCATCTTTCAGGTGGCAAAGCAGAGGCTGAGTTCAGGTGACGGACCCCTCTTGGCTGGAGCCTTTCTGGTCCCCATCACATCACACAGCCTCCTTCGTAATGGATAACCACGTCTTACCAAGCCCAGTTAATAAAGACTGACAGTGTAGACCTGTTGACTTGTACTTTGTCCCTGGACACTTGAAAGTTTGAGATTTTCAGCTCTTAAGATCAAATATTTTGAAATTTGGGATTTTTATGGTTCTTAATTGCAAGTCCTACACAGTATGTGGATATGATTTAATCTTACTTTTGAGTAGAGGTACTTAATGGCAGATTTCAGTGACAATCTGAAGAATCTATTGTACTCCCCAGATTCTTTGCATTTCCCCAAAGAACTATGGAAGCCAAGGTAAAGCCTTGGTTCTGGTGCCAGTTTCAGGATCTCATGTAGATGAGATTTTTGGTTTGTTCTCTCTGTAAAAGAGAGGAGAGCTGAAGTCTAAGATCACCTAACTGTCTTCTGCTTTCCCATGGCTCAGGCAAGGGAGGGGTGCACTGAAGGGTAACACTGTTTTTCTCCTCTAAATCTAGATGAGTGTGGTTAACTACATTGATCAGAGGCCAGCTGCCGAGAAAAGTGCTCAGTAGTTTTTTGTGGTTTTTGAATGGAAAGATCCTTTCATCCAGAAAGTTCAAAATATGAGTATTAATTAAGATTATGGGAGCAAACTCCCTCCCCTAAAGCATTTTGGCTTATCCTTTTAGGCCATTCTAACTGACTTTTTCACCATCCTCTTTCACAGCATACATCACAGTTTGTAATTTATAGTTGTATTATATATTATTTGTTGAATTGATCTTCAACTAGACTGTTGTCTCTATGAAGGTGGAGACTTAGTCTTTTTGTTTACCATTTACTGGCGACTAGCAGAGTAATTAGCACACACTAGCTGCTTAATAATATTAATTGAATAAACAGAGTAGAAAGCATTAAAGTATTATCTGTATTACTGCTATTGAAAGCCATTCCTTTTTTAAAATCTCTTTTTATTTATTTTTAAAAAATACTTAGATGACATAAAATGTTATATAAAAAAATATAAGGGATTCCCACATGCCCCACTCCCCACCACCCCCCACTCCTCCCACATCAACTTCTTTCATTAGTGTTCATTTTTACATTCATGGCAATTGATGAACACATTTTGGAGCATTGCCACACATAATGGATTATAGTTTACATTGTAGTTTACACTCTCTCCCACTCCATTCTGTAGGTTATGGCAGGATATATAATGTCCTGTATCTGTCTTTGCAGTGTCATTCAGGAAAATTCCAAGTCCTGAAAATGCCCCCATATTATACCTCTTTTTCCCTCTCCCTGACTTCAGCAACTCCAGAGGGCACTGTCTCCACATCTATAATATAATTTCTTCCATTGCTAAAGTCACAATAAGTCTATAGTAGATTACGAGTAAATCCACTCTAGTCCATATTTTATTCCCCAGTCCTGAGTATTCTGCGATGGTGGTGCCCACTCCACCTCTGTTTGAGAGGGGACTTCGATCCCATTTTGCTGATGGATGGGACTTTCTTGCTTGCAGTTGTAGACTCTCAGTTCCTTGGTGTGGTGGTTGTCCGTGCTTACCTCCTTGTTAGTTGTCCTGGGTGAGTCCAGTGAACTGGACAGTAGGTGTTGCAACTCTGCTGAGGCTAAGGGCCCAGCTGGCACATGGACAACCCAGAGATTCAAGTCTCCTGGGCATACACTTACCAACTCCAGCTCCAACTACAGGTTCAATAAAAGGGACAGAAGAGGCATGTGTAGAGAAGTCATATCTGAGTCCAACTCCGTCATACTCAGGAGCACAAACTCCAAATTAGGGCCCACTGGCAAGGCACCAAACCCCGGAGCTATCTGCCATGACCATAGAAGCCATTCCTTTTTAATGATTCTTTGTAGGATAAATACTGTTTGTTGTAAGTCAAAACAGAAAGGTACAAAAAAAATCAACAGAGCATGAGTTAATGCCAGATGATTGGGCTCCCAGTCTCAGAGGGGGAGGAATAATTGGAAAGTTTTGCTAAAGGAACATTTATGACAGTAGAGACAGTCCCAAACCTAATAATGATTGGCATTCAAGTCATGACAAAATGTCCTGATGTAGCAGGACTTGAAGGAAGAAATTTCAGAGCTGAGGCTCAAACACATAAGCCTCCAGCCCCGTTAGGCTCTGTGAGATCTGGGTGCGCTGCATTTCCTCCACCACCGCCATGATGAACTGGCAAGGCCATGTGTATAGAGGCATGCACGGAGGCTTATTGCATCAAAACTCTAGGTGAACGATATTAGCCATTGGCCCTACAGATGAAATGTATGAGCAAACATTTTTTACCTTACTATATTCAGAATATGGTACCTCTTACGGACGAAGTAAAATGCCATAGTAGAGGCAAGCTTTACATGCCTTGTCACTTAGCTTCACAACAATCCTAAGCGATGGTGGTGGTATAACCATTTTTGCCTATGGGAGAACTGAGGCTCTCATGGCCTTAGGTCACCCTGCTGAACTGGAACTGAGAAGTGTTCTACTCTGCCATGCTGGGGTTCAGAAATCTGAGATACGACCTCTGCCTTAAAGAGTTTCACATTTGGTGAAGGAGCAGCCTTTAGCTGTAAGGTTACTAAAGCTAGAGAGTAACTGCCAGAGCAATTTTAGAATAAATTTCTCTGCTAAAATCCGGAGAGGATTTTGGGTTAATGGTCAGAGAAAGCCTAGAAGAATTAGTAAATCTAGGTAGGGGGGAAAGCATTGTAGGAAAGTATGGGTGGGCAGGGGAAATACATCAGAAGAGCAAAGAAAGGCCTGGAGGCAGGAAGCTGTGAGGCTACTTTGGGAGGAAAAGTAGGAAACGAGGGTGACTGAGATAAGAAGAAAACAGGAAGAACTAACTTCTTAGGATTAGGTATAGTTAAGGGAAATTTGTCTCAAAACAAGATCACTCTGGGATTAGGCCAAAAACTTAAAGCTCAGTACCAATTATCATACTTGTTTCATAACAGCCTTTTTTTTCTTTCAAGATTTTTTATTTTTCACCCCTTCCCGGCACCCCCCCTCCCCATTGTCTGCTCTCCGTGTCCATTCCCTGTGTGTTCTCTGTGTCCGCTTGCATTCTTGTCAGCAGCACCGGGAATCTGTGTCTCTTTTTGTTGTGACTTCTTGCTGCATCAGCTCTCCATGTGTCTGGCACCACCCCTGGGCAGGCTGTGCTTTATTTCATGTGAGGCGGCTCTCCATGCAGGGCACACTCCTTGCGTGTGGGGCTCCCCTACATGGGGCCACCCCTGCGTGTCATGGCACTCCTCGTGCACATCAGCGCTGTGTGTGGGTCAGCTCACCACATGGGTCAGGAGGCCCTGGGTTTGAACCCTGGACCTCCCATATGGTAGGCAGATGCTCTATCAGTTGAGCCAAACCTTCTTCCCTGTAAGAGCCTTTTTTGAGAGCTTGTTTGGAGGTTCTAGCAGGGGAATGCAGCTACTCATATACCCTTGACCAAATAACCGTCCTCCTCTAGCAGGGAAGGTCATCCTCTTTGACCGAGCGTGCAGCTTCGGGAGGGATGCACATGGAGCAGTGAGGGAGGAAGGGGACACCCGCCTAGCCAGCCAGATCAGCCGAATCAACCCTGGTGATCAATGGGATGACAGATGTCGCTACCAGATGCCCTCACATCCTGGAGCACTTTTTGAAAAACAATTTGTATTTCTTAATTTTCCCCCTCTCAGAATCACTTTATTGTAGGGAGGAGCAGTATTTTTCTCCTTAAACTAAGCTGTGAACATTAAAGCATAGTTTGAACGAAGTAGTTAACAGAAACTTTAGAACCTAGATGCTTTTCTTAGAGCCCCAATTACAGTGACGTAAAAATCAAAGCACACCAAGTGTACCAGTGCTTATTTGTTTTACAGATAATCCCTGCCAATCCTTGGAACACAATCATTCTTCTCTGTGGGGCCTTCTTGGCATTAATTAAAGCAGAAGAATTTGCCAAACTCAGTGTGAAATGGATGATCAAAATTAGGAAGAGATACGATAAAAGAGGAGGTCAGGTAACAAACCCCATAAACTGAAGTCACCTGTGTTGCTAATGGAACTGTCCAAATCTATGGAAGTTCTCATCACTTTTGCTTGGATAAACCAAGCTACCAGCAATTCTGTACTCCCTTGAAGAAATTGGGGCCTTGCTGGGAGCAACAGCCTATCAAACTGGAAATTCTAACCTGGCTCAAAAAGAGGCTATTCAGAGCCTAATGGAATATACTCAATGAATAACCTAAAATGTATTTAAGTACTTAAATTATTAATGAACACTTTAAAAAGTTGTCCAGTGAAGGATGAATAGGTTTTGTGGAAGACCGAAACAGATATATACCAAGTTTTCTGAAAGTTTTACTAAGTTGTGGAAGATGCATTTCTTCCTATTTGATTTGGTGAACAGTTCAGCTCTAGCAGGTTAATTAAGAGTCTACATTCTACATTAGGCTTCTCCCTGAAGTTTTTGAAGTTGACTGAAATTAGTATGATTTTTTTCTCCCCCAAACCTGTGACTATCCTGATGTGTGGGGCATGTTTTGAAATCTACACACTGTACACCAAGAAAGGCAAAAACCTTCATGTCTCCAGCATCATCTGCCATCTACAGATAAACTCTCATTTGTTAAATATTGAGGCTTTTCTTAAAGCTACTAGAAACTAGTAATTAAATTTCTTGTGGACTAGCCACCTACTTAATTAGGCTAAATATACCTGTTAATGCAAGTACAAAAGTTTTGTGTGATTAGCACTTAAAAACACTTAGGACAGATGTACATAATAAGTGCCTACTCATTGTATTTTTTCTTCTTCTTCATTTTCTTTTAAATGTTACATTAAAAAAATATGAGGTCCCCATTTATCCCTCACTCCCCCATCCCACTCCTCCCGCATCAACAACCTCTTCCATCATGGTGGCACATTCACTGCACCTGGTGAATACATTTTGGAGCACTGCTGCACCACATGGGCAGTGGTCTACATTGTAGTCTACACTGTCCCCCATTCTACCCAGTGGGCCATGGCAGGAAACACAATGTCCAGCATCTGACCCTGCAGCATCACCCAGGACAACTCCAAATTCTGAAAATGCACCCACATCCTATCTCTTCTTCCCTCTCCCTACCATCAGCAGGTACCGTGGCCACTTTCTCCACATCCATATTATAATTTCTTCCCTCACTAATCACAATAGTTCCCCAGAGAACACCAGTAAGTCCACTCTAATCTATACTCTATTCCTCCATCCTGAGGACCCTGAGATGGTTAAGTCCAGTCCCCCTCTGTATCAAGAGGGGGCTTAGATTCCACATGGATGATGGATGCAATTCTCCTGCTTGCAATTGTAGGCACTTTTGGCTCCCTGGTGTGGTGGATGATCTTCTTTGCCTCCCTGTTAGCTGGCCAGGGTAAGTCCAATAAACCAGATGGTAGGAGTTGCAAGTCTGCTGAGGCTCAGGGACTGGCTGTCACATGGACAGTCCAGAGATTCAAGTCTCCTGAGTATACACCAACCCCAACACCAACCACAGATCCAGTAAAAGTAACAGAAGAGGCATGTGTAGAAAGGGCATTATCTGAGTCCAACTCCATCACACTCAGGAACACAAATTCCAAAGTAGGGCCAACTGACATGGCCCTGAACTCCTGAGTCATCTGCCAAGACCATAGAACCTGTGGGTCTCTGTAGCCCTCAGGAGAACCAGCACCTGGGTTTTGATCTACTTTGACTGGCTCTGGTACCCTACCGAAGCATGCATAAGCATTACCCCTCTGATGACCACCCAACTCTTTTTTGGAGACTCATAGCCACATAAACTCATTTGTCCTTTCCATTGATGATTTCATTAACAGGTAAATAAATACAGAAGGAATGAATATGCCAGTATTAATATCTGATAAATCAATATGCACCAATATTTTTCATTTGGTGACCTCCAAAAATTGTAACACATGTCTAGTCTCTTGAGAAGGATCGGGTTTTAGCTAAGGATTTGGGCATGGAAATGATGGTGGAATGTCAGGAAGAGTGACCTCTCAAGTCTTATGAATAACCCGTGTTAAGTTGTCACCATGTCCTATAAAACTGCCTGCCTGAGAAAGAGTCATGTCCTTTTATGACCCTCAAAGCTTTCAGCCTAGCTTTTGACAGAGATGAGTTGCTTATAAAAAGCCATGTAGGTATTTTTCTCATGGTAATCATTAGCAGTTTATTTCAAGTTACAAAAATTGTTTAGAAGGTTTTAGATTATTTACATGCCCTTTGCATCTAAAGAGGACTTGGTAGCATTTCCTGAATTTTTCAACAATTCAAAGAAAAATCTTCAAATATGTGAGTAGAATATTTTATCTCATATCCAACTTAGCAGCAAGAAACTGTTTTTTTGTTATTGTTAAATTATTAAACATGAACTTGCATAAAGAAATATTCCCTGCTACTTTTCTGCTTCACAGAAGCATGCAAAATAAACTTTAATAAAGGTCTCTTGTTTTTAAAATCTTACTGTAGGAATAATGCAGACCCAGGCATAAAATTAATTTTTATAAATACTTCTGAAAGCTTATACTAACAGTTTTTAAAAAATAGGACTTTATTTTTAAGGTATTCCTAAAGATGACATCACTTTTAACATAAATTTCTAATAAAATTTGTCCCAATGAGCATTCTAAACTGACATTTTTTGTATTGTGGAATATTGAGAGGACTCCTAAATGTGCTTTAGAATAACTAATTAGAAAGTAAGTGAAAGTTTTCACTATTTAAAGAAAGAATGAAAGAAAACCAGCTTAAACTGCTAGCTGCAGCCTGTCAAAATCTACTCTGGCTGCTCTTTAGTAAATGTATGCTTATATGCCACAAAATAGAAACTTAGACCTGACCTTCACTTTCTGGAAAGGCAGGTACTTGCCTTCCATTCTGTGTTTTCTAGTTCAATTGTCCTTTTAACTGTGCTGTCCCCAGGCTGCCAATAATACTGATTGGCCTTGGATTAACTAGTGTGGGGGAATCTGGAAGGAAACCCTGATCTGGATGGCCGGGACACGGTGGCTGTTCAAGACGAGGTACTTGAGAATGCTGTAAAATATAAGCCATTGTACCTAAAGGAAAGGAAGAGTCTCTCCTCTGGCCACACAGAGCTAAAGAAATTGCTATCACAGTGACCAAAATGTAGTGTGTGAACTTGTGCTAGTTTTTTTTTTGTTTGTTTTGTTTTTTGTTTTTGTTTTTTTTATTGATTTTGTAAAAATATTACATTAAAAAAAATATGAGGTCCCATTCGACCCCACCACCCCCACCGCACCCCTCACCCCCCCCCCAGCAACACTCACTCCCATCATCATGACACATCCATTGCATTTGGTAAGTACATCTCTGGGCACCTCTGCACCTCATGGTCAATGGTCCACATCATGGCCCACACTCTCCCCCATTCCATCCAGTGGGCCCTGGGAGGATTTACAATGTCCGGTGATTGCCCCTGAAGCACCATCCAGGGCAACTCCAAGTCCCAAAGGCGCCTCCACATCTCCTCTCTTCCTGCCATTCCCCATACCCATCAGCCACCATGGCCACTTTTCCCACTCCATTGCCACCTTTTCTCTGAGGTCCTTGGATTGGTTGTGTCCGTGGCATCTCTATGTCAAGAGGAGGCTCAGATTCCACATGGATACTGGATGCAATCCTCCTGCTTTCAGTTGTAGGCACTCTAGGCTCCATGGTGTGGTGGTTGCCCTTCTTCAACTCCATCTTAGCTGAGTGAGGTGAGTCCAATAAATCAGATTGTAGGAGCTGGAGTCTGTTGAGGCTCAGGGCCTGGCTATCATATTGTCAGTAAAAAGATTCAATCCCCTAAATATATCTTAAACCCCAATACCAACTACAATTCCTGTAAAGTAGCATGATAGTCTTATGAAATGTGCTAGTTTTTTAATGGATGTTTAAAAAGAGGTGAATTAAATGTAAATAGTTAAAAACACTATAATAATGTCTGACTACTGCCACAGTCTCTCTCTCTCTCTCTCTCTCACACACACACAATGGTGCTATTGAATGAGATTTATTTTCCTTGGTGTATTTTAATTAAAACTTAAATGTAAAATAAATTAAACCTGTCCTAGGACTTAGAATTTCATGCAGATATTCTGTAAAACAGATTTACTTTGTTGAATGGCACACCACACATTCCCTAACTAGAGTACATCCCATAATCTGCCTTAAAAACTTCTCTGTTTGAGCATATATATGCTTATAGAGAGAGGAGCAGGCTTCTGGGTACTTAAGCCTAGAGATAAAAAAAAAGCAAAGAAGACATAAGGCAAAATACAAACATAGACTTTATTAAATGCTGCTCAATCCCCCAGTGAAGAGCTGTCATTACAAAACAGTTTTCCACACAACTGCAAGTTAAGAGATTGGAATGGTACTCTGATAACAAAAGATGTGAGAAATACTTGATCAAGTAAAAACGTACAGGACCTCTACAGTCAACTTTTTAGAAACCTACAGAGGAATCCTACTGCAGTTCCTTCACTAAAGCGGGGCAGTGACACCTAGTGCTCTGCATCGCCGCTCGGAGGGACGCAAACCTCCATCCCGGGGCAGGGGGCACGGGAAGGGCAGGTTGTGAGGACTGGAAAGGCCCTGCCCTCAGCCTTTTGACAGAGGAGGAGGAGGAATGAATTAGGAGGCAAGCTGTGTCTTTGTTCACTCGAGCTACCTCTAGTGATCTGTGCTCATCTTTGGGAATAATCTGAAGAATTCTGGTTTACTTTCCCAGCTTTTCTATTTTGTGCTTTAAAAAGCCTGGAGATTTAAGGTTTTTCACTCAAATTCCAGAGTGCAATAATATCTTTATTGAGGGAGGGCTTAGGGCAGGTAATTCCTCCCATCATATTCTGAGAGAGACAAAGGGAGAGGTAAGGATTATACCTTGGTTTCATTTTAAGAAATATTCTCTTTCCTAGAATGTAACTAAGGTCTGCAGTAATGTGAAGAGCACATTATAAAAGGGGGAAATATACAGAGCAGACGACTATATGTATCTATGTGCAACACAATAAAAAAGAATTCAAGTCATAATTCACACCACTCCCATAATTATCTCACTCATATCATAGGTAGAGCATTCATTTTTGTGAAATTTCAGAAGTGACACAATAAATCAATGATTAGACAAAAGTTACCATAGACTGTGGCCATGATATAACACAGGGCTATGTTTAGTCCATATATTTTTTCATGTACAGTTGCCGGGAAAAAAAATGGCCTTTTAATTATATTATACTGATGAGGTTTGTTTTTAATTTTTACATATTTTTTTAAAAAAATGTACAAAACTGCCTATCCAGCAGATGGGGTAGGCATTTTTTTTAAATACAGCTCTTGTATTGTTGAGAACATTGTGCATATTGTAAGCACTGTTCTGTTTTTCTAGTGCTTTCTTTAGCTTTAGCTCCTCTAATTTTTTCCATAATTCTTCATGCTCCAATTCTTTTTCTCTCTGTAAACAAATCAAAATTTTTGTAATCAGAATTTTTTATTTCAGACTCTGAAAAAAGGTGCTGTGTGTGGCCACTTACTGGAGAGCACATCGTTTACCCATATTTCCTTAACTCCCTCTGCTGAAGCATTTGAGTCAGTTACCTGGAGCACCCAACTTCTTGTCACTCTCCTAAATGTAAGGCTCTTGTACCAAACGAAAGCTGCTACTGGCTTTCCTTCCCCAAGATACTATACACCATATGTTTATACTTCACAGTTTACACAGTACGTTGACGTTAATATCCTCATGTGAACCTCACGCGGCCGCTATGGGGGTCGTGATCTTATAGACAGACTCAAGGCCTGGCCACTCAGACAGCTGGAGCCCTGCCCACACTCACCCACCAGGTAAGTCCTTTTGTTCCACGTCTCTAGCCACTAACCAGTTTCTACCCTACATTCCTCTCGTTCTTGTCAAATCAAAACTTTAAAGTTCGAATAATCTCTCTCAAAAAGAGATAGTCACTAAGCGTTAGGAACTTGCAAGGAGCAAAATATTAACAGTATTCTAAGCCATGGGCATGTCATTATGTGAGCTTCTTCTTCCCAGAAAAGAACTATGCTGACTCTAAAACACCACCTTGCTAAAAATCTGCAGTGTAAAAACTATCAAACTATTTACTGTGCAAGGGACACTTGAAGACTAAAGTTCACTGTGAAAACCAATGTGAACAAAAACTTATTTTCAAAATATAAGAACAAGAAATAAAATTGTATACATTAATATTTAAAATTCAGCATAAATTTAATTCACAATGCAAATGCTACCAGGCTGATGAAGCCTAAGGCTCAGAAGGAGATAAACAGATTTATGTGCACATTAAAATCGTAATCTTAACCATTAAAGGAAGTAAATTATATAACAACTATAATAAATGCTATTGCTATTTCTGCTTAACAACTTTATAAAATTACTGGGGCTAGTTTTTTCAGAAATACATAAAAAAATTTTTAGAGATATTCAAGTTGTAATACTTAATGTGATTAACTTCTTAAACATAAATCGAAGAAAATGTAGCATTGGTGTGGAGAAAGTGGCCATGGTGGCTGCTGGGGGTAGGGAGTGGGAGGAAGAGATGTGATGTGGGGGCATTTTCGGGGGTTGGAGTTGTCCTGGGTGGTGCCGCAGGGACAGTTACCAGACATTGTATGTCCTCCCATGGCCCACTGGGTGGACTGTGGGCTATGATGTGGACCATTGACCATGAGGTGCAGCAGTGCTCAGAGATGTATTCACCAAATGCAATGAATGTCTCATGATGATGGAGGAGAATGTTGTTATGGGGGAAGGAGTGGGGTGAGGGGGGTGTGGGGTATATGGGGACCTCATATTTTTTGAATGTAACATTAAAAAAAGAAAGACAAAAAAAGAAAAAAAAAAACCTTCTTAAACATTTAAGATGCTATTGTGGCACTGATCAAACCTAAAAAGCACCACAATAGCAAGTAACTTAGTAATTCAAAATATCAAATAACTTTGTCTTTCAGCTTTGTATGAGCTAGTAAGGTCATCGAAAAGCTTGCCATTCATTTCCATTAGGGTTTTCAGCACATTATATACCAATGCTACAATGGTCCTAAAATGCAAATAAGCCAGTGCTGGGTTACTGATGTTGCTAGCAGATAGGAAATGTAACACTATCATCTCTAATCATTTAACAGATTTCAGGTATGATAAAACTGAGTAATTTGCTCAAGGTGAAACAGCCAGTGGTGGGAAAGATGGTCTGATTCCAAAACTCATGTTCTTTCCATTTATCATGCTTAGATTAAACGCTAGCCAAAAATGTTTTGGTTATCTTTATTTTTGCTCTAGAGTCCCATGTATAACTGAATAATAGCATTAAAGGAAGATGACTTATAAGAAGAAAATTGGAAAGCAGGATGATAAGGATATCATAGAAGTTAGGTAACAGCTACATCCTCAGTGTTGCTTATATGACCTGAAGTACTTCATCTTTTCCCTGGGATAGTACTCTCTATAGAGGTGCAGCAAGACAATGGAGTAGTTCAACACAACTCTGCATCAGCACTCTGCGTCCTCCATAGATGATGGGTTGGTGAATGCAACGGGGTTGCAGAATCTTATACCAGGTACCTTCAAGGAGAGGTGCAGTTTTAAATTGAAGTTAAGACCATATACTAAAGGAGATACAGACCCATTCCTTTACAGCTTTATAAAGCTATATGTGTGTATTCAGCAGAATAAAACTGGCTGATGTTAACCTTGGAATCTAAATTTAAAATCTTTATGGTTTTCATGTATGAGTTAGGAGCTCAAAGCCCTAAAGGTTAAAAACAAAAACTACCAAAAACACAAGAAAAATATGACCAGCGTAAAAGATACTTATGAATTCCAGTGTTCTTTGGAGATTTTGTACAAACTGCCAAACATAATGGGCAGAATTTCAATATTCTCATCAAACTAAGAATATATTCATTATTCCAGAAGTGCAATGCCCTTTTCTGCAACCTTAAGAAAACATTTAGAAATGTCAAAACTAAGAAAAAAGAAAGAATTGTATAAAATTTAAAAAGCCTTCAGAGAAAACCTCATACATACCTGAAAATGAGAACTAGATACACACTTGGATATCTGTTCAGAAAGTGGCTTCTTAATTTTTTTGAACTGTGTTGGTTCAATGACATCTAAAATTTCTTCAATTTCTCCAAAAACATGACCCAGGTTAAAAAAATTTTAAGAAATGATATATGAAAAAATACTTGATTAAATAGAAGCCATCCAATTGAGAGCATTAATATACAAAATATACAGAGGGCAAAAAGTCTGGATAATATAAGCCATTTAATATAATGCACAACTATTTTATCAGGTCTCCCTAATCCCTTACAGAAAGTCTTCCACTCTGTAGCAGTGTCAATACATTCAGCCCCAAAGAAGAATATAAATCTGGACTTGGAGCAGGTATAGCTCAGTGGTTGAACACCTGCTTTACATATAGAGTGTCCCAAGTTCAATCTCCAGTATCTCCTAAAAAACAAACAAAAAACCCTGGGCTTGAGAAGTTCTGATAAAATGCACTACATTTAGTGAACAAAACCCACCTCTTTCTGACTGCGTGTTTTTGGCCAAAATTTCAGCAATCCTCTGATCACCTGCAAAAAAGGAAAAATTTAGCATAAGTTTTACTAATGAAGCTGGTTAATTCCAGTAAATTTTCAATAGCTGTGATTGAATCAATATTAATTCTAGAGTAGATCAAATATTCTTAATATCTAACTTTCTGCTCATCTTTACACTTAATTAAACAAGTGTTTATTGGGTGCCTATTATGTACAAATATTGTTCTAGATGCTAAGGCACAGTGGGAATAAACTAGATGTGCTCCTTGATTTTCATGGAGCATATATTTTAGTGCAGGGAAACAAGTGAGCAATCAAATTTGATGAATAACACTGGAAAAGAATACCAAAACTATATATTTGAATATGTTTGTATACCCCTAAAAAGCATTATGGGCTGAAAAACTACTAGAATGTGAAGGAAAATTCAGTATGTGGCCAGATAAAAAATAAATATATAAAAACCAATACCTTCCTAAAACAAAGTATCAGTAATAATCAGATTAAAATAGGGGAAAAAAAAGATGCCTTTTATGACAAAAACTGTCATGTACATAAGAAATAAAATACAAGGAATGTTTAAGGCATGAAGAAAACTAAAACTTTATTAAGGATCATGGTAGATTATAAGAGAAGAATTAAATATTATACAGATATTATGTCTACTGTCCTTAACTTATGGCTTGAATATAGCTTCAAATACCAACTGAATTATTTTTTGGAACTAGAAGCATTTATTCTAAAATCCATAAATGTAAGCAAACATCCAAGGATTTTTTTTTTAATCTGGCAAAAATAATTAATGGAATGCAACCTGCACTACAGAGAGCAACAATTAAAACTAAGTAGTATTAGCATGAATGCTGATGGGAAAAACATGATGGTGGCATTTCAGTTCCATGGAAAATGGATGATTTAGTCAATTAAGTATTAATAGTAGTACTAGGACCAGTGACTCACTATTTACAAAAAAAGATTTAGTTCCTTTGGTACACAGACTCCTAAGATGATTCCCCATGATCCTTGCCTCCTTGTATTCATGTCCTTATATGATCCCTTACCTTTCAGTGTGGTTTGGCTTAGTGACTTGCTTCTAACCAAAAGAATATGGCAAAAGCAATGGAGTGTCACTTCCACAAGCAGGTTACGGAAGATTGTGACTTTGATCTTGTTAGCAGATTCTCTCTATTGCTTTCTCAGCTTGCAAGCTTTGATGCAGCAAGATGGTAAGGCCCATGTGACAAGAAACCGAGATTGGCCTCCAGGCAACAGCAGCTAGAACTGAAGCCTCTGGCCCAACAGCACTTGAGGAACTAGAATCTGCCAAGCAGATCCATCCCCAATTGAGCCTCTACCTGAAACCCAAACCCTGGCCAACACCTTCACTGCAGCCTTGTGAGAAACCCTGAAACAGAGGACCCAGCTAAGTCATGCCCAGGTTCCTTATCCACAGAAACTGTGAGATAAAAAATGTATTTTTTTAAGCTGCTAAATTTTGTGGAATTTTTTTACACAGGAATAGAAAATTACTACAGTGCCTTACTCTTATCAGACACAAAAATCAATTTCAGATGGTATAGTAGGTTGAATGGAAGGAAGCCCCAAAAAAGGTTTGTCCATAGCCTAATCAATGGAAACTGTGAATGTGACCTTATTTGGAAAAAGGGTCTTTGCAGATATAATTACGGATCTCAAGATGAGATCATCCTGGATTATCCAGTTATGTCCCAAACCCAGTGACACGTGTTCTTATAAGATCCAGAGGACAGATAGAAAAGTAAAGGAGGCACTGTGACCAGAGTCAGAGACTGGAATAATGTGATCACAAACCAAAGAATGCTTGGAGCCACCAGAAGCTGGAAGAGGCAAGTATCAGGTTCTTCTGTAGACCCTCTGGAGGAAACACAGCCCTGCCACACCTGGATTTTGGACTTCTGGCCTCTAGCTAGAAAAAGATACTGGAAATGATTTTTATAATGTCAGAGGAAAAAGGAGTTTTCTTGGCATGACATCAATGCCAGAGCCTGATCATCTATTGATTTTATTGCAAAAGTATTTTTTTAATTCTGTACGACAAAGATTAAAAAAGGTATATTCAAAGTTAAAAGAAAAACTCCAAATGTACAAAAAGTTGCAAAATATAGGGACAGGGTTAAAAGTAGGCAGAAGACACAGGACTATAAATGATCAATAGACATAAATCCCCGTTATAATTTTTTAAAAGGCAATTAAAATAATATTTCATGTCTATTAGGCTAGGAGATTTAAAAAGCCCAATATTTAGCATTGTCAAGGGTAAGAGAAAACAGACATCTCATTCAGAACTGAAGTAAATTGTACAACCCCCTTTTTGGAAAGCCACTGTTGAAATTTGCATGTACCCTTGAACCAACAATATGGTTTTTACTTTTTTAAATGTACATATAGTAAATTCTCTCCCTTCACCCCCTTTTTGGTATACAGTTCCAAGGGTTTTTACACGTGCATAGATTTTTACAACACATCCAAAAAATCCATTCACGCGGCAACAGGCTTTAACAATGAAAAACTCCAGTAACTTACTCCAGGACATCAATAGAGTACTGATTAAATATATTTTGGTAATCCACATAATGGAATTTTATGCTACTAGTAAAAAAAAATGAAGATTGATATAGAAAGCTATCTGTATTATATTGAGAGGTCAAACAACCTGGTTAGCACTGTCCCATTGTTTGTTTAACCTGCATATGAATACATGCATAGAAAAAAGTTTCTAGAAATATATTCACCATTGGGCGTTTATCATCTCTTAGGGACAAGATTTGAGGGAAATTTTGCAGTGTGTTCTATGTTTTTGTATTGTGTGAACAAATTTAATACACATGGCTTTTATAAAGAGAAGTGTCAATAACATTGTTTCCATTTTGGAAAACAATTTCAATGCTAAATTTAGGGATACAGAAAGGAATGTAATAAACTAGCCAAAGTTCTGACTTATTTATAATTTGTAGGAAATTTTGATATATGGCTGTAATTTTAGTGCTGAAACAGAATATGATGGAAACTGCAAGCTCTCTTTAAAGATCTTAATGAGTTGAAAAATTATTTTTCTTTTTTAATTTGGACATTTACCTTACTTTCTCTTCATCCTGCTCCTATTTTCATTAATCCAGCTCACCCAAGTGAGATACATGGCCATCATTTCTCCTTAAATCTTCCTCTCTTAAAAAAAAATCATGTATCTTCTTCATCCACTCCAAATTTACTTAATTAAAACTATATGTTACTATTTACCAAGCATGAACCATGACTTATGTTTTTTCTTTTTCTGAATTCTCATGGGAATTATCAATTTATATTGAGTTTAAACCCACTTTCAGGTTTACATAGTTTCACATAGAAATACCAGACTTCCAAATCTCCTGATTTGTCTTTAAAAAACTGTTTTTAGCTGTTTCCAGAAAGAACTGCAAATCCGAAATTCTTAAAACTTCCAAAAATCAGAGAGTGGAAAATATCTTTTATTCCTTTACACAAAGTTTAAGTCGAAGGAAGAGTATTAAGTATATAATTTTTTCAAGCACCCCTAGGGCTGGCCCCAAAAGGTTCAACCTATGTGTTTTTTCTTATAATATTTGTTCTTCAAACCCTTTGCTATTTTTCAAGAACTCTTATATCTTACTTATTTAGATTTAAGATGCCAAGAAAGTATCACTCAAAATACTTATTTCACCAGGATTAAAAGGTTGTTTTCTATACTTTCATATTTTTCTCCTAATTTCCTCATCTTTTGTTTTCATGACTAGTTTCTTTTACCCTCTTCTGAATCATCATTTTATAGGCAAACAGCAAGCATCAGAATTCAAAGCTGAATTGCTTTGCTGATTCATAAAGTAAACAGCCTTTATTCAAGATTATTTTAATCACCAAAGTTAAGGAAATGTTTTTTAACCAAACCCCTATCATGTGGTTTATTGTTAATAAGAGGGAAAATCCTATTTCTAAAAAACCAGAACAAAACACCTCAAAGGAACCCTCATGGTATAATTTCATTCTAAAGGAGAATAAAATTTAATATTACCAGTAAAGATAATATGTATGTAAATTTTCACAGTGTGGTGATTTGATCATGTCATTATATATCTCAACTATTAAATATTAATATTTATATATTTTAAGTTATTCAAGATATAGAAATGACAATAACTCCTTCACATTCCTTCTTTTGAATGGTTTCAGTTTAAGGTTTAATACTACTGTTTGATAACTGTGTATAGCTAGAAAGAAAGCTACAATGAAACACTATAAGGCCAACCAAAAAACATGAAAATATTTATTAAATAGAATACTTACTGGTTCAGTTAGAGTTGTATCTTTCTCCAGGAACTGTATATACAGTAGGCTTGCTGAAATGTAAGGGATAGTTCATAACTGTTAGAGTGAAATACTTTCAGTGATGGAGGGTTTTAAAATATTTTACAAAACTGACTACCTCATCTTGACAAATTTTACTCTAGTTTAACTCAGTTTATAAAAATGATGTAGCTCTAGTGGTTAAATGCCTGCTTCCCATGTACAAGGTCCCAGGGTTTAAGCTCTGGTAACTTCTAAAAACAAAAAGCAAACGGAAAAAATCAACTCTTATTGGGGAATGGATGTAGCTCAGTGGTTGAGTGCCTGCTTCCCATGCATGAGGTCCTGGGTTTAATCCCTTGTACCTCCTTTAAAAAAAAAAAATACACTCATAATTGAGTAACTTCTTAACCTTGAAAGTTCAAAAAAAAGTTCAAAAAATATATTTTTAGTTAAAATTTCTAAACATAAACTTCACTAAGACTAGAGCTTACATCTTAGTTTTTCAGCATATTTCCACATGTGTGTCTATACTGATAATATATATTCTAAATATTAACAGAGGAGACTAAAATCATTCTCTAACTGGATTAACGGAGCTGGAAGGAACATTCTGCAGATATGTGGAATTTATACCAAGTCACATAATTAATCGAGTCAGGGCCTGCACTAGAAATAGAAAGTAAGGGAACTTGGTATTATCCTTTCTGTATCCATACTTAAAGTCATTAATTTTATTTAATATCGCTAAATATCTTAACATTTTTAGGTTACGATAAAATATTCTTTGGGCAAGTTATAAAACAGATTCTTAATTATACTTAAAATATTTTTCCTTTGCATATTAGTCTTTGAAACAATATTTATTTCATTTGTAATTTTTCTGAAACTTACCTGAGCATGAAACAAAGCTAATCCTTTTGCAGTATGCATAGGAATAAGAACCTTCACTAGAAACTGTTCATGTTCTGCTTTCAGTGGTAATGCAAAGCCATTGATAATACTGGAGGGGGAAGAAAAAGGCAGGGGAAGTTATTTTATCCATGAGCACATAGGAAACAAATCTCAGCTGGTGTTTCTGACTTAGACTTACAATGAAGTCTCTCCTTTAAGTCACTCCTTGATCTCAAAAGAAAATTAGGACTGTCAATTAATGCCCTAGTAAGTAATTTCCAACTTCATTTCCTATAAAGCCTGCCTCTTTATTTTTCCTTCCAAAAGCCACAGAACAGTTAATATCACTATCTTTCTTGTCTTACTAGAATTTTCAATATTTTCTTAAGTGGAGAGTTTTTCTTATTTTGTTAGAAGATCCACATTCTCTATATATTAATAGAGGAAACTAAAATCATTCTCTAAATAGTAAAAGAGGAGTCTAAAATTTTTCTCATGTTAATAAGGAAGATAAAATGTTCATATACATTAAAAACTAAAACCAAAGACTTTACATTCTTCTGAAAAGAACAGATGGATAAGGAATGATCTACCAACATCTGAAAAGGAATTCTTATAACTTCATCAAATATGCACTATAACCTACTTCATCTTTTCCCAATCAGATCCTATAATTTTCTGTGGCAGTCTAACAGTTTGTGAGATCAGGCATAAAACATGCCATAGCTTCAAAAGCAGGAAGCTTATTCTAAAACAGATGTCTTGTGTGGCAGTACTTTAATATGCTGACCCCCCCTAAAATGCTACAATAAGGATTCATTTGAAAAATTCTGTATTAAAACCATAAACTATGAAATATTTCTTCAATCACTGCTCAGATTTTAATACATAAAACATTTAACGTTACTTAATTCTTAAAAAGAACCAAAAATTGACCTACCTTCCTAATATTTCAAGTTCAGCAACACCATTGAAATGTTCTGTTTCATATATAAACCTGAATTTAAAATAAAGACAGATGCAATAAAAATCAAACATTAGAAAAACGAAACTAAGAGAAAGGCAGGAAGGTGAAGAAATCAATCCAAAGGGCAACTTAAGAAACACAAAAGCATGGCTTTACGTTTTCTTTGTAAGCTATTTTGCCCCAAGTCAGGTACTTCATAGCAATCTTATAAAAGCTCTATTTCCTACCTACCCACATATGCTATGGCTAAAATTTGCTATATGATATGTTAAGATAACAGAGTATCATTTCACCTGGAATATTCTATTTTATAATACTTAATAATTTATAAGAAAGATGGGTTTTCTCAAAGAAATACTTTTCAAAATAGGAAACCTCTAGTCTTATAGGAAAATCCAAGTGAAAAAAGGACCCCTATTGATTCAAAAATTCTATAAACTTCTAAACTACATAAGTCCTCCAGCTTTCCAAGTTTAGGATCACCTTTAAATCAGGGAGTCATAAACTCAACTGCAGGTATATAATAAATAACTGAAATGAACTAGGAGGGATGACAGAGAACTGGAGAAACATGCCCTCTCTCTAAAGGAGGCAGATATTACTCATCTCTAATTATTATAATGCAGGAAATGCCAGCCTGGTTTTGTCATATCTTTAAAACAAAACAAACCTGAAATATGAGTGCTAATGTGAAATCTCCTGATTAGAAGCAACTACTTACAAGATACACATTTATTAAGTAGTGAAATGCTAGGCCTCATAAATTTTTTAGCTTTGTGAAAAAATCAAATGATTTCAAAAGCTGTTGGTTTAATAGTAGTTATACACAACTTAAAAAGGAAAACTATTTTTAAATCTCTAGATAATGAAATATAATTCCTTTTTCACCTATTCTTCTTAGAAGGAATTTTTCTTTGATTTAAAAATCTAGAAATACAACACTATAAAGAGAAATTCACTTTTATCATTAATCACTTTACCTATTCTTTTTTTCACTTAGGTTAACCAATAAACTGAGGACAATTTTGGCCATGTAAAAAGCCATATCTTATAGTAATGAAAATAAACTGCTTAAAGAATACTTAGTTGCTTCTTTAGAATGACAGTATACAAAACTCAGAAGATGGGTTGATTGTATTTATAGAAGACAGCTCAAATTTTTAAAACAAAAAGTTCAAACCAATAACTAGATAAATTCTCCTCTCAATAAATCTTAAACATGACTAAGGTTAACTTATCAAAAACTGTCCTCATTTCTACTATCCACTATTCTCATTAGTACTATCCACAAGTCTATAAAAGTTAGATACAATCAAGTGATGTCCACAAAATAGGCTGAAAGTGTCTCAAGTACTATCGGTTAAATATGCAAATAATTAAAAGGAGTTTGAATAAAAATAAGAATTGAAGGATAGAAAAAAGAAAAGTCAGACATAAGACCTATTTATTTACTTGAGGAAAATGTTGTTAATTTGTTTTCTGATGAATGCTCTTAGGCCAAGAAATTTCCCATAAATCCAATGCAGAACAGTCTCCAGGAAATCACATTCTTTGGGATCTTCACTATCAAAAAGTTCCAGGAGCTTTAAGAAAAATCTGAGAAATTACTTTTAAAAAATAATCAAGCTAATACTTCACTTTATTCTAACTTTAATTTTAAGAGTACCCATACATTCTTTAAACATAAAGATTCGGCCTTATTAAATTGATACTGTTCTTGCTAAATAATGACGCTAAAGAAAAGCTTAGGGATTTTCCCCCCACTTATGTCATTTGAAAGGATGACAAACAGACACAGTAAATAAAAGAAACACTTGAAAAGGTGGTTTTATTTTTTTTGCCTTGTCACTGATTTTAAAATGCTGAATATCTTGAGGGCTTGTTTAAAAGTTCTAGCGGGGAAGCACAGCCATTCGTATAGCCTCTCCTGAAGAACAGTCCTCCTCTAGAGGGAAGGCTGCCCTCTTAGACCAAGCACGGCGCTTCAGCAGGTACGCAGGTGCATGGAGTGCTGAGGCAGGAAGGGGGCACCCCCAGCCAGCCACACCAGCTGAAGTGGCTTGGCAATTAATGGGGTGACAGATGTTGCAGCCAGATCACCCTCCCATCCTCTGACTTCTGACTACTAAATACGGCTCACAATTTTTGTTGAGAGATTTTTAGTGCTTTTTGATAGTATGTCAAAACTACATAAAGACAGCAGGCCATTAAACAAATGAAGTTTAAAAAACATGCATATACAAATGTATATTCTAATTTACTAGAACGATTTATATAAATCAGTGTTTTTGTGTGATTTACAATAAAATAATTCAAGAGGCTCACTGTGCTAACAGCCCAAATATATACAGTTATTAGGATAAAATGCTGGCAGACAAATGCCAATAGGCGATATTGGACAAATGTCCAAAAGAGTGGAAATCATATTTGAAATCATCACACTGAAATAAAAGAGACAGACCATAGATTTTTATTTAAAGTCAGTTTAGCAAATAGCTGAAAATTTTTAAACCTGTTCAAATTTGCCAAATCAGCAAATCATGTCTTCTATACCGCCATAGAATTCTTCAGCATAGAGACTTGAAAAATGTAGTCAAAGCTCAAATTTACATTTTAAAACAATAAAGGAACTTGAATTTCTTATCTGAAAAAACCAAAAGTACTAATATATATTTAAATGGAAACGGGATTTTTCTCAGGAAAAAATATAAAATGTATGAAATATAAATACATATGATACCATCATATTTTGCCCATTTCTCTTATTAGATATTTTTTGAGGCTTGTCATGACTTAAGTCATATTTATATACACCTAAACAAGTGCCTTGCTTACAGTTTGCATTCTTTGTTTGCTACATTAATGTACTACATGAGGCTCTAGTGAAAAATACCCATGGAGTGTGAGAATTTGTTAATATACATAATACATTTACTTCAAATTACTCTAATTAAAAATGGTAACTACTCAAGATACTAAAATTCAAATTTCTGAGTTTGCGTTTACTTGAGCGATTTGCTTTTATATGAATAAAAGGGGCCCTTAACTGTGAAGGTTTTCATGTCTAATTCAAGAGCAAATGTAATTGTATACAGGTTGATCCTCTGGGGGTCAATAGTTGTTAACTAAGTTTCAAATCTATTTAAAGAAATCTATTTTGGAGTAATAATCTAAATAAAATATGCTGAGCTTTTAAGGGATTTTATAATCTCTTAATTTGTGTTTCTTCATCGATAAAATGAGGCAAGCTAGAATAGATTACCCTTTGGTTTAAATGAAGGCACTATCATGATCAGAAGATCTAGTTCAATCCCTGATTGTGCCACCTGATTGTGTGAATTTGGACATGGTCTAGCTCTTAATATATATAAAAGCAGATAAAGACAGTGCCTGGCACATAAAAAGCACTCAGTAAATCTTAGTTTCCTTCCTTGTTCTGAAAGTTTATGATTTGAACATAAATTAGAATTCTGCAATTGCTTTTTCTCTTGAAAAACATCCTAATTTAAGCTTTTAAAGTTTCTCCTGTACTCATAAGTCTTAAAAATTACCACAGAATTGAATAATTTTCAAAATAAAAAAACTGAGTATTCCCATCTATGATGGTTTGAAGTTCTTTTCTGAATCTCAAAAGATTATATTTTGAACTAATCCATTCCTGTGGGTGTGAAACCCTTTGACTGGACTACATCAGTGAGGCGTGACTCAGGCTGAGTCTCCACAGTCTAGTTGGGACTTACATAAATGGAAACAGAGAGAGAGACACGGGGAAAGGAACTCAAGCATTTTTTATCCTGCCATGCGAGAGAGGACTCGAGGATTGCTAGCAGCCAAAGCTGAAGCAGGAAACCCCCAAGAGGCTGGGCCTATGGAGCAGCTCAAGGCTGAAGAGACAAGCCATATGCCTGATAGACCACAGCTGGACTTGTGAAGAAACTGGGGCAGCTGAGACTAAGAGAGGAAGCACCAAAAGAGACAAGCCTTGTGGCTGGTCACCCACGACTGAGCTCTGGGACAGTAGATTTAGGAGGGGAAGACAGGGACCTCGGCAGGGATCAGCGCAATCTTGCTTCACCGCGTGGCGGGACCCCAGGATCACCAGTAGCTGACTTTGGTGAGAAAGCATCTCTGCTGATGCCTTCATTTGGACAGTTCACCGTGCTGGAACTGTAAGCTTTTACCCTAAATAAATGCCCATTATAAAAGCCAACCTATATTTAGTACCTTGCATTGGCAGCACTGCGGCAAACTTTAAGACACCATGCATACTATTTATTAAAGTTACACACAAAGAATACATCAGAGAAGTGATCTGGGAAAGCACAGCCATATAAACTAATAAAAATAAATTTTGGGGTCCAGACTTCTCAGATAATTCAGGCATTTGGAGAAGGTGGAAAATGGGTCCCACCCTAGCAGGTTTCTCCTTGTTCCCCTCAAGCCCCCTGAATAATCCAGCAGCCTATTAAATACCCCAAACTTCAGACTGAGGAAGCAGAGAGGCAACTGTTCCCCTTACCTGCTATTATCTGCAAAGCAATTTAATATGGTGTTACAAAAATTCCTTAATATACCTCATTCAAGAGCCAACCACAAAAGGAAATAAATGGGCATTCATTTGCAATCACCAAAATAACATAACTCTATCTAATCTGACTGATTTTTACCGGTGATTAAAATGTACATTACATGGTTAAAACATTCCTAATATTTCTTTATAGTTTTTGAAGAGCTACTTGAAAGGCTAAAGGACTTTTTTTAGGTTGGCAATGTTCTTTTATCAATACATTCACCACGACTAGTCAGAATACTTTATATGAGGTAGGGGGTATTTACAAATGACTGAAATGAGCTCTCTATATATGGAACTCATATTTGACATACAAAGGTGGTGTCAAGTGTAGGAAAGCCCTTGTAATGATTTTCACCCTGGTCTCAACACTGTTTTATTTCACCCATCTTCTACCATCCTTGAAACACTCTAGAAGAGGAGAACATCAAAATTCTAATGAGATTCACACACTGAGAAGTATATATCAAAAAAGAGAAAATGGATCCGGAAATTTGATCTACTTAATTTTGTATATGGCCAGACAATTTCACAGAGTTAAAAATAGATCTTTAAATTGTTAGAAAAAATTGAAAAGATAAAAATGGGTATTGTGAGAAATAAAAATTTTGAGTATGTAGGTCCTGAAAATAACAACTAATAACCAACTTATAAAAATAAAGAAGGTATCACATATATTTAAAACTCCCTTTTCTTAATTATACCACTTTATATTTTTTTATTCAGCAATTGATACTTGATGATACAAAGTCTAAAGCTCAAAGTCCTAACAATGCTTCCATTTCCTTTTTTTAAATTTAATTTAATTTAATTAATTTATTTTTTAATACAGGTCTTATATTTTTTTAATTTTTAAAAATTAATAGATCACAAGGAATGTTACATTAAAAAAACATGAAAAAACAAAAAACATAAGAGGTTACCCTTATCATTTCAAAGTCACAAAACTTAAAACATGTCAAGTTCAAATTCAAAGACCTTAGAAAATATTTACAAAGTTTTTCCCTAAGATTGAATGATCATACCAAATTTTCTCAGCTGGATATTGAAGAAAGGCTTGCTTTTCTGGTCTTTGTAAAATAACTATGAAGATTGGGAGTGATTTGACTGACTTAATTAGAAGCTTATCATTGATTTAAAAATTCTAGAATTCTCAAAGCTGTTTCACTTAATCGTCTGGTAAGAATATTCAGTCCTGTTAAATGGAAATAAACCATTAAGTTTCTGAATGTCTAAACCATTCTATGTTAATCACAAGTCAATATATCATTGCTAATTTATAAGAAAATTTAAGACATAATAATTCCTTACCTGTTGTACAAATTTCTGATCAATGCATCACTTTGCAATGCTAGGCTGGAAATCAGGGCTGTCCAAAAATCTCAAGAAGAATTCGTACACCAACTACGAGAGAGAAAGTGTCAAATAAAAGCTAAGACAATGCCTATAAAATTCTACCCTAAGTGATCATTTCATACCAAAAATGCACCTCTCAAAGTCTAAACACTTACCAGCTGAGTGGGAAGACTTCAGAATTTTTTATTATAAAATGTGTTCAAATGATAGTATGTTTTAAAAATACAAGTTTTTAAAAACTAAATATATATTCACGATTTGGTCTCCTAGGCTGGTAAATTTAGGGTTTATTCATTATTTTGTATCATTCATGAAAAAATGTTGAATTAAAAGAGCTAGAAAATGATATCTACAAAATATTTAAGTAGGAAGACTACCTTGCAGTCCATTGTCACCAGGAACACGCTCTTTACCCACTGGAATATTGACCTACCTGAATTTATCCCTAGAGTTCTTCAAATCTAAGGTCAGAAACCTCTAGATAAAAGTAGACTGGGTTTAAACCCCAGTCTATCAATCAAAAGGCAGTGTCTCATTGACAACCACCACCACCACCACAAAAAGCTTTGTCTTTCTACAAAACTAAAATGAAAAAATATAAATTAAATGGAAACCAGCATACCTTATCCACATGTGGGAATGATGACCCAAATTATGTAAGTACAGGGCAAGTGAAGGAACAGCACCACACAAATAAACTAGAAGTCATGATGTTCACTAAGAAACTGCAAGCCTAGAAAGTAATAGCAAATGTTCATTTGCTACTGCTAATTGGAACTGAAAGTAATATTTGCTCCAGTCTGACATTACATCCACATCATACAAAAAAAAGTGAAGAAAATATGCCTTATCAACATACTGACCACACTGCTGAATGCAAAGGACTTCTGAAAGCTGCAAGATAAATGCAACATATTATGTACCAGGGAGTTCCACTTAGATTAAGTGCTGATTTCTCATCACAAACCAGGGAGGCAAGAAGGCAGTGGGGTGAAATAAGGTCCTGAAGGAAGGGAGTTCAGGTGACGCAAGAGAGTAATTGCCTCTTTCCCACTCCGGAAGGTCCCAGTATCAGTTCTCAGAGCCACCTAATGAGAATACAAGCAGACACAGAAGAACACACAGTGAATGAACACAGAGAGCAGACAACGGGAGAGCCAGGGGTGGGGGAGAAATAATTAAAATAAATCTTAAAAAAAAAAAAGGGGAAGCAGTCTTGGCCCAATGGATAGGGCATCTACCTACCACATGGGAGGTTCATGGTTCAAACCTCGGGCCTCCTTGACCCGTGTGGAGCTGGCCTATGTGTAGTGCTGATGCGCACAAGGAGTGCCGTGCCACACACAGATGACCCCTGCATAGGGGAACCCCACATGCAAGGAGTGCGCCCCATAAGGAGAGCCACCCAGTGCAAAAGAGAGTGCAGCCTGCCTGAGAATAGCGCAGCATACACGGAGAGCTGACACAACAAGATGGTGCAACAGAGAGAAACACAGATTCCTGGTGCCACTGATAAGGATAGAAGCGGTCACAGATGAGCACGCAGCAAATGGACACAGAAAGCAGACAACTGGGTGGGGGGGAGGGGAGAGAAATAATTAAAAAATAAATCTTTAAAAATAAGTAAGTAAATAAATAAATAAAGTCCTGAAGGAAAACCTAAGAATTTTATATCCAGTAAGACTTTCTTTCAGAAATGAGGAAGAAATTAAGCAATTCCCAGATAAACAAAAGCTAAAGGAGTTCATTACCACTAGACCTGTCCTACAAGCAATGCAAAAGGGAGTTCTTCAGACTGAAAGGAAAGGACACTAGACATTGGTTTTAAAATAGCATAAAGAAATAAAGACCTCCAGTAAAGGTAATCATTTGGGTAATTATAAATGCCAGTACTATATTGTATTATACTTTTTGATATGTAACTCCACTTCTTCCTACAGGTGGTAAAATGCAAATGCATAAAGAGCAATGCCTTATCTATGGTTTTGGACATACAATGTAAAAAGATATAATTTGTAACAAGTACAAAAAAGGTTGAGAGAAGGATAGGTATAGGAACAGTGGATCTGTATGTTTTTGAAGTCAAGTTGGTATCAAACCAAATATGATTGTTATTTATTTAGAATGTTAAATTTTAACCCCATGGTAACTACAAGGAAAAAGTATGAAAATATATCCAAATGGAAATGAGAAGGGATTCAATATGATACAATATAAAAAATAAAGTAAATACGAAAGTAGGCACAAGTGAAAGAATTGAGGGACCCACAAAGGTCTGAAGACTTACACCAAGACAAAATAGCACAATGGCAGAAGAAAGTCCTTTACTATCAGTAGTTACTTTGAATGTAAATGGATTAAATTCTCCAGTAAAAAGAGACTAGCAGAAAGCATAAAAAGCAAGAGCCAACTATGTGCTGTTTATAAGAGACTTACCATAATTTCAAAGATTTAAGTAGATCGAAAGTGAAAGGATGGGAAAAAAATAAACCATGCAAGTAATAAAGAAAAGACAGCGGGGGTAGCTATACTAGTATCTGGTGAAAGAGACTAAGAAAGAAACTCTTAGGAGAGCCATGTGGCTTAAGAGGTTAACCACCTGCTTCCCACATGGGAGGTCCCAGTGCAGTTCCCAGCGCCTCCTAAGGAAAACAGAAACAAACAACAGGCAAAAACAAACATGAAAACCAACTCAGGGGAGCCAAAGGGGCTCAGTAGTTGAGCACTGGCTTCCCACATACAAGGTCCCAGGTTCATTCCCCAGTCCCTGATACCTTAAACAAACTCATGTGGGACAATGACAATCATTATATATTGATAAAAGGGTTAATTCAACAAGAAGACATAATTATATGAAGCAAATACTGACATCCTTGAAAGAAGAAATTGATGGCTCTACATTACTAGTAGGCCACTTTAATATACCACTTTCAATAATGGATAGAACATCTAAATAGAAGATCAATGAGGAAATAGAATTCTTGAAAGATGCTCTAAACCAACTGGACTTAATAGATCTATAGAACACTTCACTCAACAGCAAAAGAATACACATTCTTCTTGAGTGCATATGGATCTTTCTCCAGGGTGGATTATATGTTAAGTCACCAAAAAAAAGTCTCAGTAAATTAGAAAATACTGAAATCATACAGTGCATCTTCTCTAACCACAATGGAATTAAGCTAGAAATCAATAACAGGGAAATGGAAAACTCACAAATATGTGGAAATTAAACACCATACTTTTAAACAACCTATGGGTTAAAGAGGAAATCACAAGGGAAATTAGGATGCATCTTGAGAATGAAAATAAAATACAACATATCAGAAACTATGGGATGTAGCAAAAGCAGTGCTGAGAGGGAAATTTAGAGCTCTAAATGCTTACATTTAAAAAAGAGAGATATCAAACCAGAGACCTAACCTCAAAACTGGAAGAAATAGAAAAACAGCAAATTAAACCCAAAACAAGCAGAAAGAAGGAAATAACAAAGATTAGAGCAGAGATAATAAATGTGACAGAGTATTTAAAAATAAAGTAAAAACAGAATCCGCATAACCGAAGATTGGTTCCTTGAAAAGATCAATAAAATTGAGAAACCTTTGGCTAGACTAGAAAGAGGACACAAATGATTAAAAACAGAAATGAAAAGAGGGACATTACTACTAACCCTGCAGAAATAAAAAGAATTATAGGAGGATACTATGAACAACTGGACGCCAACAATTCCCAGACAAAATGGATAAATTCCTGGAAACATACAAACTACCTACACTGACTCAACACGAAGGTCTCAGAAAACAAACAAAAACCAAGGTAACAGTGAGTAGAGATTGGATCAGTAATCAAAACCTCTGAACAAAGAAAAAAGCCCAGGACCAGATAACTTCACAGGGGAATTCCAATATCCTACTCAAAGTTTTCCAAAAAATCGAAGAGAACAATCTAACTCACTGTAGGAGGCTAACATAACCCTCACACCAAAGCCAAATAAAGATCCCACAAGAAAAGAAAATTACAGACCAAATAGCCTATGAATATAGATGCAAAAATCCTGAACAAAATATCAACAGCAGATTAAAAGAATTATACAAAATCAAAGCCATGTAAAAAAGAATGAAGTTGGAGAACTCAAGCTTCCCAATCTTAAAACTTATTACAAAGCCACAATAAAACCAAACAACATGATATGGGCACAAGAACAGCTGTATAAACCAATGGAATCTGACAGTTGAGAAATCAATTCTCACATTTATGGCCAACTGATCTTTGACAAGGGAATAAAGACCACTCAACTGGGAGAGAATAGTGTCTTCAAATAATGCTGGGAAACCTGGATCTCCATTTGCGAAAGAATGAAGGTGGACCCTTACCCTCATACCACATATCAAAAAGCAAAAACAAAAACAAAACCCCCCAAAATGAAGGATCAAACACCTAAATATAAGAGGTAGAACTAAAAAACTCCTAGGAGAAAAAGTATGGAAGCATGTCCAGGACCTTGTGTTTGATAATGGTTTTTTAGACTATATACCTAAAGCACAAGCAACAGAAGAAAAAATAGACAAATGAGATATCAAAAAAAAAAAAAACTTTTGTGAATAAAAGGATTTTATCATGAAAGTAAAACAACTTACACAATTGGAGGGAATATTTGGAACCCACATATCCAGTAAGGGTTTAATATCCAGGATACATAAAGAAATCCTTCAATGCAACAACAAAAGACAAACAACCCAATTTAAAAATGGGCAAAAGACTCGAATAAACATTTCTCCAAAGAAGCTATACACAGAGCCAAAAAGCACATGAAAGGATGCTCAACATCATTAGCTGTGAGGGAAATGCAAATCAATACCACAATGAGATACCATTTCATACCCACTAGGATGACTACTATTTTTTTTAATGGAAAATTACAAGTGTTGGAGAGGATGCAGAGAAATAGGAACACTTATTCATTGCTGGTAGCAATATAAAATGGTGTAGTGTCTGTGGAAGACAGTTTGGCAGTTCCTCAGGAAGATAAGTATAGAATTACATATAACCCAGCAATCCCACTTTTAGGTATATATCCCCCAAAATTGAAAGCAGGAACTCAAACAGATATTTCCAAACCAATGCACATAGCAGCATTACTCATAATTTCCAAAAGATGGAAGCAACCCAAGTGTCCATCAACCAATGAATGGATAAACAAAATGTGGTATATACACGCAATGGAATATTATTCAGTTATAAAAAGGACTAAGTTCTGATATGTGACAACATGGATGAACCTTGAAGACATCCTGTTGAGTGAAATAAGCCAGACACAAAATGATAAATATTGTATGATCTCACTGATAGGAAATAATTAGAATAAGGAAACTCAGAGTCAGAATATAGAATTTAGGTTACCCAGTGTATTAGTCAGCCAAAGGGGTACTAATGAAAAATGCCAGAAATGCATTGACTATTATAAAGAGTATTCATTTGGGGTAGATGCTTAACAGTTACAAGGTCATAAAGAGTTAAATTACTTCCCTCACCAAAGTCTGTTGCCATGTGTTGGCACAAGATGGCTGCTTGTCTCTGCAAGGGGTCAACCTTCCTCTTCCTCCTAAGGCTCTGTGGTCCCACAGCTTCTTCCAATCTCAGCTGTAGGATAACATAAGGCTTGTCTTATCCCTGGGGCTTGTTTCTTTCTGGGCTTTCTCAGCTGTTCAGGGCTCTGGTCTCTTCAGTTGCAAACTATCAGGCAAATAGCTTGGCTCAGCTCAGCTCTCCTCCTGGGGTTCTAGCATTCAGAGCTAAACTCTATGTTCTCCCTTCTCCGTGTATTTACTTCCCTGTCTTTGAGCATCTGTTTATATAGCCCACAAAGGGGGTGGGGTGGGGAATCAAACTGAGTTGCCCTAATCATGTGGTCAAATAAAAACCCTAATCTTGATTTAATAAAGTAAAAGTAAAACCTCTGAATCTAGTACAATCTAATATGCCCAGAGGAACAGACCAGTTTACAAACATAACCCAATATCTATTTTTGGAACTCATAAACAATACCGAACTGCCACACTCCACCCTCTGAATTCCAAAAAGACATTGCAATATTCAAAGAAACCTTAAATCAGTAACAATGCTAAGTAGAAAATCATATCACAGTCAGTTTAAAGAAATAAAGTTTGTCTTGGGGAAAAGTCCTGTCTGGCTGTAGACCTCTGAACTGACAAAACAAGTTATTTGCTTCCAATAATCAAAAGGACAGACAAGGATAAATATTTACATTACCATAAGGAGAATTTGTGAGTAAAACATGAATCACTGGTCCCCTACAGTTCCTTAATCCTGCAGGACATACTTCATTAGATTTCAGAGTCTGACAGTCATTCTCAAGATGATGGTTTCTTCTCCCTGGGGCCTCATGGGGACTCACCCTTTCCACAGGCTTGCCCAATGGCCATTTTCTTGGTTCCACCCAGATAGGTAGACCTCATGCTCCAAGAACGTTGAGTTGATGGTCACACTTTACCGAATCTTTGGGGTAGAAAACTCCCTTAGAACAGTGAGGGGGGGGGGGGGTAACATTCTCCCTAAAGTGTGGCCTACAGGCCCAACTTTCTAAGAACCATGAGTTGGTGACCTGGCCTTCCCTAATCTATGGGGGTTCAGGCCCATCCTCAGACCTATGGGGTATCAATCTTACTCTCCCTAACCCTTGGGGAATGTGCTCCACCCTCTCTGTACCCTGGGGTGGCAAAACTCTCCCTGAACATTGGGCTGGAACATCCACCATCTTCAACTGCCGGGGCAAATTCACACTCTCTGACCACATGGGTGAGGTGCTTCTCTTGGCCCAAGGAGATGTGTTAATTCCAGATCTCAGCTTCCATGGTTTTCCTCTTAAAGTCATTTTCCCTTCCGTTTCTCCCTTTGATGTCTGTTTCAGTCCATGCTGACAGTGGTTTTACTCATACATCTCTCTCAAAAAGCTTGTTGGTTCAGCACACAAGAAGCAGGGTTCCAAGCCATCAGACAGTAAGACTTTCCACAAGTTTTTCCTAGATAACTGCATTTTCAATCCTGATTTACGAGTAGTTTATTTAAATCCTCAAATGGGGCACTGGCATCTGGGGGCTTGATTTCCAGGGGCTTGGAATTTCTGGAATCAGTTCCTGGTTTTGTTGTGCCTGACAATTCAGTTCTCACCTTATCTCTCTCATCTAACATTTTACTATAAGCTGTGAGGAGAAGCTACTCCACATTCTCTGAGTTTACTTTGGAAGGTTCTTCAGTTAAATGCCCAGACTCGCCGTTTCCAAATTTCCCCTTCCATAAAACACCAGGAATTAATCTTGCTAAGTTCTCTGCAACTTTAAAACACAGATTGCCTTTCCTTAAGCTTCCAATAATAGTTTCATCATTTACTTTTCACTCATTAAAAGTCTCTTTAGCATCCATATTCCTACCAGCAATCTCTTCAAAGCAGTCAAGGCCTTTTCTATCAAGCATCTCATAATTACTCCAAAAATACCCCTTACCACTTGGAGTTGCCCTGGATGGTGCTTCAGGGGCAATCACCGGACATTGTAAATCCTCCCAGGGCCCACTGGATGGAATGGGGGAGAGTATGGGCCATGATGTGGACCAGTGACCATGAGGTGCAGAGATACCCAGAGATGTACTTACCAAATGCAATGGATGTGTCATGATGATGGGAGTGAATGTTGCTGGGGGGGGAGTGGTGGGGTGGGGGTGGTGGGGTTGAATGGGACCTCATATTTTTTTTAATGTAATATTTTCACAAAATCAATTAAAAAAAATACCCCTTAGCCATTTATAAAACTGTTGCAGCATTTTGGTACTTGCAAAAGCACTTCCCCACTCCTTGGCAAATTCTGTATTAGTCAGCCACAGGAGTGTGTTGGCTTTTATAAAAGGTATTTATTTGGGGTAGAAGCTTATAGTTACAAGGTCATAAAGAGTAAGTTACTTCCTTCTGTTGCCATGTGTTAGAGCAAAATAGCTATTGGTCTCTGCAAAGGTTCAGCCTTCCTCTTCCTCCTAAGGCTCCATGGTCCCAGCTTCTTCCGATCTCAGCTGTGGGCTAGGATAAGGCTTGTCTCTCTCCCTGGGGCTTCTTTCCCGGCTTTCTCAGCTGCTCAGGGCTCTGGTTTCTTCAGCTGCAAACTATCAGGCAAACGGCTTGGCTCTCTCCCCAGGGCTCCAGCATCCAAAACTAAACTCTTTGTGTTCTCCTTCTCCATGTATTTACTTCCCTGACTGAGCATCCATTATATAGCACTTTGCAGGGGAGGGGGTGGTGGAGACTTAAACCAAGTCATCCTTATGAAATGGCCAAATAAAAGCCCCAATCTTGATTTAATAAAGTAAAAGTGAAACCTCTGAATCTAATACAATCAATACGCCCAGTGGAACAGACCGGTTTACAAACACAATCCAATATCTATTTTGGGAATTCATAAACAATATCAAACTGCCACATCCAGGGTTGAGGTGGAGAATAGTGAGTTAAGGTTTAAAATGTACAAAGTTTCTATTTGGGACAATGGAAAAGTTTTGGTACTGGATGGTAGTGATGGTAGCACAACATTGTGAATGTAATTAAGAACATTGAATTATGTATTTGAATGTGGTCGAAAGGGTGAAATTTTAGGTTTTATAATGTACTAGAATAAAAGTGTTTTGAAAAATTCAAAGACTGGGGGTCTTTTCATACTGTCCAACTGCATGTGATAAAAAATAATGTAACTGACTAGTTACTGAGAATCTCATGCTTTTAAAATTTCATGCATTATTAAAAATAGTATCACTAATTTTAAACCAACCATGGTAAGAATTCCATACAAACCTGTAATATAGTTCCATTAAAATAATTACCAACTTCAAATTTTCTAATTCTGTTAATATAAGCTCTGCTGGGCTGATAAATCTTAAAAATCTTTATCAGCTTTCACTCATGCTAAGATCCCTCTCCTTCATTTAATTTGAAAATATAGGTGCTACACAGAACAAATTAATAATGAGGCAGACTACTGCCTAAATTGTCCCAAATATTCTAGAATATAATTTTCTTTCTCTTGTAATAAACTAAAATGGAATGGACCTAAAAATATAAACAGAGGTCCTTGCAAAATAAAAAAATCAACAATTTAATTTGAAATAATACATAGCACCCAAATATAAAGTAAGATTCCTCTCTCTCAGAGACAATATAGAAAGTAGCTGATATTGCTGATTATCCTGTTGCATGTTATTTTAAGTTATTTTGCATTTTATTCAAGAAGGACTCTTCCTTCAACGCTTCTAACTTTGTGGCCGGCATTATTGACTGGCTAGCCTAACACCCATTTCCTTCTCCTTGCCTGTCTCTTCTACTGAAGCTGCACAAACTAAATATTCACTCTTAGTCTGCCATACAACAGGAGTGACCATATGGCAAAATTTTGGTCAATAAGAGTAAGCAGAAACCTGATGGAAGGCTCCTAAGAAAACATCTGTCTTCATGATTAAAGGAATAATTGCTAGAGTCCCCATCCTTTTTTCTTTCTTCCTTCCTTAAATGTGACTTGATTTCTGGAGCTGCAGCAGACATCTTGCAGTCATGAGGGAAAAGGCCAAGAGAATTGCTCTGACCCTGATGCTGCTTTGCCCGAGAACCAACACTACTTTCCCACTTATTATTTGGCCAAAATAAAGTCTTTATTCTTTTACTTGTAGCCATAAGAACTTTCATCTTATACAAATATAGATTTCACCCCAGTGTATTCAATCCAAAGGTATCCTCCAAATACAAAATAAAGTAGCTAAAGCCTGTGTCTGGACAGTGTCACTGTACCTGGGGAGTAAGGGAGGTAATACAGAAAAGGAAGATAGCAGAAAATGGAAGAAAGATAAAAGGCAGAATTCTACGAAGTTACAGCTCCTTTGACCTTTGTTAAAGTCCCAATATACGTACTCCAAGCATTCCAGCCCTTTCTTTTGTCTCAATTACATTAAATGCTATTAAATTTAATTTTAATTAATATCTGTTTTTTCCCAATAGTTCTAATATTCATTGGGGTAGTCTAAGAACCTGTTTTATGCCTCATTGTATACTAGAACTAAACAGAGTATCTGGCATGTATTAATGTACAATTAGCATTTACTGAATGAAATAATAAAATCGTGAACTATGACTACTGTTTCTTTACTACCAGGGAATTGACTGTTTCCCTCCCTGGGAATATTAGAAAAAAGGTAACAAAGCACACCAGGAAAATAGGTTTTAGCCCCAGACATTTGGAGTCTTCTTCTTAAACAATATATTGATATATAATTCACACATCATAAAATTCATTTACTAAGGTGTACAGTTTTAGTATATTTAGAGTTGTGCAATCATCACCATAATCTAAGTTTAGAAGATTTACATCATCCAAAAATGAAACCCCATACCCTTTAAGCTATCATCCCACTAACCCCCTTTGTCCCCAGGCCAAGGCAACCACCAATCTACTTTTTTTCTCTATAGATTTGCCTATTCTGGACATTTCGTATAAATGAAATCAGATAACAAAGGTGCATATCAACAGTGAAGGTATATACACCAAAAAATTATGGCCACAAAGCAGATGAAAATTGTAACCTAATATTTCAAAACAAACTAAAATAAATTGGGAAAAGAATTAGAAGCTATGAAGAAACAGCATAAATCAGAAATAAATTCACAAATGAAATAACCAGAATGTAGAATGATATAAGAAAATAGGTACAATAAAAGGATCTCCAGAAGTGAACAACAAAAAAGAAAGTACTTGAAAGTGAATAAGATATAACATATAGTAAGGTAAAGAGGATGGAAACAAGAAAAACTAAAAACAATCTGACAGAATGAAGGAAAATTTTTAAAAGATTTCAAGAGAAAATCAGAGATATAGTGAAGAAGGAGCAAATAAATAGCAGGCATCCCTTAAGAAGTAAAACAAAGCAGTGAACAGAAACTCAAGAAAACTTTTGTGAAATAAAATGAACTTTTATACTGAAAGAATGTTATTCAACTGGGGAAAATGACCCAAACAGACAACACGAACATACGATCTAGTATAGATTTTGACCACCAAAGGAAAAAAAAAAAACCTTTTTAGAGTCTAGGAAAAAAAGAACAAAAGACTAACTATGAGAGAAAGAAAATATTAGCATCAGAAGACAATGGCATAACATTTAAGATACTCAGGGAAAGAAACAGAACCAAGGACTTTACATCAAATCAAACCGATCATTAAGAATAAAGATTATATATTAAACATGCAAGAACTCAGGAATAATGTTCCCATAACCTTCTACTAAAGGATGAGCTTCAAACTAATAATTGGAGAAATTTTAGAGAACTTTAACATTAAGGATTGATGGTAAACATTAAATACATTGCCTGCAGATGTAGTAACAAGTGATAGGAATAAAGGTGAAAGAATTTATTACATGCCTTCACCATGCAGATATTATACAACTATCAAAATTATGGAGTGGGGGATATGGATACAATTCTATGGAAGCAGAAGAAACCTCAACTTGCCTTACAGATATTTACTGTGAGAGTAAAAGGAAATCATTTTGCATTAATTGTGGAAGAAGAGAAAAGTGGAGAACTACTTACTAATTTCAGTTTTGTCCATAGTAGGGGACCAATAGACACTAAGCTACAAAAGAGAGAATTAAGGGTATCATATAAAGGTATCAGTATAAAGGTAACCATTACAACAAAAATATACTTCTTCCTACATACCAAAAGTGGGGGGGCAGAAGGGGAGCAAAGAAAATATAGTAGGGAAGTGGACTTGGCCCAGTGGTTAGGGCATCCGTCTACCACACGGGAAGTCCGCGGTTCAAACCCCGGACCTCCTTGATCCGTGTGAAGCTGGCCCATGCGCAGTGCTGATGCACACGAGGAGTGCCGTGCCACGCAGGAGCGTCCCCCGCATAGGGGAGCCCCACGTGCAAGGAATGCGCCCTGTAAGGAGAGCTGCCCAGTGCCAAAGAAAGTGCAGTCTGCCTAAGAATGGCACTGCCCACACAGAGAGATGACACAACAAGATGATGCAGCAAAAAGAAACACAGATTCCCATGCCGCTGACAACAACAGAAGCGGACAAAGAAGACACAACAAATAGACACAGAGAACAGACAACTGGGTTGGGGTGGGGGGGAAGAGAAATAAATAAATAAATAAATCTTTAAAAAAAAAGAAAATATAGCACAGGCAGAAACTTTGTTAATTTTTATGTATTCATCATTCCATTCAATCATTGCATAGCCATGTTTTATCCCACATTTTCAGAGGAAGAAGTACACTAGAAAAGTTAAGCAGCTTAACCAAGGTCATATAGGAATACAAATATCAAAACTGAAATTTGAGTAGAGGTTGGTCACCAGAATCATTTTCATTTCACCATGCTTTGAATGAATAATAATTCCTTTCTTAGTTTAGAGAGAGATACAAATATACTTTTGTTCCATTAAATCCTGACACATCTGTACCTGTATGAGTATACCTAACAAACTCACTTATGAGAACTAAAAACTATTAAAATAGAAAATGAATTAACAGAGAAAACCATAGGGGGTGGAGGGGAGTAAAAGCCAAAAGTTGGTAAGAACATGGAAGAGAAAGGAGAGGATGTCTCCAAGCGATTGGAAAGCCAAGGGATCCAAGAATTTCCAGGCAGCCATAACACTACCAACCCTGGGAGGAAGCAAGCCTTCTAGCCAATGCCTTGATTTGAATTTCTGGCCTCTCAACCTGTCTTCTGGTAGGGAGCTCCAGCACTCATTCCTTCTACCAAAGCAGCTATTAAATAGGCAGAAACTGTCTGAAACAATTGTTCTTGGGTTCCAGAGACCAGAGGAGCACTGTGCAGCATAGAGGGAAGAGTGAAAGACACTAATAAACTACAGTGAAGAACAGGGCGTAGAATTCTCTGTACGGTGGCTGCCTGTACACATCCCTACTTTCATGGCAGGCTGCCATGGGTTCCAGTCTGACTAACTGCTTGCTACTTAGAGAAAGGAACATAAAAATCTTCTTTCCCGAGAACAGGGGTGGGCATAGCAGAGCACTGATCATGGTTTTTGATTAGTGTATTTGGGTTGCTGGGTTCCAGCTTTGAGCTGTTTCAACCCGCCCTGGACAAAGGCAGTGGCGGATGCCATTATTTCAACCCCAGCCTGGACAGGGCTGGAAGCAGTGAACATTTAAAGACACAGTGCCTTCTCAGGGCTGTGAGGAACAGTCTGTGGAAAGGTGGCACATGCTGTAGAGGACAGGAAAGCACAGCTTCAGGGAGCTGTCAAAGAGGATTTTAACATCTTTTTTTTTCAGTCCTCTCCCTGGGGCACTTTGGAGCCAAACTGCAACCCATTTGTGGAATCTTGGCCCTGTTTTAGCTGTGACATACTGACTTGGGAAAGTCCTCTTTGGGGTGACTCACCTCCCAGAATATGCCATTCAGGCAAAAGCAGTTGGAGACAAGAATGGTGGGGGGAGTGTAAAAAAAAGAAAAAATATAGAGACAAAACAAAAACAAACAGAAGAGATCAGGATTCCTGGAAAAAGAACAGGGGGAAGGAAACTTTCTCTTTGAAGTGAAACAAGTGCACAAAAAGTTGCAATCTTAAAAATTGTACCAGGGCAAGAATCAAATGAAGAGCTGAGAAAATCTGATTAATTAAACACAGGCTATTCTAAAGCTCTAGAAAAAGGGCTGTAAACGTCTGATCAGTTAAACATGGGTTACTGTAAAGGTCTAGAATAAGTTGAACCAAAGTGTCAAAGAATAACCTTAAAACAAAGCCAATCAACAACATAACCCTAGGCAAGAGAGAGAGAAACTAACCTTCATAGTAAGTTCACCAAGATAATCAGATGCCTTAGACATCAGCAAAAATTTACAAGCCATACTAAGAAAGAGGAAGATATGACCCAGATAAGGGAACAAATGCAAACTTCAGAGCAGGCACAGATTTGGAACAACTAGTCAAAGACCAAACAAATCTCCTAAACCTATTCAAAGAGATTAAGGAAAATATGTGTAAAGAGATAACGGATATTAAGAAGACATTGAGGGAAGCAGACTTGGCCCAATGGATAGGGCATCTGCCTACCACATGGGAGGTCTGCAGTTCAAACCCTGGGCCTCTTTGAACCATGTGGAGCTGGCCCATGCATAGTGCTGATGAGTGCAAGGAGTGCCATGCCACGCGGGGGTGTTCCCCACGTAGGGGAGCCCCACATGCAAGGAATGCACCCCATAAGGAGAGCTGCCCAGTGCAAAAGAAAGTGCAGCCTGCCTAAGAATGGCACTGCCCACACAGAGAGCTGACACAAGATGACACAACAAAAAGAAACATAGATTCCCATGCCACCAACAACAACAGAAGCAGACAAACAAGATGCAGCAAATAGACACAGAGAACAGACAACCCGGATGGTGGGGGGAAGGGAAGAGAAATAAATAAATAAATAAATCTTAAAAAAAAAAAGAAGACATTGAGTGAGCATAAGGAAGAATTTGAAAGTATAAAATGAACAGAAATGGGAATGAAAGGCACAAGAGAAGAGATAAAAAACAGAATGAAAACAAGAACATAACATATCAAAACTTAGGGAATACAGAGAAAGCAGTGCTGAAAGGGACATTTAAAGCCCTAAACACTTACATTTAAAAACAAGAGTTAAAATCAAAGACCTAACTGTACACCTGGAGGAACTAGAAAAATAATAACAAACTAATGTTGAAGAAGCAGAAGGAAAGAAATAACACAGATTAGAGCACAAATAAATGAAATTGAGAACAAAAAATAATAGTGAGAATTAACAAAAACCAAAGTTGCTTCCTTGAAAAGATGAATAAAATTGACAAACTCTTATCTAGATGAACAAAGAATAAAAAGACAGTCAGAAATAAGAGGGGTGACATTACTGGTGACCCCACAGAAATAAAAAGTATCATAGATACTATAAACAACTGTATGCCAACAAATTAGAAAACCTAGATGAAATGGAAACTTCCTAGAAACACACAGTATTTCTAAAAGTAACAGAAGACTTAACTGACCAATTACAAGTAAAGAGATTGATTCAGTCATCAAAAACCTCCAAAGAAAAGTTCAAGATTCTTAGATAGTGTCACAAATGAATTCTACCAATCATTCCAAGAAGAATTAACATTTATCCTGCTCAAACTCTTACAAAAAACTGAAGAGAAGGGAATACTGCTAAACTCATTCTATGAGGCCAACATCACCCTAAAACCAAAGCCAGAAAAGATACTACAAGAAAATTACAGACCAGTTTCTCTTATGACTACAGATGCAGAAATCCTCAAAAATGCTTGCATATAAAATCCAACAGCACATTAAAAGAATTATATGGTATGATCAAGTGGGTTTTATTCCAGTATGCAAGAGTGGTTCAACATAAAAAAATCAATTAATGTCATTCACCACGTTAACAATATGGGTGGGAGGTGGGGGGAACCACATGGTCAGCTTGATTGACATAGAAAAGGCATTTGACAAAATCCAGGACCCTCACTTGATAAAAACACTTGGAAAAATAGGAATAGAAGGAAACTTCCTCAAGATGATAAAGGATGTATACAAGAAAAACACAGCTAACCTTGTACTCAATGGTGAAAGACTGAAAGCTTTTCCTCGAAGATCTGGAAGAAGACATCACTGTTATTCAACATTGTGCTGGAAGTTTTAGCCAGAGCAGTTATGCAAGAAAAAGATTTAAAAAGATGAACAAATATTGGAAAAGAGGAAGTTTTACTGTGGGCAAATGACATTATCGTATATAGAGAGAAAATCTACAACAAAACTAATAAAAGAGTTCAAGCAAAGTGGCAGGATACAAGATCACACAAAAATCAGTACTGTTTCTATACACTAGTAATGAACAATCTGAAGAGGAGATCAAGAAAAAAACTCCATTTATAATACCAATTAAAACAATCAAATATCTAGGAATAAATTTAACCAAGTTTGCAAAAGACTTGTACACAGAAAACTATAAAACATTGCTAAAAGAAATAAAAGAAAACCTAAATAAATGGTATTCCTTGTTCATGGATTGGAAAACTAAATATCATTAATTTGTCAATTTTTCCCAGAAGGAAATTCAATGCAATCCAAATCAAAATTCTATAGCATACTTTGCAGAAATGGAAATGCCAATTATCAAATTTATTTTGAGGGGTTGGGCCCCAAATAACCAAAAAATCTTGAAAAAGAAGAAAATGGTTGGAGGACTCACACTTAAAGCATATTACAAATTTTGTGAGGTCAAAACATAAAATTTTTGGTCAAAACAGCATGATATTGGCACAAGGAGAGATGTATGGCCCAACGTAATTGAACTGAGAGTTCAGACACAGATTCTCACATCCATGGTCAATTGATCTTTGGCAAAGCAGCCAAGACCACTCAACTAAGACAGAACGGTCTCTTCAACAAACGGTGCTGGGAGAACCAGATATCCATATGCAAAAGAATGAAAGAGGACCCCTATCTAATACTATATACAAAATTTTACTCAAAATGGATCAAAGATCTAAATATAAAACTCCTAGAAGAAAATGTAGGGAGTCATCTACAAGACCTTCTTGTAGGTAATGGTTTCTTAGACTTTACCCCCAAAGTACAAACAAATAAAAGAAAAAACAGATATATAGGAATTCATAAAATCTGAAAACTTTTGTGCATGAAAGGACTTTGTCAAGAAAGTGAAAAGACCACCTACTCAATGGGAGAACGTATTTGGAAACCACATATCCTGTAAGGATTTAATATCCAGAATATATAAAGAAATTCTACAACTCAACAATAAAAGGACAAACTCAATTTAAAAAATGAGCAAAAGACTCTATTAAAAATCCTCCAAAGAGGAAATACAAATGGCTGAAAAACACATGAAAAGATGTTCAACATCACTAATTTTTAGGGAAATACAAATTAAAACTACAATGAGATATCATTTCACACCTACTAGAATGGTAATTATTTTTTTAAAAAACACCAAAAAACAGAAAACTGCAAGTGTTGGAGAGGATGCGGAGAAATAGGAACACTCATTCATTACTGGTAGGAATGTAAAACGGTGCAGCTGCTATGGAAGACAGTTTGGTGGTTCCTCAGGAAGTTAAGTATAGATTTACCAATGATCTGGAAATCCTGCTACTGGGTATATACCTAGAAGAACTCAAAGCATGGATTTGTACATATATTTGCACACCAATATTCACTGCAGCATTATTCACAATTGCCAAAAGATGGAACTAATCTAAGTGTCCATCAACCAATGAGTGGATAATCAAAATGTGGTAATACGTGTGATGGAATGTTGTTTAGCTATAAAAATGAATGATGTCCTGATGCATGAGACAACATAGACGAAACCTGAAGTTATTATATTGGGTGAAATAAGCCAGACACAAAAAGACAAATATTGTATAATTTCACTGTTATGAACTAAGTATAATAAGCAAACTCTTAGAGTCAAAATCTAGAATATATGTGATGGTAGCACATTATTGTGAGGGTAACTAACAACATTGAACTGTTTAAGTGAAGGTGGTTAGAAGAGGAAACTTTAGGATTGTATTAGTCAGGGTTATCTAGGAAACAGAACCGACAGGAGGTATCTGTAAATAGTATGAGATTTTATAAAATTCTCTTATGCAACCATGGGGATGCACAAGTCCAAATTCCACAGGCAGCCTGCAAAACGGACTCTGATAAAGGTCCTTGATGAGTTCCCAGGACACGTTGGCTGTCCAAAGTAGAGCTGGAAATTCTTTCTCTGAATCACTTCCCCATTCAAGGCCTTCAGCTGTGGCAATTTCCTTGGTTGATTGTAGATGTAATCAGCCATTTATGCAATCAACTCACTGACAAAAGTCCATGGACTGTCTTATTACAATTAGCCCAGTGCTTGCTTGACAAAACAAACAGGCACAATTACCTGCCAAGTTGACCCATTAGCCTCACCATGACAGTCTACCCCTTGTCAACTTGGCAGCCATACACATCACCTTAAACCATACTTATTCTCTAAATAAAAACAATAACAGGCATACATGTGTGTGTGTGTATATATATATATATATATATATATATATATACACACTTAATAATATGCCACTGTCCTACATACAACCGGAAATGCACTAATTCCCTCCAGAATAGGGTGCAAGTCCTTGGGTAATAGTCACTCTTAAACTTGACATCCTTAAATAGTATGACATGAAACTAATACAATTATGTCATATGACAAGGGAAAAGGTTAGGGAAGAAAAGAAAGGTATTTATGTACATATACAAACAAAACAAGGAAGACATATTCATGACATTCATGACTATTACAGTCCTCATTTCTGTAACCGGTCACATGGTTGAAGTTCATATTTATCACTATCTTCTTCCATTACCTATTCCAGGGTTCTCTAGGGAAACAACTGACAGGAGATATCTGTAAATAGTATGAGATTTTATAAAATTGTCTCATGTGACTGTGGGGATGCACAAGTCCAAATTCTGTAGGGCAGGCTACAAACCAGGGGTTCTGATGAGGTCCTTGATGAGTTCCCGGGAGATGTTGGCTGTCTGAAGTAGAGCTTGGAATTCTCTCTCTGGATACTGAAATCACTTCCGCTTTTATGGTCTTCAACTGATTGGATAAGACATCACTCACTGCTGATGACAATAACCTTGGTTGATTATAGATGTAATCAGCCATCTATGCAATCAACTCACTGATGATTAAAGTCTATGGAATGTTCTTGTATTATAATTAGCCTAGTGCTTGCTTGACCAAACAACTGGGCAACATTACCTGGTGTGATGGTTAGAGTATTATGTCAACTCAGCCAGGTAATTGTGCCCAATTGTTTGGTCAAGCAAGCACTGGGCTAACTGTAATACTAGGGTATTTATGGACTTTAGTCACCACTGACTTCACTGCAGTGGTAAATCATAGATAGCTGATTACAATTACATCAATCAGGGAAGTTGCCATCAGCAATGAGTGATGCTTAGCCTAATCAGTTGAATGCCTTAAAAGGAAAAGTGATTCTAGCATTGAGAGAGAACTTTCCAGATTGTCTTTGGACAGCCAACATCTCCCAGAACTTGTCAAGAACCTTCATTGAGGGAAGCGGATGTGGCTCAACTGATAGAGCATCCACCTACCATATAGGAGCTCCAGGGTTTGGTACCCAGGGCCTCCTGAACCCATGTGATGAGTTGGCCCATGTGCAGTGCTGCCACACGCAAGGAGTGTCATGCCACGCAGGGGTGTCCCCTACATAGGCTAGCTCCATGTGCAAGGAGTGCGCCCTGCAAGGAGAGCCACCCCACGTGAAAGAAAGTGCAACCCGCCCAGGAGTGGCACTGCACACACAGAGAGCTGATGCAGCAAGATGATGCAACAAATAGAGACAAAGATTCCCAGTGGTGCTGACAAGAATGCAAGTGGACACAGAAGAACACACAGCAAGTGGACACAGAGAGCAGACAAGGGGGGGAGGGGAGGGGAAGGGGAGAGAAAAAAAAGAAACCTTATTGGAGCCTCTGGTTGCAGTCTGCCTGCAGAACCTGGACTTGTGCATGCATGAGAGACTCTTATAAAATTGTGTACTATTGACAGACATCTCTTGTTGATTCTGTTTCCCTAGAGAACCCTGGCTAAAACACTTGGCCAAATTAACACATAACCCTAACAACAACAAGGGTGTATATATTACTAGAATAAAAGTTAAAGGATAAAGCATAGGACTGTACAGTACAGTGAACCCTACTATAGAGAAATCAGGTCTTTTTTGGTTGCTATTTGCATGGTATATATACTGTTTTCAGTCTTTTCACTTTCAACCTACTTGTATTTGTGAATTTAAGGTGAATCTCCTGTAGACAGCATATAGCATCCTTTTGGAGTATTTAACCCATTTACACTTAAAGTAACTACTGATAATGCACAACTACTTCTACCATTTTACCATTTTGTTTTTTCAGTCATATCTTTTTAAATTCTCAATTCTTCCATTAATTCCTTACATTAATATTCTTATGACTTTTTGTATTTTACCATTTTAGTTCCTTCTCATTTTCTCTTGGTATATTTTTTCATATGTTTTTTTGTGGGTACATAACACATTGCTTTTCTCTTGCTGCTTTAGAACTTTTTTTTTTTTTTTTAAGTACTGGGCCTGGGGATTGAACCTGGGACCTTGTATGTGAGAAGCCAATACTCAACCACTGAGCCAAACTGGCTCCCAAGTTGGTTTTTTCATTTGTTTGCTTATTGTTTTTTTCTTTTTAGGAGGCACTGGGAATGGAGCCCAGGACTTACCATGTGGGAAGCAGATGCTCAACCACTTGTCATATCTGCTCCCCAGAACTCTTTTTTTTGCCCTTGGCATTAGACAGTTTGACTACTATGTATATGGCCATTTTCTCTTCATGTTTATCCTGTATGGGTTTTGTTTGGGCTTTTTGGATGTGCATATTCACATTCTCCATTAAATTTGCTAAGTTTTCTGCCATTATTTGTTTGAATATTTCTTCTGCCCCTTTCTCTTTTTCTCTCCTATGGGTCTTCCCTAATACTTTTAGGCTTTATTAGCTTTTTTTTTTCTATTAGCTTTAAAAATTTTTTTTTCTTTCTGCTTTTTTCACTGAGTCATTTTTAATTGTCTTGTCTTCAAGATCACACATCATGAGTCCATAAACCAGAGAAGACATCAATTCCTAGATAAGGAAAAACAACAACAAAAACTTCTCTGTAGGTGCATCTTAAAGTGTGCATGCACATTCCTAAGCATGATAGCTATCTATACTAGAATCACTTGTGCTGTATATCAGGAACTTCAAAGGAACATGTTTACAATCTTGCAATCCCACCTTGGCTCTGTGCCTTCCTTGTTCTTACCCTTATATAATCCCCTGTAATCTGCTGGGTGGTGTAGAATCCTACTCTGAACATCCTGCAGCCACCCAGAGCTAGCTTCTCAGTCTGAAAGTTCCCAAATAAATTGTTATTATATTGTTTTGCTGTATGTAGTGGTCTCCTGTGTTTCTCAGTATTAAGTGTCCATCAAATGTTGGCAGCTTCTGTAGATTCACAGGCAAACAACTGGCAAGTCAGCAGGAGATAGAAAACATAACAAGCTGAGGGAAATGGAAATCTGCACAGGAAATCCCTGAGTGGTCAATTTACAGTATGTGGAAGGAGATAGCCCTTTTTTCAGAACAGTTTGGTCCAGTATCTGAGTATGGAGATGCCCCAAAACACCATCCAGAGAGTTATTTGTCCTGCAGGAGAACTTGAGTGCAAATGGAAAGCAAAAGGTAAAGAAGCAATTGAAGTCATCTTTGGCCACTGTTAAAGTCAGATACTGAAGCCCAATTAAAAGCAGAAGCTGGGAAGCAGATGTGGCTCAAGTGATAGAGCTTCTGCCTATCATATGGGAGGACCTGGGTTCAATCCCTGGGGCCTCCTGTTGAAAAAGAAGAGAAAGTGTGACTGTGTGTGAGCCAGTGCCCCTGTAGCAAACCAAATGCCCGCACAGTAAACCAAGTGCCCACACAGTGAGCTGAGTGCCCATGTGGGTGCCTGCACAGCGAGCCAAGTGCCCATGCGAATGCCCACATATTGAGCCAAGTGCTTGTGCGATAGTTCAAGCGTCCATGTGAGTGCCTGTGCAGTCAGCCAGTGCCCGTGCAAGTGAGTCAGCAGCAAGATGATGATGCAACAGGAGAGAGATGAAGGGGAGAGTCAAGGTGAAGTGCAGCAGAGACCAGGAACTGAGGTGGTGCAATTGACAGGGAACCTCTCTCCTCATCAGAGGTGCCCAGGGTTGAATCCCAGTGAATCCTAGAGGAGAAAGATGAGAAGAGGAGACAAAAAGAGAAACAGATACAGAAGATCACACAGCAAATGGACATGGGGAGGGTGGGGGAGGGAGGGGGAGGGGGAGGGGAAGGTGAAAATAAAGGCATAAAGAAAAAAAAATAAAAGCAGAAGCTGAAGTAAGGAGATTAGCAGAAGTAAGAAGATTAGCAGAGGCTTTAATTATAGAAAAGGATATTAAGTTAGCATATTCCAACAACACTAATGTATTAGCAAAAAAGAGTACAAACCCAAAAGGGACAATTAGAACTTATGGTATATAAAGTTGCAAAAATGCACACAAGAAGGATGCCAGTGCAGCAGGTCCAAGTGTTATCCAGAGGGAAGGCGGGGATCCAAAGGTGTGGAATCCCTGGGAGAGTGCAAAAGAGGGAGAATGGGAGGAGGAAATTGAAATGAAGATTAGCCTAAACAAGCAAGGCTGTTAAGTACAAAATGAAAGCAACCAGGAATGTTGATGACCTTCAGGAAGAGATCACTCCTCAGAAGCCAAGAGTAATGAGAGAATATACCCCCACAGAATTAATGGAATTGAGATATAAGTTTAAACAGAAGAGCTGAGAAAGCATAACCGCTTGGTTACTAAGATTTTGGGACATAGTGGAAGATGGTATTATGCTTTCAGGAGTGGAAATGTCAAAAATGGCTAGTATAAATACACATCTCTCTCTTTGTAAGCATCTTTACCAGGTACAGCGAAGACCTGATGGTATTCAAAATTTATGACTAAGGTACATGTTAGCTACAAAATTGGAATGGCCTAACAAGGGGGTTATGCCATGTACAATAGGCAAATGGTCATCTATGGAATAATTACAGGATATGGTAAAAGAACTAGGAATGAAGTAAGACCTCACGGGGGAAGGGGCAAAAGGGACCTGTATGTGGATATCTTTAATTAGGAGCTGATTTAATTGCCTCAGGCACCCCAATAGAAAAACAGACAAGCAACTTAATGTTACATTAGTAGGACTCTGGCAAAAAGCTGCCTAAGGAAAAAAGATAGCAGCCTCTGTTTACATCTAAATCTGTGCCACCAGTTTTCACCTACACATGTAATAGTCCTGTATGGCCAGTGAAAGAACTTGATGGTAGTTGGAGAATGACAGTTAATTATTGAGAATTAAGTACGATTCTTCCTATTCATCCACAATGCCAAATAGTTCAATGCTGTTCAATAATTATCGGCCCAGTTAGGAGAGTTCCATTATGTATTAGACTTAGCTAAGGCCTTTTTCAGTATCCCACTAGCTGAAGAGATGCAAGAATTTGCATTTACATGGGGTGGGTGGCAGTGGACTTTGCAGGTTTTGCCACGAGGGTGCCTACATAGTCCCACCATCTGTCCCGGAATAGTGGTGGCTCATCTAGTAAGACGGGAAAAGCCACCAAATGTTGCTGTGTTTCACTATATTGCCAATATTATGCTTACTCCTGATAGTATTATATCTCTAGAAATGGCAGCCCCACCATTGCAATACCTTTTAACAAGTCAAGGATGGGCCATTAATGATGAAAATCTATAAAATTCCTAGGAATGGTTTGGTCAGGTAAGATAAAGAGTGTTCCAGCGGTGGTCGTAGATAAAGAATAAATATGCCTAAACCCCAGCACTGAAAAGGAGTTTCTAGGCTTATTAAATTACTGGAGTTGGCAGTTTATACCCAAACCCAGCAGGCCTACCACAGTCTCTCCCTAAAATTAACCAACAGCATAAAAACTCAAGGAAGAATGCTGTTTCCCACGAACTTTGGAGGGTGCAGCCTCTGAAGGCACCTGGCCTTTCTCACTCTCATGGTCCAGTGTATCTTGGCTGGCCCCCTTTTGGGGTCTACTACCACCATCTTCTTTATTCTTTTAATAGGACCATGTATCTTCAAAATTCTAATTAAGTTTATTCTTACAGAATTAATACCTTATTAGTCTTGAAGGGATTTCATCCAGTTCCAACCAGGGTGCCGGACTTGTCTTCCCTCAACCTCAACAGAACAGCCAGAGAGGTTTATGCCCTGTCAGGCAGGGATTACCACCCTTAACCAGCAGGAAGCAACTACAGAAGAATGATCATCGCCCCTTAGCACCCCTTAAGAATAAGAGTGTGAGCTCTCTGAAGGGGGACTTGAGGCAGGTTACCATAGTGAAATGGGGAAGGCAGCGGGCTTGGCAGACAACATGGCTGACAGACAACATGGCACGAGTCCCTGCCGAGACCTTGGCTTGACTTTGAGTTCCCAGTTGGGACTCTTACTAGGGCTGAGGGGAGGTGCTGGATATTCCAAACAGGCCTCATTATTGCCCCCACTATTGATGAGATAATCAATAACTGCTGGGGCCTCGCCCCTTGGCATTAGCAATGGGGAGGAATAATTAATAGTATAAAAGGTGATCACACAAGCCAGAACTCACTTTCTCTGCCTAGAGGTGCCCACAACAACTCTCAGTGCATATTTCTGTCCTCCTTTCCCATCTCTCTGTTCTTTTCCCCCATTTCCCAATAAATTATTTTTACTAGCCTAATAAATAAATAAATAACTGGAGACCCTTTATATCTACCCCACCTAGCTCAAATACTTCAACCATTATATTGACTAATTCAAAAAGGGGGAAGGGCTCATTGGTGTTGGGGTACTGAGGCCAAGCAAGCATTCCAACAACAAAAATACCTGTAAAACAGATCTCTAGGTACTTTAATCTCATGGTAAGCTTGTGAATTGGATGTGCCAACTACTTAGAAGGGTTCAGGTAGGGCTTGTGGCAAAAATTAAACAGGAAGCAAGTACCAATCAGGTTCTGGTCCTAGCTATGGAAAGGAACAGAATGATAGATTTCTATTGAAAAACAACTGTTAGCAGCATGTCTTGCTCTTATACAAACTAAGCCTTTAATAATGATTTTGCCAAGACTGTGCAAATGTCTCTTCCAATAAGTGGATGGTTCAAAGACACTTATATTCAACCCCAAAATGCTATGCATAGGCTAGCACAACTCAAAACTAGCATGCTTATTTACAGCAATGGAGTTCTCTCCACACTAACCCATGATCTAAGAAGTTACATGAATGATTGGGATCACTTATTATGTAGAGAATCCAAACTCGCCTACACCATCCATGCTGGCAATGAAATCGTATCAATAATGGAGGGTAGAGGGAACCTACTGGAGGATGCCTGTGTACTGATGGTTCCTACAGAGGACAACCCCTCCTGATGGCACACAACAGCAGTTCAAATAACTACAGACACCATATGCGTGGATGAAGGAGAATATGTCAGAGCAGTCAAAGGGCTGAGCTATGAGTCATGTGGATAGTTATAGTGCATGAGCCTATGCCGATCTCGTCGTGGACTGACTCTCTGGATAGGACAGTGGCAACAGAAGAAATGTGTCATAGCCAGTAAGGACATATGATGTAAGTGCTGTGGGGAGATATCTGGATTAGGGCAGAAAACCCCAATGCCAAAGTAACAGCTTAGCATTTTCCAGCCCATACTTCATACATGCCTACAGGAAATTTAGGAGCTGACACCTTAGCTAAAATAAGATGGACTAATGAAAACCATGACCAAGCAGACTGGCTACATTTTAAATCAGGACATAATGATGCTAAGACTATATGAGGGAAGCGGACTTGGCCCAGTGGTTAGGGCATCCATCTACCACATGGGAGGTTCGCGGTTCAAACCCCGGGCCTCCTTGACCTGTGTGGGGCTGGTGCACGTGCAGTGCTGATGCGTGCAAGGAGTGCCACGCAGGGGTGTCCGCCGTGTAGGGCAGCCCCACGCGCAAGGAGTGCACCCCGTAAGGAGAGTCGCCCAGCACGGAAGAAGTGCAGCCTGCCCAGGAATGGCGCCGCCCACACAGAGAGCTGATGCAACAAGATGACGCAATAACAAAAAAAGAGACACAGATTCCTGGTGCTGCTGATATGGATAGAAGTGGTCCCAAGAAGAACACACAGGGGGAAACGGACTTTGGCCCAGTGGTTAGGGCGTCCGTCTACCACATGGGAGGTCCGCGGTTCAAACCCCGGGCCTCCTTGACCCGTGTGGAGCTGGCCATGCGCAGCGCTGATGCGCGCTAATGCGCGCAAGGACTGCCGTGCCACGCAAAGGTGTCCCCCGCGTGGGGAAGCCCCACGCGCAAGGAGTGTGCCCGTGAGGAAAGCCGCCCAGCGTGAAAAGAAAGTGCAGCCTGCCCAGGAATGGCGCCGCCCACACTTCCCGTGCCGCTGACGACAACAGAAGCGGACAAAGAAACAAGACACAGCAAATAGACACCAAGAACAGACAACCAGGGGAGGGGGGGAAATTAAATAAATAAATCTTTAAAAAAAAAAAAAGAACACACAGGGAATGGACATGGAGAGCAGACAAATGGGGGGGGGGGGGAGAAGAGAAATAAATAAAAAATAAATCTTTAAAAAAAAAAGACTATATGAGAATTACGTAAAAGATTACATGTCCCTTTGAAATATAGTGATGTGCTTATGGCCTCAGGGTCCTGTCCTGTCCAACATGCGCTCAGTGGAGGCACCCACTGCCCCATGATAAGGGACAGATACTGCAGGCCAGGCAATGCAGACAATACATCCTGTCAGATGGACACAGATACACGCTAACCTGTGTAGATACAGCTTCAGGCATTCTGCAGGCTTTTGAATGTTGGTGAACAAATCAAACAACACCACAAGGACTTGATAAACTTCCCTGAATGTGGGGGTACCCACAACATACTGACAGTGACCAAGGCAATCATTTTACAGGCCATCAAGTCCAGGACCGGGCACAAGAAAGGGTAATTGCCTGGCATTTTCATCTGCCATACAACCTTCAGGCGGCCTGATAAAAAGGGAAAATGGTATTTTGAAGCACAGCTACAGCAGTTATCTCCCAACCAATCATTGTATGGGTGGGCACCTCATTTAGAGGAAGCAATTAGGCTGATACACAGTGCATTGACGACTGCACAAATACAGCAATAAGAATAGAAGTAACAGATATGGATGTAGCTCTGCAAGTGGTTGACTGCCTGCCTCCCACATGGGAGGTCCCGGGTATGGTTCCTGGTGCCTCCTGAAAAAACAAACAAAAAAACAAGCAAAACAAATGAAAAAACTAACTTAGGGTAGTTGATGTGGTTCAGTGGTTGAGCACCCATTTCCCACATATGAGGTAATGGGTTCATTCCCTGGCCCCTGGTACCTCAAAGGAAAAAAAAATGAATAAAAGTAACACTGGTATAAGGTGTTCCTCCAATTATAGCAGATCAGGCCATACCCAAAGGCACCCACCAATTTGGAGGTGCTTCCAATGGAAAATGCTTCCCAAGTATTCTTATTCCTTGGAGATAGGAAAAGGAATTAGCAATAACTCTGACTACTATTTTATATGTAGAAGGTCCTGGTGGCTCTAATTTACAAGGCAGCCTCCTGTATAAAATCCAGGGCAGAAGTTGCACTCCTATTACGGCTTAATACACAGGCCCTTTTATATAATGTCATGCCCGATGCCATAGTACCCGTGAGGCCTGAAGTTTGGTATACCTCCCCAGGGAAGAAACAAAGGTTAGGAACTATCTTGTCAGGAGATGGGTCTGTAAGCTGCATATTACTAAATGGTCATGGCCTCCCCGTGTTAGGTCTACTAAACATCTTGTACTTCGTCCTTAGGTTAATGTTTCTAATCTTTACAACAGAAGGAAAAGAATTCCTGAAATAGGCAACCGAAGTGGCTGCAACCCATGATCAAACTGACTGCTGGGTGTGTGGACAGTTGCGGGCTTTCACCAGAGGTACAATGTCTTGGACAGTATTGCCTTTTAACCTAACAGAGTGGGGATCTCTGACCAACAGTCTCATTAGGATTGGAATTTACCATTAACTGACCTAACTTTTTAATTGCACATATACTATCCGACAACTAAAGCTGTACATTCCACATAGAAACAAACTAAACACAAGCCGTTCCCCATTAGGCTATTTAATATGGGATGGACTAGGATGGCTCATAGATGAACAAGGTGTCTTAGGGGAGACAGCACCCCTATCCTTAGAGCAAGACAAAATTAAAAGTATGAACACTCATACATTTGGAATGGACTCCCATGCAAGCATGCACTCAAACGTATATTTTATCTGATACACAATACAAAGGGCATAGGCACAGAAACTATACTCATGGCATTTCACCAGACCTTAGTAAGGGTGCATGGGCATGTGGAAATCACCTATGGCCATATTTACCCTAAGGCTGGAGAGGTCAATGCACATTAGGATATTTTCTCTCACCAGGGAAAATTAAAATCTTTACCAGGGACCCCCCATAACTTTTCAGCCCCGAAAGCCTGCTGGACACATGGTATAGCTTGATAGGAATATCCCCTGGCCATACTCTTGCCATCATTGGGAGTCCTTGGTGCTGGTTTACATATAGATGCCCTTGCACATTATACTACTAAAGGTTTAAATGTTAGTAAATGAAGTATTCAATTGTTAACAGAAGAAAAGACCCAAATGCACAAGATAATCCTCTAAATTCTTATGGTCTTAGATATTCTCACAGCAGCACAGGGAGGAACTTAAGCCTTAAAACTAGTGGTTGCACAGTATACCTGATAATAAAGCTAATATCACTGATCTTCTATCGCGTATGAAAAATGAAATATTGGCTATCACTAATATGGAAGTACCTGATGCTTTCACCCCTTGGCTGCATCAGTTACTGGGAGTTTGGGGATCTGCTTTACTAATTTTCTTTTTGACATTAGCAGGCCTAGGTATTAGTATATGCGTAATATCCTAATACCTATTTTTATATTTTATTTTTGTTGTTGTTCATTCTGCCTCCAGATGTGCTCCTCAGTTACCGCTCAGGGATATTCATGGAAGAGGGGCATGAAGATTCTAAGAGCAGATTTTTTGAGGGGTGCAGTATGAGACCATAAACAGAGAAACCATCAATTCCTACATAAGGCAAAAGAAAATTAAAAATTAAAAAATGAAAAACCCTCCCTATAGGCGTACCTTAAAGTGCCCGTGGGTATTCCTAAACACAATAGCTATCTGTAGTAGAACCACTTGTGCTATATATTAGCAACTTCAAAGAAACATATTTACAATCTTGCAAATCCCAACTTGGCTCTGCCTGCCTTGTTCTCACCTCAATATAACCCTGTAACATGAGTGCCCTCTGAAGGTCCTATGACTCCCCAAGCCCAGCTTCCCAGTGGGAAAGTTCCCTAATAAACTGTTACTATTTTGTTATATGGAGTGGCCTGCTTTGATTTTTGGTCTTAAATGCCCATCAAACTTTGATGGAACTTATTCTGTTGGTTCATGGCCAGCCCTAATTCTTTTTCTGCCAGTTCCAATCTGTTCCAGGGAATTTCTCCTTTCAGATATTGAGGTTTTCGACTCTAGTAATTTTGTTTTGTTCCTTTAAAAAATTTCGATCTCTTTGAGATTCTCATGATTCATGCATTGTTTTCCTCATACCTTTCAGTTCTTTCTCTGTGTTTTCCTTTAGTTCCTTGGGCATAGCGAGGATAATTTTAGTTTTCTTCAGTCTTTGTCCAATATACCCAAAGTCTGGTTCTTTTTGTTGATTGTATCTGGATTTTCACCTTGTTACTTTGGATAGGCCAACATTTCCCATTTGGTTTTTTGTGTTTTTTCCCAATTGTTTTTGTAATCTTTTTGGGCATACTGTACATTTTCTTTCCTTCTTTCTTTTTAGGAAGTATCAGGAATTGAACCCAGGACCTCATAAATGGGAAGCAGACACTCAACCACTGAGCTACATTCGCTCCCCAGTGAGACTCGGGGTTTTTTTGTTTGTTTATTTTTACATTCATTTGTTTCTAGGAGGTACCAGGGATCAAACCCAGGACCTTATACATGGGAAGCAGGCACTCAACCACTTGAGCTACGTCTGCCCCCCAACACTGTAAATTTTACTATTTTAAAATATTAACTGTTTTGTGTGACCTATGTATCTTAAAAAAAAAAAGACTAAAATAATTTGCTAAAAAAAAAATAATGTATTAACTCTGGAATTTAGAGTTCCTTAAATTTTTATCCAGCTAATTATATGACAGATTTCCTTGAGTGTTAGAAGCCAACTAAAACAAACCAATGCACAAAGTATCTTTCCATTTGGCTGTACTTTGGCTGGTGGTCTCTTTCAGAGCTTAGTCCTCCTATCAGGAAGATAAGCCTGAGGCAAATGTAAAATACATAGTCCTCTCTGTCTTATCTGAACCTATGTGGGGCCCTGATTCTAGTTCTGGGCTTGTACTTGCTAATGGCTTTAGGGATCTTCCCATTTAAAGATATTCAACAGTATATATAAACAATTACACATCACAATCAAGTGGGTTTTATTCATGGATGTGTGGGTGGTTCAACATAAGAAAATCAATTAACATAATATACCACATTAGCAAAAAACCACATGATCATCTTGATTGCTGCAGAAAAGGCATTTGACAAAATCTACCATGCTTTTTGATAAAAACACTTCAAAAGTTAGGTATAGAAGTAAAGTTCCTCGACATAATAAAGGGCATAGAAAAAAATCCCACAGCAAACATCATACTCAATGGGAGAGGTTGAAAGCTTTCCCTCTAAGATCAGGAACAAGACAAGGATGCTGACTGTATCCACCGTTATTCAAAATTGTACTAGAGGTTCTAGCTAGAGCAATTAGGCAAGAAAAAGAAATAAAAGGTATCCAAATTGGAAAAGAGGAAATAAAACTCTCACTACTCACAGATGACATGACCTTATATTCAGAAAATCCCAAAATATCTACTACAAAGCTACTTGAGCTAATAAATGAGCTCAGCAAAGTGGCAGGATACAAGATCAACACACAAAAATCAGTAACATTTTTATACACTTGTAATGAGCAAGAATCAAGAAAAAAAATTCATTTACAATAGCAACAAAAAGACTCAAATATCTGGGAATTAATTTAACCAGGAATGTAAAAAGGCTTTATTCAAAAAACTATAAAACACTGCTAAAAGAAATCAAAGAAGACCTAAACAAATATAAGGACATTCCATGTTAATGGATTGGAAGACTAAACATTGTGAAGATGTCAATTCTACCCAAACTGAATTATAGATTCAATGCAATACCAATAAAAATTCCAGTAGCCTACGTCACAGAAATAGAAAAGTCAATTACCAAATTTATTTGGGAGGGAAAAGAAGTCCCAAATAGCCACAAAAAAAAAAAACCTAAAAAAGAAATGTCAAGTCAGAGGACTCACATTCCCTGACCTTGAAGTGTATTATAAAGCTACAGTGGTCAAAACAGCATGGTATTGGCATAAAGATAGACACGTTGACCAAAGGAATTGAATTTACAGTTCAGAAACAGACCTCACCTCTATAGTAAACTTATTTTTGGTAAGCCTACCAAGCCCACTTTTTCTGGAACAAAACAGTCTCTTCAATAAATGATGCTGGGAGAACTGAATATCCATAACCAAAAGAATGAAAGTAGACCCTACATCTCACTCCCTATTCAAGAATCAATTCAAAATGGAACAAAGAGGGAGTGGGTGTAGCTCAGTGTTTTGAGTGTCTGCTTCCCATGTACAAAGTCGCAGGTTCAATCCTCAGTACCTCCAAACATAAAGGATCGAAAACTTAAACATAAAAGCCAGGACCATAAAACTCCTAGAAGATAATGTAAGAAAACACAAGAACTTTTAGTAGGTAGGGGTCTCCTAAATATTATACCCAAAGCATGAGCAACTAAAGAAAAAATAGATAAATGGAAACTCCTCAAAATTAAACACTATTGTATCTCAAAGACTTTGACAAAAGGGTGAAAAGACAGCCTACTCAATGGAAGAAAATATTTGGAAGTCACACATCTGACAAGTGTCTTACATCCATGACATATAAAGAGATCCTACAACTCAACAATAAAAAAACAAACAACCCAATTTAAAACCAGGCAAAGGACTTGAATAGATATTTTTCCAAAGAGGAAATACTAATGACTAAAAAGCAAATGAAAAGATGTTCAACAACACTGGCTATTAGGTAAATGCAAATCAAAACCACAATGAGATATCATTTCACACCTACAACAAGGGCCATTATTAAAAAAACAGAAAACTACAAGTGTTGGAGAGGATGTGGAGAAATAGAAATGCTTATTCACTGCTGGTGGGTATGTAGAATGGCTCAAACACTGTCTGTCTGGTGGTTCCTAAGGAAGTTAAATATAGATCTACCATGTTACCTGGCAATACTGCTATTAGGTACTACCCAGAAGAACTGAAAGCAGCTAGACAAACAGACATTGGCACACTGATGTTCATAGCAACATTCACAATTGCCAAAATATGGAAACTACCCAGGTGTCCATCAAATAAATGATGAACAGATAAACAAACTGTGGAATATTATTCAGCTATAAGAAGAAATGAAGTCGTGAAGCATATGACAACATAGCTGAACCTGGAGGACACTATTTTTTTTAAAAAATATATTAAGTCTTCTATTTTTGTTTTTAAAAAAGCAACATTTTCTAAGTTTTCAACTTTTGACAGGTCTTCTAGTACAAAGTAGTGGAAGAAAACCCAATTAGTATGTTAAGGTCAAACTTAATTTTCCTACAGTTTTTCTCTTTTTTTCTTTAGGAGGTACAGGAAATGAACCCAGGACCTCGTATATGTGAAGCAGGTGCTCAACCACTGAGCCACGTCCATTCCCTACTACAGTTTTGCTCTACCTCCAGAACATATATTGGGCAAGGGGAAGAGAATGAAGGCAATGATAGGTTATATTTACTACTCGCTTCTATATCCTGGTAACATTTAGATTTAAATTATAAGACTCTCTAACTCTCTTAAATTATGATTTAAATCAGTTCCAAATGATGTTTAAAAAATTTTCTTAGTCTGTAACAAAATACAAAAAATCACAAATCCTAAACAAGTTTCTCCTGTCTGGTGGAGAATATGGTTGAATTGCTAATAAAGCATCTTAAATAACTATAATAAAGTTGGCAGTAATTCATTTTCCACATCATTTATTTCAAACATTTATTTATATCATTCAACTTCTTATAAGTCCTGAGTTTCAATTAAAATTAAGGTGTTACAGAATTTATGAATAAAGATATTAAAATGCTCTAAATAAGTTTTTAATTTTTTTTTACCTGACTTCCTTTCCCACTGCTTAAATGTAGAGACCATGAAGCTTTTCCACTGGTCCTTCTTGCCTTTAGAAACTCTTCACTGTCATTCCCATGACATTAATTATCTAAAAGTCTGTGTAATCTTGAGTCTACTGCCACCAGCAATTATTACCACTGAATTCCCAAACTTATAAGCAATGACAGGATCAGTGGAATGGACAGATAATCTTTCAAAGACACTTCTGAAAAATATTCTTTGGGGTACCTTATTAATTATTGTACATTTATTAAAAGTCCATTTTAACAAGTCATACTTATACCTCAGATGTTATTTGAATTTATATAAATCTGAGGAGCATAACTCTACAAGCTTACCATTTTTACTATATCAGAATACGCTGATTCAACAATTTCACGAAAGGACAAATACTGTATGATATAGCTATTATGAACTAAATATAACGAGCAAACTCAGAGTGAACAGCTAGAATATAAGTCACCAGAGAAAACAATGTGGTTAGAGAATGGAAAGCTGAGATTTTATTAGAAGAATTGGTAAAAAGTTGTTTGCAAATGTTTGGAAATGAACGGAAATGGTGAAAGCAAATCATAGGATATGCAATTAATAGTGTTAAAATATGGGTATAATAGTTTGTTATGGTTTTTTTTTTTTGAGTAATGAAAATGCTCTAATAATGATTAAAGTGATGAATGCACAACTTGGTAATTATACCAAATGCCACTGATTGCATTCTTTAGAAAAACTGTATGGTTTATGAATAAAAAAATAATAGAGTGAGTTGAGGGGTGAATACACCAAATATAAGATATGGACTACAGTTAGTAGTAATACTTTGATGATACTCTTTCATAATTTTTCACAAATGGTTTACAACAATGCAAGGCATTTGTGGTGGGGTGCTGTATGGGAGCGCTGTATGATGTTACGCATGTTTGCTTTGTAAGTTTACAACTTTTACTATATACCTCTTGTTTATTCTTATTAATATATGAATGATATATTTCAATAAATTGTTTCCCTCTTACTTCTTTTACATCAAGCACAGGGTATAAAAGCAGTTGACAAATACTTGTTTGATGCTTGAAAAAAATACTATAAATTTGAAGAATAGAGATTATACACTGAGAAACAGGCTATTAAATAAGCAAAACATATTACATATGAAAAAAGAAGAACACACAATAAATGGACACAGAGAGCAGACAGCGACAAAGGGGGCGAGAGAAATAAACAAAAAATAAATCTTTAAAAAAGAATAAAAATAAAATAAAAATAATTGAGGATTATAAACTTCTATTTTAACCCAGAGCCAAAGGATTTGAAATGTTAACTGCTTCTAAATATTTCTAATTTGGGAAAATTCAGATATAGCCTGTGCCATCCATGTGTTAGGTTATGCTTGGATATAGTCCAAGACAAAAGAAAATGAGTTAATTCAAAGGGGGGAATAATTTGACTCAAATATTTAAGTACTTTCAAAGTACTAAGTGAATGAATTTGTAAGAGATTAAATAATGTATCATCTCTAGGAATTTCAAAATTCCTAAATACAAAGCATTTGAAATAAGTAACAGTGGGAGAATATTGCTTCCTCCACAAAACATTTTTTAAAAAAACAAAGAACAAAATAAGAACATCAATATTTAGTATTTATATCCTCAAACTGTCACTTCCTTTTTACTGTCTGTGGGGAGTGAGAAAGCCAATTTCATTTTGTTTAATGTTCTCAAAAAGAAGTTTCTTTTTCTGGGCACCTAACACTTAGGTCTTCTTCAGAAAGAAAACAATGCTTTCATGTTTCTCCAGGCACTAACACATTTCTAGGCCTAAAGATTTATTTGAATTTGTTTTTGTGTTCTTCTGTGTCTGCTTGCATTCTTGTCAGCAGCACCAGGAATCTGTCTCTTTTTTGCGTCATCTTGCTGCGTCATCTCTCTGCGTGTGCGGCACCACTCCTGGGCAGGCTGCTCTTTTTCACGTGGGGTGGCCCTCCACACAAGGCACACTCCTTGCGCATGGGGCCCCCCTATGCAGGGGACACCCCTGCGTGGCAGGGCACTCCTTGCGTGCATCAGCACTGCCCATGGGCCAGCTCCACATGGGTCAAGGAGGCCCTGGGTTTGAACCCTGGACCTCCCATATGGTAGGCGATGCTCTATCAGTTGGGCCAAATCTGCTTCCCCTCAATTATTTTTAGATTTAGGTCGGACTATACATAGCTATACATTTATCTGAAAATTGAGTAGTTCACAGTGCTATATAAAATATACTACTACTAATAATAGTATTACTAATATTAATGCTTCTTTTTACCAAATATAATTCTAAATGTCTTATAGGTACTACTTTTCACAAGCTCTGAAAGATGACTTCCTGCCTCCAAGAAGTTAATTAGGAAAGAGGATGTGGCTCAATTGATAGAGTGTCCGCCTACCATATGGGGCATCCAGGGTTCGATCCCCAGGGCCTCCTGGCCCATGTGGTAAGCTGGCTGGCACACAAGGAGTGCTATGCCATGCAAAGACACCCCCACGTAGGGGTGCCCCATGCGCAAGGATTGCGCCCTGCAAGGAGAGCTGCCCTGCGTGAAAAAAGCGCAGCCTGCCCAGCAGTGGTACCACACACAGGGTAAGATGATGCAGCAAGATGATGTAACAAAGAGACACATTTCCCAGTGCCACTGGGATAATGCAAGCAGATGCAGAAGAACACACAGCAAATGGACAGAGAGAACAGACAATGGTGGGGGAAGGGGAGAGAAATAAATAAAATAAACCTTAAAAAAAATCATGTTGGGGGAGCATGTGTAGCTCAGTGGTTGAGCACCTGCTTCCCATGTATGTGGCCCCAGGTTCAATCCCCAATACATATAAAATAAATAAAAATAAAATAAATAATCAAATCTTAACTGCTTGTGTTGTCCAAGCAAAAGGTTCAGTGCCAAAATACGTTTTTTTTTTTTAAAAAAAACACATTGAGTTGGGAAGACAATGCAAAACAAAAACCTAATGTTATCAGGTAATAAATGATTATAAAGTGTTGTCATTTACTATATATATACACTGTCAATTTCCTACACTATCCGGATATAAAAAGAAATTGAGAATGCTTACAAAATTAAATATAAAAGAGTGATTAAAAATAAAACCAGGGAAGTGGATTTGGCCCAGCAGATCGGGCATCCGCCTACCACATGGGAGGTCCAAGGTTCAAACCGAGGGCCTCCTGACCTATGTGATGAGCTGGCCCATGCACAGTGCTGATGCATGCAAGGAGTGCCAGGCCATGTAGGGGTGTCCCCCACATAAGGGAGTCTCCATGCACAAGGAGTGTGCCCCGTAAGGAGAGCTGCCCAGTGCGAAAAAAGTGCAGCCTGTCCAGGAGTGGTGCTGCACACATGGAGAGCTGACGTAGCAAGATGATGCAACAAAATGAGACACAGATTCTGGTGCCGCTGACAAGAGCACAAGCAGGCACAGAAGAACACACAGCGAATGGACACAGAGAGCAGACAACTGGGGGGGCATGGGAAAGGGGAGAGAAATAAATTAATAATAAATCTTTAAAAAGAATAATAATAAAACCAAAATTATTTAAAAGCAGCAAAGTTACAGACACTACGAGGTATTTGTGGGGATCCAGGAGCTCCCCACTAAGTCTTCAGCACGTAGCTGCCTGTGTGACCTAGGCATAAGTTAAAGGTTAACATCCCTCCCCAGAGGGGAGAGAATGCATAGATGGTATCATAAACTATACTCTTACCAAAGCAGTAAATGTCCTTGGTATATGGTTTTCCTACGAGTGTAGTGAAAACATCACTAGACCCCATGTGCGCCAACCCTGTTCTTGCACCCTATGGAATATCCTTGTTACACCTTATATCACCCCCCATTTCCTTGTCTCTTTGCAGAACACTAACTTAATTCATTGTTTGACTGGCTGCCATCAAATATTCTCTCCTGCTCGTAAGTCCCAACAAAGCTTATATCTGATCTCTGCCTGATGCATTGCTTGATCTCATGGCTGCACCAACTCGTGCCTTTCAGGAGTTGGGTTGGAACAGTACTTGTCTGTGAATTTTATGCAATTTTTTGTGCTTAGCTTCTTGGCAGCTAGGGTAAAACAGTTGTGGAAGAGCAGATCAGATTGTAAAATTTAAATGTGAGATCAGAGGAAGCTATTGTCATCTACTTTTTTTTTTTTAAGATTTATTTTACTTATTTCTCTTCCCTTCCCCGCCACCCCCCGCCCCTGTTGCCTGTCCTCTGTGTCCATTTGCTGTGTGTTCTTCTTTTTGTCTGCATCTGTTGTTGTCAGCGGCACAGGAATCTGTGTTTCTTTTTGTTGCATCATCTTGTTGTGTCAGCTCTCTGTGTGCGGCGCCATTTTTGGGCAGGCTGCACTTCCTTTCGCTCTGGGCGACTCTCCTTACAGGGTCCACTCCTTGCGTGTGGGGCTCCCCTATGCGGAGGACACCCCTGCGTGGCAGGGCACTCCTTGCGCACATCAGCACTGCACATGGGCCAGCTCCACACGGGTCAAGGAGGCCCCGGGTTTGAACCTTGGACCTCCCATGTGGTACACAGATGCCCTATTCAGTGGGCCAAGTCCACTTCCCTTGTCATCTACTTTTGATTGGCCTACTTCTAGGTTCAAGACATGCAACATTTTTATATAGGTGAAAAATATTTTTAAAGTGATCATCCTAGTAAGAAAAGATGGTGATTATGGTTTTCATCATTAAACATTATGAACTATTTTGCCCATGTCAATGTTTAATATGCTCCAACTCTTAAGCACCTTTCTGAAACATGAGTAAAAATCAATTTTCTTATAACAATAACAGAAAAAGCAGAAAATATATTTCAACAGTTTGTAAAGAGATCAGGCTATACACTTTGTCTATACTATACAAATATGAATAAAAATAATCTGTGAGGAAAAAGAATGCATAATAATTCTATTATTGAATATAAAAAAGCACTGACAATATAAAAAACAAGTCCAAAAAGTATTTTGACCACTTTATTCTTCAGCTTCTCTGTGGGAGGCCGCTTTTGGCGCCAGTATCAGTCGCAGCCATCTCGTAAAATAATGCCTAACCCAGTTAAGTTTCTATCTCCCCATCCTCATTGAAGTAATTAAGTTTCTATCCTCACGCCACTCCCGCGGGCTCCGATTGGGCACTCCCTAAAGAGCGCGAAAGTCTTTCCCGCCTTGTGTGTGCATCCGCAGACGGTTGTTTTGAAACGTCGGCGAAAAGACTTCGTGACGTAGACCAATCAGATCTGTGGCGCGAAACCTCATTCATTCCTGGCTATAAATATCCCTGATTGACCCTCAATAAACGAGACTTGATCGGAATCCTGTCTTGTCTCCATTCTTTGTGTCTCTTGTCCCTTTCATTCCCGCTCCCTCCCTCAGGTCTTGGTTCGACTGATCCGCGGGTCAGGTCACTTCTCCATTACAGAAACTCTGGCAAATGAAGTTTGTCACACTCAGTGAGGGTTCAGTCTCACAATTTCTTACGCTTAAGCAACAGTATTACATGTTGTTTTTACTGGGCTGATATTGATTATCAATTTGCTCTTCTCAATGTGAATAATAATGTCCTAAGGTGATAGCTTCTTCATCTGGGATTATCCTTTCAATATTAACTGATATTTTCAATCATAACTTAACTTAAAAGTTTCTTAAAAAATATAAAACAAAACCTAGAAACATACAAATTCAGAACATCTTATAGAACTACCTCTTACAACATCAGGGATGGTGGATGTTGACAGGGTAACCATTTGCATCATGGTCCATGTACGACAATGCAGTATTTGCTCAGCTATCTTGAATTTAATGGTCAAAGCAATAGACCCATTTTCTTTTTTCTGGAGTGGTTTTAACCATGTCTATTTGAAATGATTATATGTATCTCTTTCAAATGGATATTAATGTGTTGCAAAATGTACAAATATTGAATTGTGGGTAAATAAGAGGTGAGTTCTTAAGATCCCAGGATCTCCATCAAAATGTAGAGAAAAGCTGAGTAACTTATAACATTGACACAAAAAATTAATTTTTATGTAAAAATGCAATAGAAAGAAAGAGAGAGAGAGACAAACCCATCCCTATATATCACTTATTAGTATAGTTTGATCTCCATAAGTATTTATCTGGGAGGGATTCAAACCAATAACTATTAACACAGGGCATCATATTCCTACCATTTCAAATGCCTTAAGTCTTTACATTAATTTAAGGCAGCTTGATCACAATTTAACAATATTATGTGATGGCCTAAAACATCAACTTGTACTCATCTTTTCAGTGACTTCAAATCTAAAGATTTACAATGACTTCAGACCTTAAGATTTACAGAAAGCAAAGCATCCATCTAAGCAGTATTACTTAATCCCCCAAATACAAAAAGCTCTACATGATATTTCACAAGAGAAAATGCAATATCAAGAATTACCTAGAGACTTAAGGGAAGATGGTGGACTAGAAGACTCTGGACTCTCTTCTCTTGTGGAAAAATAGCTACAGGACAGGCAGAAATGGCCTGGAAAAAAGTCTTGTAGGGTTAAGCATACCAGGGGAAGGATGGGCACCACCCAGAAGAGGGGCAAAGGAAAAGAATGGTGATGGCAAATCTGTGAGTTAAAAACCACACCTGGAGTTCTGGGAAAATGGTATCAACGTAGGTGGGAATGCTAAGCTCTTTCACAAAAAAACCCAGCAGAGAATGGGTAAAAACCTACCTGAGTGGGCTTTCTGGGACTCCACAGAGCAGTCATTGGGTCATTGTCTAGGAGGGAGTGGGACAAAGAGACAAAGAGCTTGAGGGAAAACCGTGAGTTGCTCATCCCACGAGCTAAAAACGTTGGGCAGCTAAACCCCACCCTCAAGACAAATAGGCTCCGTGGACCCCTGGGCTCTCACCAGCCAGCTCAGTGAGTGGGAGGGAGCATTCCCTGGGAGGAAGAGGGGTCTGGTGAAGGGTGGAAAGTGGTTCCTTTCAATGGGTTTGGCCAACTGAGCCTCCTGTAATCTTGGGAAGATACCAGCCAACACTGAGGTGGCCCCAGGGAGAGGAAAGTGGGCATCTGCTCAGGCAGGCTGTCACACCCAGTAACCCTGGGAGACAGGAACTCGGTCAGGGTAGAGACCAGCACCTAACTAGCCCAGACCCTGAAAACGGTTAGAAGTCCAACTTGCCTAATGGAAACAGGGGCAGGAAGAACAAGATAAGCTTTCAAAAGTCTGTTTAGTCTATAGGGCTGCTGTAGCACAGTGTGGAAATTCTTGCCTTGCATATAGAAGGTCCATGGTTTGAGTCCCACTACCTCCTAAGAGAAGGGATAGAGGGAGAGATAAGGCACACAGCTAGCACCCTATGATAGGGAACTTACAGACTGAGTTTCTGTTGTGTTTTGGATCTTTTTTTTTTTTTTTCCTTTTCCTTTATTTCATTTGCTAAAACTGGATACATCACCTGCAGAGGGCAGTCTGCAGTATGATTAATTGATAAGCACCAGCAGCTGGAGAAGGTCCCTAGGGGCCTAAGAGGGAAGGTTGTTTTTCCAGGGTTGTCTCTATTGATGTTTTGTTTCTTGTTTGTACTTTTCCCTTTCTTTGTTTCATTATTTTTGTTTTCCTTATTTTTTCAGCCTACTTTATTTCTCTTCTTTCTTTTACTTTTCTGTCTTCTGACTTCTGTTGTTTATCTTTCATTCTACCACTTCTTGTTTGGTCTTCATTTTTTTCTTTTTCTCTCTCCTTTTTTTTTTTACCTTCTATTTTCATCTGCCCAGGCTTTTAGTTCGTTTTATTTTTTCTATTCCACATATTTTTATTCATATTCCTTTGTATTTTTTAATGATTTTTACTCGCATTACTTAGTTTCCTAGCTCTTATATAGTTCCTCTTCTATCTTTTTTGTAGTATTATTACTATTATTCTTTTTCCCTTCTCATCTCTTTCCTTTTCTCTGGTCCTAATTTTTTTTTTAATCAAGGAAACACAGACAACTTCAAGGGTATAAAATAAGAGGAACCAAGTATCAAAAAGTAACTTTACCACACACAAAGAAGCAACAAAATAAAAACCTAGAGCAGAAAGAGAAGCTAACCTATCAAATAAGCCCATCAAGATAAACAGATGCCTAGACACCAACAAAAAATTACAAGCCATACTAAGAAACAGGAAGACATGGCCCAGTCTAATGAACAAACTGAAAAACAGGAAGAGATGCAGAATGTGGAACAACTAATCAAGGATGTCCCAACAAATACCATGAATCAATGTAATGAACTGAAGAAAAAGATAAAGGATATTAAGAAGACACTGGGGGAACATAATGAAGAAATTGTCAACATACATAAAAAGATAATGGACCTGAAGGTGATGAATGGCACAATGCAAGAAATCAAAAATACACTGGAAGCACATAACAGCAGATTTGAACAGGCAGAGGAAAGAATCAGTGATGTGGAAGATAGTACATCTGAAATCAGATAGTAGAACAGATAGATAAAAAGAAGAAAAAATTCAGTAGGGACTTAGGGCTTTGAATGACAACACAAAATGCACAAACACACATATTACAGGCATCCCAGAGGAAAAAGAGAAGGAAAATGGGACAGAAGGAGTGTTAGAGGAATTAATAACTGAAAATTTCCTGATGCTTTTGAAAGACATGAATGCATATGTCCAAAAAGTGCAACACACCACAACCAGTATAAATCCTAAGACATATAATTATCAAATTGCCCAATGCTCAAAACAGAGAGAATACTGAAGGCAGCCAGAGAAAAGAGAGCCATCATATACAGGGAAGCTCAATAAGATAAAGGGCTGATTTCTCATCTGAAATCATGTAGGCAAGAAGGCAGTAATATGACATAGTTAAGGTGCTAAAAGAAAAAAAAACTATCAGCCAAGAATTCTGTAACCAGCAAAGCTGGCACTCAAATATGAGGGAAAGTTCAAAATATTCACAGATAAACATAAATTAAGAGAGCTTGTCAACAAGAAACTGTCCTTCAAGAAATACTAAAGGGAGTTCTGGAGTTTGAAAGGAAAAAACAGGAGAGAGAGGGTTGGAGGAGACTATAGGAAAGAAAATTATCAGTAAGAATAACTAAAAAGATAAAAAGAGAAATAAAAACAACATATGGCATACATAAACCTAAAGAAAATATGCCCAAGTAATACCTTGATGGTAATAATACTGAACATTAATGGATTAAACTCTCCAATCAAGAGACACAGATTGGCAGAATGGATAAGGAAATATGATTCATCTACATGCTGTCTACAAGAAACTCACCTTAGACCCAGGGATACAAGGAGGCTGAAAGCAAATGATTGCCATATTAGTCAGGGATCTCTAGAGAAACAGTATCAACAAGAGATATCTGTCAATAATATGCGATTCTATAAGAGTCTCTCATGCAGCTGTGGGGATGGGATGCACAGGTTCAGGTTCCATCAGTCACAACCAGGGGCGGCAGTGCAAGTCCAATGAAGGTTCTTGACAAGTTCTGGGAGATGTTGGCTGTCCAAAGGCAAGCTGGGAAATTCTCTCTCAATGCTGAAATCTCTTCCCCTTTTAAGGAATTAAACTGATTAGGCTAAGTGTCACTCACTGCTGATAACCGTCTCCCTGACTGATGTAATTATAACCAGCTATCTATGATTTATCACTGCAGTAAAGTCAATGGTGACTAAAGTCCATAAATGCCCTTGTATTACAGTTAGCCCAGTGCTTGCTTGACCAAACAACTGGGCACAATTACCTGGCTGAGTTGACACAACAGCCTAACTATCACAATTGGAAAACAATTTTACATGCAAACAATAACCAGAAAAGGGCAGGAGTAGCTATATTAATATCAGACAAAATAGACTTTAAATGCAAAACTACTGTAAAAGATGAAGAAGTAAACTATATATTCACAAAAGGGGTAATCTATCAAAGAAGAGAGAACAATCATAAACATTTTTGCACCTAACCAGGGTGTCTCAAAATACATGAGGCAAACATTGGAAAAACAGTGGAGAAACAGATACCTCTACAATTACAGTGAGGAACCTTAATACATCATTATCACCATTAGACAGAACTTCTCAACAGAGAATCAATAAAAAAAACAGATACCTTGAATAATACATTAGAGGATCTGGACCTAACAGACATATATAGAACATTACACCCAAATACAGTGGGGTCTACATTCTTCTCAAGAGCACATGGATCATTCTCCAGGATAGACCACATGCTAGGTCAACAGAACAACTCTCAATAAATTCAGGAAGATTGAAATTATACAAAGGGAAGGGAATTTAGACCAATGGATGGGGTGTCCGCCTACCACATGGGAGGTCCAAGATTCAAACCTAGGGCCTCTTGATCCACTTGATGTGCTGGCCCACACGTGCAGGTGATGCATGCAAGGAGTGTCATGCCATGAAGGGGTATCCCCCACATAGGGGAGCCCCACACAAAAGGAGTGCTCCCCATAAGGAGAGCTGCCCAGCATGAAAAAACTGCAGCTTGCCCAGGATTGGCACCACACACATGGAGAGCTGACACAGCAAGATGACACAACAAAAAGAGACACAGATTCTGGGTGCCACTGACAAAAATACAAGCAGACACAGAAGAACACAAAGCAAATGGACACAGAGAGCAGACAATGCAGGGAAAGGGAGAAATTTTTTTAATTACAAAAAAATTTATACAAAGTAATTTCCCTGACCGCAATGGAATGAAGCTGGAATTCAATAAGGGCAGAGAAGCAGATTAGGCACAAAGATATGGAAGTTAAATAACATACTTTTAGACAATCAGTGGGTCAAGGAAGAAACTGCAAAAGAAATCAACTATCTTGAAATGAATGAAAATGACAACACAAAGTATCAAAACCTATGGGATGCAATCAAAAGAAGTGCTGAGAGGGAAATTTATAGCAATAAGTGCCTACATTAAAAAAGAAGAACTAAAATCAAAGTCCCAACTGCACACCTGCAGGAGTTAGAAAAATAAAAAACAAACTAACCCCAAAGCAAGAAGAAAAGGAAATAACAAAGATAAGAGCAGAGTTAAATGAAATTGAAAATAAGAAAGCACTAGAAAAAATAAACAAAACTAAAAGCTGGTTCTTTGAGAAGATTAATAAAATTTACAGACCTTTAGCTAGACTAACAAAAAGAAAAAAGAAAAAGAGAAGATGCAAATACATAAAATAAGAAATGAGGAAACGGATTATCACCACTGACCCCAGAGAAAGAAAGAGTATCATAAGCAGATACTTTGAAAAAATGTATGCCAACAAGATGGATAATTTAGAGGAAATGGACAAATTCCTAGAAACATACAAGCAGCCTACATTGACAAAAGAAGAAATTGATTAACTCAACAGACCAATCACAAGTAACAAGATAGAATTAGTCATCAAAAACCTCCCAAAAAACAGATGGCTTCACAGATGAATTCTACCAAACATTCTGGGAGGAACTAAAACCAATGCAGTTTAAACTCTTCCAAAAAACAGAAGTGGAAGGAACATTGCCTAATTCATTCTATGATGCCAACATCACCCTAATAACAAAGCCAAACAAAGACACCACAAGAAAGGAAAACTGCAGACCAATCTCTCTAATGAACCTAGATGCTAAAATCCTCAACCAAATACTTGCTAATTGTATTCAACAAGACATCAAACAAATTATACACCATGACCAAGTGGATTTTCATCCCTGGTAGGTAAGGATGGTTCAACATAAGAAAATCAATCAAGGTAATACACCACATAAACAGATCTAAAGAAAAAAAATCACATGATCATCTCTATAGATGCAGAAAAAGCATTTGACAAAATACAGCACTCTTTTCTCATGAAAATACTTCAAGAGATAGGGATAGAAGGAAACTTCCTTAACATGATAAAGAGTCTATATGAAATGTCCACAGCTGACATCATATTCAATGGTGAACTCCTAAAAGCTTTCCCTCTAAGATCTGGAACAAGACAAGGATGCCCATTGTCACTGCTCTTATTTAACATTGTGTTAGAAGTACCTGCTCGAGCATGTAGGCAATAAAAAGATACAAAAGGCATCCAAATTGGAAAGCAAGAAGTAAAAACTTCACTATTTGCAGATGCCATGATCCTATACATAGAAAGCCCTGAGAAATCTATAACAAAGCTTCTAGAGCTTATAAAGGAGTTCAGTAAAGTGGCAGGTTATAAGATCAATGTGCAAAAGTCTGTAGCATTTCTGTACACCAATAATGAGCAATCTGAGGAGGAAATCAAGAAAAAAATTCTATTAACATTAGCGATTAAAAAAAAAATACCTAGGAATAAATTTACTTAAGATGTAAACAACTTGTAAGCAGAAAACTATACAACACTGTTAAAGGAAAGCAAAGAAGACCTAACTAAATGGGGGAATATTCCCTGTTCACACATAGGAAGACTGAACATCATTAAGATGTCTATCCTACCCAATCTGATTTACAGATTTAAAGCAATCCCAATAAAAATTACATAGAATTTTTTTTTTTTACCAAATTGAAAAAGCTAACTATGAAATTTATTTGGAAGGGCAAGGGGCCTGGAATAGCCAAAGACAAATTGGAAAAGAAAAATGAAATCAGAGGAATCACACTATCTGACTTTAAAATACATACTACAAAGCTACAGTGGTAAAAAAACAAAACAACAACAACAAAAAAACGCATGGTATTGGCACAAGGATAGACATACTGACCAATGGAACTGAAGTGAGAGTTCTGATATAGATACTCGCATATGCAGTCAACTGTTATTTGACAAGGCCACCAAGCCTCTTCAACAAATGGTGCTTGGAGAACTGGATATCTATAACCAAAAGAATGAGAGAGGAACAGCATCTCATACCTTACACAAAAATTAACTCAAGATGGATCAAAGATCTAAATGTAAGAGCCAAGACCAAAAAGATTTTGGAAGATAATGTAGGGAAGCATCTACAGGAACTTGTATTAGGAAGTGGTTTCATGAACACAACATTCAAAGAATAAGCAATGAAAGAAAAAATAGGTAAATGGGCCCTCCTCAAAATTAAAAACTTTTGCACCTCAAAGGAGTTTGTCAAGAAAGTGAAAAGAAAGTCTACTCAAAGGGAGAAAATAATTGGTAATCATGTATTTGATAGGACCTAATATCCAGCACATATAAAGAAATCCTACAACTCAAAAATAAAAAGACAAACAACCCATTTTAAAAATGGGCAAGTGATTTGGATAGATACTTCTCCAAAGAAGAAATACAAATGGCTAAAAAGCACATGAAAAGATGCTCAACATCACTGATTATTAGGGAAATGCAAATCAAAACTACAGTGAGGTATCATCTTACACCCATTAGACTGGCAGCTATTAAAAAACAGAGGACTACTGTGTTGGAGAGGATATGGAGGAATGGGAACCCTTATCCACTGCTGGTGTGCATGTAGAATGGTGTAGTCATTGTGGAGGGCAGTTTGACAGTTCCTCAGAAAGCTAACCATAGAACTGCCATATGATCCAGCAATCCCACTGCTGGGTGTATACTCACAAGAATTTAAAGCAGGGACATGAACAGATACATACACACCAATGTTCACAGTGGCATTATTCACTATTGCCAAAAGTTGGAAATATCCGAATGTCCATCAACAGATGAATGGATAAGCAAACTGTGGTATATACATACAGTGGAATTTTACTCAGCTGCAGGAAGGAATGTAGTATTAACACAAGGGGATAACATGGATAAACTCTGAAAACCTTATGTTGAATGAAGCAAGCCAGGCACTGAAGGACAAATATTATATGACCTCACTGATATGAATTAAGCAAACTGAGCAGACTCGCAGAGATCATCTGGACGATAGGTACGTTTACAGGGAACAGAAAGAGAGAAGAAGGTTGTGAGCCAATGCCTATAGGGGCAAAATCTAGATAAGGTTCAAGAGTGTAGTTGTGCATTGTATGGGCATGACAGTGGTGCACTGATGTTATTGGGTTGGGTGGTGATGGTCTCTGAAGGGGGAAGGTGGGAAGGGTGGGTTGGACTGTCCACTGAACTGAGGGGAGGGCTGGGGGAGGGAGCAGGTGAACTCTGTGGATTTGTGGGTATGTGATTGAAACTACGATGTTGGGAAGGTTCTGGCAAATATGGCAGGGGAGGGTTACTGGTTTAGGGTGTTGGACGTGGGGGCATGCAGGACAGGGCACACCTGGGGCAGGCTTCTAGGGAGTGTGTGAGTGTTCATCTTGTCATCGTGTATCAGTGGGTGGAGACCGACATAATGAGCAGGAAGGTGTTGGACTCCCATCCTGGGGAGTCCTACTTTGTTCTTAAATAGAGGGATGGGAGACACTCATGAGCACAGGCAGTGCCTATAAGGGAAAGACAGGCCAGTATGTCAAGCCCTCAATGTTGTTGCAAGTAATTATGAACTTGTTCTTCAAGGAGTGAAGCTTGGTGGTTGCTGAGGGTCCCAAGGGGAGGGGGAGTGAGAAGTAGAATAGACGGAACATGGGAAAACTTTGAGGTGAAGGAATTGTTCTACATGATCTTGCAGTGATAGATACAGGCCATGTTAAATTTCAACAAAATGTATAAAAGTGTATGGTCCAAAATGTAAACCATAATGTAACTGATTGACCTTGGTTAGTAAGCAAAGTTTCAATATTTGTACATCAATTGTAACAAATGTACCAATCACATGTAAAATGTTATTAATAGGGGAAAGAGGAAAAGGTGAAGGATGTTGAGTATATGGGAAAACTCTATATTATGCATGTGTCTTTTCCGTGATCTAAAGCTTTTTGAAGGCAAAATGAAAAAAATAAGACACTGGAGGAATAAACAGAAGAAAATGTCACTGAACATAGAAGAAAACAGATCTTACAGTGATTAAAACATAATGGCAATTTTTAAAAAATTTCCTATAGTATTCATCAGCCAAAGGGGTACTGATGCAAAATACAGAAATCAGTTGGTTTTTATAAAGGTTATTTATTTGGGGTAGGAGCTTACAGTTACCAAGCCATAAAGTGTAAGTTACTTCCCTCACCAAAGTCTATTTTCACATGTTGGAGCAAGATGGCTGCCAACGTCTCTGAGGGTCCAGGCTCCCTGGGTTCTTGCTTCTCTCTGAGTTCAGGGTTCCTCTCTTTCCAGTGGCTTGCTTCTCTTTCCTCTGTGAGCTCACTTCCCAGGGCTCCAGCTTAAGGCTTCAGCATCAAACTCCAATATCAAAATCCCCAACTCTGTCCTTTGCCATGCCTTTTATCTCAACACCCTAATGATGTGGCCCCATCAAAGCCCTAATCATAACTTAATCATGCCCAGGTACAGACCAGATTACAAACATAAGTCAATATCTATTTTTGGAATTCATAATCACATCAAACTTCTACACATATTTTTTATTATTTTTTATTATTTCAAAAAATTTATTTTTTTGTATTTCATTTGATATTTTTAAAACTATCATTATCATCTCATTTTCTTATTAATTTGTATTTTGTTATTTTGTTGGCTTCATTTTTTAAGAAGTTTTGGATCACAGAGGGTTACAACTGTAGCAGGGGAGGGTCATTGGTGCAGGTGCCAGTGATGGCGGATGCATGGGAGGGGGTTCACCTGGGGCATACCTATAAGGCATATGAATGTGTTCAAGTGTTCATGGGGCATTGTCATGGTGGGTGGAGAGCCACACAATAATCCACACAATAATGGGAATATTGAATTCCCATCCTGGGGAGCTCTGCCACTTTCTCTAATGGAACAGCAAGAATTCCCTGAGTACAGAGGCAGTGACTAGTGAAGGAGGATGGGCCACCGATGGGCCCTTGATATTGATGACTGTACTGAAGAACCTTTACTTTTGAAATTAAAAGTTAGTCTAGTATTATAGGGTGCTTAAGAGTTACCTCCTGAGATCCTCCTTGTTGCTCAAATGTGGTCTCTCTCTAAGTCAAACTCAGCATATAAATGAATTACCTTCCACCTAGCGTGGGACATGACTCCTGGGAATGAGCCTCCCTGGGACCAAGGGATTACTACCGAGCACCAACTAGCAATGCAACTGGAAAAAGACCTTGACCAAAAAGAGAAAGGGTAAAGACAAATCAGTTTATATGGTTAAGAGACTTCAAAGTGAGTCAGGGAAAGCAGACTTGGCCCAATGGATAGGGCATCCACCTACCACATGGGAGGTTTGCGGTTCAAACCCCGGGCCTCCTTGACCCGTGTGGAGCTGGCCCATGCGTAGTGCTGATGTGTGCAAGGAGTGGTGTCCCCCACCTATGGGACCCCCATGCACAAGGAATGCACCCCATAAGGAGAGCTGCCCAGTGCGAAAGAAAGTGCAGCCTGCCCAGGAGTGGTGCTGCACACATGGAGCACTTATGTGGCAAGATGACGCAACAAAAAGAGACACAGATTCCTGGTACCACTGATAAGGATAGAAACGGTCACAGAGGAACATGGAAAGCAGACAACTGGGGCGGGGGGGGGGGGGGGGAAGGAAAGAGAAAATAAAATAAATAAATAAATAAAATAAACAAAAAAAAACCCAAAGTGAGTCAGGAGGTCATTCCAGAGGTTACGCTTATGTATTCTCAGCAGGATCTCATTGACTGCCAAAGTAAATATTGCCTCAAATAGTGGAGCTCCTGAGGGCTCTAGAGACATCCAGCACTACAGGCAAGGTAGACAGCTCAGGAGTTTGGTGCCCTGCCAGTGGGCCCTACTTTGGAATTTATGAGTAGGACTCAGTTGTGGTTTCCCTACACATTACAAGCCATAGTAAGAAAATGGAAGAAATGGCTCAAGAAAAGGAATATATCAAAGCCCCAGAAGAGATGCAGGACTTGAGAAAACTAATTGAGAAGATTCACATAAATTTCCAAAATCAAATTAATGAGTTGAAAGACAATCTGGCTAAAGATATAAAGGACATCAAGAAGAATTAAGCGGGAAACGGACTTTGGCCCAGTGGTTAGGGCGTCCGTCTACCATATGGGAGGTCCGCGGTTCAAACCCCGGGCCTCCTTGACCCGTGTGGAGCTGGCCATGCGCAGTGCTGATGCGCGCAAGGAGTGCCGTGCCACGCAAGGGTGTCCCCCGCGTGGGGGAGCCCCACGCGCAAGGAGTGCGCCCGTGAGGAAAGCCGCCCAGCGTGAAAAAGAAAGAGCAGCCTGCCCAGGAATGGCGCCGCCCACACTTCCCGTGCCGCTGACGACAACAGAAGCGGACAAAGAAACAAGACGCAGCAAATAGACACAAAGAACAGACAACCAGGGGAGGGGGGGGAAATTAAATAAATAAATAAATCTTTAAAAAAAAAAAAAAAGAAGAACTAAGCAAGCACAAAGAAGAAATTGAAAACCAACTGGAAAAGTAACAGAGCTCATGGGAAAGAAAGATCCAATGGGTAAGATAAAGCAAACACATTAGAGGCATAAAACAGCAGACTCAAAATGATAGAAGAAAGAATAAATGATAACAGAAGACACAAAGGACATGTATTCAGCAAACTACAAAACACTGCTAAAGGCAGTCAAAGAAGACCTAAATAAAAGGAAGGATATTCCCTGTTCATAGATTGGAAGACTAAATATTGTTAAGATGCCAGTTCTACCTAAAGTGATTTATTTCAATGCAATCCCAATAAAAATTCCAACATCCTTCTTTGCAAAAATGGAAAAGTCAATCATCAAACTTATATGGAAGGGTGAGGGGCCCTGAATAGCTAAAGCCGTCTTGAAAAAGAAGAATGAACTTGGAGGACTCACTTCCCAGTCTTAAAGCTTTTATAACAAAGCCACAGTAATCACAAGGACAGATAAATAGACCAATGAAACTGAATTCAGAGTTCAGAAATCAACCCTCACATTTATAGCCAACTGATTCTTTTAAAAAGTGCTTTACTTTTTAAAAACTTATTTATTTATTTATTTATTTATGAAGCTTTAGTTTACATAAATGTTACATCAAAAATATAGGGGGGAAGCAGATGTGGCTCAAGTGAGTGAGCTCCCTCCTACCACATGGGAGGTCCCAGGTTTGGTTCTCAGTACCTCCTAGAGAAGATGAGCAAGACAGCAAGCTGGCACACAGGCTTGCACAGTGAGCTGATGCAATGAGATGACACAATAAAGGAGATACAAAGAACACAATGAGAGAGACAACAAAGCAGGAAGCGGATGTGGCTCAAGCAATTGAGTACTTCTCTCCCACATGGGAGGTCCCAGGTTCGGTTCCTGGTGCCTCCTAAAAGAGAAGGCAAGCAGACACAGAGAGCACACAGGGAATGGACACAGAGAGCAGACAGCAAGCACAAACAACAAGGGAGGGGGGAATAAATAAATAAATCTTTAAAAAAAAAGAAAAAATATAGGGGGGGAGGGGTGGATGTAGCTCAGTGGTTGAGCACTTGCTTCCCATGTATAAGGTTCCAAGTTCAGTCCCCAGTACCTCCTTTAAATATATATATGGGATTCCCACATACCCTACCCTTCCCATTTCCACACTTTTCCCCACCACCAAGATCTTTCATTAGTGTGGTACATTTGTTAGAATTGATGAACACAAACTGAAGCATTGCTACTTACCATGGTCTACTGTTTACATTACAGTTTACACTTTGTACCACATCATTTTATATATTTTGACAAAATGTATAATGGCCTGTATCCATCATTATAATGTCGTGCAGAACAATTCTAATGTCTCCCCCAAAAAATGCCCCATGTTACACCTATTCTTCCCTCTCCTTCCCCTCAGAACCTGTAGTGACCACTGCCTTTATGTCAATGTTACATGTTCTTCCATTACTAGAATAATAATAAATCTACTTTAGTCCATTGTTGCATTCACCTCTTATGTATATTCATTCCTCAATCCTGAGGATTTGGAGACAGTGATGCCCACTCTGCTTCTGATTGAGAAGAGGCTTAGATCCCATGGGGCAGATTGCTTGCTGTTGCAGATACTCTTTTTTGGGGGATGGGCATTGTCCATCACCATCATTTTGTTAGGTGTCCTGAGTGTGTACAATGAACTATAGCCAACTGATTTTTGACAAAGAGGAGGAGACTACTCAATTGGGAAAAACCAGTCTTTAAACAAATGATGTTCGGAGAACTGGATCTCCATATACAAAAGAATGAAGGTGGACTCCTATCTCACACCATATACAAAAATTGCCTCAAAATGGATTAAAGGCCTAAATATAAGAACCAGGACTATAAAACTCCTGGAAGAAAGTATAGGGAAACAGGTTCAGGACCTTGTGTTAGGCAATGGTTTCTCAGACTTCATACCCAAAGCACAAGCAAGAAAAGAAAGAAATAGATAAATGGGAGCTCATCAAAATTAAAAACTTTTGTGCATCAAAAGAGTGCCATGGGGAAGTGGACTTGGCCCAATGGATAGGGTGTCTGCCTACCACATGGGAGGTCCAAGGTTCAAACCTTGGTCAAGGTCAAGGTTCACACAGGGCCTCCTTGACCTGTGTGGAGCTGGCCCATGCGCAGTGCTGATGCACGCAAGGAGTGCCCTGCCACGCAGGGGTGTCCCCCACGTAGGGGAGCCCCACGTGCAAGGAATGCACCCTAAGGAGAGCTGCTCAGCGTGAAAGAGTGCAGCCTGCCCAGGAATTGCACCGCACGCGTGGAGAGCTGACACAGCAAGATGACGCAACAAAGAGAAACACAGATTCCTGGTGCCGCTGACAAGAATAGAATCGGACACAGAAGAACACACAGTGAATGGACACAGAGAGCAGACAACTTGGGGGTGGGGGAGGTTGGGGGGGGAGAGAAAAAAAAAAAAGGACTACCATGAAAGTAAAATGACAGCTTACACGATGATAGAAAGTAATTGGAAACCACAAATTCAATAAGCATTAATATCCAGAATATATAAAGAAATCCTTCAATTCAACAACAGAAAGATAAACCCAATGAAAAAATGCGCCAAAGACTTAAATAGACAGTTAAGAAGATATACAGGGAAGTGGACATGGCTCAACTGACTGAGCGTCTGCCTATCATATGGGAGGTCAAGGGTTCAAACCCAGGGCCTTCTGGCCCATTTGGTGAGCTGGCCCACATGCGGCACTTCCGTACACAAGGAGTGCTGTGCCATGCAGGGGTGTCCCCCACGTAGGGGAGCCCCAGTGCAAGGAGTGTGCCCCACATTGAGTCACCCTGTGCAAAAAACACATAGCCTGCTTAGGAGTGGCACTGCACACACAGAATGCTGATGCAGCAAGATGATGCAATAAAAAGAGACACAGATTCCCAGTGCTGCCAAGGATACAAGCAGGTGCAAAAGAACACACAGCTAATGGACACAAAAAGCAGACAATGGCGGGGGGGGGGGGGGGGGGGAGGAAGAAATAATAAAATAAATCTTAAAAAAAAAAAAGATATACAAATGGTCAAAAAGCACATGAAAAGATGCTCAATATCATTAGTCATTAAGGAAATGGAAATCAAAACCACAATGAGGGGAGTGGATGTGGATCAACAGCTGGGTGCCTGCTACAACATGGGAGCACCAGGTTCAGTTCCCAGTGCCTCCTAAAGAGGAAGAGGAAGAGAGAAAGCTGACATGATGGTCTGGCATGGCAATCTGATGCAACAAAATGATGCAATGAGGAGACACAATGAGGAAACACAATTAGAGATACAACAAGCAGGGAGTGGAGGTGGCTCAATCAATTGGGTGCCTTCCTCCCATATGAGAGGTCTTGGGTTCGGTTTCCTGTGCCTCCTAAAAAGAAGACGAGCAGACACAGAGAGCACATAGTGAACAGACAGAGAGAGTAGATAGCAAATGCAAAACAACAAGGGCAGGGAGAGAAATAAATAAATAAAATACCATTTTCACATTCACTAGAATGGACTAATGGTAACAGTACAACTATAAAGATGTGCTTTCATCACTTGTAACAAATGTACCACACCAATGAAAGGGTGGTATATGGGAATCCTGTATTTTCTGAATGACTTTTCTATAAACCCATGTAGCAGTTTGAAATTATTTTATGAGTCCCAAAAAGAGAAATATTATGTTTGTAAATAAATCTATTCCTCTGGGTGTGATAGCCTTTAAAACAGAAAAAAACAAAAAACGACTTTATTTTTAAAGAGGTTTTAGACACAGAAAAGTTATATGTGAAGTATGAGGGATTCCCATGTACTCCCTCCCTCTTCCACACCATTCCTTATTTTTTAAAAAGGTAACAGTACAATTTATTATGTTGTATCTGTAAAAACACACTAATTTAAAAATGCACATTTAAAAAATGACTCACTTGAAGTAAAGACTAACCTACCTACAGCAATAATAAAAAAAAATAAAACTATCATTGTGACATTTATAGTACTTCAACATCTAGCAAATACAGAAGGAGGCAACTACCATTGTTACAACTTCTTTAAAGACAAAAACTTAAGCACAAACAAATCAGAATTAAGAGAAACTTCAGAATGTTCACATTTCCATGCATTTCTGGATGAACTTTCAAAGATACCACATATAACAAAACTACAACTCTGAGTCAAAATTAATATTAAAAACCTTTAATTGTTGTGACAAGCTTACTCTACAGAAGCAAGGAAAACAGAGTGAAAAGTAACAGCAGGATATCTCTAGGAGAGAAAGCAATCAGTTATTTCCTTTATCATAAAACAAGACAATGAGTCAACATTTTAGTAATACTGACCAAGTTATTTACTATTCAAGAATTTGTTTTCAAGTTGTGTTTTTAAAATGTGTTCATCCATATACTTGGATTAAATTAAATTTATACATCAAAAACATTTTGTTCAGAATTCTAATCTTAAGCATAAACCATAACTTATTAAAGCATAGTCCAAACACTATACAATAATGCTACCACTGGGAAGCAGACTTGGCCCAGTGGTTAGGGCATCCGTCTACCACATGGGAGGTCCGCAGTTCAAACCGGGGGCCTCCTTGACCCGTGTGGAGCTGGCCCATGCGCAGTGCTGATGCGCACAAGGAGTGCCCTGCCACGCAGGGGTGTCCCCGGTGTAGGGGAGCCTCACGCGCAAGGACTGCACCCGTAAGGAGAGCTGCCCAGCGTGAAAGAAAGTGCAGCCTGCCCAGGAATGGCGCCGCCCACACTTCCCGTGCCGCTGACGACAACAGAAGCGGACAAAGAAACAAGACGCAGCAAATAGACACAGAGAACAGACAACAGGGGGAGGAGGGGGGGATTAAATAAATAAATAAATCTTTTAAAAAAAAAAGGGTTGTGAAGTTTTCAGTCATTATTTCCTCAATTATTCTCTACCCCTTTTTCATTCTCTTCTTCTGGGACACCAATAATGTGAATGTTTGTGCATTTTGTGTTGTCATTCAATTCCCTGAGACACTGTTCTATTTTTTCCATTCTCTTCTCTCTCTGTTCTCCTGTCTTTTCCAGTTCAGATGTTCTGCCTTTGAAACTACTAATTCTGTCTTCAAGCAATTCATATCTGTTCTTATACACCTCTAATGATGTTTTTAACTTTATCCATCATGTCTTTTATTCCTATAAGGTCTGTTTCTTTTCTCTGCAGGCTTTCAAATTGTTCTTTATATTCTCCCAGTATCTTCTTAATATCCTTTATTTATTTTCTTTTAATTCTTTGAAGTTATTTAGGAGAGCTCTGTGATTATCATGGATTAATTATATTCTTTTTTTAAAGATTTATTTTACTTATTTCTACCCCCCTCCCTGTTTCCCCCGTTATCTGCTCTCTGTGCCCATTCACTGTGTGTTCTTCTGTGTCTCCTTGTATTCTTATTAGGTGGCTCCAGGAACCGATCCTGGGACCGTCCGGAGTGGGAAAGCGGTGATTACTCTCTTGTACCACCTCAACTCCCTGTTCTGCTACCTCTTATTTTCTCTCCTCTGTGTCTCTTGTTGCATCATCTTGCCATGCCAGCTCTCTGCATTGGCTGGCACTCCTGCACGGGGTGGCATTCCAGCGTGGGCTGGTGCTCTGCATGGGCCAGCTTGTTGCATGGGCCAGCTCACCCTCACCAGGAGGCCCTGGGAATCGAACCCTGGACCTCCTATATGGTAGATGGGAGCCCAGTTGAGACAGAGAGACATGTTTGATTCTGCCATGTTGAGAGAAAGGACTCCAGTTTCTCCCAGAGTTGAAATGCAAGGAGAGAAACCTTAAGAGACAAGCCTTATGCCAGGTGAGAGAGGACTAGGATTGCTTAAGCACAAAGCCCCCAAGAGGCTGGGGCCATCAAGCAGTTCAAGAAGAGATATATGCCTTATTCCTGACAGCTTGCAGCTGAAGTTGGGAAGAAAGCAGAGCTACTGAGTCTGAGAGAGGAAGCCCAGCAGGGAAGGCAGACACCAGGTAGAGACTGCCGCCATCTTGCTTCAACACTTGGGTAGCAGCTGACTTTGGAGAGAAAGCATCTCTCATATGCCTTGAGGTAGACTTTTCACAGCCTTGGAACCATAAGCTTTTACCCCAAATAAGCTTTTACCCCTCTGGGTTCAGCTCCTTTCTTTTCTCCACAAGGTCAGCTGTAGACTATGAGACTCCTTAGGCTTTGCCTCTCTCCACAAGGTTAGCAATAGACTATCAGGAAAATGACTCTGTCTCTTTCCCCAGGGCTCCAGCTTAAGACTTGAGCATCAAACTCCAACATCAAAACTCCAACATTAAGAACCCTCAACTCTGTCCTTTGCTATGTCATACCCACCAAGGGGTGGGGACTCAATACCCTAATGATGTGGCCCAATCAAAGCCCTAATCATAATCATGCCCAGGTACAGACCAGATTACAAACATAATCCAATACCTATTTTTGGAATTCATACCCATATCAAACTGCTACAACTTCCTTCTTTTCCCAAGCACTTTTAAAAATATATATATTTTTATATTAGAGAAGTTGTGAGCTTGCAAAACAATCATACGTAATGTGCAGAATGCCCTCTCTCACCCCTCCACCAGTGCCTTACATTGTTGTGGAACATTTGTTACAGATTATGAAAGATCATCACCAGACTATTACCACTAACTGGTCCGTAGCATACATTTAGTATATTTTTTCCATACAAAGGCCAGGTTTGTTGTTGTTTTTTTTTCAAAGAGCTGCTGCCTGGCCCTCTCATTCTTCAGATTACTTGCTCTGGGATCCCAGTCACCATATCTGAGAAAGCTGAGACCACATGGAGAGGTCCCACGTGGTGTTTTCAGTCTTTTCCCCAGCTAGACCTTCAGCTTAAAGCCAGCATCAACTGCTGGACACATGAAGAAATGAGCCTTAAGGATTCCAGCCCCTAACCTGCTACTTTTCCAGGTGAAGCTTTTCATATTATGGTGCAGAGATAAACTCTTTCCTGTCTGAACTCCTGACCCAAAGAAACCATGAGCAATAATAATTACTGTTGTGTTGTAACTAGTTTTTTGTTGTTGTTGCTGTAACATATATGCAACATAATTTCCCATTTTAACCACTTTCAAGTACATAGTTCAGTGGTATTAATTACAGTCACAATGTTGTGCTACCATCACCACCACCTATTACACCAAAACTTTTCCATCACTCCAAACTTAGTAATTAAGTTTTAGAGTAATTTATTATACAGGAAGAGAAAATTAATATAATAAGCATCCTTCAGATTATGATTTGGTTTCTTCTGCAGGTTTACCTACAGGAGAGAATCATTAGAATCTTCTAGTAAAGTATATAAGGGGAATAGTTTCTCATTATAAATTAATAAAATAGCATTTATTACTGTATCTTGAGTTTGGTTAATTTAAATTTGTATTGTGTATGATAAAAAGAAATCATTTATATGACTCCATAAGGCCAAGGAGTTGACTCAGACACTGGAAAATTCGCCAAGAACACCACACTTCTAGGGAAACAGTTTACTAGTTTATTCTCTAGTGAGTATGAACTAAGATCCCCCTGTGGGTTTTCATTTTCCATGACATGTCTGTATTCAGATATATTTTGTACAAAGTTTAAAAAAAAAAACTGAACTTGTCTCAAAGACCTCTTGATTTAGTGGAACAGAACCTTCCATAAACTGACACCAAAGAGTACCATGTAAAACTTCTCTGCAATATTTTCCAAAAAATTCTAGTTTACTTCAAAAAATTCTTTAAAAGTTTTGTTACATAAAAAAGTTAAAGATGACCTCTATATAGTACTATGTAGGTATTATTGTTTCTCAAATATTTTATTAACTTTAGGGTTCTTGTGACTCGATCTTTACAGAAAAAAATCACAATTAGAAAGTGCTATCACTAAAAACCTATCAAACTGCCTACCTTCATTTCTTTTTTGTGTGTGAGTTTATCTTTTTAAATATATTTTTTATTTTTTAAAAAGATACTTAGATTACACAAAATGTTAACACACAGAAAATAAGGGATTCCCATATGCCCCACTCCCCACACCTCCCACCCTTCCCCACATTAACAGCTTCTTTCATTAGTATGGCACATTCATTGCAATTAATGACCACATTTGGAGCACTGCCACCGAGCATGGATTATAGTTTATATTCCTACATTCATTTCTACCTACTACCCTTGAGAACTTGACCAAGTTGCTTAACCTCTCACTGCACCTGTACCTACTGCATATATTAGTATGAGTTATATGTAAGGTTTCTGCATTTCATATTGTTTCTGAGATCATGTCATGCAGATGCATGATTCTAGTTCACTGTTTTTTTAATGAACTAGATAACATATGTTAGTGCTTGGAATAATATCTGGAATGTAGAAAGAGCTACATAAATGATTTAGAGAGGATGCTTTATGGGTTTCTGGTGAGCTGGTAATATTCTATTTCTTGATAAAGATATTAGTTAGATAGATGTTCACTTTGTAGTAATTCATTGAGCTATATACCTAGGGGTTCAGTACTTTTCCATACATATGGTTTAAGCTTTAATAAAAGTCAAAAACAAAAAACAAAATCTTATAAAAAAAACATAAATTTCAATAAGTTTGATAGATGTATTCATTTTCAATTGCTGCTGTAACAATTAGTATAACTTGATGGCTCAACAGAGCATAAATTCATTATCCTATAGTTCTAGAGGTCAGAAGTCTGAAATGAGCCTCATGGGTTAAAATCAAGTTTTCAGCAGTGCTGTATTCCTTATGTATTTTCTTGCTTTTTACCACGTTCAGAGGCTGTCCATCAAATCCAGCAATGGCTAGTTGACTCTTTCTCATAATGGATCACTCTGACATTCTTCTACCTCGCTCTTCCTTATTTAAGGAAACTTGTGATTACATTGGGCCCTCCCAGATAGCCCAGGAAAATCTCCTTATCTTAGAGACAGTTGATTAGCAACCTTAATTCTATCTGCCTCTTTAATCTCTCTTTGCCATGTAAGGTAACTTAACCATAGGTTCAATGGATTAGAACATGAACATCTTTTGGAGGCTATTATTCTGCAGACCAAAATAGATCATTTTATAAGTATAAATTACATCCTTAAATGCTTAAAGAATATGTATAATTTAAAAATATAAAATAGATAATTTACTTTAGCAACAAACTTTAAGTAGGAATAAATCTAGCAAAAGCATGTAAGATTTCTATGAGCAAAATAACAAAACTTATGAAATATATGAAGGACATAAATAAGGGAAGATATACCATATTCATGGATGAAAAACCTCAACATCTCCCCCAATGAATCTATAAATACAATGCAATTTATATCAAATTCCCAACAGGGGTGCTAGCATTGGTAGCATGTATATTAAAATTTGAACAAGACAGAGAAGATTACATGATCCTTGAGCAAGGATGACATGCAAATTCATGAAACATTCCATATGTTTGTTACCAGGTAGGGAATGGGGAATTAATGCTTAATTTGTATGTAATTTCTATTTGGGGTGAGGAAAAGTTTTAGTAATGGATGGTGATGATGGGACTACAATATTGTCAATGTAGTTAATACCACTGAATTTATATTTTAATGTGGTTAAAAGGGGAAACTTTAGGTTATATATATATATATTAGGGAATATAAATTTTAAAAAACCATAAAACCATACAAAGAAAAAGTGAACCCTAATGTAAACTATGAACTATAAATAATACCATAATTATAATATTAATAATATTGCTTCATCCTTTGCAACAAAGGTACCACACTGATGCAAAGAATCTGTATTAGCCAAAGGGGTGCTGATACAAAGTACCACAAATCTGCTGGCTTTTACAAAGGGTGTTTGTTTGGGGTAAAAGCTTATAGTTACAAAGCTGTGGAGAGTCCAAATCAAGGTACCATAAGAGGTATTTTCTCACCAAATTCTGTTGCCATGTGTTGAAGCAAGAGTTGCCAATCTCTGTAAAGATTCAACCTTCCTTTTTCTCTTAAGTCTCCGTGGACCCAACTTCTTCTGATCTCAGCTGTGGGCTGGAGGGCTCGTTTCTTTCTGGGCTTTCTCAGCTGCTCAGGGCTCTGGTCTCTTCAGCTGCAAACACTCAGGTGAAAGGCTCAGCTCTCTCCTGGGCCCCAGGATCAAGGTTCTCTCCTCTGCCATGTCTATGGCGCTCCCTCTATTCCTGTGTCTCTTCTTCTGTGTGAGTTTCCATTTATACAGCCCACCAAGGGGGCAAAGACTCAACCCTGAGTCACCCTAAAGATGTGGTTGGATCAAAGCCCTAATCTTGATTGAACCTAGTAAATGTAAAACCTTTGAATTTAATATAATCAAAGGGTATCACACCCAGAGGAATAGACTGGTTTACAAACATAATACTTATCTTTTGGGGGGTTCATAAAGAATCTCAAACTGCCACAGCATCAATAATAGGGAAAACTGTAGGAACGCTATATTTTATGCATGGTTTTTCTGTAAGCCTATAACTTCTCTAATTGGGGTGGGGGAAGGAAGGAAGGAAGCAAGGTAGGGAGAGAAGAAGGAAAATTCCCAACAGGGTGTTTTGGTGGAACTTGAAATTATGGCCCTAAATAGCTTGTATTAGAGAGGAAAAAAAGGTCTAAAACCAATGATCCAATAGCCCACCTTAAGAATCTAGAAGAACAGCAGCAAATTAAGAGTAAGCAGAAAGGGAAGTGGATGTGGCTCAACCAGTTGAGTGCCTGCCTACCACACAGGAAGTCCTAGGTTTGGGTTCCAGTGCCTCCTAAAGAAGAGGCATGAGCCACAGCAGCCTCAATGAGCTAGCGCCTCTCACACCACAATGAGCTAGATGCCACAAGTCAGCAGACACCGCAGCCCATTAAGAGTGGATGTGACTCAGGCCATTGGGCATTCACCTGCCATGTGAGAGGTCCCAAGTTCAGTTCCCAGTACCTACTGGAGAAGGTGAGCAAACAATTAGCAGATAGATAAGAGAATCATCTGGGAGAGGGAGTATAAATTTTAAAATAATAATAAAGTAAATAAATAAACCTTTAAAAAAGCAGAAGAAAAATAACAAAGAGTAGATACAAATGAAAACTGACAAAGCAGCAGAGAAAATTAATGAAAGCAAAAGTTGGTTGTATGCCAGGACGTGGCATTGTATGGGAAATCTGCACATCTGTATGATTGTTTTGCAAGTTCACAATACCTGTAGCAAAAATATATTTTTAAAAAATAGTATGGGTTGGGAAAAAAATACACCAAATATAAGATAAGGACTACAGTTGGTAGAAATATTTTGATGATGCTCTTGCGTAGTTTGTGACAGGTGTTTCACAACAATGCAAAGAGTTGGTGGAGGGGTGGTGTGTGAGACCCCTGTGTGATGTTGTGTATGTTAATTTTGTAGGTTCGCAATCTTTACTATACACTTATCGTTTATGTGTGTTCATGTATGAGTGATACACTTCAATAAAAAATAAAAAATTTTTAAAAATCCAAAAAAAAGTTGGTTGTATGAAAAGACTAATAAAATGTATAAACCCCTCACTACTCATCAAGAAAACACAAAATCACAAATAACACAAATTTTAATAGTAGTATCACAGCAAATCCTATAGTCATTAAAAGTATAACGGGGAAACGGACTTGGCCCAGTGGTTAGGGCATCCGTCTACCACATGGGAGGTCCGCAGTTCAAACCCCGGGCCTCCTTGACCCGTGTGGAGCTGGCCCATGCGCAGTGCTGATGCGCGCAAGGAGTGCCCTGCCACGCAAGGGTGTCCCCCGCGTAGGGGAGCCCCACGTGCAAGGAGTGCACCCGTAAGGAGAGCTGCCCAGCGTGAAAGAAAGTGCAGTCTGCCCAGGAATGGCGCCGCCCACACTTCCCTTGCTGCTGACGACAACAGAAGCGGACAAAGAAGAAACAAGACGCAGCAAATAGACACAGAGAACAGACAACTGGGGGAGGGGGGGAATTAAATAAATAAATAAATCTTTAAAAAAAAAGTATAAGAGAATATTATTAATAACGTTATCCCAATAAATGTGAAAATTTAGATGAAATGGACAAATTCTTTGAAAGACAAAAACTACCAAAATTGACAAAAGAAGAAATAGAAAATGGTCTCATATTTATTAAAAAAAATTGAACTGGTCCTTCCCACAGGCCCTTTCCCATTCCCCCTTTAAATATTTTTTGGCTTTCTTCTAATCCTTTGCAAAAGAGATATTACACAAGCTCATTTGGGGTGGACAGCCCAAGCAGGGAAGGCAAAGGGAAACAGGGTCAGGACCCACAGATGACGGTAAAAAAGGCAGGCCCAAATGAGGATTTGGGCTCACACTAAAGGAAAAGGTAGGAGCTAGGTAAGCAAGTAAACCTCAAATTCAGATGTATGTGAGAGACTGGTGTCAGAGCAGGCAGCAAGGACAGAGGAGGGGTCAGGGCTAATAAAATCAATTTAGCAAGATCACAGGATACAACAAGGTCAACATATAAAAAATCAACTTCATCTTACAAGAAAATAAAATCAAAATACCATTTACAAAAGCATCAAAAAACATAATACTTATAATATTTTAGTAGGCGTGCAAGTCCTCATCACTGGAAACTACAAGCCATTGTGAGAGAAATTAAAGACTTAAATTAATGGAGAAATGTTCATGGAAGAACTCAAATGTTCATCAGTAGGTAACAGGATAAACAAATTGTAATATATCCATTCAGTGAATTTAGCCTAATAAGAAAGGAACAACCAAAACACTGAGCAACATTGACAAATCTCAAAGTGAGTAAATCAAGACAAAAAAAGAGTATATAATGTACAATTCTAATCTAAAGTAACAGAAAGCAGAACAGTATTTGCTTGGAGCTGGGCATATTGGGGCTGAGAGAGGGGTGAGGATGTGGGTGGAGGGAGGACTGACTGTGAAGGGGCACAGGGAACTTTTTGGGTTGATAGAATGTGTATCTTGATTATGGCACTGGCTATATAGGTGTATAAACAGTGTCAAAAATCAAAATGCACACTTAAATTAAAGGTGCATTTCATTGTATATAAATTATACTTCAATAGCAGCAACTTTATAAAAATAAAATATTAACTTAAAATACAATTTGACAGATAATATTAAAGAAATACCTTCAAATTCATATTAGTTGAAAAATAGGAAAGTTTTCTTTTTTTTTTATTAGAAAGTACTACTCTAACTAGGTGCTCTGACATATGGCTTTAAGAGATGTTCCAGAAAGCGAGTGCAGAGTTACAGACGGGAAGAAGTCATGAAGAAAAAAATCTTCAAGAAAATTTCTTAGGACTGAATGAAAGGGCACATTGAGTGTCCAGCCCTCTGACTGAAGAAAAGACACATCTACATCAAGGCATATCAACAATGGTTTTCTTATAAATGTTTAACAACCAGCTCTACAGGGAAGGGAAGGAGTCATGATTTTTAAGGTTCACTGAAGCCAAGGTACAAAGAACTCAAGCTTAGCCCATTTTGAGTCACCAAGATGATATTACTGAACTCAGGGTCAGAAAGAGAGATGTACAATCAACTCATAGAAGCTGACATCAGCATACCACTGCATATTAGTGTGAAATTTCAAAACACCAAGGACAGTATGGTATGTGACTATATCTCAACAAAATTGCTTTAGGGGAGCATATGTAGTTCAAATGGTTGAGTACCTGCTTCCCAGGTATGAGGTCCTGGGTTCAATCTCTGGTACCTCCTAAAAACAAACAAACATAAAATCCAACTCTCATTGGGGAGCAGACGTAGGTCCCAGATTCAATCCCCAGAACCTCCCCCTACCCAGAAAAAAACAAGGACCAAGGACTAATAAAATATCCAGAATGCTTAGAAAAAAAAACAGGCAGTTCATGTACAAAAAATTAGGAATCAAATGGCATTGATTTTAACAAAACACACACATACACACACACAAAACAGCAACATTAAACACTTGAAAACAATGGAATAACAACTTCAAAATCCTAAAGCAAGAAAATGACATTCAACTTAGAATTCCATACCCAGCCAAACTATTTATCAGGTATAAAAGTAAATAAGCAACTTTTTGAATATATGGGTGATTCTCAAAAAATTTTATTCCCCCAAACCTTTCTTAGGAAGGTACTAGACCATGTGCTCTATCCAAACAAGGAAATAAACCTCTAGACCATCCAGCAACAAATCCTCTTTTAAGGCAACTCTCTTATAATTCCTGTGAAGCTTTTCTTCTCCCTGCAATCCCCCAGTTGTAGTGACATCAACCTGCGTGTGCCTCCACTGCACCCTCTATCGTAGTCTTGGTCCATCATAACCATTGCACACCCACTGTACCTGTCAGGCACTGTATTTAATGCCAGGGAGTCTAAGAGTAAGAGAACTTGAAGGAAGTTCAGGAAGATGAGAACACCATGGCTCTCCCTGGGGGCTCTACTGCCCCCTAGCAGCCCTTTCAGTAAAGTCAGGGCATACACATACACATGCGTGCACACACACACATACATGTATACTACTTATAATTATTTGCGCTTTCGACCTAACTATTTTACATACAAGCTGAAGTATTTTGGGCACTTTTTACATTTATCAGTACTTGTACAAAAGATGAAGAATAGCTATCATTGGTCAACCATGTGTTTTCTGTGTATCAATAAACATAGTCCAACATGTCCAAAAGAAATCTGGAAACATAGAGAAAATTGTATATTCGTTGTATTTTTTTTTCCAGATTAACTATTGGACCCATCGCTTTAAACTTAGAAGTATTTTGAGTCTGAGGAAAAACATAATGAGCATAGTGTTTGAAAATGTAACTACACAGGCCATCTTGTTTCCCAACTATCTAGATCCTATATAACATTTCAAGTACCCGAAAAAGGTTTCCTTGCACCTCTTTATTCTCAATGTTCTTTTCCACCAAAGGTAACCACTGTTCCGACCTATATCATCATGATTTGTTTTGTGTCTTCTTGAATTTCATATAAAAGGAATCATGCAGTATGTATATATGCCTTTATCCTTTTTAGATCAATGTTATTTCTGTGAGATATCCATCTTTTGAAAGTATCAGTTCTTTTTTGTTCTTGTGTAGTATTTCATTATGTCTATAGACAATTTGTCCTATTCTTCTGTTGATTGTCATTTGGATTGTTTCCAGGTTTTGAATATTATGAATAAAGCTACCATGAACATTCTTATACCTCTTTTTTTTACATTCATTTCTTAAGGAAATATATCTAGAAATAGAATTGTTGGGTCATATGCTAGGGATATGTTTAACTTTCATATAGATATTACTAAAAAATTTTCCAAAGTGGTTATATCAGTATACACTTCCACCAGAAGGTGTGAAAGTCCCAGGTGATTTACATTCTCACCAACATTTGCTACTGTTAATGTACTATGTAATATTCAGGGAATGAAAACCAAAAATTTAATAAATGATAACTCATCTTTAGATAGTTTTGAAATTTTAAATGGGGATTTTCTTAAACTACAAAAATAATATAAATCACATTAAAATAAAAGGGAATTATAGTATTTATAAGCAAACATACATATTTTAAAATGAACTCTCACTAAGAATTTGTTTCTACCCAGGATAGGTCTAAATACATATTTGTTTTGTTTTGTTTTTGTTTTTGCTTTTTCTAAACATATTGATTTGAAAATATATTGCTTTCATATTATATTAGTTATTTATTGCTGTGTAATACATTTTTCTGAAACTTAGCAACTTAAAATAATAAATCTCTTACTATTTCTGAGGGTTAGGACTATGGGAGCTGCTTTGCTGGTAGCTTGCTAAGGCTTTCTCACGAGGTTGCAGCCAAGCAAGCCATCAGCTGGGGCTGCAGTTATCTCAAGGCTCAAACAGAACTAGAAAATCTGCTTACCAGCTCACTCACAGGGTTGTTGGCAGATCTCAGTTTCTTCCTGGTTGCTAAACAAAGACTTTAGTTTCTCACAATGTGAACCTCTCCATAGGATAGCTCATGATATGTCAGTTTACTTTTCCCAGATTGAGTGATCTGAGAGAGAAAGAGAGCAAAAGAGAGAACGTGTGAGTACCCAAGACAGAAGCCTCAATCGTTTAAAAAAACCTGATCTTGGAACTGTATGCTGTTTTTTCAGTTGTAAATAATGGTCACACAGACTAACCATGGTACAGTAAGGGAGGGGACTATGCAAAAGTGTGAACACCAAGAGGCAGGGATCTTTGGGGGCCATCTTGGAAGCTGGCTTCCACACATAGGGATTTTTTTATTGTAGTAAAATACACATAACATAAAATTTATAATTTTAACCATTTTAAAGTATACAATTCAATGGGACTTAGCACATTTCTTTGTTATGTATTCTATCACCACTGTCTAGTTCCAGAACATTTTCATCAGCTCAAAAAGAAATCCTGTACCCATTAAATAATCACTCCTATTTCTTGCCTTACCCCAGTGTGTGGCAACTGCTAATCTGTTTTCTATCTCTATGGATTCACCTATTCTGGATAGTCCATATAAATGCCATCATGCCTATGTGACCTTTAGTGTTTGGCTTCCTTCATTTAGCATAATTATTTCAAGGTTCATTCATGTTATAGCATTTATCAATATCTTATTCCTTTTTATGGCTGAATAATATTAATGTGTGTTCTGCTCGTGTCGGGTAGAATATTCTGGATATGTCTGTTGGGTCTGCTTGATTTATACTGTGGTTCAAGTGTTCTGTTTCCTTATTGATCTTCTGTCTAGTTCTGTTCATTATTGAAAGTGGGCTTTTGAAGTCTTTCTTCTTCAATTCTGCTGGTTTTTACTTCATATATTTTGGTGCTCTGCCTTTTTTGTTGATTGGCCCCATTAGCAGTATATAGTGACTATCACTGTCCCTCATAAAAGTTTTTGATTAAAGTCTATTTTATCTGATATTAGTGTCGCTATCCCAGCTCTCTTTTAGTTTCTATTTGCATAGTATACTTTTTCCATCTTTTCATTGTCAACCTATTGTGTCTTTGAATTTAAGGCAAGTGTCTTGTAAACAGCATATAGTTGGGGCATGCTATTTTTTAATCCATTCTGCCAGTGTCTGCCTATTGACTGCAGAGTTTAATCCATTTACATTTAAAGTCACTACTGTAATGCAGGGCTTTCTTCTGCCATTTTGCTATTTAGTCTTTGTAAGTTTTTTGCATTTTTTTGGTCCCTGAACTCTATTAATGCCTACTTTCATATCAGTTTGATTTTTCTGGGCTTTCTCATTTCTTTCTGTGCATAGTTTTCATAAATTTTCTTTGAGGTTACCATGGGGCTTAAATTTAACATCCTAAATTTATAACAATCACATGTGTTGTTTTTTATTGTTTTTTTTTTAAGATTTATTTTTTATTTATTTCTCTCCTTCCTGCCCGTCCCCTCTCCCCCATTGTCTGCTCTCTGTGTCCATTTGCTGTGTGTTCTGTGTCCGCTTGTATTTTTGTCAGCGGCCCCCGGAATCTGTGTCTCTTTTTGTTGCATCATCTTGCTGTGTCAGCTCTCAGTATGTGTGGCGCCATTCCTAGGCAGGCTGCACCTTTTTTCACACTGGGCAGCTCTCTTTACGGGGTGCACTCCTTGCATGTGGGGGTCCCCTACACAGGGGACACCTCTCGTAGCATGGCACTCTTTGCACACATCAGCACTGCAGGTGGGCCAGCTCATCACGCAGGTCAGGAGGCCCTGGATTTGAACCTTGGACTTCCCATGTGGTAGGCGAACGCCCTATCCGTTGGGCCAAATCCACTTCCCATCACATGTGTTTTGACAACTTAAGTTTAATAGCTTACACATACACTTTTCGTATATCCCTACATTTTCCCACCTTTTTATGGTACATGTTACAGATTATATCTTTATACATTGTATGTCCAAAACCACAGATTTATAATTACTCTTTATGCATTTGTATTTTAGAATTCTAAGAAGTAAAAAGCAAAGTAACATATCAAAAAATACAATATTATAGCACTAGCATTTATAATTACCCACATGGTTACCTTTACCAGAGGTCTTTATTTCTTTATGCCACTTTTTTTTAATTTAAATTTTATTTTTTTATATCAATGTTACAAGTTACTCCATTAACACAAGATAATAACTACAGTAACAATAAATCTGCTTTGGTCCATGGTTTCACTCTCTTATTAATATTTTTTGTTCATTCCTCAATCTTGAGGGATTTGGGACAAGAGCTACTTTGCTTCAGGTTGAGAAGGGACTTAGATACTATGGGGCAGAGGAAAGGAATTGTTTTGCTTCCAGTTGAAGACATTCCTTGTTTTGGGGATGGAACTGGTCCATCATCATCATTTTGTTAGCTGTTTGTTAGCATTTTGTTAGCAAGCCCGAAGAACAGAAGACTGGGAGTTGGCTGCAATTCTGATAGCTTTCAGGGCTCAGTTGGCATATGACCAATCTGAAGATTTAAGTCTCTGAAAAATATTCTTCACAGGTATATTGAAAATTATAGGTTCACATAAGTCAAAGAATCCTGATTAGGAGAATTAATGAGTATAACTATCTTATACTGGGAAGTAGATTTTCATATATTCCCAGATAGGGCCCTCTGAGGGCACATTGATTTCATGAAGCTGTGTGGCTTACTTGTGGTATTCGGACATCCCTTGAGCCATCAGAAGCACTGTTTGTTTGTTTTCTTAAAACTTTATTTCGACTTGAAAGATTAAAATAACAGACAAAAGACAGCTTAATAAATTATGGAAGCATTACTTTTAAAAATCCTGTCCAGGCACATTTATCTTATTTAATCCTAAAAATAGGCTTAATTGCTTCTCCACTCGTCTAAAAGATGAATAAATTAGTACAGATTAGTTAAATGATATGATCAAGGTCTCCTTGTTAATGAAGAAAATGAAAAACAAAAAAGCTTGATCATATTCACATCTCAAAAAACTAAATCCCATATTCTTTTTTTTTTACCTTTAGCATTGATATAGTACCTTTTTTGCTTTTGCTATAAAAATATTGCAATAGTATTGCTAACTATAGTCTGTGTTACATTAGTTGTATTTTTCCCATGTATCACCATATTATTAACACCTTGTAATAGAGGAACATTCTTGTATTTGTATTATTAGTCATAGTCTTCATCTACCACTGAAATCACTATATTATGCTGTCCCTAGATTATCCTTTAGCTGTCTTTCAGTTAACATTATTAATCTCCCTAGTCTATCCCCTTTCAGCCAAATTGAGTACTGTTGTTTGGGGCTTTGTTTACTGTAGCAGTTTTTGAAGTTTGGCTGAGACCTGCATAGTTATAACCTTCAGAATGACCTCCTGACTCACTTTGAAATCTCATAAAAACTATTTTATTTACTATTTCCCCCTTTTGGTCAAGGTCTTTCTCCAAATGCATCACTGGTTAGTACTTGGTAATAATTCCTCAGTGCCAGGGAAGCTTATCCCTGGGAGTCATGTCCCATGTCAGGGGGAAGGTAGTGTGTTTATTTGCAGTTTGGCTTTAAAGCAAGTCCATATTTGAGTAACATGGAGGTTTTCAGGAGGTAACTTTTAAGCATTAATTATAATTTGCCTTAGTTTCATTATTATAGGAATAAGGTTTATAAGTACAAGCGTTAAGATCAAGGGATTGGCTTATTGGCCTCTTTTATTTTATTAGGCAAGGCTTATATATTCCAGAGATTTTTGCCATCTTACTGGACATAGTAGCAGGACTTCTCCAGGAGGGAAGTTTAATATTTTGTTGACTACTCTTTGAGCCTTTGTCTATCCAGAAGACATACCTACAGCAACAAGGATATATTTATATCCCATAGCTGTATGCTTTATGTACATTTTTCCCCATATACCACTCCACTGTCAACATTCTGTGTTGACATACCTTTGTTATAGATCCTGAAAAAACATTCTTATATTTTTATTATTAACCACCATCCTCAGCCACCACAGAGTTCACTATGTTATACATCTCCCAGTTTATCCTTTAGCTTTCCTTTAGCAATGTATACAGCTCAAAACTTCTCCTTTCAACTACATTCACACACACTCTTCAGTGTTGTTAACTACACTCACATCACTGTGCCACCATCACCAATATACATTTCTGAATCATTACAATCAAACTAATTATAAATTTTGTGCAAATTAAGCATCAGCTCACTCCCATTCTATGTTCTGGTAACCTATTTTGTAGACTCTAACTCCATGTGTCTGCTCACTATACTTAGTTCATATAAGTGAGATCATGCAATAGTTCTCCTTTTGTGTCTGGCTTATTTCACTCAACATAAAGTTCTCCAGGTTCATCCATGGCATCACATGTGTCAGTACTTCGTTTCTTCTTCTAATGCACTATTTCTGAACTCTAAATTTGGTTCCATTGGTCAATATGTCTACTCTTATGCCAGGAGGATGCAGTTTTGACCACTTTAGCTTTGTAATGTGCTTTATTTTTATTTTTTTTAATTAATTTCTCTCCCCTTCCCTGCCCTGCCCATCCCACCCCCAACCCCAGTTGTCTGCTCTCTATATCCATTCGCTGTGTGTTCTTCTGTGTCCGCTTGTATTCTTGTCAGTGGCACTGGGAATCTGTGTCTCTTTTTGTTGCCTCATCTTGCTGCTTCAGTACTCCATGTGTGTGGTGCCACTCCTGGGCAGGCTGCACTTCTTTTGTGTTGGGCGGCTCTCCTTATGGGGCACACTCCTTGCACATGGGGCTCCCCTACACGGGGTCACCCCTGCGTGGCATGGCACTCCTTGCGTGCATCAGCACTGTGCGTGGGCCAGCTCATCACATGGGTCAGGAGGCCCTGGGTTTGAACCGTGGACCTCGCATATGGTAGGAGGATGTTTTATCCATTGAGCCAAATCCGCTTCCCTGTAATGTGTTTTAAAGTCAGGTAGTATGAGTCCTCCAACTTTGTTCTTCTTTTTTCAAGATGTTTTTGGCTTTTTGGGGTCCCTTACCCTTCCAAATAAATTTGGTAATTGGCTTTTCCATTTCTGAAAAAAAAAGACTGTCAGAATTTTTATTGGGATTGTGTTGAATCTGTAAAACTAGTTTGGGTAGAATTAGCATCCTAATGATATTTAGTCTTGAAATCCATGAACATGGAATGTTCTTCCATTTGTTTAGGTTTTCTTTGATTACTTTTAGCAATGTTGTATAGTATTCTGTGTACAAGCCTTTTATATCCTTAGTTAACTTTATTCCTAGATATTTGATTCTCTAGTTACTACTTGTAAATGGAACTTCTCTTGATTTCCTCCTCAAATTTCTCGTTCCTAGTATACAGAAACACAACTGATTTTTGTGTGTTGATCTTATATCCCGCCACTTTGCTGAACTCATCTATTAGCTCGGGTAGCTTTGTTGTAGATTTTTCAGGACTTTCTATATATAGGATCATGTCATCTGCAAATAGGGTACATTTTACTTCTTCCTTTCTGATTTGGATGACTATTATTTCTTTTTTTTTTTCCTGTTTTGTGTAGAACTCCTAGTACAATGTTGAATAACAGTGGTGACAGTGGGCATCCTTACCTTGTTCTGGATCTTAGAGGAAAAGCTTTCAGTCTTTAACCACTGAGCTGTGGGGTTTTACATATGCCTTTTATCATGTTGAGAAAGTTTCCTTCTATACCTATTTTTCTAAATGTTTTTATCAAGAAAGGATGCTGAATTTTGTTGAATGCCTTTTCTGCATTGATAGAGATGCTCATGTGATTTTTCTCCTTCAATTTGTTAATGTGGTGTATTATGTTAATTGATTTTCTGGTGTTGAATCACCCTTGCATTCTTGGGATAAAGTCCACTTGATCATGGTGTATAATTCACTCAATGTGTTGTTGGATTTGATTTACAAGTTTTTTGTTGATGATTTTTGTATCTATGTTCATTAGAGAGATTGGTCTTAATTTTCTCTTATTGTAGTAGCATCTTTATCTGCCTTTGGTATTAGGGTAATGTTAGTGTCATAGAATGAGTTAGGTAATGTTCCCTCCTCTTCCGTTTTTTGAAAGAGTTTGAGTAGAACTGGTCTTAGTTCTTTTTGAAATGATTGGTAGAATTCACCTGTGAAGCCATCTGGTCCTGGTCTTTTCTTTGTTGAGAGGTTTTAATGACTGTCATTACTTGTGATTGGTCTGTTGAAGTCTTGTATTCTTCCCTTGCCAGTGTAGGTTGTTTTTGTGTTTCTAGAAATTGTCCATTTCATCTAAGTTGTCCAATTTGCTGGCATACAGTTTTTCATAGTATCCTCTTAGGATCCTCTTTATTTTTATGGGAGTCAGTGTTGTCACCTCTCTCATTTCTGATTTTATTTGCATCTTCTCTTTTTCTTTGTTAGTCTAGCTGAGGCTTTGTCCATTTTATTAATCTTTTAAAAAAAAACAGCTTTGGTTTTGTTAATTTTCTCTATTTTTTTTTAAGTCTCAATTTCATTTATTTCTGTCCTAATATTTGTTATTTCTTTCTTTCTGCTTGTGTTGGGATTAGTTTGCCATTCTTTTCCTAGTTCCTCCAGATATGCGGTTGGTCTCTGATTTTAGCTTTCTTCTTTTTTAATGTAGGCATTTAAATCTCCCTCTCAGCACTGCCTTTGCTGCATCCCATAAGTTTTGATATGTTGTAATCTCATTTTCATTTGCCTCGAGGTATTTACTGATTTCTCTGGCAGTTTCCTCCTTGACCCACTGATTGTTTACGAATGTGTCGTTTAACATCCATATATTTGTGAATTTTCTAGTTCTCGCCCTTTACTGATTTCCAGGTTCATTCTGTTGTGGTCAGTGAAAGTGCTTTATATCTTTTCAGTCTTTCTAAATTCATTGAGATTTGTCCTGTGAGCTAACATGTGGTCTATGTGGGGAATGATCCATAAGCACTCAAGAAGAATATATATCCTGCTATCTTGGAGTACAGTATTCTGTATATGTCCATTAGGTCTAGTTCCTTTGTATTATTAAATATCTCTGTCTTTATTGATTATTATTAAATATCTCCCTTTATTGTTCCTTTGTCTATATATTCTGTCTTTATGCCACTTTGATCCACTATCTATTGTCATTTTTTTTCAGTCTGAAGAATTTTCTATAGCATTGCCTCGTAGAGCAGGTCTAGTGGTGATGCACTCCCTCAGCTTCTATTTATCTGGTAATGTCTTAATCTCCCCCCAGTCTTTTTTTTTTTATTTTTTTTTTTACAGTATCAGGGATAGGGATTGAACCCAGGGCCTCATATGTGGGAACCTGGCACTCAACCCCTGAGCCACATTGGCTTTTCTGAGTTGGTTCCTTCATTTGTTCGCTCTTTTTTTATTTTTTCTGGTTGTTTTTAAGCATAACCCAGGACCTCTTATGTGGGAAGCAGGCACTCAACAGCTTGAGCCACATCCCCTCCTTCTCCCTTATTTTTGAAAGAAAGTCTCATTGAACATAAAATTCTTGGTTGGCAGTTGCTTTCTTTGACCACTTTAAATATTTTGTCCCACTGGCTTATTGCCTCCATGGTTTCTGATGCGATAAAGACACTTACTCTTATTGAGATTCTCTTAAACATAACTCGCTTTTCTTTTACAGCTTTCAGAACTCTATCCTTGTCCTTGGCATTGAATAGTTTGATTACTATGTGGTTTTCTTTGAGTTTATACAGTTAGGAGTTCGTTGGGCTTCTTGAATGTGCATGTTCATGTCTTTCATTGAATTTGGGAAGTTTTCTGCCATTATTTCTTTGAATATTCCTTCTGCTTCTTTATCTCTTTTCTTTCTGGGGCTCCCATAATGCCTATATTGGTACACTTGGTAGTGTCCCACAAGTCTGTTAGGCTTTGTTCACTTTTTTAGAAATTCTTTTTTCTCTCTGCTCCTCAGCCTGAATCATTGCAATTGCCTTGTCTTTAAGCTCACTGATTCTTTATTCTGCCAGCTCCAATCTGCTGTTAAGACTCTCTAGGGAATTTTTCATTTGTTATTGTGCTCTTCAATATTTGTTTGGTTCCCTTTTAAAATTTGTCTCTTTATTGAGATTCTCACATTTTGTTCATTCATTGTTTTCCTGATATCCTTTACTTATCTTTGTGTTTCCCTTCATTTCCTTGAGTATATTGAGGATATTTTTTTTTTGGTCTTTGTCTGATATGTCCAAAGTCTGGTCTTGTTCATTGTCAGTTTCTGGGTTTTTATCTCATTCTTTGGGATGGGCCTTCATTTTTCTTTCTTTGTCTTTCAATCATTTTGCACATTGTACCTTTTTTTGTTGTTGGAAGTGGAACCAAAGATTGAAACTGGGACCCCATACATGCAAAGCAGGTGCTCAACCACTGGGCTACACCCCCTCTGCTATGTGCATTTTAATATTTTCATGTGTTAAGTCAGGGATTTTATCCCTGAGCTGTCTGTTCCTTAAGTTTGCATATAGCTGTCATATGCCAGAGATTTCCTTGAGTACTAGGACTAATAAAAACAATCAAACCAAAGCAGAAAGCACCTTTCATAGTCTTTATCAGTTGGCTCTGCTTTGGCTGGTGGCCTTCTTCAGAGTTAGCTCACCTATCGGGAAGATCTGCCCAAGCTTCTCCTGTAGTTCTTGGCCCCACTCATGAAGGGACTTTTGTTTTATACCACCTTATGCTTAAACTTTTAGTTTTACTCTAGTGCTTTAATATTTTCCACGGCTTTTCATTTACCTAGATAAATTTAATAGGACACTTATTTAAATGGACTACAAAGCGTAATAAAGTGAATAATCCTAACATATTTTTTGTTTAGATCAAGGGTTCTTAACAAGGGGTTCATGAACTTGAATTGAAATTTAAAAAAACATTTTTCTTGTGGGGATGTGTTGGTGTGGGTATGATCTATTTATTAAATAATACAGAGCACAGTGTGGACCTAGTAAGGTCCATGGTTTTCACCTGACTGGCAAAGGGGCCATGTAACAACAAACATTAGGGCATTTGTCTACCACATGGGAGGTCCGCAGTTCAAACCCTGGGCCTCCTTGACCTGTGTGGAGCTGGCCCATGCGCAGTGCTGATGCATGCAAGGAGTGCCCTGCCATGCAGGGGTGTCCCCCGCATAGGGGAGCCCCATGCGCAAGGAGTGTGCCCCGTAAGGAGAGCCACCCAGCAAATGGCGCTGCCCACACAGAGAGCTGACACAACAAGATGACTCAACAAAAAGAAACACAGATTCCCGTGCCGCTGACAACAACAGAAGTGGACAAAGACAACGACGCAGCAAATAGACACAGAGAACAGACAACCGGGGGACGGGGAGGGGAGAGAAATAAATAAATAAATAAATCTTTAAAAAAAAAAAAGAACCCTTGGTCTAGATAGTGCCTGCATGTCTTTTATGATTTTGTTTAAGGGAAAAATCTAAAATGCTGTATGATCATTTTTTTTGTAGCTTCTCACATGGAAAATTTGAAACACAGAGGGGAAAAAATAGCAAAGGAAATCAGTGAAGCCATGAAGGTAAAAGCTACATGCTAAAAATTATAAAATGAACAAAATGCATGACTAGGTATTTGCTTTCAACAATCATACGTGTTTTAGACTACTCTAACCTGAATTCTCAGTAGTCTTTAAATAGATCTTTAATCAATCTATTAAATGACAATAATATTCAGATAACCACCATTTATCAGGTACTTACTTTGTGCCAGGTTTCATGCTTGGTTTCTTTAAAGGTTGGCTATATTTTGGGGTTCTGAGTGTTAGCAGTCCATCAGACAACTTTATGTAATATACCTGCTAATGTTTATTGAGCAGTTAACATGGGTGGTATATTACATCATTTAATTCTCACAACAACCCTGAGAGATAGGTACTGCTATTTTACAGATGAGAAAACTAAGGCAAAGAGAGGGTAAATGTGTGAGTGCTCTTGTGATAAGCCAGTGCCCCGTGCAAGTGAGTCATGTAGCAAGATGAAGACGCACCAAAAGAGAGACAAGAGGAGAGTCAAGGTGAAGCACAGCAGAAACCAGGAACTGAGGTGGTGCTATTGACAGGGAACCTCTCTCCACATCTGAGGTTGCTAAGATCGAATCCCAGTGAATCCTAGAGGAAAGAAAATGAGAAAAGAAGACAACACAGACAGCAAAAAAAGCAGGGCAGGAGGAGGGGAAGTGGGGAAAAGTAATAAATCTAAAAAAAAGAAGAAGAGACTAAATATAAGTGGATTACCCAATTAAACAGCTGAGCCTGGAAGTCTGGCTCCAGAACCTGTACTCTTAACCATTATACCATATATAATACATACCCAATTTGGGTGTTTTTCTATTAGTGTAATAAAATTATTTATATTCTTGAAATTTATTTTACCCCAAACAAGAAAACATTTGATTTCTAGTATATGAAAGTTATTTTTAAACTCCTTCAGCATCTCCTCTGTTCTGATGTTAATTCTCTTTAACATTCTTTTGTGGTTTGTATTAGTTCTCTGATTTTCTGATGGTCATGCTTCTCTCATAGCATGTTCTTGATCATGGGCTGGCTAAGTATGATGGGCCAGCCACATCTAGCTCCTACCCATTTTTGTAAATAAAGCTGTATTGAAACATGGTCACATCCATTCATTTACCATGTCTGTGGCTGCTTGCACACTGCAATGGCAGAGTTGAGCAGTTGTGATAGGAGTAAGATACCCAACGCCTAAAATATTGACTGTTTTGCCCTATTCAGGAAGAAATTGCTGATCACTGGTCCCAATAGTAAGATTTCTAAAGTACTCATATTGAAAAATTGGTATATAAAAGGTCTTTCAGACATTTAACTCTTAGCTCTGAATTTCTATTACTTTCGGCTTGGTCAAAGTTTTATTTTAATACCAGGCATTGAAGGAACAGAGAATATCTCTTTAGTCTTAGCTTTCAGTTAAAGTTCCTCATCTAAAACTAGTATTTTGGAGGTAAAGTTGAATATCCATGTCCCCAAAACATTAGGTCTTAGAAAAGGCCTAGACATGAAGAATGAAAATTCTATTTCTGTTTGTTAACCTGAGATTATCTTTGAGTATTACTTTTTTTCAAGGCCTTGCCTGTGTTAATTGAACAAGCAGATGGATTTTCCCAAGTTTTAAAGATGCAGCCTATTACTCAGCTCCAGAGGATCCACCAAGAAGTCTTTTCCAGTTGCTATAGGAAAACGGATATTAAACCTGAGAACTTTATAACACAAATAGAAACCACACCAACAGAGACTGCTGCCAAGAAAACCACTGACATAGTATTGAAAAGAAAAAGAACTAAAAATTGCCCGCAGAGAAATGGTATCCATTGCGGCCAAAGAGATTTAATCTTGATATATAAGCTCCTTTTATTTATCTTTGAGTTGGAAATCATTGTAGTAAATATTTAGGCTATATTCTAATGCCTAGAAAAAACTTCATTTAAGACAGCAAATAATTCTTTAGTGATTCATTTGCACATATAGCAGCTCTGTCCTAGGATATGACGTAATGTTTTTTTCCACATCATTTCATCTGTAGTAGATAAAAAACATAACTTTTTACTACTGGCACAAAGCCCATCCATGGGCATTAGAGTACAAACATTTACTGTCCTTAAATGCCATCAACTCTTAGGGAATTTCAGAAATGGTGTATTCTTTAAGGTTTCCCTGATATACATCTTTCTATTAAAAAAAAAAAGCTGTGTACTGGTTGTTTTTATTTAATTGCTGGAAAGTAATCAATTCTGCATAGCTGCAGATGTTGGTTTTTGTTTTTTGTTTTTTTTTTTGGCTTCATTCTTTTTCTTTGTCTTTTTGGGTTTAGTTTGATTTATCAAATTAATGTGTGCAGATTACAAGACTGGCCTTGACTTTGTTACTCTTAAGTTCAGCAAATTTGGATTTGTAGGTTAATTTTAGGATTTTTTGTTTTTACTTTTGTCCTGTTTTGTAAGACTTTAAAGAAGAATGCTATTGTTTGTGTAAGAATTACTTTTGCAAATGAAAACTGACATGTAACCAATATTTGCTGCCCATACATTTTTTTCCCTGCCTGTACTTTTGTTTCCCATAGATCTTTTAGCTTTTAAACATAATTTGACTTGGGATTTGTAGTTTCTTTTCTGTATTTATCATTTTTAAAATATTATTTCAGTTAAAATGCATTTATATATCAGATTAAGACATGGGCAAAATGTAGAATAAATATACACATAATCATACTGAACTATTTTCTATTTAAGGATGTTTATGTCTCAAGTATATTATCATGGTAGAAGTCTGAGAAAGCCATGTCTCTAACATTTAACTACAGTTTCTTAGTAGCTCTTCTTGTGTCTCTTAGTCATGCAACATAGACATCGAACTTGCCAATTGTTTTTCCTCTTGATGACTGTAATGCCTTCATTTTCTAAGGAATTTACTGGTTGGAAAATCTGTCCTTCTTTTGGTCATCATATCTTACTAATCATAAATGTCTAAATTTGACTGGTCTGTCTCAGTGAAGAAAGCATGTAAATCTACTGCATTCTGTTTCTGTTACATTTAAGATCTCTATATTTGTACATAGCAAAGTGTTTTTATTAAAATAATGTATAAAGACTGAAATCTTGATACTCTGTGTTTTTAAGAGTTGTCTTTAGGCATTCTTGAGCTTAGCCTTAGTTAGATGGTAGGTCAGCACCCTGCATTTCAGAACATACTAAAATTTCACTTCAAAACTGTTTTGAAACTATAGAATATTGTTATTCTAATGCAATGCTAACTTTTTTATAGTATTAAAATTCTATATTTATTTCACCTTCAAAAGTCCCAACCAAAGGGCCATGGTTAATTTTATTAGATTAGATAAGATAATGATATTGAGATTATAGGAGAAAATGGCCCTTTTAAAAGAGAGAAATGCATTCATAGATACATTGAGTTTAATTACATCCTGTCTAGGATTTGCTCTGATATTTCAAAGGAAAAGGAGTGCTTAAACTAATGTGGCAAGAATTTTGATAATGTTGAATCTGGGTGATGGATCTATTCTTTCTATTTTTTATCTGTTTGGAAATTTCATAATAATTTTTTTTAAAAGGTTCATTGTTTTATTTTAAAGTCCCCAGAGGCTGACACTTGAAATCCCTCTGAGAGTCCAAAGTTTCACCCCACAGTTTTAACAGTTTAAAATAGAATTACCATTGGGAAAGACAGTTTATTAACATTATTAACTAAGATACACCTGACTGATAGCAGTGATAAAATTGGACAAGTACACACTTTAAGAGGAGAAATTGTATTTCTGCATAAGCCAAGGCCTACCTAGGTAAGAGAATAAAAAGTAAGAAAGTCTATAATTGAAAGGAATGTCAGAAAGATTGAAGGAAAAAATTGTAAATCCTTGCAACACTTTTTTTTTCACAGCTTTTTCTATTTTAGCCATGCTAGTGGGTGATATGTGTTGTGGTTTTGATTTGCATTTCCCTCATGGCAAATAATATTGAGGACCTTTTCACATGCTTATTGGCCATTTGTCTGTCTTCTTTGGAGAGATGTCTGTTCCACTCCTTTGCCCTATTTTAAAATGAGTTGTCTTTTTATTGTTGAGTTGTAACAGTTATGTATATATTCCGGATACTAGACCCTTTTCATATACATGTGATTTGCAAATAGTTTCTACCATTCTGTGGATTGTCTTTTTACTTTCTTGATAGTGTTATTTAAAGTACAAAGGGTTTTAGTTTTGATGAAGTCCAATTTATTTTATTTTTGGTTGCTTGTGCTTAAGGTGTCATTTCTAAGAAATCATTGCCTAACCCAAAGTTATGAAATTTTATACCTGTTTTCTTCTAAGAGTTTTATAGTTTGGACACTTACATTTATGTCTTTGATCTACTTTAAGTTAATTTTTTTAGATAAGGTAAAGAACCAACTTCATTCTTTTGCATGTGGGTGTCCAGTTGTCTCAGTACTCTTTTGAGACTATACTATATTGCTATTTTAATGCAGTGCTAGCTTTTTCGTAGTATTAAAATTATATAATATTTGTTTCACCTCAAAAGCCCCCAAACAAAAGAATTATTGTTAATTTTATTAGGTTAGATAAGATAATGGCATTGTGAATTGTATAAGAAAGTGATGTTTTTCAGCCATTTGTGAAAAGACTGTTCTTTCCCATTGAATTGTCCTGGCACACTTGTCAAAAATCAATGGACTATAAATGTATAGAATTAGTGCTAGACTGTCAATTCTATTCCATTAATCTTTACCTCAGTCCTTATGCAGTACCAACCACACTATCTCTTTGTAATAAGTTTTGAAATCAGGAAGTGAGTCCATCAACTTCTCAATTTTAAAACAAAGTTGTTTACTGAGTTTATTCTACTGGAAAATTGTATATTGCTACCACAAATGGAATTAGTATCACTTGCCACAAATAGGTGGTAATCATAAAATTCAATTCAATTAAATTCAATTAAAACAAATGTTATTAAATTTTAGGTAGATAACTTTTGCCTCCAAAGGCTCTTGAGTTTGGGACCTGCTCTCTGCTAAACAGTTGAGCAGTGTTAAAGAGATGTGAAAGATTAGTAACAGAGATTTTTTCTCACATGTAATCAGATTAAAAGAAAATAAAAAGAATAGCTTCCTTATGAGAGTTAGTATGATTTGATCCCATGCCTTGCATCATCTAAAATCATGTCCTATATTACCATTGCTACACATCCCACATCTTGGGAACAATGGACTAAACTTGGTAAATGCTGTTTGAACCTATGGAGAGTTTTGAATCCAAATATAAATAGAAGTGCTTATCATCTGTTTAGTATTTATTTACATCCTCTCCCCTTTTCTAATACCTTTGATTGTTATTGCTATATCTTTTTTTTTTTTCAGTAACTGGGGTCGGCCTGGACCTTGTATGTGGGAAGCTGGTATTTAAACACCTGGACACATCAGCTCTCCTGAGTTAGCTTTTTCATTTGTTTGCTTTTTTGTTTTTAGGAGACACTGGAAACCGAACCTGGGACCTCCGATATGGGAAGCAGGTGTTCAACTGCTTGAACCACATTCCCTCCCATCAAATTTTTTTTAGGAGGTACTGGGGATTGAACCCAGAACCACATACATAGGAAGCAGGTGCTCAGCCACTGAGCTATATCTGTTCCCAATGAGAGCTGGATTTTTCATTTGTTTTTAGGAAGTATCAGGGATTGAACCTAGGATCTCGTACATGGGAAGCAGGTGCTCAACCCCTTGAGCTACAACTGCTCCCTGCTCTATCATTTTAATTGAAGAGTAGTTTTCATTCTATCAGAGCAAACAAATGTTTGCTTTGATAGAGTATAAAACAATTCAAGTAATTCAAAATTGATTGGACTTTGCAGAAATTGGGTGTAGTAAATGAAAACATAACAAGAACCTCTATTAATAGGGAAGATCTGTTATAATTAACCTTCAAGTTTTGTCTGAATGATACATCTTGTAATCATATCATGATTTTTTAAATTTACAAATAAAGTAGAAGCCAAGAATGTTTCAAAGGCAACTAATTACTTGTCAAATGCCCTTTATCTTCTCTTTTTTACTAATAAATGAAGTTTGATCTAATAATAAAACTATTTTTATTTACAGAGTTTTTTTAAACTAGTGATTCTTTTATTTGGAGATGGAAAGCAATTTATAGCTCCTGAAGTCAACAAATATTCTGCCTTATGACCATAATAGCACTGCATGATTTTATTTTCATTGTAGGTTTATGATGCAGCAGGGCTAAGCCCTGTGCCAGAGAACCAAATAGAAACTTTGATGCCCATCAGTATCAAATGTGGCCTACACAGTAGAAGCCAAATTGGAAAAAAATAAGTACAAATAAAAAGCTCCACAGAGGTCATTCAAAACTCCTTACCAAGTGGTTACTGAGTACTATGCTTCTACAGTCACTGCTTTTTAATTTGGGGACATGAAAGCATGCTTCATGAACAAGATCAGCTTATAGGAAAGATTCCCTCTGCAAAACCAAATATAAGTTGATGCTAGATTTCCTTCCTGATTGACACAATTTCTTAACACCTTGTCCTTGCTTAAAAGTTTATTTCTAGACCTGTAGCAGTTCATGTCTGCTGCTAAGGTTTCCACGGCAGATGCAAGAAAAAGAAGGTCCTCGTGCTTTCTGTCTGCCTGATTGTGACAGCCAAGATTGAATGGGGGAATACAGGAAATTCTAAAAACATGGGGAGGGGGAAATAATCTTTGCAACTCAGAAATTAACTTAAAAACAACAAATAAAAGAATTTTTTTAAAAGTTTATTTCTAAAGAAATTCCTACACGTATCAAGGTGTTTTAGTGTCCTTATCTGTGCAAGCAAATACCGCCCGATGGGTTGGCGTAAACAATGGCGATGTGTTGGTCGTGGTTTTGAGGCCGGGAGAAGTCCAAATGAAGCCATCATCAAGGCAATGCTTTCTCCAGGAAGACTGGCGTTTTGGGCTGGCTACCAGAGAGCTTCTTGGCCCTTCCTTCAGTACGTAACCATGCACGTGGCGGCCTCTTCTGGCCTCTCCCTACTCTGCTGGGTTGTACTGATCTCAGTCTCTGGCTGCCGGCCTCTGTGGCTTTCTCTCTGTGTGAATTTCATTCTGCTTTTATAAAGACTCCAGTAATAGCATTAAGACACATCCTGATTGAATTGGGCTGCACCTTAACTAAAGTTACCTCATCAAAAGGTCCTACTTACAATGGGTTCGCATGCACAGGAATGGATAAGAAAAAAATCAAGTGTCTGGTGTTTTAGACTGAAAAAAAAAACAAAACAAAAACAAAAACAAAAAACTAAAGGAAGAACAGGTAAACAAATGATTCTATTGATTAGCATGTTTTCATTTCCGTAAAAACAGTACACATGAGCAAGAGGATCTTGGACTTGACGTTTAAAAGAGTATATAATACATTAAGCATATAGAAACACAGTAGTGGGGTCTTAAACCTATTATTTGCATGTCTAGAATGCAGCTGAGTGCAAAATTTCTAACCTGGAGTAAAGGGGATGAACCTAGTGACTTTTTTAAAAAATTTCTCTCCCCTTATTCTCCCTCCCCCGCTGCCCCCCAGTTGTCTGCTCTCTGTGTCCATTCGCTGTGTGTTCTTCTGTGTCTGCTTGCATTCCTGTCAGTGGCACCCGGAATCTGTGTTTCTTTTTTTGCATCATCTTGCTGCGTCAGCTCTCCGTGTGTGCTGTGCCATTCCTGGGCAGGCTGCACTTTTTTTGCTGTTGGGCGGCTCTCCTCACAGGGTGCACTCCTCACGCGTGGGGCTCCCCTACGCGGGGGACACCCCTGAGTGTCACAGCACTCCTTGTGCATCAGCACTGCACATGGGCCAGCTCATCACACCAGTCAGGAGGCCTTGGGTTTGAACCTTGGACCTCCCATGTGGTAGGCGGACGCCCTATCCATTGGGCCAAATTTGCTTCCCCCTAGTGACTTTTAATTGGTTCTATAATTGTATGATTTGATATATGTCTGGATGCTAAGACACAATTGTTGCTCAATAAATATTTCCTAATTCAGTGTTACTGGACCTCATAAGAAGCCTCCTAGCATTGTAAAATCCCTTGTGCACTACCACATTCTACCCTGTTATTTATGTTTTAGTTTTTATCAAATGGTTGAGCACCTGCTTCCCACATATGAGGTCCCAGGTTCGTTCCCTGGCATCTCCTCAAAAAACAAAACAAATGAAAAAATCAACTTGGGGGAGCTGATGTAGCTCAGGAGTTGAGTGCTGGCCTCCCACATACAATGTCCCAGGTTCAATCCCCGTTCCCCGTACCTAAAAAAAAAAAAAAAACTTCAGAAATCACTTCTTACCCCATTTTTGTATTCCTCTCGTTGAGCACAGTGCCTGATACTTGAATAGATAATGACTAATCATTTCTTGGGATGAATTAATGTTGACTAACAGAAGTGTTCTCTCTCAAGCCCAGAACATTCTATAGATGTTCTGAATTGAAATATTAGGTTTGCTGTAGAACAAGAAGTCAAATAAATTGTGTAGCAACAGTAAATTAGTCTTTGGAAACTTGAAACAGTGATTCTATAGTTTAATCCTCAAACCAGGAGCATCAGTATCTTTTGGGGCAATATGTTAAAAATGCTAGTTCTTGGACCCCACCCTAGACCTGCTGAATCAGAAATACTGTGAGTAGGACCAGCAATCTGTTTTAACAAACCCTCCAGGTGATTCTGATGTATACTGAAGTTTGAGAACCACTACTTAAGAATCCAGGGGTTCTTAACCTTTTTTTTTCCCACAGACACCTTTGTCAGTCATGTGAAATGAATACTACTGTAATTTATCTCATATATTCATAAGGGAAAGAAATGCTAAATTTCAGTTAGAGGTCAGAGAAAACAAAGATAATAAGTTGATTTTTTTTTCACCTCAAGCTCACAGATCCCCTGAAATCTCTCCATGGACCCTTGGTTAAGAACCCCTGACTTAGACCATTGCCCCTGTAGCAGTTTGATATGGTTATGAATTCCAAAAAATAGATACTGGATTATGTTTGCAATCTGGTCTGTACCTGGGCGTGATTAAGTATGATTAGGGCTTTGATTGTGTCATTAGGGCGTTGAGTCCCCACCCAGCAAGGGTCTTTTATCACAGATAAAAGACATGGTAAAGGACAGAGTTGAGGGGTTCTGATGTTGGAGTTTTGATGTTGGAGTTTGATGCTGAAGCCTTAAGCTGGAGCCCTGGAAAATAAGCTCATAGAGGAAAGAGAAGCAAGTCCCAGGAAGAGAGGAAACCTGAGCCCAGGAAGAAGTAAGCCCTGGGAAGAGAGGAAACCTGAACCCAAGGAGAAGCAAGACCCTGGAACAGAGGAACCCAGAAAGGCTGAACTCTCGCAGACGTCAGCAGCCATCTTGCTCCAACACGTGAAAATAGACTTTGGAGAGGGAAGTAACTTATGCTTTATGACCTGGTATCTGTAAGCTCCTACCACAATAAACACCCTTTATAAAAACTACCCAATTTCTGGTGTTTTGCATCAGCACCCCTTTGGCTGACCAACACAGCTAGCTCTCTTGTAAGGTACAGTGCTTATTGCTTCTTTCATTCTCACTCCTTGGATTAGGCTTGAATAGTTTTGAACTGCATCAGAGAACCACAGCTGGGCCCTGGAGACTCCCTAGAGTTTATTTTGTTCGGCATGCCTTACTGAAGCCCACAAATGACAGGAAATAACTGGGGAAGGATGGTTTTCATAAGCACATCAGCATTAAAGTGAGTTGAGACAAGTCTTATTTACACTGTGTGCTATCAAGAAGGCACTGGCATCAGTGTGGAGGCAGTGACCACTGAAGTTTCTGAGGGGAGGGAGAGGGAAAAGTAGGTGTAATATGGGGGCATTTTGGGGACATTGGAATTGTTCTACATGACGTTGCAATGACGGATACTGACCATTATATATTTTGTCATAATTTACAAAATTCTGTGGGACAGAGTGTAAACTATAATCCATTATTAGTGGCATTGCTTAAATACAAGTTCATCAATTGTCACAAAGGTGCCACAGTAAAGAAGGATGTTGTTATTGTGGGAAAGTGTGGGAGGGGGAGGGAGTGGGGCATATGAGAATCCCCTGTATTTTTTATGTAACATTATGTAATCTAAAGATCTCAAAAAAAAAAAAAAAAGAAGGCACTGGCAGGAGACTTCTCTCTTTACACCACCTGTGACTACCAAAGAACCCTGGGGATGGTCATCTGAGCCCAATATGGAAACCACAGACGCATCTTCTGACCTGTGTGGTACCAGTGAGTGGTGAGGCAGCTGCTATCTGGTTTGTGTGGGAGAAAGAAACTGCAAAAACATTTGGCTCTTCAAGATCGACTCTGCTGAAGCAACTTTGCCAACTGTGTTGAAAACCATCTCCAAAACATTACTCCACAGTTTCCTGTTTGGAAACTTGGAGTATTTTATCTCCTGGTAAAATGGTTCTGGTGTCATTATTTTTTTCTTTTTTTTTAAGATTTATTTTATTTATTTATTTCCCCTTCCCCCCGTTATCTGTTCTCTGTGTCCATTCGCTGTGTGTTCTTCTGCATCCGCTTGCATTATCCAGCAGCACTGGGAAACTGCATCTCTTTTTTTGTTGCGTCATCTTGCTGCATCAGCTCTCCATGTGTGCAGCGTCACTCCTGGGCAGGCTGCACTTTTTTCACATGGTGTGGCTCTCCTTGCGGGGCGTACTCCTTGCATGTGGGACACCCCTACACAGGGGTGCCCCTGCGTGGCACAGCACCCCTTGCATGCTGCAGCACTGCACGTGGGCCAGCTCACCACACAGGTCAGGAGGCCCTGGGGATCAAACCCTGGACCCTTCATTTGGTAAGTGGACGCTCTATCAGTTGAGCCACATCCATTTCTCCCATTATTTCTTGATTAAGATACAATAACTTCTCTCTTTTCAATACCCAAAATTACAAATTTCTTTTTTAATTGCAAGTTCATATCACAGAGATTGTGTCCTAATCAAATAAAAATGGAATTAAATGCAAGAATAACCCAGTTCCTTGTTTAAAAGAAAACTTGTATACCCAGTCTCATATTCCTGCCAGAACATATGTGTAAGCATGGGTAGTGTATAACACTAGTTCTATAGATAAGTATAAGAAATCTTATCCTGAACCTCTTTCCCTGGGCCTTTTTGGCTTGGGCTGCATAGGAAACAAAGTCAATAAAATCAAACATTTTATTTGCTTCAAAAAAGTATGACTTCATGTTGTAAAATGTAGGTATCTCTATGACTGAGTTTATATGACTGTTTATTAAAGGTCTAAGTTTTTTTCTGTCCACCTTCATTCATTCATTCAATAAATACATTTGGATACCTACTCAGTTCAAAGGCCGGGAGATTAGAAGCATGTTCTCTGAGTCAGATCATCTGAGTGCAGATTTCTGTTCTACATTTATTAAAGTGGCCTTGAGCAAGTTACTTAACCTTTCTGTGCTGCAGTGTTTGCATATGTAAAATAAGGGTGATGATTATACCTCATAGGGCCATTTGCTAATTAAATGAGTTCATACATTTAAAGTCTTTAGACTAGGACTTGACACATAGTGAACACTCTATTATATTATTATTATTATTTGATAAAGGAAATGAAAAAAAACAAATACAACTGATATTGCCTTCATGAAACTCATATTGTCACGAGGAGAATGAGAATGTGAACAGTGATAATGCAATGCAACAAATGCCATAATAGATGTATATATGGAGAACTTTGGGGAGAAATTCATGGAAGTCTATGTAGAGTAGGTGAGAGTTGAGTGGTCTTGAATGTTGTGGGCAAACAATCAGGAAAGAGAACATTCCCAACGTTGAAGAGAATTTATCAAGGCAGGTAGTGGTGAGAGAGGAGGTATTCTGGGGGAATATTAGGTAGGTTTATATGGGTCACAAAAGGTGAATTGTGAGAAGTCAACCTCAAGAGATAGGCAGGGTCAGCTCTTAAGAACTTGTCCTTAGAGATAGTAATTAGTTGCCATTGACTTCAAGAAAGGAGGGGAAGAGAGGTAAAACTCCAGTTAAGCCATTTTCCTCCTTGTGTAGCATTCACCCCAAAATAGCAAAAACAAGAAGGAGAAGAACACACTTCTCTTCTGATGAAACCAGGAGGTATATTTCTCCAACCCATACCTAGAAGAAGAAAAGTGATGGAAGAATGCCTAATGAGTTAGCAGGTCAGAGGACAATCTAAGTGCCTGCAGAGAGATAAATGGATAAGAGAAATTCATTGTGCCTCCAGAATCTCTGGACAACTGAAGAGTGGCCACAAAAGACCAAGATGAGTTGGAGGAGCCTGAAAATGAGGGATTGTGTCCTTATTCCCCTACATCCACTGTCAGTGATTGCCTCCCCCAAAGGAGTTTATTTTCTGGAGAAACTGAAATAAAATGGTCCTGGAGAGTAAGAATGAACCTCAGAATGAAAAACAGAAGGGCAAAAGTGAAATTCTGTGTTGCAAATGATGAGACTCCCAGTTCCAGAATTCTGGCAGCTTGGCTCACATGCTTTGGAGGCTCTTTCTTGGAGGAACTGAACAATACCAGAGAAAAGACAGAGAATATAGTGATATATGGAGTCTCTAACCATGTCTCCAACTCCCAGTCCAGTCACCCTATTGTGAAGCCCCTTACTTTCTAAGCCCCACTAACAATAGAGCTTCCAGAAGTTTTTTTGTATTTCATGCTTCAAAATTAATGGACATAAAAAAGAAAAAACTGGAAGCAATCCAAAGGCCCATCAGTGGTAAAATGGAAAAAAAAAGTGTTGCATATGCATATAATGGAATACTACACAGGAATAAAAAACAAACTACTGAGACACACAACAACATGGATGAACTGCAAGGACCTTATATGGAAATGAAAGTCAGACACAAAAGAGTACATACAGCATGAGTCCATTTACATCATAGAGTAGTGAAAATTAATCTATGACAGTTACCTGTGGGTAGAAGGGAGAGATTAATTGGGAATGGGCACAAAGAAAAATTTTGGGGTGAAAGAAACGCATATTTTGATCTAAGTGGTACTTGCATGGTCATATATGTGTAAAATTTTACCATTATACACCTAAGATTCATATGCACTTTACTGTTAGGTTTATATAAGGACTTTAGTTCATATAAGTTTTACAAAACAAAAAAACAAAACAAAAAAAACACACAAACCAAGTTCGGTGGTTTGAAGTTATGTACTCCAGGAAAACATGTTCTTAAACTTAACCCGTTCCTGAGAGTGTGTACCCATTATTAATAGAACTTTTTTGATGAGGTTATTTCAATTACGGTGTAGTCCAGGTGAATTAGGATGGCTCTTAATCCTATTACGAAAGCCTTATACAGAAGGCCACACAGAGAGAGAAAGACACCAGGGGAGCAGCCAGAAACTGGAAGTGAGTGGAACCTGGAAGCGAAAGAAGCTGCAGCCATGTGCATTGCCATTTGACAGAGAAGCCGAGGACCAAGGATCACCTGCAGCCAGCCCCAGAATGCCCAGTCTTCTGGGAGAAAGCATCACCTTGATGATGCCTCGATTTTGGACTTCTCCTAATCTCAAAATCATAAGCCAATAAATTCCCATTGTTTAAGCCAACCCATTGGATAGTATTTGCTTTAGCAGCCAGGAAACTAAAATATCAAGCTTCACCAGACTTTTGAGGGAAACCTCCAGGATCAAAGACAGAAACCAAAAGAATGTGATTCCCACAGGACGAGAAGGAAACTTTTTTCCTATTCTCTGATTATCTCAAGCAAGTAGGATAGTGCCTGGTATATGATGAGCCCTTAAGGCATATTGGTTAAGTGAATGAGTGAAAAACAAACAAACAAACAAACAAAAAACAAAAAGAAAATAAGAACTTAAACTGACACAAATAAAAACAAAACAAAACAAAACCCCAGAATAATTACTGTCTTTGAAGAGATTAGAGAAGATACTGCATCATTAAAAGGAGAGAGAGAGAAGAGAATGCTATTTTAAAAGATTCTTGATAATTAAAAATATAAGAATTGAAATAAAAAATTCAGGAGGCTGGCAATTTTCCCCAAAAATCAGACAAAAAGATTAAGAGATTGTAAAATTGAAGAGATAAGATAAGAAATAAAGAGAAAAAAATCCAGAAGATTCAATGGTTATCATTTCTAGAATGATAACCATTCTAGAAAGAGAGAGCAGATAAAAAAAACAGAGGAGTCAAAATGATCAAAGAAATAATAGAGTTACCATATGACCTGGCTATTCCACTCTTAGGTATAACCAAGAGAATTGAAAACGAACATTCACACAATAACTTGTAGACAAATGTTCATAGCAGTATTATTTAAAATAGACAAAAAGTGGACACAACCCAAATGTTTGTCAACTGATACATGAATAAATGAAGCGCAGTATATTCCTACAATGGAATACTACTCAGTGAAAAAAAGGAATGAAGTACTGATAGATGCCAAAAGATGGATGAACCATGTCTTTGAAAATATTATGCTAAATGAAAGAAGACAGTCATAAAAGACTGTAGCCTTTTGAATTTTTCTGTTTATATGAAATGTTCACAGACAGAAAATAGATTATTGTTGCCTGGGACTGGGGATGGTGGTGGGAGGAAATGGGGAGTGACTGCTGATGGGTACAGAGTTTCTTTGTGGGGTGATGAAATGCTCTAAGGATGATAATGGGGATTTTTGCACAATTCTATGAATATAGTAAAAGCCATTAAATTGTATGGCTTTAATGGATGAATTACATCTCAATCATAAAATAGAGCAAAAAAAAGAAAGGAAAAAGGGAGAAAGAAATTTTAAAAAACCCTCAGAACTGAAGGATACCGAATCTTCAGATGGAAAAGGTCCACTGAGTATCTAGTACAAGAAATAAAAGACAAAACCCCCCAAACCCAAAACATTTAGACCAAGGCACATAATTGAGAAAGTTAGAACCAGTAATAAAGAGAAGTTTCTAAAAGCTTCCTGAGGGAGATAAAGATCATAAAGGGAGGAGAACTGGAATGGTATCAGACTACTAAACCACAATCCTAGAATCCAGAAATCTTTGGAGCAATTCTTTTTAACTTCTCAGCAAAACTGATATGCAGCCTAGAATTCCATACCTAGCCAAGCTATCATTCAAGTGTAAGGGGAGCCCAAAGCCATTCTCACACATGTAAAGTCTCCACAATTTAATTCCAAAGTGCCCTGTTTGGGGACACTATTAGTGGATGTGCTCCACTACCTTTGTCCCAAGGGACAAAGGGTAAACCAAGAAAGAAAGATGCCATAGGATCTAGGAAACAGGGGCTCCAAGACAGAGAGCAGCAGACTTAGGTCCACAGGACACCAACTAGGCAGCAGATCTGGAGAACAGTCCAGTCAGGCCAGGTTGGAATAGGATGTAGGACTCCAAATAAAATATTTGACAGTACTAGTAATAGTTCTAACTATCTGGAAAAAGGAATAGAGGAGACATTTTTTTCAGAAGTTCAAAGAAACAAATCAAGGTAATTATTGAAAAAATCAGGTAATTATTCACTACAGTCAAAGTAGACCAATGTACAAGAAAAGAAGCGTAATCATAGTTACAACTTGGCTCCACAGTGAACAATAGTTCTATAAACATAATAACGAAAGCCCTGAATATCAATTCAGTAAAGAATTTGGATAGTTACATTGGGAGGCTGAGGGGAGTGAGGATTAACAGTCAGTGTACCATGTGGGCACTGACCAGTCAGAACAAGCAGTGACCTCCACCCTGGAGCAGGGGTCTGGAGACCCCTGGAGCTGTTTGTTGTGGGGAAATAGAGGGCATCCCAGGGACTGGCGCAGCCAGAGTAGTGGGGTCGGGGCATAGGAGAGACTTAATGACAATGGTTGTTTACCAACCAGTATAGAAGTTTGTGTTTCAGTATTTAAGCAACTGGTATGGTTTTAACAGAGTGATCATGTAAAGATCAGCCTTGAACTGGGAACATCAGAGAGAAGTCTTCATCTACCATAATTGAAAATCAATGGATAATGCCTAAAATAGCTAAATCAAGAGATATCACACTGTGAATATTATTCAAATACTAGAAAAAGACAGCTAAGAGTTGAAAATGGTTAACTCTAGGAACGAGGCTAGGTAGAAGTAGTGGGCCAAGGAACTACTATATATTTTTTGTTATAAATATATAGATTTGATTTTTAAAATTATGTGCATATAATATTTGGGTAAAAATTAATTTGATCTTAAAATAGTTTAAAAACTGTAACACAAATGTAAGTGAATATGAGTTTTCTTCTAAGAATTAAGACACAATTTATACCCCAGAGACTTTCGCATCGTTTCAATTGCACTGTCTCAATATATATATCAGATAAGCCTTTTACTTTCTAGCTTTGGCTGAGAGTTTTAGTTTTGGTTACTTGGGGATTTCTTTTTTCCCCTTGACTCTTTGTTTTGCAAATAGAATGTATTATCAAGCCTCTGTGTTTGAAAATGAAGGAAAGTATCTTTCTAGAGAATCAATGAAGTCTTCTTAGGGACTTTCTGTGAAAGGATTTGGGGAAACTAATGCATATATTTATATCATCTTACTTGAATTTATTATTGTATAAATTTATATTATACAATATTAATTTTGTATTTAAAATACAATATTAATTGTATATTATATTATACAATTATACATTTGAAGCTTCAGAGGTGAAGAGTCCTCCTGTAATTCATCATTGTATCTCAACATTGATAACACCTTGTGGGTCTCCACTCATATTAGTTGAATGAATGAATGATTTCATATTACTGATTTCTAACTTGTTAGTTTCACTAAGTGACAATTTCAATCATTAGCGACCTTCTACAGCATGTGGCATTCATATTCATTATTTGAATGTAAGCAACTGTGATTAGAGGATGGGCTTACTATTGCAAAAAAAAAAAATTAAAGAGCTAAGGCAAATCACTGGGAGACTAGCCTGAACTGGGAGTCCAGGGTCTTCCCACTACTAGTGAAAAAGTCTAGCCCTCATATCCCTGCAGGACATCAGAGCCCACATCTTCTTCCATGGTGTTCTCTGCCCATCTCTGCCCCGGTGGTGTTGATTGATGGGAATCCCCACCTCACCAGTCCCTGTGTGCCTGAGACTTGACCATTTCGTTCTTTCCACACCCTTGAAACTCTTCTAGAGGTTTAGCTCCTCTGTGAAGCAGCCTATGGTTTACCCTCCCCCAGCCTTGCTGCCTGTATCACGCCACTTCCAAGCCCCAGAACCCTGTGATATTTCTCAAACGATATTTTAAGTCAGTATTCATCATCACTCGACTTACCTCACAAGTATTGAATGAATCCAAATAGTGTGTTAAGGGGTGCTGTGGAAACAAATCAAAGCACAGGCCCCGCCCACAAGCAAACTGCCATTGGTCTCGGGAGGGAGATGTCAGTGGCAGCCACGAGCCCATCAGGGTGACAGCGAGGGAGCTGAGGGAAAGTCCAGAAGCAGGAGGGAGCCTGCGCTTCTGCCAGGGTTCTGAGGCTCCCGAGGGAAGACGAGAGGGAAATTCAGGGGTTTTGAGACTTCTGTGGAATTAGCTTCTTGCGAGAAATGGTGTAGTCTTGTTTCAGAAACTGTGGTGAGGCACAAAGAAATACCTGTAATTTCCCGGCAGGTCTTAATACGTAATTACTACAACTTTTCTTTGTTATAAGCCAACACCAACAATTTTTCTTTTAAATATTAACTGTAGATTTGAGAAATGGCTGCTTCTCTTGAAATACTCTTTACTAAATATAACCCTCATTTTTTTTTCCTTTCATACTCCAAGGGGACAAAAGTTCAAAAACATAAATAAATGTAGTTTCTTGTGTTAGGGGCTCTTGACTTGCCCACCCCGGGGAACCCTGGACTTACTCTACTGAGCTCTGTCCTGACAACTGAGCCCTCAGCAGAGTCAGAGTGAGAGGAAACAAGCTGAGGTGGGGCCACAAAGGGTCTTGAAAGCCATATTTGGTTTATAGAAAACTCTAAATTCCACTAGCTCCTGACTTAACACGCCAGAGTCAGGCCTGGTGGAGGGCAGTCAGGAAAGTTTAGGAGAGAAGGGAGAAGTGGACCCCTGTGCCTTCTGCCCCACAGATGAGGAGGATGAGGCTGGTTGGCCCAGAGCCTGACCTCCTAGACCCTGGGAAGTAGTCTCAGAGACTGGAGAAAGACGGAAGGGCCAGCAGAAAGCAGAGATTCCGTTTGGGGTGCTGAGCAGACACCGCCTAGAAGCATGCGCCCCCTGTGCCCCTCACCCACCACGTTAAGACAGGAGGTGAAAGCCATGGTGTGGCGGGGTTCAGCTGAGGGAGGGCTAGTAGTTAGCTCTCACCTCTCCCTCAGCTCTATCATCTCACAGAAGGCATTTGGAGTTCTCCACACACCCTGTGGAGGGTTGTGGGAGGAGCTGATTGAGGGGGACACCAGGACAAAGTGCAGAATCACCCCACATTTGAGGGCTTTGGAGTGGCTCATGTGTCTGAACATTCAAGAGGAGTCGCAGTCACCCTTGGGGGAGAAGCAATGCCCTCTGAGAGCTGAGGTGAGTCAAGTCATGGGGCAGAGCCACAGACTTCATCATCACATTTGCCCGGAGACCAGGTAGACTAGGGCATTGCCATGGAAACCACCTGTCTTGACACCATTTGCTGAATAATTCTTTTCCCACCACTGATTTGAGATGCTGCATTTTTCACCTGATAAAATCTAATATGCATTTGGGTCTGTTTCTATTCTGTTCTATTCATGTGTTCATACCATACTGCTTTAATTTTTGGTATACTGGTATATTTTATTTTCTGTTAGGACTATTTCTCTCCCCTCCTTGTTATTATTTTTCCAGAATTCCTTGCTACTTTTGCTTATTTATTTCCCCAGGTAAACTCTGGCATCAGCTTGCCTAAGATACCAAAAATATCCTGCTGGTAATTTTTTAGGATTGCATGAGTTTTATACCTTATTTTAAGGAAGATTGGACAAGTTAATTCTTTTCCAGGAATCTGGTAAAGGCTAATTAGAAAAAACAAAAAAAACAAAAAAACCCTATTACTACCATGACTCTGCTAGATTTTTTAATTTAAAAAAAAATTTTTTTAATTCTTAAATTTTTGTTTTTAATGAAGCTTTAATTTATATAAATGTTATATTAAAAATATAGGGGATTCCCTTATATCTCACCCCCTCCCTCTCCCACACTTTCCCACATTAACAACATCTTTCATTAGTGCCATACATTTCTTACAATTGATAAACACATACTGAAGCACTGCTACTAACCATGGTCTATAGTCTACATTATAATTTATACCTTGCCCTGCACAATTTTATAAGTTTTGACAAAATGAATAATGGACTTTATCTGTCATTGCAGTGTCACGCAGGACAATCCCAATATCCCCAAAATGCCCCATGTTACACCTATTCTTCCCTCTCCCTCCTCTCAGAGACTCTGGAGGCCACTGCCTTTATATCAATGATACAAGTTCTTCCATTGCTAGAATAGTAAGTCTACTTTAGTCCATAATTTCATTCTCCCCTATGTTTGGTCATTCCTCAGTCTTGAGGATCTTGGTGTGGTAATGCCCACTTTGCTTCCGATTGAGAGGCGGCTTAGATCCCATGGGGCAGATGGATGGACTTGTCTTGCTTGCTCTTGTAGATAACCTCTGTTCTTTGGGATGGGCGTTGTCCATCATCATCCTTTTGTTAGCTGTCCTGGGTGAGTCAAATGGACTGGAGAGTCAAATGGACTGCAACTCTGCGGAGATTCAGGGCACAGCTGACATATGAACAGACCGAGCAGCTTGAATTTTAAGTTTCTACGCATTTGGGCTATCAAAGTATCTTGAAGGTACTTTGGATTATCATATATTCCTCTCCTGTCTTCAGAAATGATAGTTTTTGTTTGTTGGTTTGGTTGGTTGTTTATCAATTGCTATATAACAAACCATCCCAGAAATAGTGGCTTAAGTCAGTAACCAATTGGTTATTTGCTCACAGTTCTGCAATCTGAGCTGGGCTCAGCTGGATGGCTCTTCTGCTGATCTTGCTGGTGGTCATTCATGGGAATTCAGCTTCCATGCCTGGCTGGAGGGGGGGTTCGGCAGGGACCCTGTTCCATGTAGTTCCATGGCAGCTCCCTCTCCGAGGGCCCCCCCACTTGGCTTTCCCAGCAGAGTATCTGGAGTATCTGGGCTTCTCACATGGCTGCTCAGAACTCCCAAAACTATAAAAGCAGAAAATTCCTGTTTGGGTTGAGGCCGGGAACTGGCACAACATCATTTCTGCTACATTCTATTAATTAAAGCAGGTCACAGGCCAGCCCAGATTCCAGAAGGGGAAGGAGTTAGGGGAGAACTACACGAGGATGTGAGTGTTAAAAGGCATGGCTCATTGTGGACTGCTAAATTGGTGGTCCATCCCATAGCCTTCTTAAAAACTAACAAAGGTCATGGCTTCCCTGGTGCATAACACAGGGCATGGCTCATAGTAGGTGCTCAGTAAACATGTTAAATGAATACACCGAAGCCTCTGGTTACTGCACATAAACAACACCCTTGGAAATGAGGAAGTTCAGGTTCTGAGCAACCACCTGCAAAGTCACACCTAGAGCCGCAGCCCTTGTTTGCTGCTCTAATGTGTTGTAGTCATTTGAATATCTAGTTAGACACATCTTAGAAGGCATCACCTATTATTATATCCTTTCCCAGAGTTTATTCAAAACACACATTAATCAATAAACTGCAGCCTTTACATTCTGTGAAAACAAAAGGGAAATTCTTTGAGGAGAGTAAATAGGGTGGAGGACGGCCAAGAGGCTTCATTATTCTAGTTAGTCAGGAAGCCTCCCTGGAAGAGGTGGTTTCAGGAACCTTTTGAATGGTGGAAAAAGCTAGAGGTTGATTGGGGATATTCTGAGCAAGTGGTATGACATAACAAAAAAAGTGCAAGACAGTGCGCAAGATGGATGAAAGGGGTGGTGAGTAACTGGAGAATGGAGGGCCCATTTAGGAAGGCGTTTGCTAGGGTAGTATGGGCACTTTCGGTGAAAGCCTGGCAGTGCCTGCATGCCCCTGCAAATGCCGGGTGTTTGAGGAGTCTGAGGCTCCAGAAGGAGATCACCTGGCACTGTCCCGGCGCTGGTGTAGGCCTCCCTCCCCAGCTGGCTCCCAGTCACTTCTAGAGGGGTTCCATTCGAGGCGCAGGGAGACATGACTGTACCTCTCGGGCTCACGGGCACCGGACACAAGAGTGCACAGCCTCAGTTCCACCGTGTGGTCAGGCAGCGTCCTTGGAGAGAAGCAAGGAAACAAGAAGACATCTTGGATGAGCCCCAAGCTGAGGAGAAGCAGCCTTTAGGAGGCCCCAAATCCTCGAAAAGCGTAATTCCCAGGGCCAGGGGCACATGGCAAGGGGTCTCTGGGGCGCCTCACCCCATTCTTCGTGCTCCAGTCCTGTTCAATCGAATGTGAGGAGCAGTGCCTGGGGACTGGGCTGGAAGCCTGCGCTGTTGGGTTTTTTCCTGTTTGACCCACCACCACTGAGTAACCAGAAAATTCCTAGAACTGCTTGAGTCAGACAACCACTGAATATTTACCACATGCAGCATCCTGAGCCAGGCCCCGCGAGAGGGCACATAAGGTCAGAACGGAAAGGAAGCCCCCAAAGTCCTGTGGTCCAGGCCCCTGATTTCAGGGAAGCAACTGCCAGATAACCAAGTCAAGTTGCTAGAAGATATGCCTTGTTCTAAGTCCTTAGGAAGGTTCAATGAGTGCCTCAAAGTGATAAAATAATTGGAAAGCAAGATTCAAATATTATAGCAGCTTTAGTAGTAGTAGTTTCCACACTGGAAACGACCTAGATGTCCTTCAATGAGTGAATGGTTTAACAAACTGTGGTACATCCACACCCCGAAATTCTACTCAGCAAAGAGAGAATGAGCCAGTGATAAATGCAACAACCCAAATCCATCTCCAGAGAATTATGCTGAGTGAAAAAAGCCAATCCCCAAAGCTTGCATATGAAATGATTCCATTAACATAACATTCTTGAAATAACATAGACATGGAAGACAGAATTGCGGTAGCTGGGGGTTATGGGAGGGGTGGGAGGGGAGGAAAGTTACTGTGTTTACAAAAGGACGATAAGCAGGCTCCTTGACTTGAGGGGAATGTTCTTTATCTTGAGTGTCCACGTCCATATCTTCATTGTGAAACTGTGATATAATTTGCAAGATTTTACCATTGGAGAAACTGAGTAAAGGGTATAAGAATCTGTCTCTTTTATCTTTTACAACTTCACATGAATCTACAATGATCTCAAAAAATTTTTTTTCAAGTTTTAAAAAAAGGAACAAAATGATAAGTACCAAATTTCAGATAGTGGGGCTGGGGAGAAGCGGGTGGAATAGGGAGGAAAACAGGTAAATGAAAGTTCCTGTCTGTGTTTTGGATTTCAGGTTAGGTGGTGGGTTTAGAGTTGTTTGCTATATTATAAAAAAGTGAATGAATAATCAATCAATAAAATAAAAGAGGGCCCTTCATGAACCAATGATGACAGAGCACCAGGAACTAAGGATAAAGGTTAACTTAATGTAGTGTACCTGGGGTCTGTTGGAGGGAAAACCAGACTTGCTCAGCTCTTGTAGAGTAGCAGACTTCAGGCCTCTGGCTCTTTCTCCTTTAAGCAAGCCAAGAGCACAATGTATTGTTAAGACAGACCAGAGAGTTCCTTAAACAGACCCACACACCCACTTTGTGTGTTTGGGGTAATACCAAAGCTGTTTGCACCCCGCTAATGAAATCAACAATCTAGCAGATGTGTGACCAGCTGTTGTGAGCCCAGCTAGACACAACAGGAAAAAATAAAAGAAATTGGAGATGCTTCCAAGGAAGAGCAAATCAGTTGTAGGTGTTGGTCGGTTCTACAGGAAGTAAGTGAAATTATTTTTAAAAATACGTCACAAATAACAAATGTTCTATTCACTGTTTTTTGGGGTTTCTTTTTTTTGGAAGGTCTGGGTGTCATTTACTAACAGCAGTTTACACACATTTGTTTTCTTCCCGTGGTTGTTTCCTTCAAAGCACAGGCACAGAGCCCTCTAGAAGGGCAGCCTCTGGGTGAGGGAAGCAGGAACCCAGGATGCACACGTCCTTGGCAGGCATGTTTGGCTAAGGCAGGATGCAATCCTTCAAGCTGGAATTCCATGGAGTATTTGAGAGGAACCCAGAGAGGGGGTGGAGAGGAAGTTTTCCACAGGCCTCATGTCACAGTCCAGGCCTGACTGCTCACTATCCAAGTCCATCCCAGTTTTAGGACCCCGGGGGGGGGCGGGCAGCAAAATCAGGCCCACCCACCTCAACAGGGGCAGAGCCTTGGCTCCACGCCTAGTTTGCACACACCTGCTTTTGCAGGCTCCAGTTAGAATTAGCCTTATGAATACAGGCCATTTCCTCCTGATCCTCACCAGCCACTCCCATCAGCTGGGTCTGCAGGAACTGCTGGAACTGGGGCCTGCCTCCTTGTTCAGCTGCGTGTGCCATCTTCAAGTCTTCTCTAAACAACAGGTTTGAGGATTCAAGTGTACTCCAGCTGACACTGTGCTCCTGTCGTAAATACTGCCCTGCCTTTGCCTGCCAATCACCAGTGCCCAGGCAGGTGCTCTAGCATGCCCCAAACGGGGGGGGGGGGGGGCCCAAGCCGGGCTGCATAAGCACTTGGCAATTTTTGGTAAGGGCGTAGAGGTGGGAGTGGATAAAAAGGTAAATGGAAATGGGAAAAATGAAAGCGCTTCATCTGATAAAGCAACTAGAGATCTGAAGTGATTTCAATTTAACTTCCTTCACTTTAAGGCACTCATGAAACTTCATCGTGATTTTTGGGGAGGGGGCAGAAAGGCTGTGTTAAGAATGAATGGGGCTGGGGCCCAGGCAGCCTGAGGAGGTGCAGGCAGGGCAGGCCTCACTGGAGTAGCCACAGGAGCACTGACTACCCAGATAAGAGGTGATGTTTCGAGAGCGAGCCGGTATGCAATGTCCTCTGCAGCCTCCAGCTTGCGCAGCTCATGAGGCCATCACGCACAGTGGCCAGTGAGCTGGCGGTCAGCTCAGCTGCTTTGGAGGCGCCCTCGGCTGAGATGACGGCTGCCTCTTTCCGCCGCCCAGACTTCTCCACCACAAATCTGGCCCTCTCTGCTTCCTGCTGAGCCACCTGCTTGGCTTCCCCTGCTTCGGTGAACTCCTTCCCAGAGGTCAGATGTGTCGAGGACACCTCATCCAGGATGAGCCCAAAAGCCGCCGCGCTCTCCAGGAGGTCACCGCGCACCTGTCTGGAGACCAGTTCTCTCTGGGTGATGAGTTCTCCAGCATCACATCATGCCGCCGCTGACTTGAGGGTCTCTGTAGTGACGGACGGTCATGCACTGCTCCTCGCAGTCCTCTCCGATGCCGGTGTAGACGCGGGAAGGTGGCTTGCAACCCGCCGGGAAAGGCTACGCAGGGTGACGTGGACATTCTGTACTCGCTACCAGTGATGACCCGCACGTCGCGTGGTCGAGAGCGGCAGTCAAAGATGATTGGTTTCTGTACCCAAGGGATGAGAAATGTCTTGGACTCCACGGAACCGGTCAGACGACGGCTCTATGCCCAGCATCCGCATTATACAAGGTAGAGTCCACACGCCTCCCGCAATGGCTAAAGCCAGGCCAGACTTGCCGGTGGGCTCAAACACTTCCGCAGCCACGTCTCCTTGCGCTGGACCTTGTCTCAGCCCTCTCAATCCCGCTTCCACTCTGACCTCCACATGAATTCCCCAGCCACACACACTCTGTTCACTGTTTTTAAGAGAATGACAGGCACTCTCTTAAGATATCAGGGTGTTAAAGTTCCCATGGTGGAAGCGGATGTAGCTCAAATGGTTGAGAGCCTGCTTCCCATGTACAAGGTCCCAGGTTCAATTCCTGGTACCTCCTAAAAACAAAACAAACTAAAAAACCAACTCTCATTGGGGAGTGGTTGTAGCTCCATGGTTGAGCACCTGCTTCCCATGTATGAGGTCCTGGGTTCAGTCCCTGCTACTTCCTAAAAAAAAAAAATTCCCATAGTTTAGGGCTGCACTGGATTCCAGCTTTGTGCACCTATGCTACCATGATGCTTTATAAGTCATTACACACTCTCCCATATAATTTCATAGCATGAACTCAACTTCTTTTGTGGGGTAATTCTTCTCTCTTATCCAAATGCTGCCTGTTGCAATGCGGCTGTCCATTAAGTATTAATTAAGCCTTTGTTAAGTACACGCTCTGTGTTTGAACACTCACTGCCACTTCTCTGTGTAACCTGAGCGACTTCCTTCAGTTCTCTGTGCTTCAGTGTCCTCATCTGTAGTCTGGTAATTACTAGAGATAGGCAGTGGGTGGGGGGCTGGGGACAGACAGATGAAGACACTGCCTTTGCCCTCACGGGTTTATACTCTAGTGGGGGAAGACGTGTAAAGGGGGAGTAGGGCACTAATACGCATGAGCTGTACAAAGATACACAGCAAACCAGTGACTGCAGGCAATGGAAATGCATTCATATATTTCTTATTAATTAAAAGCAGTTTTTTTTAACTTTATAAAGAAATAGATTTGTGGGGGGAAAGTAATTAGTTAATTTTACCTCATTTGTTGAGCTGTCTTTGTTGAGAGATCCCCTCTTTCTCAGACAGACTGAATTAGGAGTGGGAAGAGGCTGTGTGTAGAGAAGACAAGAGGGAAACAGACAAAAGCCACAGAGCTGAGACACCCTGGCGTGGTGGAGAGGCTCCCAAGCAGTTATTCTACTGCAGGAGCGTAAGGAGCGAGGCGGGTCACAGCCGGAGAAGGTGGGAGAGGTGGAGAGAGACTTGGAGGCCAAGGAGAGCTGCGGTGCTTCATTCTGACAGCAAAGAGGGGCAAGGGAAAGTTCTAAATAGGGGCGTCCCATGACCAATTTGTGTTTTACATGGTCGAGGGGCCAGTGAGAGCAGAAGGGAGGCCTCCTACGGGGCTGTGGCTCTGGGCCAGGTGAGTGAGGATGAGGTGGGGGGATGGGGGGGGGATGACAGGAGGGAGGGAGGCAACCCAGGGATGTTAGGAAGATGTGAGCCGAGATGGCTTATTCTGAAGCTAATTCAGACCCATCACTTACTCCCCCGTCCCAGGTCCTGGGAAGGACCGTGGCTCCGTGTTCACATGGTTAAACGTTTTCGTAAACTTTGCAAAAGAAAGATATTTTAACTGCAATTAGTTAAGACTGTGGTCTCTTTCCACTCTGACTTCTGCTCCAACATATTTCCTCTCATGCCGGGTGGCCCTGGCGTGGCCCTGGGCATTCTTGAGATAGAGCAAAGGGGAATGGTGGCGGTACATGTCGGTTTGGGTTGGCTCGGGAGTGTGGTCGTTGCTAGGGCTTCTGCCCTCTAGCTAGGATATTGCTGCGGGATACTTCACGCGTCGGGCTCATGTCCACGCATCTGGCGTTGTGAGGTGCAGGCGCAGGGCAGAGGTTACGGTGCCGTGGCTGTGTCCTGCAGCGCAGGCCTCGGAAGCACGTGGGCAGGGGAGGTTTGAAAGACACCGGGTCAAAGCTACTTGGTGGCAGGTTCTTCCCGTCATTGGCCTTTGTAAAATCTGAGAATTTGGTTCTCATGGAAGACTAGCCAAAAAGGCAGTTCTCACATGCCAGGAATAGATATGATAATAGTACAATATTTGATAGAATTACAAATGGACATGCTTTTTTATGGGAATCATATGAAATAGAATTGATCAGAATTCCTGTATTTTTAGGCCACATGCAACAAGTATCTCTCAGTAGAATCCCATGATTTATATATCTCAACTATCAATCATAGAAAACCAAATTTCAATCACAAGATAGAATTTGTCTTGCATTTTTTCTTTAACAAATAACTTTCAGAAGCATTATTATATGAGGAGATGTCAAACAGTATGCAGCCAAAAATATATAGACAGTAAAACATCATAGAGTTTTCCATTAATGAAAAAAAAAGTTCTCAATTTTTGTTATATATGTGGGGTTTTTTAAAGATTTATTTTCTCGTTTTTATTATATTTTAACTTTAATGTCTATATTTGATTCATTTTTCTGAAATGGTATCAGCCTCAGCCCCGCAAATCCTGGATCAGCCCCCATGTTGGGGCTATTGCCATAGAGTTTGATTGGGAATGGGACCAGAGGAAAATGCCCCTTGACCTCTGCACGGGTGACCAAGAACTGGTGACAGCGGTCCCTGGGGGAGAGCACATAGAGAAGCACATTTGGGTGGATGATAAACTTGGTACTGCTCATATCAAGCCTGAGGTATCTGTGGGATATCCCAGCAGAAAGGCCCCATGTGCTTTTTAAATTGTTTTATTGTGATAATATATATACAACACAAAATTTTCCATTATAACCACATTTATGTGTACAATTCACTTGTATTAATTACATTCACAGTATTGTGCTACCATTACCACAATTATTTCATCACCCTAAACAGAAACTCTGTACCCATTAAGCAATAACTTCCTATACCCATCTGCTGCCAATCCCTGGCAACCTATAATCCACTTTCTGTCTCTATGTATTCGTTTATTCTAGGTGTCTCATATAAGGAAAATCAAACAATATTTGTCTCTTTGTGTCTGGCTTATTTTACTCAGTATGATGACTTCAAGGGTCATCTATATTGTCGCATGTATCAGAACTTCATTCATTTTTACAGATGAATAATATTCAATTGTGTGTGTATACCACATTTTGTTGATCCGTTCATTGGTTGATGGACATTTGGGTTGCTTCCATCTTTTGGCAATTATGAATGATGCTGCAATGAACAACAGTGTACAAAAATTTTGTTTAAGTCCCTGCTTTTAATGCTTTGGGGTATATGCCTAGAAGTGAGAATGCTAAGTCATATGGTAATTTTACACTCAACTTTTTGAGGAACTGCCAAACTGTCTTCCAGTGTAGCTGCACCATTTTACATTCCCACCTGCAATGCTTCCGGAGTCCTATTTCTCTTCATCCTCACCAATTCTTGCTATTTGCCTTTTTTAAAGTAATACCATCCTAGTGGGTATGAAGTGGTATCTTATGGTGGTTTTGATTTGTGTTTCCCTAATAGCTAATTATGCTAAGCATTTTTTCATGTGCTTTTAGACCATTTGCATATTTTCTTTGTAGAAATGTCTACATCCTTTGCCCATTTTTTAATTGGTTTTTTTTTTTGGTCTTTTTTTGTGGTTGAGTTGTAGGAGTTCTTTATATGTTCTGGATATTACGCCCTTATCAGATATATGATTTCCAAATATACTTTCCTATTATGTGAATTATCTTTTCATTTTCTTGTAAATGTCCTTTGATGCAAAAAAAAAATTTAATTTTTTTGATGTCCAATTTATCTAATTTTTCTTTTGTTGCTTGTGTTTCTGGTGTCATATCTAAGAATCCATTGCCTAAAATAAGGTCCTTAAGATTTTCCCTTGTGTTTTCTCCTAAGGGTTTTATGGTTTTAACTGTTTTATTTAGGTCATTGATGCTTTTTTGTTTTTTTAAGAAGTTATCAGAGATTGAACCCAGGACCTCCTGTATGAGAAGCAAGTGCTCAACCACTGAGCTACACCCGCTCCCCTCATTGATCCATTTTAGGTTAATTAATTTTATTTTTTAATTTTTTCTCTTTTTTTTTAGATACGTAGATCACAAAAAGTGTTACATTAAAAATATAAGAGGTTCCCATACACCCTACTCCCCCCACTCCTCCCACATCAACAACCTCTTTCATCATTGTGGCACATTCATTGCATCTGGTGAATACCTTTTGGAGCACTGCTGCACCACATGGATTATAGTTTACATTGCAGTTTACACTCTTCAAGTCCATTCAGTGGGTTATGGCAGGATATATAATGCCCAGCATCTGCCCCTACAATATCATTTAAGACAAATCCAAGTTCCGAAAATGTTCCCACATCACATCTCTTCTTCCCTCTCCCTGCCCTCAGCAACTACCAAGGCCACCGTCTCCACATCACTGATACAATTTCTTCCATTGCTAGAGTCACAATAGTTCCATAGTAGAAATACCAGTAAGTCCCCTCTAATCCATATTTTATTCCTCCATCCTGTGGACCCTGGGATGGTGATGTCCACTCCACCTCTAAATCGAGAGGGCACTTAGATCCCACATGGCTGACAGATGTGATTCTCCTGCTTGCAGTTGTAGGCACTCTCATTTCCCTGGTGTGGTGTTTGACCATCTTCATCTCCCTGTTAGCTGACCTGGGTAAATCCAATGAACCGGAGAGCAGGAGTTGCAAGTCTGCTGAGGTTCAGGGCCCAGCTGGCACATGGACAGTCCAGAAATTCCAGTCTGCTGAGTATACACCAACCTCAGTTGAGTTAATTTTTATATACAGTGTAAGGTAGGTCAAATTTCATTCTTTTGCTTCTGGGTATACAGTTTTCCCAGTACCATTTGTTAAAGAGACTATTATTTCCCCATTAAGTGGACTTGGCACTCAAGTTGAAATCAGTTGGCCATAGATGTGTGGTTTATTTCTGAAGAATCAATTCTATTCCACTGGTCTATTTGTCTTTATGCCAGTACCACACTCTTTTGATCACTGGTAAGTTTTGAAATGAGTGTGAGTGTGAGTCTTCCAACTTTGTTCCCCTTTTTCCAGATGGTTGTGGCTATTGAGGGCTACCATTTGCAAAGGAAAGAGGCCTCCGGTAGAGAAAGACTGGATGGAAATACTCAGAATAAGAAGAGCAGGGGTCAAGGATGGCGGGTGGAGGACACCAATGACCAGGAGGCAGTCTGAGATGCAAAGATGTGTGAGAGAAAGGCAGGGTCAAAACAAGGGTATAGAAGCAGTCACTTAAACTTCCTAGTCTCTATTCCAGAACCTTCTATGGCTCAAGGAGAGTCACTGATAGCATCCCTCTATGAGTACCTTCTTTTCTTTTTCTGTCTCCTTTCCTGCCTTTTTTGTCAACCTTTTTCTTCTTCCCTTTATCCTTTTTCAGAGCCAGTTCTATGCATCAGAGCAAGAAGATAAGAACCTAATCTCCCCTCCTCTTAGAGTCATAGAGCCTAAAACCCCACCAATTGATATTTGTCCTTTGGGTAAATACATCATCTCTACTTAATCCTTTAAAAATGCAAGTACCTTTTGTAGAAGAAATATAAACACCTAGATTTGACTTGCTTTCTTCCAAGTTTTCCTCTCTCGTAGGTGGGGAGAGCAAAGCCCTGAGGGAGGGGAAATTTGGATGGAAGACATGCATTGATGTATTTTGGATTAGGCTGCAGAGCACAAAGCAATTGGGCCGGGGTTGTCTGCTCCTTGGGGAACCCTGGGCCTCAGGGAGACAGCTCCAGGAAGCAGATGTAGAAAGGGCACTGGAAAGGAAGTTGCTAAAACCAATCTTTACAATATGTGTTTTATGCGGGGCCCCATCTTATATTTATCTGTTCCTTTTTTCCCTCCTTTATTAGGAGTCTAACAAGTAACCCAAGATCAAGTTCAGTCCTTCTGACCCTGAACTGCAGTCCACATAAAAATGTTTCCTAGCTAGCTAGTAGTAGAATTTTCATATACTGCTGGCAGGACTAGTAATTGCAAAGGCCCCAGCTGGGCCCTGAGCCTCAGTGGAGTTGTAACACTTTCGCTCCAGTTCATTGAATTCACTCAGGACAACTAACGAGGAGGTGAGGATGGATAGCCACTACACCTAGGACCTGAGAGAGTCTAACTGCAAGCAAAAGCCCATCCATCAACCATAGAGGATCGAGGCCCCCTCTCAATTAGAGGAGGAGTGGGCAGCACCATCCCAGAATCCTAAGGTGGGGCTAAAATATGGACTAGAGTGAACTTGTATTCTACTATAGACTTATTGTGATTCTAGCAATGGAAGAAATTATATCACTGTTGTTAAAAAAACAAAATTAATGCAAACAAATCCATGGTAAACAACATTTCAAAATTTTTAAAAGGGACAGAATTCAACAGTTCTGTGCTGAGCCATATTGAGCCACAGGCAAAAAGAAAAATGGGTACCCCAAACACATGTTTATATATACTTGTTTAGTGGTTAATTTTTTCCAGAATATGTGACAATATATTTAAAATTGAAAAGTAGGTGTATTGAAACTCACATTATTTTATATTTAATATATGTCATTTATATAAACATGAATTTATTTTAAATTTACTTTCCTGGCTTTAATGGGAGCAAATTCACCAATAATATTTCCAAAATCTACTTTGCTTATCTTATATTCCAATTGAGAGAAATGCCATATCTGACAATTTCTCTAGACCAGGTGAGGATCTCAAATTATTTGTAATTAATAAAGTTTACTGAAACTTCTTTTGCAGGATGCCATTATGACTGATATTGTTAAAAAAATTTTTTTTTCAAAACTATTTCCACATTTGGAAAAGGTTGCACTAAGAAAAGATTATGAATCAATTTTAGAACATCCAAACACAAAGCTCATTTTATGTTAAGAATTATTAATATTGCATGCTGCTTAAAACTATTTCAGACAAAATTTTTACAGGACTTAAATCACCCCAATATTTCAGAGCTGAGTTAGTGGCTGCTTTTTATAAATTAGAAAACCATAAATCTTTTTATTCATAGAAAATAACTGCTTTCTCATGAAAAATTCAAAATAGAAGATATTTTGTTTAATTTTCATGTTCCCAGTTCAAATGTGAGATTAGGACACCACGATCTCCTAAACTGATACTCTCATGTAGTAATTCATGTATTTATGATTTCTTTTCCTTTTAATTTATTTTCAAATTTCGGAAATATACCTCTACATCTTTTGCTAAAGTTTTACTTTTGTCAAACATAATTTCAAAGTTAATTTTCTCCCATTTGTTGTAACTTACAACTCTCAGTTGAAGTGAAATAAGCAAAGAAGCAGATTTAGAAAATATTATTGGTGAATTTGCTTCCATTAAAGCCAGGAAAGAAGCATCATAATAACTTGTTTTTTTTTTAATATAAATGAGATATTTATATTAAAATAGCATGAGTTTTAATATGCCTACTTTTCAATTAATTTAATGTTTCTGGGAAAAATAAGCATTAAAAATTACATAAAGACATTTGCATCCATGTGTCCATATTTCCTTTCATCCGAGTCTCCAAATACCTCTCTGCACAGAACTGATAAACAGCAACTAAAACCAGTTTTCCAGCACCAGATATAGTGCTTATTGCTTTAATAATATTGCTTCCTTTAATTCAAATAGGTGTAAATCTGTTAGTAATTCTAACTTGAACTAAATAACTAGGGAATTTTGAATTATTCAAGTTGTACTCCACTAAAATGATACCATTTTTTTAAAGTGGCCATTATGAACAAATCCTCCCAAAAGCAAAATAAGAACAATGATGCACTTGACTCATCCTCTCATTGTACTCAAATACTCACATGCCAAGCACAAAATGTATCAACTTAGAATTAAAAATTTTAAAATGTTTGAATAGATAATACAGACACATGGTACCAAACTTAAAAGATGCAAAGGGTGTATAGAAGAAAAGTTGGTTTCCTTCCTCCCTGCCCCCTGTGCCCTGGTCTCCTTCCTGGATACTGAAACCAGTCTTCCTTGCGCCTTCCATAGAGATTCCATGCATTTACAAGCATATATACCCGCACCCCCCGCCCCCCACTGCAGTACCCATGCACACATGCAGCATGCTCCACACATTCTTTTGCACTTTGCTTCTTTCACATAACGGTGTATCAGAATGCATGGTCTAGGGAAGCCGACTTGGCCCAATGGATAGGGCACCCGCCTACCACATGGGAGGTCCAAGGTTCAAACCCCGGGCCTCCTTGACCCGTGCGGAGCTGGCCCATGCGCAGTGCTGATGCGCGCAAGGAGTGCCCTGCCACACAGGGGTGTTCACCTCGTAGGGGAGCCCCAAGCACAAGGAGTGTGCCCCGGAAAGAGAGCTGCCCAGCACGAAAGAAAGTGCAGCCTGACCAAGAATGGCGCTGCACACATGGAGAGCTGACACAACAAGATGACACAACAAAAAGAGAAATACAGATTCCCAATGTCGCTGATAAGGATAGAAGCAGTCACAGAAGAAAACACAGTGAATGGACACAGAGAGCAGACAACAGGGGGGAAGGGGAGAGAAATAAATTTTAAAAATAAATCTTAAAAAAAAAAAAGCATGGTCCTCATTCTTTTTAACAGCTGAGAGGGCCTGATTCCACAGTGTGGATGGAGCATCATTTTATTTACCAGTCCCCTATTGGCGGATACTGGCTTTAAATTTAGAATCTGTATTGATAAAACGTTCTGACTTCCAGGATGGAGAGATTTCTGATGGCGACGGCTCCCACCTGCCTGCACCTGCCGGCCCGTGCCACCAGTGGCTCCCCTTCTCCCCTGCGGCCTTGGTGGAGAGCACTGAGGTACCGCAGAGGCCGCCCTTCCACCAGCACGCTAGAACCTGCCTCCTCTCTGCTCAAGGACAGCACCCAAGGACCTTCTCTCTTGACGCAGCAATTGCCTCCTCTCTCCTGGATGTTTACCATCCGACAGATAAACATTTCTGGTTTGTTTGGTTTTTTCCACCCATCTTAAAGAAAAGTCCTTTCTTAATCCCATTTTCCCCTCCACCATCCCATTCCTCTCCTCTTTATAGCAAAACTCCCTGAAAGGGTGTCTATCTTACGTCCCCAGTTCTCCTCCCATCTTGAACCCACTCCAGGCAGGTGTTCACTCTGACCCGGGTTGAAACCGCGCTTGCTGAGGTCACGCGGCCTCTATTCCCCCACATCCAGGGTCAGCCTCAGCCCTCACTTCCATCATCTCTCGCCGTGGTTAACACTGAGGTTCACCCCTTCCTTCTGGACACCTTTCCTCTTTCCTCGCCTGGCTTTCAGGGTCTCCTGTGTCCTGGCTCTCCTCCCCCCCCTCCTCCCCAGTTATTCCTGCTCCGAGTCCCTTGTTATTCCTTCTCATTTCTGATTCTTCCTCATCCTTAGAACTTTTTTCTTTCTAACTCACTCCTTTGGTGACCATTGGCTTGAAGTATCATTTCTAATCTGTGTTCTCAAATGTAGAAAGAGCTCAGGCCTCTTTCCTAGAGTCCCAGAAGCCTCATTCTCCAACTCCCTGCTAGCTTCTCTTGGATGTGTGGTAGGCATTTCAAATGCGACATGTCTAGTTCAAATGCCACATGTCCTGCCCCTGCTCCTCTCACTGTTCTCCCTGGTTTGGTCAATGGCAACTCTACCCTTCCCAGCTGCTCAGGCTCAAACCAAAGAATCATTCTTCACCCCTATCTTTTTGCACCTCCCCTCCCCCACCTCCAATCCAACAACAAATCTTTCAAAGGAGAGCCTCTTAGTATTTCCACCGAGGGGAAGATCTAGTTACAGTAGGTCCTCTTTTTAAAAAAGGACACTTAAACACCCTCTTGATGTAGAGGGGGACTGGACATAGCCATCCCATGTCCACAAGATGGAATAATAGAGTATGCATTAGAGTGGACTTACTGGTGTTGTGCTGGGGAACTATTGTGATCAGCAAGGAAAGAAACTGTAGTAGTGATGTGGAGAGGGTGGCCACGGTGGCTGCTGATGATAGGGAGACGGAAGAAGAGATATGGTGTGGGGGCATGTTCAGGATTTGGAGTTGTCCTAGGTGGTGCTGCAGGGATGGATGCTGGACGTTGTGTGTCCTGTCGTGGCCCACTGGGTGGAATGGGGGAGAGTGTGGACTACAATGTGGACCACTGTCCATGTGCTGCAGCGGTTCTCCAGAATGTATTCGCCGGGTACAGTGGATGTGCCACAACGACAGAAGAGTTTCTTGATGTGGGTGGGGTGGCGTGGGTGGGGTGGGGGTTATATGGGGACCTCATATTTTTTGAATGTAACATTTAAAAGAAAATAAAGAAAAAATGAAAAAATAAATAAAAAATTAAAAAGAATACTATGAATAGAAAATTATGTAATTTTCTCATGAGAAAAGCACAAATTACAAATCTTCAAAGCTGACAAATGCCAAAAACATCAGAAACTCAAGAAAAATTACATATCTACCATAAATTCTTTACATACCTCTGTAATCCCTTTTTCTTACTTTTTCTCGACTACATAATCTTTGTTCACTTCTTCCTAAAGCAATGGTTTTGTAATGTCATTTTCTGTAGAGTGGATAGAGATAATTCAGTCTTTCCACGTGGCTGATGAAACTTCGATTTTGAAAATATTAATAGTTCAGGTCATATGTTTTGGCCTCACAACACATTATTGTAATATGATGCAATTTTTTAGAATTGTTGTCAGACACGGAAAAACCTCTATCAAGTCTTTTCATGTATGAGTTGTAATGTTTCAGGGTAGTTCATGTTTTCTTTTCCAGTGATTCATCTGCAATTTTCTTACATTTGAAGACACTCATTAACCAATTTGTTGTCAGTGTTCTCATTGTGGTGGCATATCATGAGTTTGGAATTATCCTCACCAATGTCAATATTTCAGGTCAGATCACCAAAAAATGTAAACGTTTTCCCAAAGCACTCATATGATCCACTCTACCTCATTGTTGGATCATCAAATGATCCAAGGCCTGTTCATTTGTTTCTATTTGACATTTATCTTTGCCTGTTAGCAAATTACAGCTTCTAGTATAACCTGAATTTTTTGTTACAATTTGCTTATTGATATCAACAGATTTTCTATGATTTGATTATGTATCTTGATCTCTTTATACTTAATTCATTTTATATTTTTTTTTCTCTCAGTTTTAAATGAATAAATAAATTTAGAGGTGACAAAGGATAATGCCCTTCATGCACGAACAAAAATCTATGGTACTTTTATAATTATGTAAACTGCATTGTTGATTTTATTCCCAATGGGAGAGAATCCTCTTTTGATTAGACATGAACAGGAACTGAACCCTCTGCTTGCAATTTTACATGACTGAAGGTTTGAAGAATCGTCACAGACTAGCATCTCGGGCCGTGTTTTTCCTGCACCACACACACACTTTTGGTGCCATGCAGTGTGGACATGTTCACGGCTCAGGACAACCCATATTGTTGGGAAAGTGAGCACAGCAAGCGGGAGGAATATTCCTGGAAGCTGCACAACTAGCAATAATGTGACTCTACACAGAAGCGACTACAAACCAAGTACATGTATCCCAGTATATAAATATGTCCCTGATTAAATCCTCCTTCGCAGGGTTCAAAATGCCTCAACATCACTCTCTATGAGGTCAATAATGGGAAGACGGGGTGGAAAGAGACAGCAGTCTTAGCTGATTACAGCTGCAGCATCCCATTTTTGCAAATTTTCTTAACATGACCATATGAACACATTGATAGGACCACTTCTGGGCCTTGAAAGGAAACTGTGTGAGGGGCCCTAAGCTTACGCTCATTAGTTTCAAGGCCAATTCGCCTCAGCTCCACTCCTGCCCACCTTTCACAAGGCCTCTTCCCTGCTCTCCTGGATTATTTCAATTGCCTTGACGGTTTTTTTCTTGCCCCTTTCAGTCTGCTCTTAACATGGCAGCCAGGGATTCTGTAAAAACTTAAGTCAGATGATGTCACACCTCTGCTCAGAAGCCACCGATAGTTTTTCATCTCACGTGGGGGAAAAGCCAACTAGCCAAGAAGGCCCTGGCTGGCCCTGACTTCCTCTGGGAGCTCACCTCTTGGTGTCCACCCCTTCCTCACTGCACTCCAGCCATAGAAGCCTCCTACAGTGTCTTGAACAGCCAGGCACACTCCCATGGGCTCTCTGCATTTGCTATCTGCCTAGAAGCCTTCCCCCGAAATGTTCTAGAGCTTCCTCTCTCACCTCCTCAAGCCCTGCTTGTTCTCTCTATTTAAAAATGTGGGAAGCAGATGTGGCTCAGGGGACTGAGCTCCCGCCTACCACATGGGAGGTCCCTGATTTGGTTCCTGGTGCCTCCAGGAGAAGAGAGCCGGCATGACAGCAGGTGCAGTGAGCTGACACAACAAGAGACACTAGAAGAAAAACAATGAGAGACACAGCAAAGCAGGGAGCAGAGGTTCCTAGGGAGGACAAGTAAGACAGTGAGCTAATAGGACAGACTGGTGTGGCAAGCTGACACAGCAGGATAATGTAACAAGAGACACAAGAAGAAAAACATAATGAGAGACACAGCGAAGCAGAGAACGGAGGAGCTTAAGTGATTAGGTACCTCCCTCCCACATTGGGGGTCCTCGGTTTGGTTCCCGGTGCCTCCTGAAGAAACAGGGAAGATGAACAGACACAGCAAGTGCAACAACGAGGGGGAGAAATAAATTTAAAAATCTTAAAAAAAAAAGGCAAACCCATTCTCCCCCACTACTCTCTGTTTCTAATCTATGCTTTATATTTCTCCATAGAATGTACCACCACCTAAAATACTATGCTTTGTTTATTCCATCTCCCTCCTCCAGAATGTACACTCCATGAAAGTATGGACCTTTAGCTTTATCCGTGTCAATATCACAGTGCCCAGAACAGTGCCTGACACACAATGGCTGACTTGTGATAAAAACAGCATTTAAACTTTCTATTCTCAAGCCTCACTGGAAACCCACAGGACCAGCCTCTGAGAAAAAGCACAGAAGGTACAATTACTGAAAGGCTAGTTTCTCTAAAGAGAAGAGCAAGGGTGAAATAGATAGGATTTTCTGGCATTTGAATGAGGCATGTTTTTATAAAGAAATATCTTCTTGGGAAATGAATCACCAGAGGATTTGATCACTGAGCCATAATCCTTTCACACCTTCTCCCTCAGGGACCGAAGATGTAATCCAGGGACACTGTGGTATTAATAAGAAATTGCCAAATCATATAATTTTCTTCCCAATTCAAGGAAAAATAAGGCAAATAAAAAGAAAAGGCAGAAGAAAATGAAACATTTGGGAAGTTTGCCTTTATCTTTTCATTTGCATTTTTTGTTCTCCTTTTGACCTAAGGGAGATAAAATCATCTAGAAAATATTACAGAAAAGCAAGGAAACAGGATATTATTAGAGCATCCCTCTTGGTCATAGAATTGTTGGCAATTTGGTGCAACAAATGAGCTTAGTAGCAGGGAAGGGAACATTTATTACTTGTAAATATAAAATGCTTTAAAATGCCTACATAGGCAGCAGACTTGGCCCAGTGGTTAGGGCGTCCGTCTACCACATGGGAGGTTGGTGGTTCAAACCCCGGGCCTCTTTGACCCGTGTGCAGTTGGCCCATGTGCAGGTGCTGATGTGCACAAGGAGTGCTGAGCCCCAGCGTAGGGGAACCCCACGTGCAAGGAGTGCACCCCTTAAGGAGAGCCGCCCGGGGCGAAAGAAAGTGCAGCCTGCCCAGGAATGGTGCCGCACACATGGAGAGCTGACACAACAAGATGCCGTCACAAAAAGAAACACAGATTCCTGTGCTGCTGACAACAACAGAAGAGGACAAAGAAAACGCCGCAAATAGACACAGAGAACAGACAACCAGGGTGGGGGGGAAAGGGGATAGAAATATATAAATAAATCTTTAAAAAAAATAATAAAATGCTTACATAATAAAACAAAATTTCCAAAAAAAATTAAAAACAGGTAAAAGAAAATTATAATTATAATCGTTTATAATCATTTATAATTATAATTATTTATAGCTATTTTAATTATTTGTAGTCTCATTTGTAATGAGAGGAAAGCTGCTAGTACTTTTATCTTTTCTCATATGCATATATTTTATATGCATGTTACACATGTACATTTTGTATCCCGATTTTTTTCTCAGTTTTCCTTACATCACATAAATCCTGCATGTGGTAAGTTTGTCTGCATGCTGTAATTTTAAAGATGCATATTTTTCTATCCAGTGACTGTATCACATTTTATTTAGTCATTAACCTGGAATCAGACATTTATGTTCCTTACAATTTTTTCACCCTTAAAAATGTTATGAATTTTTAAATGCATATAGCATTTTTCTCCTTAGTATTTTCAATTATCTTCCTAGGATGATTTCCAGAAGTGGGAAAACTGAGTGAAAAATGGTGGCTCTTTAAGGTTCTTAAAAGTTACAATGAATTCACTTTCCAGTAGGTTTGTACCAATTCCCAATGATACCTGTGAAATACCAGAATACTAATTTCACCACATTCTCCCCAGCATTTGATATTACAACTTTTTAATTTTGCTAGTGTAACATTTGAAAGTTTCTTGTTTTATTAGGTATTTCTCCTACATCTATTTTCCTCAATTAGTTCCTCTGGTGGAAAATGCCTGTTCAAGTTATTAGTGCAACTTACCTTTGGGAGGATTCCTTTTTATGGACTGTAGATATAAGAGATTTAAATCCATTGTCATATTCACTGTGAGTACTTTTCCCAACCCATTTGCTTTTCAACTCTGGATATTCTGTCATCTAAAAAAGTTTAACATTCTTATATAGTTAAGATCTTTCCATTGTGATTTCCCCTATCTTGTGTAGTCAGAGAAAATCCTCTCCTTGTCTTATCTCCAGGGCTTAATAAGGATTTAATGATGCTTTATTGTCCTGATTTTTTTTCTCTGTATCTATTTACTCTATTCATTTTCTATTCATTTTGGTGTATGATTTGTAGGGCAAATTGACTGTTCCTTAATGCTAACTTGTTGGTGAAGACCCCTCCCTTAAATACACTGGAAGAAACCCCTGCATATATAAAACAGAAAATGCTATGCGTACAAGAAGAGGGCTCGTGTGATGGGACACGATCCCAGCTCCATGGAGAGAGACAGAAAAGGACAAACTCCAAGCGCGTAGACTGTGATGTCGCTCAGTTAGAACATTCTAGTTCTCACAAGCTGGGAGTGCACCTAAACGGCCGCGCTGGATTTTACCTTGCCTTTTCTACTCATAAACAACTTCGGGGAATGAAAGCGCTTCTGAAAGTTACTAGGACCCAGAGGTTTTATTAGCGACCTTTTAAGTTCTCAAGAATGAGGGCTCTCAGCTGACCTACCGCTTTATTTTTCTATGCTGAGCGCACGTTGCGTGCAGAGCACTATGCCAGGGACAATGTGTGTGCATGAGGGATACTGAAGCAATGGTCCCTGGGGATGGACATGAGTATGTTGAGCAGTGGAAAGAAAGGAAGAGGCAAAGAGAAATCCAGGCGGCATATCCGAAAGGGCAGCGAGGGCTCCACGGTGCCCGCCTGGATTGCGCGGTGCGTGTCAGGTGAGCACAAAGGGCCGCAGCCCACCCTCGGCCCTCCCGCAGCCTCGCACCTCTGCGCCTCGTTCTCGCTGGCCAAAGCCACCGCGCACTCAGACAAGGCACCTTCACTCGCTGTCCAGGCCTCGACCAGGCAGCCAAATTCACGGAAGCTGCATCTCAAAGCTTTTGCCAGGGTCTCCAATCCTGGCGGAGGGTCAAGGGCACGCCCCCGTCTTGCTGCCCAAGGGTTTCGGCGGCCACACTCAGAAGGCACTCCCGGCCTGGCCCAGGTTCCCACCGACCCACTCAGGCTCGCGGTCAGCTGTCTTCCCCGGCGCTCACAGCGTCCAGACCACAACCCGGTAACCGCTCATCCTCTCTTTGTCCGGACCGCGAACAATACAGTCTGGACGTCGCATCTTCCAAACGGCAGGCAGGTGGAGGGGAAAGCCCCGCACCTCTACTCCACGCCAGTTTGGCACGAGCGTGGCGGCAGCCAGGCGTCTTGGCCTGTGGGCAGGGCACGTGCCACTTAGATCTTGGAAAAGAATCGAGTTCACATAACTCAGCGTAGCGGGCCCTGATCCCCCAACCTGTCAAGAGCAACGTCCAACGTGGCGGACCCCCTCTCTGGACGCCCGCTTATGGTTTCTCTCTGGGACACCTGCCCGTAGCTACACTCCAGTCAAGGAATTCATCCCCAGCCAACCCTCTTGGCTCCCTCCAACGAGCTGGGGGAGGGGGGTGTTAAAAGCAGAGTAGGTGCCCCCAGCGACAAGGCCCTGGGCTAGCCAAGGCTCTTAGGGTGCTTGTGGGACTTGGTGACGCTGGCTGTCGCCCGCCCCCGGGTCTGCACCTCCTTGGAAAGGGAGTCGAGGGTCGCGGTCGGAGCGAGTGGCGCGGCAGCACCTCTGCCGCCTGCACAACTGAGCGCTGCGGTGAAAGTCCCCCGAGACCGTGACCTCCGCGCTGGGGGGCGGGAGCACAGGTGCGCGGCACGATGCGCTGTGAAGGGACCGGGAGAAAATACACACACCACCCCCAAACCACTCGCTTGGTTTTCTCAACCCGAGTTCCCCGAGAGCAGCCCAAGAATCCCCAAAGCTGCGCTTCCCTGACCCCCACCCACCCCAGCGACGCCTCTTGTGGGTGGGCTTCGCGTTCCCGCCGAGTTTCGGAGCCACCACTTGACTTCCACGGAGCAAGGGGCCCCGGCGGAAAGCCGCGACGGGGGGTGGGATTTGGGAGGCGGCGAGAGGAAGGGGAGAAGAGCAAATGAGGCGGGGCGGACTTGGGGACGGGAAGGACCGAGGCCGTGGCCTGGGGGTGGGGAGGCCGGGCCCGCGGCGCGGCGGCCAGACCGGCTGGGCGAACAGGAAGCCCCGGGGGGTGGGGGGCGGCCGCCAGGTGCGGGCGCGCGGGGATGCCCGCGGCGGGGCCCGCGCGGTAGGCAGCGCGGGGCGGGCAGGGCGCGCGGGCCGCGGCCGCTCCTCGGCGGCGCTGCGGGCGGGCCGGGCCGGGCCGTAGGAGCGCCGGGCATGTCGCAGGGGCTCCCGGCCGCCGGCAGCGTCCTGCACAGGAGCGTCGCGGCGCCCGGGAACCAGTCGCAGCCGCAGGTAGTGGGCTAGAGGCCCAGGGACACCCACGGGGGTGCGGGGCCGAGGGTCCCAGAGGAGCGAGGAGGTAGGGCCTGGGGTTCTGGAGTGGTGACTGCCGAGGTGAGGGGGTGGAGGGCGCTGCGAGAGGAGTGGGGTGGCCGGCGGGAGGGCGGTCCAGGTTTCACGCGTGTTCTTACGTCCTGGCTCCCGCAGCGCACGCGCAGCGCCCGCGGCGCCTGGGGGAAGGGGTGATCGGCTCCCGCGCCGGGTTAGGAGGAGAAGCTCCGGGGCGCCGGCCGCACCGCTGGCGCTCCCGGCAAGTGGGATCTGTTCTGCCCTGGGCGCCGCCCCGTCCTTGAGCCGCCCGTGGCTGCCACCCCGCCGCCCGCGAGCTTGGCCCTCCTGGGCTGTTCGGATGGGCGCCAGCGTGCGGAGAGGGGAAATCGGCCCCCTCAAGGGGGTGGCTCGTGTCCAACCACTCCCCATGTGCCCTCCAGCTGCGCCCTAATGGGAAATACCAGAAAGGTCAGCCTAGGGGTGCGAGGTGGGGGCCCACAATGGGCGCAGTTTCCACCCCCAGCGCTGGAGGAACCTCCTCGCCCTCTTCCAGTCAGGCCTCTGGGCTGTCCCTGGCCACGCTGACAGCTGCGCACTCAGGAAACTGAGACAAGGCTGCCCACGGGGAAAGCCGTCCAGGAACTTGACACTCTGCTTTAGGACGCAGAATAGGTCTTTTCTTCTTTCCACCTCCCACCCTCAACGCGGCGCCTGGCACATATTTCTTATAGAGTCACCCAGACCTGAGTTTGGGTCTCGGTCTTGCCATGCACTGGGCTATTTCCTGACCCCGTTTGTAAAATGAGTATAACATTAACCTCTCAGGTTTTTTGTGAGAAAGGAGTTTCAGGGCGAAATCTCATTTCATTTTATGCCAGCCACAAGTATTAGACTGTCAGAAAGAAAGCTCCATGAGATTACCAACCAATTTTTGGGTTGTGTGTGCTCAGTTAATATTTATTGAAAGAATGAATGAATCACACAACAGATAAGGAAATGAAAATTTGGAGAAGTTAAGCCACTTACCCAGAAAGTGATAGTAAGAGCCAAAACCAGGACTGGTGTGATTCAAAGCTGAAATTCTGTCCTCTCCAGCACATTCCCCTCACCCCCCCCCCTTTTTTTTTTCCTTGCTCACATTTCTTCAGGGTCTAACTGTAGTGTCCTGGTTATAGTTACCAAGTCTTCTCTGTTGCTAGAAGACTACATTTTTATACCTTGTCTCTGTTCATTTAAGTGTTGTCTTCAGGCCACTCCTGTTTTTTACGTATGCTATTCATCCATCTCCTTTTATTCTCATCTTCTTGCATTACACTAAAAACCTCTTTACCTGCAGTAACTTGGGGATTGGATGTTTGCCTTGCTCATTTGAAATATAAGACCAGATAGAATAACCAAAAATATCCATTATTTTGTGTTATCAATATTTTCCTTTCCATTAATATTAATAATTAAGTGGCTTTCCTGTGTTTTTGTCCCATGTCATTTCTTGGTTTTTAAACTCATTAATGTTGATATTCCACCACCATCCCCTTGGTGTCTTCCCACAGGGTTCTGGAAAGCAAAATACTACTCTATTTCTCCATGTTTTCTATAGCCCAATGAAGTATTTTTACCATGGTGGGAGATTTTTCTGTCTACTGGTTTCATGGTAACTCTTGAAGGATTTGACTATTTTGACTAACCTCATAGAGAGCTAAAAGTTTTACAGATACCTCGTGAACTTGATTTCTGATTCACTCTGCAACAAAATGGCAGTAAGCATTGTTCAAATGAGTACATTGCCAGCGGTAAGATCATTTGGTGTGTTGGTAGAGTTATGCGGTTCCAATGAGTTGTAAGTGTCATCCTGATTTGCTCACAGTATCAAAAGTACCTATTTGTGTGTGGTGGTATAAGGCCCGGCACAGAGAAAGTTCCAGAAAGCAGATGCCCTCTGGGCTTTTCCAGTCCCAGATGAACAGCATTGACACCACAATTCTTCCCCTATAGGGAAGAGGTTTTTGAAGGTTGGTTTGGAGTCCAGCAGACCTGAGTTCCACTTCCCAATTCAACCACTTACTAGCTGTAATACCTGGAACAAGTTCCTTAACTTCTCCGAGTTTCTTATTCCTCATCTTTTAACTGCAGGTCACACCTCACATTTCTCAGGGTGGTTGTAGGGCCAAGCAGAGTCGTGGCACCTGGTGAGTGCTCCTTAATCAGGGGTCATCACTGTGTCAACCAGCGCTGCTGTGGACCACAGATCAGACGGTGAGACCAATGAGCAATGCAGAGTGAAGGGAGAGCCGAGAAGGGGGAGGGGAGGGGCCTCGGCACCACACCTGCCCAGACGTTTCCCCCAGAGCCCCGGGGACGATGCCAGGAAGGTCAGGAGAAGAGAAAAAAACTGAGTTGCTGCTCAGAGGAGTCGGAAGAAGCAGACCCAAAAGGCTGACAAACTCCATGAGGTGAGTCTGTGGCTGGGGAAGGGCCACGTGGCCGTGGTGATGAGGTCACAGGCTCATCACACCCGTTCAGCAACACAGGCGTCTAATTCTGGGGTCCCCACAGGGCTGCACCAGGGGTCCCACAGCCTGGAGCCCTGAGGCTTTGCTCATTGACATCTTCATTTCACCCTTATCCACTGGTCCTTCTCACTCAATTTATTTTTATTATAAAGCAAAACAAAACCTCCTCTTGATCCTAATTCCCTGTCAAGCTATTGCTCCATTTCTCCTTCCCTCACTTCCCTGCTGCTTAAATAGAGTAACTTACACTTGTTGTCTCCACGTCCTCAGTTGCTGTTTATTCCCCAGTTCACTGTGACTGTTTCTGCCCCCCCCACTCACACACACATGCGCTCACACACACACTTCTGCACACGTTCACGTGATTCTCTCACACATATGCTCAGTCATGCACTCATACACACATACACACACACACATTACCTACAGAGGCTGGTTCTGTGGCCGTAGTGCCACCATTGCCAGATCCAGAGGCTGCTTTTTCTGATCTCATCAACCTTGACCACAATGGAACGTTCCACATCCCTGACCCCCTTCTTGAAAACTTCCCCTATTTACTTCTAAAAGATCACTCTTCCTACTTCTTCTGCTCCTCTTACCACTTTTTCTCAGTCTCTCTGTTAGATTTTCTGCCTCTTTGTCTTTTTTTAAATGTCGGTATGTTGACCAGGATTTCGGACTTGGCTCTGTTTTCTTCTCATCTGGGATGATTTAACCTATTCTCCTGCCACTGATAACTCTCAGGTTATACCTCCAGGTGGGACCTCTTTCCAGGACTCGAGACCACAAATCTCCAATATCAATATGCTTAGATGTCTTCATAGAGGTCCGCTGTAGGCTTCTCAGATGAAACCTGTTAATAACAGAATGTCTGTTTACCCAGAAATTTCTCTTCCCACCATCTACAAATTATAACGGAGTTAACCATCTTTCTCATAACCCATCTCTAAAATGAGGGGTTTATCCCACACTCTTCTCTTCCTTGGCCCTTGTGCATAATCCCACACAACCCCACCACCAGGGCATGGGAAGTGTTCCCCATCAGAAATTGCCCTTGAAAGTGTCCAAGGATCTATTTGAGGGTTGGTGACAATTTCGTGCTCTTCTTTTTGCACTGGGTTGGTGTGAATCAAGATTTTGGTTTGGCTCTCTCCCGCCTTGCTTTCTTGCCAGAGCTTGTCTCAGCAGCAACCCTGGGGGTAGGGTGGGGAGGTCTCGACTGCTTAGGAGGCTGAGGTGTTATTGTTGAGGAGGGGCAAGAAAAATCTCTGTAAACTCTAACAATGAACAGGGAACGTGTTCACCTCCAAGGAGAGGTGACCCGCAGGTAGACAGTCTCACCTGGGCATAAGTTACAAATGTCAGATTCTCTCCTGGGAGTGGGAAGTTTGGGGCCCTAGAAAGAGGACACACTTGTTACAGCAGTTTTTGTTTCACAGTCATTCCATAGGCTGACCCTTTCTCTCTGCGTAAATTCTACAGAAACCCCCAGGGTGGAAGGGTTTCTCCAGACTAGGGGAAGGAGAAGGTCCTTCCCAGCCTTTATTAGTTCTGTAAAACTTCTACTGAAGAATTGTGATGCCCTTTGCCTCTTCTCTTCCTTCCCTCTTGTTCCTGAAGCAATCGCAGTTCACACTTCATGTCACCAAATAACTCCCAGGAGAGAGCAGTGGCCCCTCGTTCATGTGGGGTCCCCTATTCCTACCACACGTGCTGCTGAACAGCCAGGGCCTTTCCTCTCGGAAGCTTCCAGTCGTAGCCACAGGCAAACTCACGAGTATGAAAAATACTAGGAGACACTCAATGGTAAGTCCCTCGTGATTATGTGTACGGGTAACAAAGTGTCTTGAGTAAAGATCTTTCGTGGAGCAAAGTTCGGTCGATCTGTTACAGAATTTTTTTTTTTAATTTGTATTTTTTTTGAGATACTGGGGCCAGGGATTGAACTGGGACTTCGGGTGTGGGAAGCCAATGCTCAACCACTGAGCCACATCTGCTCCCCTGAGTTGGTTTTACCGTTCGTTTGCTTGTTGTTTTAAGGAGGCACGGGGAACCGAACCCCAGCCCTCCCATGTGGGAAGCAGGCACTCAACTACTTCAGCCACATCCGTTCCCTCAAAATGTTTATTAGGCACCGTTGTGGGCAAGGCATTGTCACTGGGTCATAAAGAGAGAAGTAAGCTGTATTAGAAAGGAATTCGGAAATTATTATTGCTACTGGAACAAATTGCCCCAAATTGTGTGGCTTTAAAACAAGACAAATGTACCATCTGCAATGTCAGAGGTCAAGAGTCTGAAATGGGTCTCATTGGGCTAACATCAAGGTGTTGGCAGGGCTGCATTCCTTGTAGAGACTCTAAGGGAGAAACCATTTCCTTGCCTTTTCCAGCTTCTAGAGGCTTCCCACATTCTCTGGCTTCTGGTCTCCTTCCATCTTTAAAGCCAGCAACGGCCAGCCACGTCTTTCTCAGTATATCACACTGACACTGCTTCCTTGTCAAATCTCTTCCTCTGAGTCTCCTGCCTCCCTCTTATTAGGACCCCTGTGGTATCACTGGAACCCCCAGATAACCCAGGATAACTCTCCATCTCAAGACCCTTAACTTAATCCCATCTGCAGAGTCCCTTTTGGGATGTCAGGTAACACATTCACAGGTTCCAGAGATTAGGATGTAGACACCTTGGGGAGAGGTGTGGTGTACGAGTCTGCCTGCCACAGAAGGTAACATAAATCTTTACTAGTGTCAAAAAAGCTGCCCAGGTGGAGCATCGGATCTCTCTCGGTTTCTGTCATTGTTGGGTTTGATAACCAAGGAAACCAGGTGCCTGGGAAACTTAGAGGTGGTCCCACATTTACTCCCGCCTGATCCCTCTTAGAACCGTGGGTAGAGGGTCCTTCTCTAGGGCTTCTAACCTGTTCTCTTGTCCAAAGACTGTGTCACATGACCGGTTGTGCCAGCTACCCTTTCCAGAAGTGGGGCTGGTGGATTTGAAGCCCAGTGCCTCCATGGAAGAACATTTCCTTCTCCTCTGTCTCTGTGGAGCTGGAGGAATGGATCTGATAACGTCACCGGCAGATCGCCTGGCAGGCCATTTTGTTGAGGAGTGCAGTGCCGAGGTGGCCAGCACAGGGACTCCATCTGTGAATGGATCTCAAAGCTAGAGCACGCGTCTTCACCCTCACTAGCTGCACACGTGTCCCTGGTCACAAGGGAGTATGAGGGAGTGGGTGATTGGCTCCGGAAAATGAAATACATACCAAACCCTCTGCAGAGCAAGAAAACTATCCTCTCTGAACTAAAGGGTGCCATGTGGGTAATCCTTCCCTGTCTATCCCCAGCTTCCTTCCAGGGAGGGCATCTTAGTTACAGGGACTTATATTCTATATGACCAATAGTTTAGTGGTAGAACATCGAATGACTATTTTTCTTTTTAATTGTAGTAAAGTATACATAACATAAAAAGTCATTTAAACCATTTCAAGTGGACAATTGTTCAGCATTTAAGGACATTGACGATACTATGAACTTTTACCACCATCTATTTCCAAACCATCATCCATCCCAAACCAAAACATACTCTTTTATAGTAACTCTTCATTCCTTCCTCCTCCCACTCCTGGTAACGTCTACTCTGCTTTCTGTTTCTATGACTTTACGTATTCTAAGAATTTCCTGTAAGAAAAATCATACAATATTTGTCCTTTTTTGTCTGACTTAACTTCACTCAACCTGATGTCTGCAAGGGTCATCCACATTGTAGCACACACCAGCACTTCCCTTCTTTTATAGCTGAATAATATTCCATAACATGGATATATACCACATTTTGTTTATCTATTCATCTGTTGATGGACACTTGGGTTGCACCCACCTTTTGTGATGAACACTGGTGTACAAACATCTGTCTGAGTCCCTGCTTTCAATTCTTGGGTATATATCTAGGAGTGGAATGGCTGGGTCATATGGAAAGTCGGTGTTTAACTTTTTGAAGAACTACCGATAGCTGCACTATTTTACGTTCCACCAGTAATGTACGCAGGTTCCTATTTCCCCCATCTTCACCATCACTTGTTATTTTCAGTTGTTTTTAAATAAGAGCCAACCTAGAGTGTATAAAGTAGTATCTCATTGCAGTTTTAATTTGCATTTCTCTATTGGCTAATGATGAGCTTTTTTTTTTGCCATTTTAATATCTTCCTTGGAGAAATGTCTGTTCAAATCCTTAGCCCATTTTTAAATTGGGTTCTTTGTGCTTTTCTTGTTGAGTTGTTGGAGTACTTTATATATTCTGACTATTAAACTTTTCTCAGATGTGTGGTTTCCAATTGTTTTCTCCCATTCTGTAGATTATCTTCGCTTTCTTTTTCTTTTTTTTTTTTTTTTAAAGATTTATTTATTTATTTAATTCCCCCCCTCCCCTGGTTGTCTGTTCTTGGTGTCTATTTGCTGCGTCTTGTTTCTTTGTCCGCTTCTGTTGTCGTCAGCGGCACGGGAAGTGTGGGCGGCGCCATTCCTGGGCAGGCTGCACTTTCTTTTCACGCTGGGCGGCTTTCCTCACGGGCGCACTCCTTGTGCGTGGGGCTCCCCACGCGGGGGACACCCTTGCGTGGCAAGGCACTCCTTGCGCGCATCAGCACTGCGCATGGGCCAGCTCCACACGGGTCAAGGAGGCCCGGGGTTTGAACCGCGGACCTCCCATATGGTAGACGGACGCCCTAACCACTGGGCCAAAGTCCGTTTCCCTATCTTCGCTTTCTTGATAAGCAAAAGCTTGAAAATGGATGGAGTCCATTTTATCAATTTTTTCTTTTGTTTCCTATGCTTTTTACATAAAATCTAAAAATCTGTTGCCTACTACAAGTTCCTGAAGATATTTTCCTATGTTTTCTTGGAAGAGTTTTATAGTATTAGCTCTTATACATAGGTCATTGATCCATTTTGAATTAATTTTTGTGTGTGGGAATGGCAATTTTTTAAACTTTGGGGAAAAAAACTACATGTTAAGGGTGGCAGTATCTGGTTGACCAATGTAGTGAAGACTAATTTTACAGTGTCCTGATGAGTGAAGGCAGAGCGTCTAGTGCCCTGTAGGTCTCAGCAGAAAGCTGTGCAGGTCTTCTGGGCTTCCCACCACCTCCAGGAGGGGAAAGTGGGAGCTGGACACATGTGTGGACACTCTCCTCAAAGCTGGGGTGAGGCAAATTCATTTGGGGAGCAATGAAAACAGCCCCCCGATAGCCCATGATTGCTGCTCTCTGGAGATATTAACCTGTCGTCCTGTACCCCGCACTGTTGGGGTAGCATTGTTAAGTATTTCAAAGTAACTCAAGTTCTTACACCTGCCTTTCCTGAGTACCATGAAGGGGAGTATTTAGAGCCACTCACTTTTCTCCCTGCCCACCTTGCATACATACCCAAGTGTTTTTGTGCCTCTTTCACCTCTACCTCCCTGAAAACCTTCCTCCAGCCTGAGCTTCTGCGAGTCTCTTGGTCCCTCCGTCCCCTCCCATTTCGCCATCACCAGAGCCAACGGTGTGGTCCATCGAGGCAGTAGCTCCTTGGAGGGCAGGACTGGGGAAAAGCCTAAGCAAGCCAGAGGGAGAGAGAGACTGGGACACTCTTGGGTTAAAGTTTTCCCTCCAGGGTAGTGGTTGCTAAAAGTGGGTGCTCGTGATGAGAAGCAGTTCCTAACACAGCTCTGTGTGTCTCGTTGTTCACTGTGAGCTTTTGAACCAGCCCTTCAATGCGTTGAAGGCTCACATGGGGATTTCAACCCCTATTCGTCTCTGGGTATTAAGCACACGCCTGAGTCCTCATTTCACATATGGCAACCAAGGCAATCAGTGAGGGTCTTGCAGACAAGCTGGAAGGTGGCACACAAGTGGGGCAGACTGGTTCAAACCAGGCACCCAAGGTGTAAGACTGAGAGAGAAGCAGCGATGCCATCCTAGAAAGCCCCGAATGTCACAAACTGACAAAACACTTGGGTTGTGGTATGTGTTGCCATGGTTTTTTCAGAGATTGCACATTCTAAGAGAATGCTTCATGTCAGTATCTACTTGATTTAGAAACTGATTATGACACTAACTGGCACAGGCCTTGCTGGTGACACAGTTTCTCTGCTGGGAAGTTTATCAGCTTAAGGCTTGGGATAGACTTCCTGAGCTCTTACAGCTCCTTGCTGCTGGGAACCACCGCGGGGAAATTTGGGCCAGTGCAGAGGGGACTGAAAGCAGAATTGCTGTCACTGCATGAGAGCTGCAGTTGACCTTGCAATCAGGGATGCCGTCTCAAGTGTCTGCGACCTTGCAAAAGTCATCGTATCGCCCAGAGCTTCGGTTTTCTCAGTTGTGAAACGGGGTCTGTATGACTGTGTCCCCAATGACCTTTTCCTCCACTTCTTTTCCTTCCCATCTAGTCATCATCTCCGGTGCCTGGTGCTCACCTGGGCCTCTTTAGTAGTCCCTGATTCTTTCCTCTGCCTGAGAGGCACCCAGGATCCCAACCCTGAGATACTGCCTTGTTCTCCTGTCAGAGCCTTTTATGTGCTCAGGCCAGGGCTTCTCAGCCTGTGCACGGCTGACCTGAGTTGCTGGGTGATTCTGCACTGTGGGAGGTTGTCTTGGGCACTGGAGCAGGTTTAGCACCCTGGCCCTTGCCCACCCGATGCAGTACTATCTGGCTCCCCCAGTTGTGACAACCAAAAGCATCTCCAGGCATTGCCAAATGTCTCCCAGGAGGCCAAAATTGCCCTGATTGGGAACCACCGTCCTACACACTTAATTTGTGAAGGAAGGCTGGGGCTTGCAGTGATTTCATCACCTTTAGTTTTCAGATCTCTGCTCTGAAACTGTTTCCTGGCAAATACCCAATGAAGCCAGCACAGTTACCTCAAACCCTCCTGTGGCAAATGTTTCGAAACTCAGCAGGCTTTGAGCAAAACTGATGATCTGTGGAAATAACAAAGGGTTTGATGTTCCTCGCTTACTTTTAGTTTAAGTCCAGACAACTTCTCAATGGGAAGTGGGTTTTACTCTTTCTCCTTTGTTCCCATTCAGTGTTTCCTGGCCTCCTCCAAATCCCCTCCCAGCTCCTCTTCTATTTTTGAATAACTGATTTCACCTGAAGAAGATTTTGACTTCTCTCCTTTTTATTTCCTCAGTTTGATGAAAGTCCCTCAGCAGATTTATGGGTAAAACAGAAGCGAAGGCCCCTGAGGACACGGCAGGTGGCCTGGGATGCCAGCTCTGGAGGCTTTTTGAGCCGGGGTGTGGGGAAAGCGATGGCACCTCAGGGAGCGTTAGGCACGGCCTCCTCCTCATGCCTTCCAGAGAGAAGACGCAGAAGCTCAGAGCCCTTCACCCAGAATTCAGTGACTATAGAAAGGCAGAGGCTATTGGAACAGTCTGCCAAAAGAAGAGCGCTTCCTGTTCTTGGGAAACTAATTGAAGTGTTAGCTCATTGGCACCTTCAAGTTCACTCTCCCTGTCACTTGAAGGTCACAGGGTCGAGTGCCCGAGTGTGAGGTGGGCGTGTGTAAAGAGCCAAAGCCCCTCCGCTTCCCCCAGGCTGCCCAGGGCACCTCAGCCACCACCTCCCTCCTCCCATCTGGACCCTAGGGCGCTTTCTTGTTGGGTTTGTGGACTGAATCCCAGCTCCAGGACCAGAGCTTCTCAGAGGCCAGGGGAGAGCTGGGGGCTGGGGTGGTGGGCTGATGGGGGCTGGTGCGCCAGCCGGGACCGCCAAGCTCTGCCCCAGGACAGCCCGCGGGGAGAAGGTGTGAGGCCTGCTGCCTCGAAGCTGCTCTCGACCCTGCTGGGAGCTGGGCTGGGAAGGGAGGGAGGAACGGCTCAGCTCTCCTCTGCCGGCAGCGCCTCTGGGCCCCTCGGTTCTAAAAGGGAGTTGCCTAGAGGGGGAGGACAGGTAGGGGCTGAGAGAGGCAGCTTGAGGCCCAGGAGGCATGGAGCACTTAGATGCTGGCGCTGCGGTGCATCGGGCAGCAGTCCAGGGCGAGACTGTTCTCATCTCTGGGGAGAGACGTTTTTAATATGAGACTGAGTGTGACACAAGACTGAATAGAACATGTGATAGAAGACGCGGCTCAGATGGGCCATGATCAGAAAAGCCTACCTGGAAAGAAAAGAAGGAAGGCAGTAGAGGAGAACAGCTTTGGTAAAGGGACAGAGTCAAGAATTCATGTGTGTCCTCAGGGGCTTTTCTCTGACCTTTTTGGTGATATTTCTTAAATATTACTAATAAGAGAGAAGGGGTGATGGACAGTGCACCCAGGAAATGTAATGTGTTATATGTGGGGCAGCAATGCATACTCAATGTGAGATGCACTCAGAACTTATTAATGACTTGGCAGGATGAAGGAAAGGAACACCTGCTCACCAAGTGCATGGGTGGCTTAAAGCTACGGGTTATCACGAATCCATGAGACAACAGAATCGAGATTCAGAAAGTTTGCCAGGCTGGCCTGTAGCCAAACAAAGCAGGCGAAATTCCGTGGAGCCAGATGTAAAGTCCTCCCCTTAAGCTCCAAATTATCACTTGTCCAAGTGAAAAGCAGCAGATGTCGGTGAAGCTTGCACTTCAAGCCAGGAGGGGCTGCGGGCTTGTCTCCAGGTCAGGACCACCATACCTCTGTCCTCAGCATGGTCTGCTGTCCCCAGAATCATGCCCTGCATTTTGGGAATGGCATTTCCCCGGAGATTCTGGCAAATCACAGTGTGTATGGGGGAAGGGCTCCAGCAGAGCAGATGGCCTGGAAGTCCTGGACCCAAGGAACTCAGGAAAGAGAACACCTAGGGGGAGTGGTGGGGGGCTGTCTTCCAACAGGTTCCATAAGGCGGGAGCAAGCTCCATAGGTGTGTTTGAAGGAGAGAAAATCTGGGTCAGTATTGAGAGGAGCTTTCCAGTAGAGCAGTTCAGAGATGGCAAGGGCTGCCCTTGGAAGGAGGGCGTGCCCACACAGGCGAGATGTCCAAGTGGGAAGTACATGTGGAAGCTCTCCACACTCAGTATGTGGGGCTAGGGAGTCTGTTATCCCCTCCAGTTCCAGCCTCATAACCTCATAGAGTGGAAACTTCACAGCTGCGTGCTGGAGTAAAGCCAGGGTAGGGAGTGGTTTACTCATTTATTCATGTAACCAACCAACATTTATTATGTTCCAGTCACTGTTCCAGGTACTGGGGTATAGCCATGAACAGAACACAGCCCTTCAGAGAGCAGAGCAGCAGCTGGGGCTGTGTGGGGAGACTGACTACAAAAGGCACAAGGGAGCTTTTCCGAGTGGAGAAAATGGTCTGCAATACATCTTGATCAACCCGGATGTATGCACTTGTCAAAACTCAATGAATTATACACTTAAAACAGGTGCATTATATTTTATGGAAATTATACCTCACTAAAGTTCATTGAAAGAACAGAGCCCCTGCCCTCCTGAACCTGTCACTCCAGGGGGAGGAGAGGGCATTAAGCCAACAAATCGGAACGGGGGAGCTGGGACATGGTGAAGGGTAAAGCTTTTGTGAGAAGGAGGTGAGGATCCTGGTGAGATGGGAATGGTTTCAGAAACGCTTTGGCCCGTTGGTCTTCACAGGAGTACGAGTGCCTGGAGCAGGAAAACGCGGTGCTGCGGAGAGAGCTCGGGAAGCTGACGGAGGAGCTGCGGCACCTGAGCGAGCGCTGAAAGAGCACGAGAAGATGCACCCGCTGCTGCTCTGCCCCGTGAGCTTTGTGTCTGTGCCTCGGCCCGAGCCGGTGGCTGGGTGCCTGCCGCGGTGAGGCCCGAGGATCCTCCTCCTCTGCAGAGCGAGGAGACTTGCTCTGTTCCACGCCGAGACCAGGGCCTCCCCTCGGCCACCAAGAGGACCCGGCGTTGGGCTCCCGCCTCCCAGCGCCTGGCCACGTGCCCCGCAGACGCACCTTGTGGGGAGGTCCCACAGATGCTGGAGCCAGAGTCCTCGAGTGAATTCAGGCAGGGACATCACTCCTCATCCACTTTGGCAGCTAGTAGGTTCCGCTGTTATGCAGAATCATTTCCTCTAGAATTTGGATAATAAAAATGTTTTGTTTTGTTTCTCCTTTCTCCAAGTGCCTGGGATTTAGAAAGACAACACTCTCCTTCCGAAGAAGCCCGCTTCTGTCTCCTCTGGCTGTTCGGCAGCTCATGGCCTTGCCTCCCCCTCTGGTTTCTACCCCCACCCCATGGTGGGTGGAGGGCAGGGGGAGGCACCCTTGCCAGCATCTTCCCTGCACCTCCTATGCTTTGAAAAGTCAGATCCAGCTGGGTCAGGAAAGGGTGTGCTTGCCTTCTGCTTTGCTTGGCCCTCTGTCTGTCAGCTCACATTCATGCTGGACTGTCTTCAGGACATTTTCTACTCCAGCCGGGTTTTCTCTGTCCACTTCCCTGTGCTGTCACCTTCCCATTCCATCAGTAGGTACAGGATCAGAACACAGATTTATTTTTACAATAACTTGAATCACAGTTGAGTGGGGGAAATCTGCCCCCTTATTTAAACAGATATTTGGGTAGATGAGGAGAGGAGCAATTTCCTTGCAAAAGACTGCCCCAACTCTCTTCTTTCAGGAAAAGCAGAACCAGGCCAAGCTAAGTTGGCCACAGAGAGAAAAGCAAACCGGGAGAGTACTCCCCATCCCCCTCCAGCTCTCTTCTTCCCTGGAATGAGAGGGGGTTGTGGAGAATAGAGCGATTCTATCATAAAGGGAACAAGAAATGAGAACAGAAAGGAAAGTGCCGCGTTGCAAATGTAGATGGTGAAAGAAAGGGACGAAAGAGAAAAGAAAGAATGAAAGAGAAAGAGAAAAAAAGAAAGAAAAGAAAAAAGGAAGAGGAAGGAAAGAAAATAGCCCGCAGCCCCTCCTGGGGTCCGTGGACTTGCTGACTTCATACAATGCCAACATGGGTCACCCCAAGTCCCCCGTGCCCGAGGAGGCTCCCCTTCCTCCTGGTCTCTGACTTGCAGGGGCTGGAGGCTGCACAATTTCCCCTTAATTAGAGGCCTTGTCAGGGTTTTGTGAGGCTGGTGTCCTCTGGGAGCACCAGACCAAAGCTTCCTGAATGTAAACGTTTCAGGGGAATGATGGCAATTTGTAGTGCAAGAGACTATAAAATCCTCCAGCCTCCCCTCCTCACTTTACAGACGAAGGGGCCTGAGGGGAAGGGACTTGCTCAAGGTCACCGACAGGTGAGTGAAAGAACTAGAAGGAGACCCCAAGTGGGTCTGAGCCCCTCCAGCCCCACTGTTGAGGAACTAGAATCAGCTGAAGCCGGACCACGAGGAGGTGACTGGGGCAGGGTCCTGCTCAGCGGGGGTCCAAATGGGGCACACGCTTCTGTGAGCACCTCACCAGGCTGGCCAGGACCGCTCGCCCTGGGGGGAGCAGCCCGTCTGTGAAGGGCGGGCTCAGAGCCAGGGCCCCGGGGGACTGTGCGGCCCTGTGTGTGCGCACGTGAGAACAAGTGCCTTACCACGCATTCCCTGAGGCCTCCCACCTCCAGGGCTGGCCCTGTGGGGAGCGCTTCGCCCTCTGCCTGAAATGATCCTGCATCTCACCCGTGTTCTCCTGCCTTGCTGAGCCCTCCAGCAGATCTGGCTTCTGCAATCTGAGCTGCCCTCTCTGCCGCACTGCCCTGACCCCCCCTGTCGCTGCTGTTCCTGCTGACGTTCCCCCTCGGCCGCTGACCACAGGGTCTCCACACCTGCTGGCCCATTGGTCTGACTCCTTCAAGCCCTGTCCAGTCTGACCTCATACAGTCCCCGGGCACCAAGCTCCTTCCATTTAGGGCTTCGGTGTCCCCAAGGCCCCTGGATCCTCTGCCTCGGCTGGAAGACCAGGGAAGAGGGAGCTCATGGAGGATCGGCAGGGAGGGGAGATGACCGTGCGTCTTTTCCTGCTCACATTGCATTAGCCAGAACTCATTCACATGGCTGGACCAGCCGCAAGGGGGGTTGGAAGTGAAGTTGTGTCTAGGGAGAGCGGGATCTGGGCTGGGCGAGTATCATGTGGCCAGTTTCTGCCACTTGAAGATCTAGCTTTTGCTCCCACCACCCCACTGAAACTGCCCCCCTAGAGGTCATCAGTAAGCTCAGCTGGCTAAATCTATTGGCATGGCTCAGGCTTGATCTTCCCTTTCTTCCAAATAGCAGGTGACAATGGCTGTTGTGGGAAACTGGTGTACCTGTTCCCTATTTGCTGCACTTTTCCCCAATTATTGTGAACATAAAAGCATTGCCGTGCTGATGAGGAACAGCTGCTCTGGAGGTCCTAGTAAATACGATGTCGAAACTAAGGTTGAGGCTCTCAGCTCCAGAAGCTGCACGCCTCCCTGGTTCCAGCCTTGGTTCCTCCCTCGTGTTTCTCTTTGTCCTTTATTTCTGTGTAAGTTCTGCGTCACCTTCCTTTCGAGTGACCCTATTGCTGAGCTGGCTCTCAGCGGTTGGCTTCTGTGTTTCCTCTTCCTCTCTCTCTACCTGCTTCTTCTAGGATAAAGGCTCTTCTCAGAGTCTCAGTGACCACCTGTCCATCCTCATGCAAATTTCTACACCTGTATCCAGCCCCCGCCTCTCTCCCCAGCAGGCAGACCTGTATAACCCGGTGCTCAGGTGCTCCTTAGGTATCCCTGAGAGGATGTCTCACAAGTGCATCCAGCCCAACAAGTTCAAAGCTGTACTCAAGATCTCATCATCTGCCCTTCAAACTTACTTCGCATTCTGTCTTTACCTGTTTAATAATGGGTTCCACCATTACCTCATCAGAAAACTAGGCATCATATTTAATTCCTCTGCATCCCCAGGCTGAGTGACCAAGTCCTGTCAATTGTATCCCCTACATATCCCCCACACTGAGGACGCTTTGCTCTGATAATGCTAATTACTTTACCTGCTATCAAGACCTTTATTCAAATGAGCTGCTGAGGGCAGGGGACTGGGCACCCAGCTTCCTCCCTAAGCCATGTATTCACTGAGGCTGAGCTTGAGTTAGAGACGGTCAGGACTTCCTCTGCTTTTGATAAAAAAGCAGTAAATTTGGAGACAGGGCACTGAAACTAGGGTAGCCCAGCATGGAGGGTCGTGGTGCGAGGGACCAAGTCGTCTCCGAGATGACTGCAGATGTGACTTTCCAAGAGAGCTCTGAAAAGCAAATATTCACTGAGCCTGGCTGCTAAGAATCTCCTTATCCAGCTCCCAGTAACATGAGGCGGCTGTCGCAGCTCCCCAGCTTCCACTCTGAAAAAGTGAAAATTCTGTAGAAACCTGAGAAACTGTAATTGCAGGAGGGACAAGGGAGGTAGAAAGTTGCTCAGGGGTGGCCTGGCTTGGCCGCATCCCCTCTGCTGTACTTGCCAGCCCCGGCAGGTGTTTGGAATAACAGTCTCCGCGGAGCTGGGGAGGAGAGGCAGGCGGGGGTAGTTCCCGGCACAGAGCTGTTTGAGAGGGAGGAGCCCCGCCTTCACACTCACTCAGCCACACGACTTCCTGTCCGCAATCCCACCCGCTGTTGCACCAGCCCAGCCTTGACGCTTGGGGTTTCCATCACTGAATCAGACCCAGTTTGGGCCCCAAATCTTCCTTGGTAAGAAAGATGAGGCTTTACCAAGGACAGGAAAGCAAGAGAACCAAAAGCCCCTCTCTTTCCCAGCAACGCCAGGGTCTCGGCAGCTGGGGGAACTTACGGGTATGGGGCCCCACTCCAGCAGGAGCTAGAGGAGGCCGTCCCAGCTCTCACTGATGCTTCTTCCCTCCTGCAATACCCAGGATGTCCAGGCAGGGTCATCCGAGCCACAGCAAGAAGGCCTGTAAGAGAGAGCCAGGGAGCAAAAAAAAGGAAGGAAGGAGAGGAGGAAGGAAAGGAAAGATAGAGGAATGAGGACGGAAGGGCACGACGGGGATCCCTTGAGCTCTGAACCTAAACCCTCCTGCTCCCAAGGAAGTTGCGCCGAATCCCCAGGAGGGGATGCTGTTGGCAGTGTGCCTGAAAACGCCACCTTACCTGAGGGCTGACGGTGGGACCGGCCACAGTCAGCTCTCTGGACACTGCCTTATGGTTGGAATTCAGGGAACTTCCCCGCACTGCCCATTTGGCAATTGACCGCTCTATCGACTCGGGACAAAAGATAGCAGCGTGGTCGCCACCGCCTCCATGGACACATCTCTATTAGCAGGACCTACACCAGAGTCTGCGCAGCAGGGGCTGGTGGGCTTGGTGTGGTGTGCTTGAGAAAACCCACACCCCAAGTCTGGGGCTGCGTGGAGGGCAGACACTGCCCCTTGAGACAGCTCTTCTGCTCTTTAGGGTATTCTACCATGACCTTTTCTGGTAAGATATTCTTAAGAACAGAGAAATGTTGTCGCAGATCTTACCAAAGGCCACTAGCCTAGAATTCTGACCACAGCCCTGAGGGAAAGCAGAGGGAGAGTCCAGTGTTTATGTTCCAATAACACCCACCTGAAAGGCCAGAGGTGGAACTTCCCTGATTTCCCTTAATAACCTACTACTTATCTATCCACCGGTGAATCAAAATTCTTCTTGAGTTAGCTCAAGTTTTTAGTCACCCTTTGCCAGGTATAAGCTCCTGCTCTCTCTGAACTCGCCCCTGGCAGAATCTCAGGAGTGACTTATTCTCGAACAATGGAGTTGCCATTGCCCGGAAGCCAGGAAAGCAGGACCATTTTCCAAGAAGCCCCAGCTTTCAGGAAGCTTCTTCTCAACCTTTCCCCTAGATTGGTTGTAAGGAAAAAAAGTACTTTCCAAAATGTCACAAACCCAGAGAAGTTTCAATTCACATGCCCGCTAGAACTTTTGGAAATTGAGAAAGTAAGAAAGTTTGAGACACAGGAGTCATGGCCAATGCCTAAGGTTAAATATTCGAAAGAACAAATGAATGTGCCTCACAGTTCTTTAGCTGTTGCAGCTACACTTTTTACTAGCTAAATATTGTTCAAATAATTGGTGATTACATACCTATTGTGTATGCAAGCAGGACCAGCCAGGAAAAGACTTTTCCTGTCCACATCTGTTGGTGTCTTCCTTTCCCTCTGCTCTCTTTTCCCCATCCCCACTACTGCCACCTGGTTTAGACCAGTAGTTCTCAACCAGGATTAACAGGGGACCTTTGTCAAAATGCAGATGACTTAACTCTCCCGCCCCTTGCCCTCTAGGGAATATAAGGATTTTGGTCAGGGCGGTGGGTGGGTTTGGGTGGCTAGGATGTATTTTGCCACTACCCACAATCCCCACGTTCACTGAGTGCCATTGGGTTTGACCTTCCTTGTCTCTTGGAATAGCTTCTTCCCTGGTCCGGCAGCCTCTAGTCTTTCCAAACAACACCGGAATTACCCTCCTACAAGCCAAATATATCCTATAGTTTCTTCCCTCTGCTTAAAAGTCTCCGGTGGCTAAAATGATAAAATGATAGAAACCAACCCCCCTGGTCAAACAAGGTTGTTTACCATCTGTCCTTACCTGCCTTCCAGGTTCATAGATGGGAGATTGATGAGAATATAGTAGGTGGTAGGAGACGGCCAAGAGGAGAGACACAGGCAGGAGAAAACGTTGAAGATTTACCGACTCCTGCTGTGAGGCCCGGAGAGGAGCCTTAGATCCAGGGATTTCTATCAGCCGTTATCACCTGAACAATTCCACAGTGCTCTCACATCAGCACCCTTATTTGACTAAATGGAATGAGTGGAGTGTCTTCCTTTCAATCTGTGAAATCTAAGTAAACCTTCATGGACATCTCCACCTGCTAACTGCTTGGTCATCTTTCAACTCCCAGTTCAAATGTGACCTCCTTTAAATCACCTAATCAGAGCTAGTCTTTACTCCCCTGGACTGTTATAGAACTTTGTATGTGTCTATGTTTCAGCATTGGTTTTCACATAGGGTTGCATTGAATCTATAGATCAATTTGGGAAGAAATGACATTCTTTTAAAGAAGTTCTTTTTCTGGATCTGGGTACACTTTTTTTATTATTAAAAAAAGTAGTTTTACTGAGATGTATTCACATGCCATAAATGTATCCAAAGAGTACAAGCAATGGCTTCTAGTATAATCACATTGTTATGTATTCATCACCACAAAAAATTTTAGAGCAATTTCATTACTTCAAAAAGAAAAACTCCGTACCCCTTAGCAGTCAGAAGAAATGACATCTCGGGAAGCAGACTTGGCCCAGTGGATAGCACGTCCATCTACCACATGGGAGCTCCGCGGTTCAAACCCCGGGCCTCCTTGACCGAGTGGAGCTGGCCTATGTGCAGTGCTGATGTGCACAAGGAGTGCTGCGCCACGCAGGGGTGTCCCCCGCGTAGGGGAGCCCCATACGCAAGGAGTGCGCCCCGTAAGGAGAGTCGCCCAGCGCGAAAGAAAGTGCAGCCTGCCCAGGAATGGCGCTGCACCCAGGGAAAGCTGACACAAGATGATGCAACAAAAAGAAACACAGATTCCCGGTGCCTCTGATAAGGATAGAAGTGGTCATAGAAGAACACACGGCGAATGGACACAGAGAGCAGACAACTATAAATAAATAAATCTTTTTTTAAAAAAAAGAAAGTTTTACTTCTTCCTTTCTGACCTTTATACTGTTTATTTCTTTTTCTTGCCTTAAACATTGGCTTAGGGTGCCAACAAAATATTTAGTAGGTGTGTTAAGAGCAGTCATGTGCTTTCATGCTACTTTACTGGAATTGTAGTTGGTGTTGGGGTTTAAGATATATTTAGAGGATTTGAATCTCTGGACTGACAATATGATAGCCAGGCCCTGAGCCTCAACAGACTTCAGCTCCTACACTCTGATTTATTGGACTCACCTCACTCAGCTAAGATGGAGTTGAAGAAGGGCAACCACCACACCATGGAGTCTAGAGGGCCTACAACTGAAAGCAAGAGGATTGCATCCAGTATCCATGTGAATCTGAGCCTCCTCTTAACATAGAGGTGCAACAGACACAACCAATCCAAGGTCCACAGAGAAAAGGTGGCATTGGAGTGGGAGAAGTGGCCATGGTGGCTGATGGGTATGGGGAATGGCAGGAAGAGATAAGATGTGGAGGCGTTTTTGGGACTTGGAGTTGCCCTGGATGGTGCTTCAGGGGCAATCACCGGACATTGTAAATCCTCCCAGGGCCCACTGGATGGAACGTGGGAGAGTATGGGCCATGATGTGGACCATTGACCATGAGGTGCAGAGATTCCCAGAGATGTACTCACCAAATGCAATGGATGTGTCATGATGATGGGAGTGAGTGTTGCTGGGGGGGAAGTGGTGGGGTGGGGGTGGTGGGGTTCAATGGGACCTCATATTTTTTTAATGTAATATTTTTACAAAAAGAATAAAATTAAAAAAAAAAAAGAGCAGTCATGTGTTTCTTGTTCCCTAAATTAGGAAAAGCATTCAATCTTTCACCATTAAGAATGTAGTTTGTTTGTTCCCAGAATTGCCCTTTATCAAATTGAAGAAGTTACCTTCCGTTTTTAGCCTGTTGAGAGTTTTTTATTATGAAGGAGAATGGAATTTCATCAAATGCTTGTCCTGCATTTATTGAAATGATTATTTGATTTTAATCCTTCATTTTGTTACAGGGGCAATTATATTGATTTATATTTGAATGTTGAGCCAACTTGGATTCCTGGGATAAACTGCATTTGGTCATAGTATATAATTCTATTTATATATTGCTGGATTCAGTTTGCCAATATTTTGTCAAGAGTTTTTGAATCTTTGTTTGAGCGATATTGGTCTGTAAGATTTTTCTTGACTTTTTTGTCAGGTTTTGGTATAAAGGTTTCTTTTTAAAATTAAATTAAATTTTTAATCAAACACGCACAATTCCAAAACATCAAATAATGCTAGAAAGCTTATTGAACACTTAGAATTCAATTAGAATTAGTTTCAGCTGAGGTAACAGAAAAATCTAAAATATGTGTGCTTAAACAAGATAGTTTTTTTGTTTTGTTTTTTCATGTAAAAGCAGTCTGAGAGGTAGAGAGTCAAACTGGTATAGCACCTCTGTTGTGTCCTCAGGGACCCAGGCTCATTTTCTTTTTCTGCTCACTTTCAAGTTCCCTTCATTTTCCAACATGGCTGCAGGAGCTCCATCCATCAAGTCCACATTCCAGACCAACAGCAAAATAAAGGAGAAGAAAAGAAAAAGGATGGCTTTGTTTCACTTTTATAGAGCCTTTCCAGAAGTCTTACATAACCCTTCTACTTATGTTTCATTGGCCAGCACTTAATTATATAGCTTCACCTAGTTTGCAAGGAAGGCTGGAAAGTATAGTTTTTTAACTGGGTACATTGCCCAGGATTCTGTTACTAGGGAGGAAAGCGAGGATGGATACAAACTTTACCTTGAGAATAAGAAGCCAGAACACAAAAAGAGGACATGCAGTATGATTCCATTTATATGAAACTCTAGAAATGTCATATCTAATTTTATAGTGACAGAAAAGATATCCTCAATTGCCTGGGCCAGGTGAATGAGATGGGGTGTAGGATAAATTCTAGGGTGATGGAAATGGTCTGCATCTTGATTGTGGTGATGGTTATACAGGTATAACTTTGCCAAAATTCAACCAAAGGTACACTTAAAATGGGTGCATTTTCTGATATAGACTACACTTCAATAAATTTTATTTTTAAAGTATGGAAGATCCCAAAACTGTGACAAAACTCTCTTATTCTGCTTATTTCCTTCAAATGTTATTATTATTTTTTTTTCTGCTTATCTTTACACACTTGAAATCAGAATGTACCTAATGATTTTGGATCTTGCTCTTTTTTTCATTCAATATTGCATCATAAAATTTCCATGTTTCTACATTAATTTTCATAATCATCATTGTAATGGCTGTATAATATTCCATTTGGGAGTTTAAAATGTAATATATAGATACAACAAAACCAATTCAGAGTATCAAACAATGCACAGTAAATACTCAGCCCTCCCTCAGCTCTGACCATCAAGGGCCCTTACCTAGAAGCAGGGGACATTTCAGTTTCTACTATGAACTTCCAGAAATATTCTCAATACATAAAGACACTTACATGAACATCTGTTCCTCTCTTTTCAAAAACAAATGGGACAATACTAAATACCTGCTTTTTTTTTTCACCTTATACATAGTGTGTATCATCTCATTGAAACAGACCTCATTTTCTAACACTGCCTGGTGTTCCATGGTGTGAATGTTCCATAACATATTGAACCACTATTAATAGACATTGAGGATTTTCTCAGGTGTTTTTTCTCTATTATATAGTTCCTAAGATAAAACACTGAAATTTTTACTTAGCTAGAGATTATAAAAGAAGCTACATCACAGAGGTAATACTAGAATGTGTGCGAAAATTTACCCCCCAAAAGGTGGCTTAAAGCTGGTTACAGCTAACCCTTCAGCGACACTGGGGGTAGAGGAGGACGGCCGGAGGGAGGAGGCTGTGCAGGGATTGCGAGGGCTTCCTCCTTCCTGACAGTCAGAAAGGAGGAATTCAGCAGGTAACCGAGGGGCTCCGCCGTGCGCCCCAGCCTGGAGGACCGAGGAGGAGGCAGACCCGGGCGAGCGCTGGAGAGGAGGGGCCGCCGCCCTGCCCGGCTCAGGGGCGCTCGGGGAGCGCGCTCCAGTTTTCCAGGGCAGCAGTGGGTGTGGGGGCGTCTTACGCCGGAGCCAGGCCCAGTCCCCCTTGTCCTTCTCTGGGGTCCGCTGAGGCAGGGACGCCCGGCTCCTGTCCCGTGCCCGTGGGACACACGACGTTCTCGCCTCCGCCGGGCAGGCCGCGCGCCAGGCCCTCCCCTTGCCCTCCGCCTTGCCCAGTGCCCGCTCCGCGGGGGGCTGCGCTGGAATAGAGACCCCGGGGATCTGGGCTCCTGGGGGCCCCCTCTGTCGCTGCGCTGGTCCTGAGGCACCGCGCGCTTCCCTTCCGCCCGCAGCGGCGAGGCGAGGCTCCCTCTCCGGGTCCTGCACAGCCCCGGCCCGGCCCCTGCTGCCTCCGGGAACGCCTGCTGGCGGGGTCCCCTCGCACCACTGCCCCTCGCTCCGGAGGCCGGGCCGCGGCCCACCACGTGCGCTGACCCTGCGGCCGCGGGGGTGCCCTCTGGGCTCCCCTCCTCCCCAGGCCAGGTGCAGAGCTGGCTGCCCCCAGAACACAGGCCGAGAGAGAAGCAGCCCCTGCCGGCGCGGCGAGGAGCAGAGCAAACCCGAGAGGAAGCCACCGCCCTCGAAACCACACAAGGCTTCTCAAATTTCACCACGTGTGGAAGCGCCGGGAGGGCTCTTTATTTATTTATTTTTATAACGTATTTTTTTAAAAGGTACTTAGGTACATAAAAGTTACACCAAAAATACAGGGGTTCCCATGTGCCCCACTCCCCACCCCCCCACACACACCTCCCACGTAAGCAACATCCTTCCTTAGTGCTGCTCCTTCACTGCAGTTGATAAACACGTCCCGGGGCGTTGCCGCTGAGCACAGACCGTGGTCCACGTTGCAGTTTACACTCGCCCCACAGAATTCTCCATGTTGTGGGAAGATATAAAATGGTCTATGTCTGTCGTTGCAATGTCATTCAGTACGATTCCCAAATCCCGAAGAAGCCCCTGTATTACACCTGTGTTTCCCTCTCCCTGCCCCAGAGCCTCCAGTGGCCGCTGCCTCCACATCAATGTTGTAGTTTCTCCGGAGGGCTCCCAACCTAGGAGACTGAAATAGGGCCATCGAGTCTGTGGTTCTAACAAGCTCGTGTGGATGCTGCTCCTTGGACCACACTTTGAGTGGCAAACACTTAATACATTCCAAAGCCAAAGAGAATTGCATCCATCAGCCACATGGGATCAAAGCCCCCTCTCGATTCAGAGGTGGAGTGGACATCACCATCTCAGGGTCTGCAGTATGGAGGAATAAAATATGGATTAGAGTGGACTTACTGGTATTCTACTATAGAACTATTGTGACTCTAGCAATGGAAGAAATTGTATCATTGATGTGGACACAGTGGCCTCTGGAGTTGCTGAAGGCTGGGAGAGGGAAGAAGAGGTGTGATGTGGGGGCATTTTCGGGACTTGGAGTTGTCCTGAATGATACTGCAGGGACAGATGCAGAACATCATATATCCTGCCATAACCCACTGAATGGACTGGGGGAGAGTGTAAACTATAATGTAAACTATAACCCATGTGGTGCAGCGGTGCTCCAAAATGTATTCATCAAATACAATGAATGTGCCACACACACACAATGATGAAAGAAGCTGTTGATGTGGGAAGAGTGGGGGATGGGGGTGGGGAGTGGGGCATATGGGAACTTCTTATATTTTTTAATGTAACGCTTTGTGTGATCTATGTATCTTTTAAAAAAAGACTGAAAAATTTGATTTAAAAATTTTTTTTAAATCATCTTGGTCTTGGGGTCATCTCATGAATTCATAATAATTCAGGTAAGGAGGGCAGTCTGAATTTTTGAAAAAGGTAAATTATTTAAATATGTGAAACATGCTGGCTTTTTGTCTCTCCCTAAGGATATCCATTAAGACAGAGTGAGAGGCGGGGGGACAGACTTGGCCCAGTGGTTAGGGCATCCGTCTACCACATGGGAGGTCCACGGTTCAAACCCCGGGCCTCCTTTACCCGTGTGGAGCCGGCCCATGCGTAGTGCTGATGCGCAGTGCTGATGCGCAGTGCTGATGCGCGCAAGGAGTGCCATGCCACGCAGGGGTGTCCCCGCATAGGGGAGCCCCTGAGCCGCCCAGAGCGAAAGAAGTGCAGCCTGCCCAGAAATGGTGCTGCACACACAAAGAGCTGACACAACAAGATGACACAACCAAAAGAAACACAGATTCCCGTGCCGCTGACAACAACAGAAGCGGACAAAGAAGAACACACAGTAAATAGGCACAGAGAACAGACAACTGGGGCAGGCAGGGGGAAGGGGAGAGAAATAAATCTTAAAAAAAAAAAAAGACAGAGTGGGGTGACTGGAAATTAAAAAGGAAATGTTTAGCTTTGATGAAGAGCTAAACATGATTCGAGACTCACAAGTCTGTTTTTCTGCTAAACATGAGAAGAGGCCTCAAAACAGCCTGAAAATGTTTAATTGTCTTCCAAAGTTTAAAACAGTGTTTACAAGATAATTTTTCCTTGACAGCACAGGCCATTTTTAGGGATTTTCTAGCTCCCTCATTTAGTGGGTTCTCACTACTTGGATAAATGAACAAATGATTGAATTAAGTTGCTTAGAAATGAGTTCCCTCACAGGTTGTACAAGTAAACTGAAGTTCGATCACTAAGTTCTCAAAAAGTTCTGAGTATGATCCGATTTAAGGACGTTTTCCCAGGTCTGGCCTCAGGTCCAGCTCAGGCCCCTGCGCCCCCAGAGAGGACCCAAGTGGGCATGTTTTTCTGAGTTTTCTTGAGCATGGCCGGCAGGCGAAAGCCGGTTCATCAGATCTTTCTGTACCAGAGCCCGTGCCTGGGCATTGGACGGCTGGCAGGGAAGTTTGGAGGCTGCTTTTGGAAGTTGCTGGGTAAATCACCACGAGGTTTCGGTGTAAGTCGTCAGGGCAGGGATGAGGTAGGAGGAGTGGGGTTTTCCTGCAGTCTTTGGGTTCTCACTGGGAGTTTAAAGACGCCAGTTGCTCTGGCAACCAGCCCATGCAGCTGCCTCGTCATCTCAGGCTGATTTACATGGCTGGATCCTCGACAGTCCTGGGTAGACACTTTTCTTGGGTGTTTAAGCAAATACATACTTTATGCATATGTATGCAAATAAGGAGCAGTGGCACATGATGAAGAATCAAGGTATTCTCTTTTTACCTCTTTCCTCCTTTCTGCATTTCTACCAGAGATGCCAGCTGCTAATGCAGCGGAGGCCATGAAGTTGGAGCAGGACCTTGGATCTACCTTATGAAGAACTCCACGTGGGACCCTTGGAGTTGGAGGGGGGAAGGCATAAAAAGAACTAGCAAACACAGACCTGGCTTTTGAGGAAGTGACTGAGGCAGGAGCCTGAGCAAAGATGCTGAGAATCGTCTTGGAAAGAACTCCTGTGCAAATGGGCCAAGGGGGCACAAGGCGGGTGATGGCATAGAGGGCAGAGATGCTATTGTCTGGGAGAAAGCAGCAGGCAAGTAGGTGAATGCGCCCTCTGGGGAGCTGGTAACCTCTCTAGACCTCAGTTTCCCTGTCTGTGTAGTGAGATTAATAATGCCTGTCTTACTTGGTTGCTTCGAGGATTAAATGAGATGAGTATAAAAGACCTAGAGCAGGGCCTGCTTTAAATGTTATCTGTTGTAATAACCATTATTCATAAGAAGAAACTGTGGACGGACCCTGATGATGCCTTGTATATTTAGCTTTCCAGCTGAATTCTCCATGGTGAGGAAGGCCTGCCCTGAGCTCCCGCGCTCCCTCAAACCTTGGGTTCTCTTAGGGATCCACAACCTCCACGGACTGGCTGAACAGAGGTGTCACCCACGGCCGCCCCACAGGATGACTAGAATAGGGTTGGGTGGCCCACTCGGGAGCAGAGCCCAGGACTTCTCCTCAGGAACGATGTAGCTAACCTACACCCCTGCCAGCGGGCTGCAGCGCGTGGGCAGGAGGAACAGCTTCCTGCAAGAGTGATTAACAGCACTGAGCCAGCCGGGGTTCGGGTCCTGGCTCTGTCCCTTACCAGTTTTCCCTCCCAAGGGGTCACATCATTTAACGCCCACGGCCTCAGTTTCCTGCTCTGTCAGATGGAGCTAATAACAGTAGCTACCTCAGAGGGCTGCTGTGAGAATCAAAGGAGGTATGACGTGGAAGGTGTGCTGCAGACAGGAAATGTGAAGTGAATGTCAGCTGTTTGTACTTAGTAGGAATTCTTGGGTGGGAAAGTCTGGGTTTCGTCGGTCAATGGGATAATTTTTGATGACGGTGACTGGAGCGAGTAGGGTAGTGTGGGGGATGGGGATGGCCACAGGGCTGAGGGCGGCCGGGTGGGCAGCAGGGCCCCCTTGCCCTGGCCTGTGAGGTTTTGGGGAAGGAAGGTCCCAGGATAGTGGTTAGTGGAGGAGGACATGCCTGCCCACGGTCACAATTCCTCCAGAGGAGTCTCACCAGCTTTCTGGGAGCACCTCAGGGGGGTCAGGCCCTGCCCAGCGTGCCGGCCCTCGCTCAGCGATGGAGGACGGATGTGTCCTCGTGACCTTCTGTGCCCGCCCCGAGTGGCGGCCCGTCTCCCCACCCAGCTGGCCGTTCGGCATGGGCCCCAGTGCGTTCACCTTACCCTGGGAACACCTGCCTTTTCCTACTTTCATTTCTCCTTATTTCCATTTCCTTGTTTATGTGAAAAAAAAAATCTTGTTGCATCATGTGTATTTTTGTAAGCTACCTTAGGTCCTTTTGGAATAAGCAGAGAATAAATAAATGAGTTCCTAGGTTCTTATTTACTTTTCTTCACATTTTTACAGATGTGCTTTCCAATACATTTTTCCCCCAGAGGAAGGCTTTTTTAAAAATAAAATCCCTCATAGAATCCCTACATGTATATATAAGCAGTTTGCTCTGGTTAAAGCAAGGAGAAGGACCCCCCCACCCCTTGCCTTCCTTGCCTCCCTAGGCCCAGCTCTGAGGCTCCCTGTTGGTGATGCACCAGTCTGCTCTAGGGACACCATACTACAGAGTTGGGTCTATAATTTTGATGCAGAAAATAAGGACATGAGATGGTTTCTTATGACCTTTCGGACAATTTGCTAATTATTGGTGGACAGTAACAGCTGAACAATGAGCATTCACTGATAGCTAACGGGAAAGAACAATGAGCAAAAACAAAAGTCCCGTTTACCCTGCCGTTTACCCTGCTATGATAGAGGATAATCACCTGTGAATTTAAGTAGCAATTAGACCTTAATGTCTACCAATGGAATGAAAACAGAAGTAATCGTTAAGTGTGTGTCCTTCATGTGAAATGTAAAAGAATGAAATTTAAAAGCAGTTTTGAAACTTGAGTTTTAACGGCCGTTACAGAGGGCAGTAATCAGAAAACGGGCTTTACGTCAGTCACCCCAGTCATCCTCAGGCCAGCAAACTCAGCATTCCTCAAAATGCCCCCGCTTTCCCATCTCCCTCTTCCTTTTTTTTTTTTTTTTAACTTCTTTTTACGTACGGAGGCCACGAGTTAACCCCGAGACCTGGTATATGGGAAGCTGGCACTCAACCACCGAGCCGCTGGTTTTTTCACTTGTTTTGCTTGCTGCTTGTGTTTTGGCTTTTGGTTTTTCTTGGCAGCACTGGGGACTGAACCCAGGACCTCCCAAATGGGAAGCAGGTGCCCAGCAGCTCGAGGCACATCCGCTCCCCTCCTTTCAGGTTTAGTCCTCTTTCTCCAACTTAAACCCCGAGGACCTCCTCAAATCCCAGCTTCTTCACGAAGCCTTTGTGGTCTGGTGGTTCCACACCCTGCATCACTTATCAGCCACATCTGTTGTCTGCGCAGACGTGGGTCTGGCTCCCCAGGTGGGGGGGATAATGGGTGAGTCGCTTTGCACAAGCTGGTAGGCGCAAAGCAGGGCAGCGGGTGCTCAATAACTGCTGAAGCTCCTCCCCAACTCTCCCTTGTACCTTGCTTACAGGAGATATTAAACTTTGGACCTGACCCCAGCACACACACCTGTAAGCACAGCTGCGCTATGAATTTTAGAACATGAAAATGCATAGTATAGGAATGTGTTGGCATAAAGACAAATATATTGATATTATATGTTGATATTTTCTTTCAGCCTCAAAGTTCATTTTTCTGATTTTAGAAGAAGCAAAAACATTTTTAAGAGCCCCTACAAGTATTGTGGACCTGGGCACAGTGCATTTATACAAGGCTGCCACTTACTAGTTAAGTGGACTTGGGAAAGTGATTTAACATCTCGGGTTTAGTTTCCTCTTTTTTTTTTTTTACATTTTATTTTTTTAAAGATTTCTATTTCTTTCTTTCTTCCCCCTCCTCCATTGTCTATACTCTCTGCCCATTTGCTGTGTGTTCTTCTGTGTCTGCTCGTATTCTTATTAGGCAGCTCCAGGAACCGATCCTTCTGGACCTTCTGGAGTGGGGGAGAGGCGATCATTCTCTTGCACCAACTCAGCTCTGTGACCTATTGCATGTCTCTTGTCTCTCCTCTGTGTCTCTTTTTGTTGCGTCATCTTGTTGCACCAGCTCTCCGTGAGGGCCAGCTCCCCACACAGGCCAGCTTGCCTTCCCCAGGAGGCCCTGGGTATCAAACCCTGGACCTCCTATATGGTAGGCGGGAGCCCAGTTGTGTGAGCCACATCTGCTTCCTAGTTTCCTCTTTGCCAGACAGGGATGTCAAAGGGGCCTAACTCACAGGATTAAAGGTTAACCATTATTTCTTTGTATTGCTCATTTTAAAATAGGGAAACACAAAGGATAAAAACTTAATTTCTGTTCATGCTCAGATCCAACCTCAAATGTAGTTTTTTTGCTTAATTCTTGGCAAAAACGGACTTCCTACTTCAAAAGAAAGGCATGACAAAAAGCAAATGAAACGAAACCAAGTTCTCTTCCGAGACATCCGAGGACTCTTGCCAAACACCAACTTGATGAGTTCACAGTAAGTGAATCAGAGGCCTACGGGTTAGATTCTCCTCTTAGAACCTGGAGAGAGAAACAGGAAGGCTGGAGGGACTCCAGAGAGCCACTGAGCCACTGTGCCAGCCCCACCCCTTCAGCAGAGTGAGGGTTTAGGTTGTCCCAGAGCCCTTCAGCACCTCCTGTCTGTTCCTTCCACCTGGGCTCCATTCACGATTCTCCTTTGAATAAGTCCTCCCCAGAGAGTAAATGCCATCAAGGGGGTTCTGACTGGAAATCAGACTAGCCAGACCCAAATATTTTGTTATTGCTAATTTTTTTTTTTTTAGGCTCTGCGGCTGGGGTTTGAACCTGGGACCATGTATGTGGGAAGCTGGTGCTCAACCCCTGAGCCACAGTGGCTCCCCAGAGTTGGGTTTTCGTTTGGTTTACTGGTTGTTTGTTTGTTTAGGAGGCACAGGGGACTGAACCTGGGGCCTCCCATGTGGAAGGAGGGTGCTCGACTGCTTGAGCCACATCTGCTCCCCAGTTATTGCTAAATTCTTCATCTCCCTTCCATTCCCAGCTGCAGACAAGTGGGGTTTCTAAGAAACAGCTGCTGGCAGATTTGCTCTCCGTGGATGGTGTTTTCCAGGAACTCGGCTTGCTTCCTGAGAGACGACACACATAGAAAGTTGCAGGTGGCAGCAGGACTCTGGAATGACTCATGATGTCCTGAGCCCGGAAAGGGTGAGTTACGACCTAAGACCACACCCTCCCTTCACTTTTCCAAACTACATCCGTTTCAATGACAGCGTCAGCCTCCCACCCCGACTCCAGCCGGGAAGCCTTCTCAGATGAGCCAGAGGCACCTTCCGCCACTCCCCCTCCCCCCTCCATCGCTCTCACTTGCATGTGTGGTCGCTGTTGAACGCTCTCCTAGTGATCCGTGAACAGCTTTTGCAGGGTTTTTTGATCTAATCTCATGAGTTAGACCGCAACTTCATTAAGGATCTGACGGAGGTCTATCTCAGTACAACCCCAAAGCCAACGTGCCAGGCCTTTGGTCAACACATGGGGACTGACTGTGTGCCATGAGCAAGGATTTCTGCCAGGGGCTGGGTAGTGCCATACAGAGGGAGCTGTTGAGGGACAACCCGGCTCTTGGAGAGGGAAGAGTCAGAGCAGATATTAAGCCCCAAGGAACTCCAGAGGTACACATCTGCAAACTGACTTGTTGACCTGTGGCGCTGGGGGGCAGCAGAGGCAAGAACCCCCACCGTCTTAATCTGGTCAAGACTAATGTTCTACCCTTGAGTGAAATAAACCAGACAGAAAAGGACAAATATTGTATGATCTCGCTGATGTGAAATAATTAGAATAAAATTCGTTGAGTCAAAAACTGGAAGACAGCTTCCTAGCGGCCAGGTTCAGGGTAGGGGATGGGGAGTTAATGCTTCATGGGTAGTTTCTGCTTGGGGCGATGGAAAAGTTTTGGTAATGGATGGTGGCAGCACGACATTGTGAACGTAATTAACACACTGAATTGTGTATCTTAATGTGATTAAAAGGGGGAATTGTATATTTATTATTAAAATAAAATTTTAAAATGCTAATGAAGGAAAAAGGTTAAATTATACCATATTAAACTTTAGTCCTTCTATCCACAAGAAGCCACAGTTAGAGAGTACAAAGGCAAGCTGACCAGGAAAAGATATTTATACATACGGATCCAGAGAAGGGTTCAGGGAGCAGATGTAGCTCAAGTGGTTGAGTGCCTGCTGCTCATGAACGAGGTGCTGAGTTCTATCTCCGGTACCTCCTAAAAACAAAACCAAAGAAACACACGAAAAAAACAACTCAGGGGAGCCGGTGTAACTCAGTGGTTGAGCACCATCTTCCCACATATGAGGTCCCGGGTTCAATCCCTGGCCTCGGGACCTGAAAAAAAAAAAAGTTCATTCAGCTGTCAGAAGATTTCCACATATCTCTCTAAAAAAAAACATGGACGGTTCTGTAGAACCACAGGAGAAACTACTGAAGACCCTCCTTACAAAGAGGGTGTCCAAACGGCAAGCAAAAGGCTGCCAAGACAAAGAAAAGTAAAACTTCAGCAAGCTACCACTACAGGCTCACCAGACTGGCCACAATGAAAAAGACAGAGATGCCATGTGGTTGTGTGAATTGGCATAAGCACTGTGGAAAACTGACATGGGCAAACACGACACATGCCCATTGTTAGCTACATTCCCAACAGAAACGTGTACATTCGTGTCACCAGAAGACAATGTATCAGAACTTCATTCCTTTTTTATGGCATTTGAAGACTATTCCATTGCAAGGCTGTACCACATTTTGTTTATCCATTTATTCAGTGATGGACACTTGGATTGTTTCCACTTTGGGGCTATTGTGAAAAATGCTGCAGTGGACTGTTCTGAGCAGCATTATTCACAATAGCCCCAAATTGAACCCACTGATGTCCATCAACTAAATAATGGATACTTAAGTTGTGTATATTCAAACCATAGAATGCCAGAGCAGGGACACGAACCATCCACATGCTTGCAATAATTCAGGTAAACCTCACCTAACGTTGAGGGAGAGAATTCTTGTGCAAAAAGAGATCCCTGCTCCTCAGTTAGTTGAACATGGGGTGGGGGGGATAAGGGTCTCCCAGCCTAGAGAAGAATAAAAGACCACTCAAATCTGTGGAGAGAAGGGAGGGCGCCCTCAGCACTGTCACTAGCATGTCTGTGCAAGAACCCCCCACCTGAGAGAAGAGAAGCTGGAGGCAGAACTGAGGTCAGAGGCTGTGGTTCGTGGTGGCCCCTCTGGCCCAGTCTAGTTGCTCTGCTCCAGGTGATGGCCTGTGCTGGGTGCTGCTGAGGACAGAATATATAAGACCCAGTCCTTGGGCTGTCAGTCGTCCTTTAAGAGAAGGCAACCAAGATACAAGGCTGCCTGTGTCGAATGCCAAATGGCTGGTGCACACACTGTTAGGTTATTCCATGGAGGAGAAGAAATAATAATGGTAACATTTATCAAGCAATTTCTAGGTGTCAAAGCATTATTCTAGATGTTTTCTATGTATTTAATTTTTCCCACAACCCCAAAAGGTGGGTACTACTATTATTCCTATTTTACAGGTGAGAAATGTGAAGCTCAAGGAAGATAAAGAATGTGCTCAGTGTCACGTAAATTTTAAGTTCAGTTCAGGATATGAACTAAGAATTCTGCCTCTCCAAACACACACACGCATACATCTTTTTAAATTATTGGAGGAAGTGGCGGCAAAAGGAATAGGACTCTCCCTATTTGCAACTAATTTTTAAAATTTATTTTAAAAGTTGTAGTAATAGATATATCATAAAATTAGCCAATTTTACCATTTTAAGTATACAGTTCAGTGGCATTAATTGCATTTGCAATGTTGTGCTACCATTACCACTGTCCATTGTCAAAACTTATTCATCACCCAAAACAGAAACTCTGTGCCCATGGAGCAATGATTCCCCATTTCCCCAACCCCCCAGGTCCTGGTATCCTGTAATCTATTTCCTGTCTCTATGAATTTGCATATGAAAGGTATTTCATAGAAGAGGAATCTTATAATATTTGTTATTTTGTGCCTGGCATATTCCAATTAACAGGACGTGCAACTTATTTTGGGTACAAAAAAGGCACTGGGAGGACGGAGTTTTAAGGCACAAGCATGCCTTGGAGCCAAAAGTTCATTTCTGACGTCCAGTTTTGCAAAGTTTAAAGTCTTCAAATCGTGAGCGCGCTAAACCCTAACATGGGAGAGCAGTGGGCTGGGAAGGGCCGGCTGGCAGGGGTGGCACCTGCGGGGAAAGCGGGAGGGGAGGGAAGGGCAACTGCAGAAGTTCTCCCGGGGCGCAGCCAGGGGGTGCTGGGGAGGTCCAGCCCGCGGCGCCCGCGGCGCGCTTCCTTCTGCCTCCACCTCCACAAAGCCGCTGGGCGAGGGAGGAGAAGGAGCGATGAGGGATGCCGCTGGGGAGTGGGAGAGCGCCCTCGGGGTCGAGGCCTTTGCGGGCAGCTCTGTCCTTGGGGACCCTGTTCGACCGGGGTGCTGGGACCGAAAGGGTGTCCGAGGCCTCCTGGAGTCTCCTGGATCGCAGCGCCACCTTGTGGCCGCTGCTGGGTCTACCCTGTGCTCCTCTGCGCAGGTTAGAACCCGGCGCAGCCCAGCAGCGGCTCGCGCCCCCGCGTGCCCAACCGCCTGCCCAACCGATCCGAGTTTCCTTCTCCTGGGCAGGAGGCCCAGAGGGGAAGTGGGCACGGGGGCTGGTTTCCGCGGCCAGGACCCAACTGTCCCTGCCCTGAGATGCAGCAAAAGCTGTCTCGAGCTAATATCCGTTCACGTTAATGAGCGTTAATGGAAGGTCTTCTCTCCGTTTCTCCTTATGCTTGGTTGGATAGAGCGGCACTCACACGTCAAGAGCATCCTTCTGTGCTCTTGACAACCCCGAGGCGTATCATGATCAGTCCTGTTTTACAGATGTGCAGGAAGGGGCTCTCAGAAAGGTCGAGTGGGGTGGGACGGCGGGGCTGGGAGGGGCCGCGGTGGATGGGGCTGGACGCGGAAGCGGAGCAAACTGGAAGGGATCCACGAGGCAGGGAGGGAGACGCATCTGGACAGGGAGAGCATCTGGGAAGAAGCCCGTCTGAGGATGAGGGGCCATGTCTGGGACGAAAACACATATCTGGGGAGGATGGTGGCCCCTCCAGAACGGGGCCCCAGCTGCACCCATCTGGGGAGGGCGCCTCTAGGGAAGAGAGGGGTCACAGATGAAATGTTGGTGGCACTTTTGAGAATTGGCCACAAGTGGACGGGACACGCACCTGTGGGCAAAGGGGCCCTAACAATGTGGCAAGCACCCCCGGAGCGTCTCTGGGAAGCAGGAGCTGCAGCTGCAGTAGGGGTCGCAGGGGACAGGCACCAGCTGCACTTTGGCGGCTTGTCTGGGGAGGAAGCTACAGGTGCATGAGGAACCTGATTGGGAATAAGCGGTCCGTGGCCGGATGGGGGGCGCAGGTATATATGGATGTGGAATATCTTTAGAAGGGGGCATGGCTCAGTGTGAGGCACGGGAGTCAGAAGGGGGAGCCCCAGATGAATGGGGAACACCAAGTGTAGGAAACACACCTGCAGAGGAGGAGACCTTCGATGGTAGTTGGGAACATGCTTGAGCCATATTTTGAGAGAGGGAACCCACCTGGCCCCAGGGTTCACTTCTAGGAGGAAACTAGAGCTGGAATTAGGGTTCAGGATCACAGGCCCCACCCGTCCCGGGGTTAGCTGCAGGATGAGTGTATCACAGATGGCCCAAGACAGATCATATCAGGAGATAGACGGGCGTTTCCAGCCTGGTCCCCACTGGGGTCGAGGCACCAGCACCCAGGGGCAGGCCAAGAGTGGTGGATGTAGGATATCCCAGGTGGGCAATAAAAAAAAGGAAAGGTCAAGTGATAAGCTCACGAGGGTTCGGGCACAGACTTAGTTGGAGTCTACTGACTGATCGGGGCCCTTTTCACAGCAGCAAGCTACCTCTCAGACCCCTGAGCACATTTTGCACGTGGGAGTGGGCAGATGGCAGGTGGAAATCAGCCTGGGCCTTGCCAAGGGCTTTGAATTGCCTGCCAGTTGCACTCACTCAGCCTTTGGCATCAACCACTGAATGGTGTCACCTTGCTGGACTCCTGGCTCTGCACACACCTCTGGCACATTGGTCCATCCGGAGCACAGGTTGTGTCCTGACCTCCAGCTGTTTGCTATGAGACCTCAGCAAAGGAGGAGACCCACCCTAAGGGGCCAGACCCCACCCAGTCCCTCGTGGTCGCAGGCACAGGAGATTCCCCTGTCCTGGGCAGCTCGGAGGGTACAAACTGAGCGGTTTCAGAATTGGATCCCACCCCCAGCTCTGACCTTGACTGAGAGGCCACCAGCTGCCACTCAGTTCTACCCTCTGCCTCTTGCCCACTTCACCCCAGCCCTGGGGGGAAAGGGGCAGGGAAGTGATGAGGAGCACTAACTCCTTCCTCCATGCCCCAAATTTGGGTTTTTATGGTTGGTGGAGAGAACATGGCCTTTGGAGTAAGACGACCTATTTTGAACTGTGGGTCTCTATTACCAACAGCTGTGTGGCCTTTGGGACATCTCAAACCTTTTCACATTAGTTTCTTCACTTGTAAAAATAAGCAGAGGAGAACCCACTGCTCAGAACTGTGCAGCCTGAATGACCCTATGTGTTAAGGTTTCTGGCACCTGAAGAGCAGTTAATAACTCTAGTTTCCTTGCTTTGACATTTCCCAGGGTCACATCTTTTTCCATATTCATTTGCATTTGTTTTTGCATAAATTAGCATGGTAGCAAGTCCTTAGTTCTGAGTCAAACCAACCCAGGGAATGAATGCAAACAGTTTCAAGCTTTTGTGCCCCTGGAAAGTGGGGGACTGGAAGGCAGCTTCAGCCTCAGGAGAGCAGCCCTGACTAGTAGTCAGGAGATCTGGTCTTCTACTGGGTCTGCAGCCCCTCATCATCTCGGGCAGCCTGAAAATCTCTCAGGGTCCTCTTGTTTCCTGGACACTCAAGCTTCAGCCTCGGAGTCTATGCGTTGGGGCTTCAAGTCACGTCATGGGGGTGGGAGGTTGTGCTTGCTGGGACACGAGCTGGGGTGAGGAAGGGATCCTCAGATCTGAGAATAAAGGTCAGCAAAGAGCAAGGCAGGGCAGGGAATTGGAGGAAAGGGTGTGGGAGCGAATCTGGGAGAAAGGGAGTGATGCTGGGGACAGGGCAGGAGCAGCTGTGGAAGGCAGGAGAGAGAGAGAACAACTGGAGAATGGGACCGCCCTGGGGAGGGGTGAGTGGAGGGCAAGCATTGCATGCGGGGATTTGAGAAAGAAGAGGGGATGGGGTTATCTGGGAAGTTAATGATCAAAGTCCTTCAAGAGCGTGTGGCCAGGAGGCCAGCTCCTATCCTCTCTTGCCAGGCAGGGTTGGACTGGCATTTCTTGCAGAGTCCTGGAAAGTCAGACCTTTGGCAGTGCAAAGAGCCCCAAAGTGCCACTCACAGATTTTAAGGTGGTTCTGGGCGAGGCAGATGACAGCAGAGTGGGATTCTGGGTTGTTTTCCCAGAAGAAGGAACACGCCCTACCACCCACACAGGCAGCTCTTTCCTCCAGTGGCCAGGACTCTCCTGAACCTGACTGACGGTATAGCCTGTGGCCTAGGAGGAGAGGGAAAGGAAGGGATCCTCCCAGCGTGGGGAGTGGGCCCTGGCATGGTGCCCCGGTGCTGGGAGCCGTGGTGTCTGTTGACCTCTGGCTGGCAACTGGCCATTGTCAAGGTGGAGGGTCAGTTGCCTTTGAAGGCCACACATTCTACTGAGTCAGCCCACGGTGGGGTCAGGGGTGTGGGGGCTCCAGTCACAGCCTTGAGGATTGAATCCTGGCTCCACCCGTGTGGGCCTTGGGTATGTCATTTTACCACCTCTGTGCCTCAGTTTCCTAATCTTTAAAATGGGAGCAGCAATACCTACTTCTCAGAATTGTGGAGAAGGAACTAAGCACACTAATCCCCAAAGAGTTCTCAGAAGAGTGGCTGCCAGAAGCGAAACACTCAACAGAAGCTATGTCCTTACAAGAGGCAGCCTTGAGTTTTAAAGGCAGTGAAAAGACCACGGAGCTTGGCCCTGAGTGCAGAGAGGCCACGGCTCATACAGTTCCAGCTCACATTGCTGCTGCAACAGCAGCAGGCTGAGCGGACAGGGGACAGGCATGTGTGCTGGTCACTGACAGGTGGGAAATCACACTGCTAGCTCCTGATGTTTTTTTTGGTTTAGTGGTTTTTCTTTATTTCCCTTTCATTTTTTTTTTCTCCCCAGAAAGGGAATATTTGTTTGGCAGGAAGAAGCCAATGGCGGCAGGGAGGGACCCCAGCAAGAGCCACGGCCCGGGACCCTGCTCCGAGGGCAAGGAAGGGCTGGACTCAGCAGCAGCCTCTCCGTGTCCTAAGCCAGGCAGAGCCCCCCGAGGACTTGGGGACTGTGAGGGCTGCTGGAAGGAGCGGGGGAGGCGGGGCCTTAGGGACAGCTGGGGCACCTTGACCAGATGGCGCCTGGAGGCAGGGGAATGGCTTGTGACCATGGCCAGCCTTCATAAATGTCAAGGCAGCTCAAGAAGAAATGAAAAAAAATCATGTAGACCGGGGTTCTGGGGATCAGATTAAACGCCACTGACAAGTTTGTTGTACAAAATAGTATTTGTACAATTCCAAACAATGCTCTGTTTAGCAAAAAGGCCGTAGCAACACTTTAATTACACACTTGGCAGACGCTATGCACACTGATCTTAACATGTACCTACACAATGAGGAACAAGAAGTCACTGCCTCCTTTCACTGACTCCTTTCCAAGCCATTTATTTCCATGCCAACTGCAAACATTTCTGTTTAAAGTAGTCATGTCAAGTATCCCAGCATGCTTCATGCTGGCTAATACTCCAACAATAACGAACACTTACAGAGCTCCTGATACCTGCCATTATGTTCCACCTCTGTGCTAGGCCCCGGGACGGCCTTTCCCCTAACGGAGGAAGTAGGCTTTATCAACGCAATCATTTCTCAATCCCTTCTTATCAACCTGGTCCTCAGGTCCTCACAGATGCCCTTCCTGCCCCTGCCCCAGTCACACAGATGGCCTTAGGGACTCTCACTGTTGCTCCAAAGTGACCGCCCTGACAGCGCACCATGTCACAGCCTAAACGTATCACCAACTGGCAGAACTGCAATATCGGGGCCCAAAGCACTGAGCTGCTGGATTAAAAATATTCTGAGAGGATTCTTAGCAGGTTATTCCCCACATCCTTAATTATTCGGATCCCTGAACAATTGTGCCAGCACTGGCACTTTCTCTAGCCTGTGCTCTTCCCCCCAAGATCTAGCCCCTGATGCTCTGGAATGTCTGGTGGCCCAGCCTGGGAACCCCTCTCACAGTCCCCTCCTCTTTGGACCTTGTTTCTTGGGACTGGCTATCAAGTTGTGTCTTCTCAGCCTATGTCACCTCAGATGCATCCAACTTCAGTCATCAACAGCCTGAATTAAATTCACCACCCCCAGATGCCCAGAAACTTTCAAAATTGATCTTCGGGCAGCCGGTAGATACTAGAGCTCAGAGAATCCTTGGACTGCAGCATCAGAAAGAAGCTACTGGCTTCAGGGTTGCACTGGGGTTTCACCGATCCTGAGGTGCTCCACCTGCAGCCCCCATCCATCTCTGAAATTCGGGACCAGGGCCAGAGCCTGAGGTCATTGGTTTCACCCCTTGACCAAGCAGGTCAAGAGGAACTTGAAATGGTGAGGCAGTGAATGTGAAACAGAAACAAGTGGCATTCGTTTCAGACAGGCAGAACTGGAAAGCACACTGCTGGCATCGTTGAGAGCCCACCGCAAGCTCCGTTCCGGCCTGTGCTGAGCAGAACCCGGATGCTTACTCCAAGGAGGACCTTGGGAAAATCCCCTCTCCTCTCTGGGCCTCAAGTTCCTCATATGTAAAGTACACGAGGACTAGTCAAGACCCTTCCAGGCCGAGCTGTTAGGGTTTGAGGTGTCCAGTGACCTCTCACTCAGGAGCTGGAGTGTCTGAAGATGTGCGGGGAAGGGAGGGCAAGGAAGGGACTACGTAATGTCCAGTGGGAGCCCGTGTGAGTTTAGTCAGCTGAAAGGGGAGGAGAGAGGGGAGTAAGAAAGTAAAGTGGAAAGGGGGAGGAGGGAGGAGTGTAAGAATGGGAGATGAGGAGAGGGAAAGTAGGAAAGATCCATCTGTGGATACCACCACGACCACCTCAGCCCAAAGCGTGCCACCCCACATGCTCTGTTACAATGTGACCTTGCCATTTCTCTCCCTTTAAATCTGGGCTGGCCTGATGACTTGCTTGTAACCAACCAAATGTGATAGAAGTCACACTGGGTGACCTTGGAGGCTGGGTGAGAAGCAGTTTCCACTCGTTATCTTAGGACGCTTGCCCTGAGGCCAGTCTATATCATGTTGGAGAAGCCTCGTCTAGACATTAATGTAGGCCATCCCAGCTGAACCCTGCCTTCCAGCCATTCCCCCGGCTGGCAGCAGACAGGGCAATAAAGCTAACTCAGATCCCCCAGACCAGCCCAAGCTCCAGAGAAGTGTGACTGATCAACCTCAGTTGGCCTTTGAGGAGCAGAAGGACCCGGATGAGCCTGCCCAAATTCCTAACATAGAAGAATTTATGAGATAAAAGAAAATGGTTGTTTTAGGTCACAAAGTTTTGAGGTAGTTTGTTATAAAGCAAATGATTCTGGAATATGATAGCAGGAGAGGTTTAAGAAAATAATCTCTCTTACCTCAGAACCTATCTTTAATTTTTCCCGTTAAGGACATCACTACAAAACTGCCTTCTATAGGTCACCATGTTATAATTTTTAAAGTATATTTTATCAACTTAGAGAAAGAAAAGGCACTATATCTCAACAGAATGATTAAAATCAAAGAGATGAACAATATCAAATATCGGTACGGACATGGAACAACCAGAACTTTCATATTTTGCTGGTGGGAGTTTAAAATGGCAAAACCACTTCAGAAAAGAGCTTGATAATATCTGCTAAAGCTGAGCATATGCATATGTTCCATTCCGTTCTTAAATATATGTCCCCCATCCCAAATTTCTGTACATTTCACTAAGAGATCTGTATAAAAATGTTCAAAGCGGAAATATTCTTAACAGTTCCAAATTTTAAAAAAAACAAATATCCACCAACAGTAGAATGAATATTGTCATATAGTCACACAATGGCATGCTGTATAGTCATGAGGATGAATGGACTATGGCCACAAAATCGTGTACAAATCTCATAAACATGTTGAGTAAAAGAAACCAGGTTCAAAAGAACATGCCTTGTGGTTCCATTTACATAAGGTTGAAAAGGAGGCAAATGTCATCTGCGGTGTTAGAAGGCAGGGTAGGAGTTATTCCCATGAGGGCCCCTTCTAGGTGTGGTCCTAGTGACCTGATGTTCCTCATTTTATGAAATGTCATCAAGCAGTGTATTGATGATAGCATCAATTTTCTCCAAGCAGGTTACACTTCATAATAAAACATTAAAAACCGGAAAAAGGATCTGATCTTGGAACAAAGGACAGATCTCTAAACAGCTTACTATATTTTCCTTATCCTTCTTATTTTTCCTTGAAGCAGTGTAAACTGCATTCTGACAGGATTCTGGGGCTCCTGAACTACAGAGTGCGACTGGGACAATGTCGAGGGGAAAAGAGAGCAGTGGTGAGAGGGCCAGTATCAGCTGAAGCTGTGGGGAGCAGCCAGCTCTCCAAGGAAGGTGCTTCTCAGGTGCCTCTTTCTGGCTGCACTCATAGTCCTTGCCCTAACTGCATGACGTGCATGTGTGTGCATGTCCAGAATGATGCTTCCAACCATTTGTAGATTGTGGCACACTTAGAAAATGACATTGAAATGGCCGAGGGATACCAGGTGGCGCTCTGGCAGTCCAAGTCAGCTGGCCCCAACCTCCAGCCAGGCCCAGGCTGAGCAGCGGCGTCAGCACGTCAGGGCACCTCGGCACACCTGTGGAGGTCCTGTTTAGAGAGCATGTGGGAGGAAACCGGCAAAGGGGAAGAGTCTGGGCTCTCCTTGTGCTTTTGCTCCTGGAAAACCCAGCTCTGCCTATCCCTCAAACTCCTCGATTACAAGTCCCATGTGCAGTCATGAAGGTCATGGGGTTCGGGGGAGATATGCAGCATTCCAGATCTCTTCTCTAGCTCCCCAGATGCCTGGTTGTGCCCACACAGCTTCTACACAGTGCCCCGAAAGCCCCCCACCACACTCTTCGATTTACATTCCCATTGATCATGGCCCCTGACTTGCTTCTTGACCATAGTGGGTGCTCAACAACTGTTTCCCGAATGACTTCCAGGCCCCAGAGGGTCCCTGACACTAACGCCAAGTCCACCCCCATTCTTGGAGTCATTCATCCTCCCCTTGGAAAGGAAACTGCGGCCTCCCGGGGGACCTTTCTTGTGGCCACCCCACATTCTCCCCGCCAGGGGGCTGGAGCCATGGAGCCCCGACCCCCTACCCCCAACTGCTCACACCTCTGGCTGCTCTCAGCTGCAGGGACAGCTGCCCCTTGAGGGACTGGGCTGACTGCCAGGGAGGCAGCAGGAGGCTGATTGTGGTGTGACAAAGGGAAAAGGCAACTGTGACTCAGCCTCAGTCCGGGCTCCTCTTTCAAGTGCCGACCTGCAGTAACAGCGAGTGGCCACAAGGGGCTCTCCGGGGCAAGGTGGAGAAGTGGACCTGGGGGCGCATGGCGGAGAGATGGGGTGAAGAAGCATTCAAGCGGTCTCTCCTCTCAGAGATCTCGAGGTGCAGAAACCCCCAGTACCCCATGGCTGCCTTATCCCGGTGTTTTACCCGTTAGCAGTCTACAAGCTGCTGGTTTTTACCTAACACATTCTTCTTGCTTTCCCGTGAGCCTCTCTCCTTGCTTACATACCAGCAGTCCACCATAAGGGAAAAGCACCTCCACTTCCCTTAGCTCCCCTCCTTTAGTACTCGGCCTCAACCTTGAGCTCCCTGTCTCCCAGGATGTGGGAAAGAGTATTGTCCTGTTTCACCTCCAGTCTCCTGGCCTGCCCCCTCATGCTCCTGCCCCTACCCAGGGTCACGTGGAGCATCTCTTCCTGGAGCACCCCTTGCCCTTCAGGGCTCCACGCTGCAGCCAGAGAGAGCTCACTCCACCCGGCGCTGGCCGTCAGTGTTCCCAAAGTCCCAGCCTTTCGCACAGCACCCAGACGCCCCCAGATCCAGCCGCCTGATCCTCAGCCTCGTGGCCTTCCTTTTCTTTTGTCCTCTGACCAGCTCTACTGAAACACTTGTAACTGTCCTAAACAAGCCGTGATGTGTCAAGCCTTTGTGCTGTGGGCTGGGACCCTCCCCCCATCCCTCCCCCAGTACCTTTCAAACTTACCCCCTCCCCACACTTCCTTCACCTGGAAAAGCCCTATTCATCCTTGAAAACTGTCCTCCTGTGAAGCATTTCCTGACCCACAACTCCTTTTCCACGCCCCAGAATCTCTCCTCTGAGCGACTCCTTTTCCCTGAACATGCCCCTCTCATTGATATCCAGGAGTTTTAATAAGTGCTGGCACGCCTGTCCTATCTCCGCCACCAGCTCCGGCTCCCTGTGGTCCCAGGGCAGCCATGCAGGAAGTGCTTCCTGAGGGAAAGGTGTGGAACTGGAGTTGCTCCCTCTTGGGTTTCTTGGCCCAGAGGCGCCTCCTGAAGGCTTGCCCACCAGTGCATTTCTCTCATGCCTGTGCCTTGGGGCCATTGCTCCAGCTTCATCATCTGGTGAAGTTCTCTCCCCCAGAAAAGTACAAGGAGGTGAGCTGGGCAGGAGCGCTGACTCCAGTACCAGCGGGTTCTGTACCATCACCTCCCACCTTGGCTAAGTCCTTCCAAAGCTCTCAACTCCATTTGCTAATCTGCAAAATGGAGAGCTGTGGGAATCAGAAGTGAGCACATACATTAAAAAATGTCATAAACCGCCAAGAGCTATGCAGATGTTTTTATTGCATTTTTTTCTTCCAGACTAGGGTTTACTTACATTTACCTCTGTGGAAATCATAAGATCAAAGGAATACGATGTGGTCGTTTTGTAATTTCCCTACCTTGAGTCAAGGGAAAAACTGGTCAAGAGTAAACCATTAATTCTGTCTCCCAGCAGGCCCCCGACTTCTCCCAAGCCCTGGGTTAATGATTCTAAGGTTGTTTTCCTCCCAGGGCCAATTCCCATCTAATCTTTGGCATGTTGCCTCTTTATTAAGAGCTTGTCTCGCTCTGATAATTCTCCTTCTTAGGATCAGGTCTCAAGCCCTCTTATCTACAGTGCCCTTCCCATGCCCACAATTCCTTCCACCAGCAGGAGAGCATTCCCCAAACTCTCTTGAATTAGTCTGAGGCTTTACCCCAAAGTGGCTTTAGGAATTACTTGTGAAGGTCCAAGCAACAAGCATGTTGGACAAGATCCTACCTCAGAATCTTCTCCCTGACAGGGGCTATAAGGAATTGATGGAACCACAAAAGAAAGTTCCTGAAGCTTTGGTGTGGAGAAACCATTCTTAGCCTGGCTGTCAAAGGCTGAATTAGTGGCTGGGGGAGGACTGGGCTCTGTCAGGAGTGGTCCCTGGTGGGGAACAAGGCCCTGGAATTCCAGGTGGGAAGTTTGTTTATAACCGCAGTGTGCTCACACCTGTGGGAACTCCTTAGATAAGGTAGCTGAGGACTTTGTGCTCACCCAGGTTAGAAAACCAAGAGCAGTGGCTCACTGCCAGGAGTCTCCTCAGCTGCCCAGCTCCTCTCCATCCCGACAATATTAATAGCTGGCATTTTGGCATGCATTTCTCTGTAGTTTTCTGGATCATGGTGGTGAGAACACAGATGTCTGGTTCCTATGGTGCGCCCCGTCTCCTTAGTTTGCTTTGCCTACCCCAATGCCTTAGGCAGGGCTTTGCATAAGGCGATGGGCCGGTGCCTCACTGCTCTGCCGACATCCCTCTGTGTGACCCCAGCAAGGCACCTTCTCTGAGCCTCAGTGTCCTCATTTATGAAAAGAGATTGTAATCAAAAATGGTAAATATTATTTACCATTTTTCAAAACCTCAGTTTTTCTCATATATCCCTTCTACATATATAGTCACTGGTGCATACATAATGGTGAAAACATAGGGAAAGACTATATCTGAGATAATAGGACCTTGCTTAAGAAATGTCACAGGTCAGCCCCCTTGAGGTCCTTGTGTGCCCCTCTCCTTGGCCACATCTCCTGCCTTCCATCCTAGAGCGAACCACTGTCCTGAATTTTGTGTTTACTATTCCATTGTTTTGGCATATGGTTCTCCTAAACATGTTCCTTCTACTGTGAATGTCCAAGCAACAAGCATGCTGGACAAGATTTAAATGCTCCATAAGTGAAATATATTTTTTTAGGATGTACCAGGATTGAAACCAGGTCCTTGCACATGGGAAGCAGGTGCTTAGCCACTTGAGCAACATTTGCTCCCCACAAGTGAAATTACATCATTCAAAATGATATAACTTTTTCTTAAAATATCTGTTTTATTTATTTCTACTCCCCATGCCTCCCACCCCCGTTGCCTGCTCTCTTGTGTCCATTTGCTGTGTGTTCTCTGTGTCTGCTTGCATTCTCAGCGACACCGAGACTCTGTGTCTCTGTTGTGCCATCTTTTTTTTTTTAAAGATTTATTTATTTATTTATTTCTCTCCCCTTCCACCCACCCAGTTGTCTGTTCTCTGTGTCTATTTGCTGCGTCTTCTTTGTCCACTTCTGTTGTCAGCGGCACCAGAATCTGTGTTTCTTTTTGTTGCGTCATCTTCTTGTGTCAGCTCTCCTTCTGTGTGGTGCCATTCCTGGGCAGGCCGAACTTTCTTTCATGCTGGATGGCTCTCCCTATGGGGCGCACTCCCTGCACACAGCAGCACTGTGCATGGGCCAGCTCCACACAGGTCAAGGAGGCCTGGGGTTTGAACCGCGGACCTCCCATGTGGTAGACGGATGCCCTAACCACTGGGCCAAGTCCGCTTCCTCTGTTGTGTCATGCTGCGTCAGCTCTCCGTGTGTGCGGCACCACTCCAGGGTGGGCTGCACTTGAGCATGAGGTGGCTCTCCTTGGGGGGCAGCACTGCACATAGGCCAGCTCACCACATGGGTCAGGAGGTCCTGGATTTGAACCTGGACCTCCTATATGGTAGATGAACTTTCTATCAGTTGTGCCACATCCACTTTGCACCACATCCACTTCCCTGACTTGCTGATTTTTAAACTCAACATTTGGGAATTCATCTATGCTAAATGTGTGTAGCTGTGATTTTCCACTGTTGTATTATAATATCTCACTATTCACATCCCACTGTCTTATCGATTCTGTTGATGGACAGTAACACAGTCCAACACATCCTTTTGTCACAACCACTCTCATAGTCATCTCCTAGGACACGTGTGTGACAGTTTCTCCATGGTATATACCTAGAAGTGGAATTGCTAGTCTTCCCTTCTGATTGCAACAAATGCTGCTGCCCAGCCCCCCACCCCGGAATATCTGAGGAAGTCTGAGGGCTGCTGTTGCCTTGCTGTGGACCTACCTTCAGGAGGAACAAAAGCTTGTATCAAGGAGAGGGAGACAGTGGTGGAGCTTGCCAGCCCCCAGCCTGACTTTCAGCCATAGCCTTGAGCAGCCAATACCAGAAAGGGGGTGGCAATCTGGAGAACTCCCAAGTGCACCCCGTGGTTCTGCTGAACCTGGGCCAAGCGGGGCTCCTGGACGCTGCTGCAGCACAGGGGACATCACCGCCCACTGCAAGGTCACCCCCGGGCCGCGGGGCATGGGCGATCAATCCCACAGCACACAGCAGGCCATTCTGAGATCGTATGGCTCTTTATTTAAAGTGCACTAAGGAAAGGTGGCATAGGCTCTCTGGGGCTACCCCCCAGAGCCCCAGTCTTCTTTACAGCTTCTGGCTCTTAGTTAATGGGCTTCAAAGGTCACCGACTCCACTGTCGCCGACGTCACAGCTCCAATAATCGCCTCCTGGTCACACTCCGCCGCCTCCAGGATGGCCTTCCTGCTGCTCCTCTCCACCCTCCTGGACGCGATGTCCACATCCCTGGGGCAGAGTTCGGCTGCTGACTTGGAACTAAGGCTGGCTTTTACTTTCCTCAGGAAAAAGCTAATTCTGCTGAGCCTCTTGCTGGTGGAGCTCGAACTGACCGTGGACAGGCTCCTGCCCGACCTGGGAGACGCGCGATGGGTGAGCGGCTGACGCCTTTGTGCGCCGAGCTGCGCCTGCTGTTCCCTCGGGTGCTGCGGCCTTTTTCCTTTTTCTCCCCTTTTGGGGATCTGCAACTGGTTAAGGAGGGGCGCGAGGATTTTTCTCCGACCTTGCGGGGCCCTGACTTGCTACTACTCTCCCCTGTCCGCGTCGGCGCGAGCTCCTCCGGCTGGGAGCACAATCTTGCCCCGCGTTCCCGCCTCTCCCTCCTCTCCTTCCGGGCCTCCTGCTGGGTCTTGCGGTCCTCGGGCGGCCCCGCCGCCCAGTCCTGAGCGGTCCCTGCCGCAGGCTGGTCGGCCGCTGCTGCGCCCGCGAGCGCCATGCTCAGGCTGCTCTCTGGAGAGGGAGCGGTGGCGCCCCCGGTGCGGGCAGTGCGCGCCGTGGTCTGGCTGGCAGCGCCTGCCACCGCCACCTTGATGTTCTTCCAGGGCACGTTGGTGACACCGACTGCCAGGCTGCTTTTGCTGTCCCCTTGGTGGCCGCTCCTACCACGGCTGTGCTGTGCTCGGTGTCTGCCATGCTTATGGCGCCTGCCAGGTGCCCTTGGCCGCTGCCCCCCAGCTATGGCCCCAGCCGCAGCCCCTTTGGCAGGAGGTGTGGGTTTGGCGGTGTCCGGCTTGGTCGTGGGTTTGTGGGGGGGCATATTTGATCCCCTTCCCCCTAGCATAAGCGGAAGAGGAGGCCCCGGACACCTCGGAGACGATGTGGAGGCTCCTGATGCTCACCCGGTCCTGGTCCCCCTGGGCCCTGGCAGGCGGCAGTGACTGGGCTCGTCCCGGCCTCTTCCTCCAACCTGGGCATGCACAGCATGTTCCCAGTGGGAATGGCGTGAGTGCTGCTGATACTGTCCACCAGCGCGCACGGGAAACAAATGCACTTTTCCCAGTAGGATAGGAGGCCTTCCTTGGCATCGATGGGAGGACACAGCTGCAGGTAGCAAGATCGGCCGGTGGCAAACTTCAGGTGCAGCTGCTGTTTCTCGCAGTCGTGAACAGAGATCCTTACAAACTTCAAGGGCAGGAGCCTGGTGAGCTCCAAGGTCTTGGTAGCCTTGTGGCCTCTTCCCTTGGTGGCCTGGCCCCATCTGATGTGGTCCTCACAGCCGGTGGCCGGGCGGGCCAGCAGCATGATGTCGGGGAACAGGAGGATGGGGCTGGTGCAGGCGATGCCCACAGTCACCACGCACACGCCGCTGTGCACGTCAATCACCTCCCCCCTTTTGAAGATCTGGATAAAGTCGCTCTCAAAGATGGGCGCGTACTTGAAGATGTCGTATTCTCCCTTGTACAGCTGGCACTGCAGCTTCCCCGTGGTGGTGCTGAACATGCCCATGGCAGAGCCGCTCTGCGCCATGTAATACGGTAATAAGCAGTCAGTGCCCATAGCCAGCTGGGGTTGCGACGACGGCGGCGCCGGCAAGGCGGGTCGCTGGGTCTTCCCCGGTCAGCTGGCAGGTGAGGGAGCAGCAGTGCTGGGTCACTGAGGTGGCTCCCCAGCGGCTCGACACTGCTCCACTCCACAAGCCCCCATATGCCTCAGAGCCTCCCAGAGAGGAGGGCAGCCGCCAGCAGGGGGTATGCCTGGGGAGTCTGGACCCCAGACCAAACCTCTTCCAAGTTGTAGAGATGGAGGTTGAGCTCCTGACAGGCCTTCAACAGTCCCAGCAGAGGAGTAACCACTCTGAGCCCACACCCCCTGCGCAGCCCTATTTATCCTCTGCTGCCCTTTGAGAGCTGTCAGCGTCACAAATCCCTTTGTCCTCCTCCCCCAGCTGCCCCCTCAGGGCAGGGCCACCGTCCTCCCCGACCCCCCAGACACCCCATTGCCTCCACAGGGGGCAGGCTCACCCTGCCGGGGATAGGTGCAGGTTGGTGCCAAAACAAAATGGGAAAATTTTGTGTGGGTGCTTTTTTCTTTTCTCCCAAATTCAAAAGATTCAGCAACTAAACAAAGGCTTTAGGAACACAAGATGAGGGGACACATTTGAAGCATTCGAGCTCATGGTTTCTTTTATTGAAGAACCTAGAGTTGGCAGGCTTGGCCCCTAGCCCGTCCTTACATAAAATCTCAATGATGACCTCAAATAAAAATAACATGAAAAGTTGCTTCTCCCAGGCACCACTATCTAGGGTCTTCACTATATAAAAACCCATTGGGTTTGACGCTGTCATCACTGCCCCCACTTTACAGGTAAAGAAACTGAGGGGCTATCACTTGCCTAGAGTCACAGAACTAACAGGGGGTGCAGGCAGTGTGTGAATTCCGGCCTAGGGGCTCTAAAGCCCGTGCTCTAAACCGGTGTAGTGCTTGGCCTGGCAAAGACTTGGGCCATCCGAATGTTCTCAAACTGGACTGAGGGTGAACTGTCTTCAAGAAAACCAACTCGACGTATTACGGGGAGTCATATAATGAATTCTCTCCCTGTGTGTCTGAGGACCCAGGACAACCCCTTCAGACAGCCTCTCTCCTCAGTGGCTGGGCTGAATTAGGATTAAATTTTCCTGGCAACCACCTCTGATTCCTCCGTTCTATTTTGCTTGTACAAAGAGCGTGTGTGTGTGACACTAGTTAGTGTTGTACAAGGCCCCAGTTTTCAGTGGAATCGGAGGACACCTGTCAAATGCCCCCCCCTCCAGGCAGCAGTGGTATGGGAGCCATTTACATTTGGGGGGGCATGTGCAAGTACACCTCCTGCTTGTCCCTCCCACAACCACAGAATAAATGATTTTCAAATAGTTGCTTGAAAGTTCTGAGGAGGCCCCCCTGTTCCCAAGTCTTGCTTCTTTCAGTTTTGGTGTTATACCTAAAATCGCACCTGAGAGATTCATTCCTTGAGGGTAAACACTGTCAAAATACACATACCTGTTCATCAACAGGTGAATAGATAACAAGATGGGTAACCATACAATGGAATATCATTCAACCATGAAAAAGAACGAGGTATTGATATATACAACAACGTGGATGAACCTAGAAGCCAACATGCTAAGTGGAAGAAGACAGTCACAGAAGACCTCATATTGTGTGATTCCATTTATATGAAATATGCAGAGTAGGCAAATCCATACAGACAGCAGGCCAGTGGTTGCCAGGGGCTACAGGATGTGGGGATTAGGGAGTGACTGCTGACAGGGGATCTCATTTGGGGTCATGAAAATGTTCTCGAACCAGACGGTGGTGATGGTTGCCCAAAATTGTGAATGTATTTAATGCACTGAATGGTCCTTTAAAATGATTTAAATGGTAACTTTAATGTTAAGTATATTTACTTAACACACAAAGTATGCACACCTGCTTGGAAATATTTTGGTTAAAAAACATCTTCAAAAAAATACAACTGACAAAAATGATGGGAGTGTGTGTGGGGGGGTGGGGAGTGGGTTATATTGATGTGGGCTATGGGTGGGAGGCTGTTGGTCTCTTTGTGTCCTGACTTATGGGTGTGGGACAGTAAGAGGCTGCAGTCCTGCCCTTGGTGACCATGGCAATGACCCCAGTCCCAGGAGGCAATTTAGCAATGCAAACTCTATATTCATACCAGTCAGTCCAGGGAAACTCTGATGGTGGTGATGCCGAAGCTTAAGGGAACTTGGACTTGGCCTCGAATGGGAAATATAATACAGCCTGTACATAAATTCAAAATCATCTAATTCTGTATCCAAGTGTGCCTAGTCTCTAGGAATCCAGTCAAGTGATACAGGCCCCTTCAGCTCCTACACTTTGATTTATTGGACTTACCCCACTCAGCTAACATGGAGTTGAAGAAGGTCAACCACCACACCATGGAGCCTAGAGTGTCTACAACTGAAAGCAGGAGGAGTGCATCCAGTATCCATGTGGAATCTAAGCCCCCACTTGACATAGATGTGCAATGGACACAACCAATCCAATGTCCACAGAGAAAATGTGGAATGGGTGTGGGAAGGGTAGCCATGGTGGCTGCTGGGTTTGGGGAATGGGAGGAAGAGATGAGATGTGGAGGCGTTTTCCGGACGTGGAGTTGTCCTGGGTGGTGCTTCACGGACAATTACGGGACATTGTAGATCCCCCCAGGGCCCACTGGATGGAACTTGGGAGAGTGTGGGCTATGATGTGGACCATTGACTATGGGGTGCAGTGATGCTTAGAGATGTACTTACCAGGTGCAATGGATGTGTCACGATGATGGGAGAGAGTGTTGCTGTGGGGGGAGTGGGGGGTGGGGGCGGTGGGGTTGAATGGGACCTCATATTTTTTTAATGTAATTTTTAAAAATAAATAAAAAAATAAAAAATTTTTTTAAAAAAAGTGATACAGGCCCTATGGGCTTTGACTGTTCAGAAAGGATGTGAGACTGAATGTGTATTCAAAGTTGCATGCACACAGAATGTGGGCAAGATGCTAATTCAAGCTTACCTGAAATGGGGGTGATAGGTTAATTCAAAACCTATCTGGTACTCAGGCAAACACTTAACTAACAAAGTAGTTTTCTTAGGAAAAAGCATTTGACTCCCCACCCTGTATAAAAGGAACTTAAAAATTTTGCTCGAGGTTTGAAACTGGAAGCTCCCAAGTCTGGCTGGCCATCAGTAAATCATTTTTTCCTTCTCAAAATCATTCCTGAGCCCTGGCCTTTCTATATGCAAATCATTGAACCTCTCTCATCTTCTACAACACTATGGGAACCTATTATGTTTTTTAATGTAACGTTCTTTGTGATCTATTAACTTTTTAAAAAGTGTCAAAAAAACTAACACAGATCTCAAGGCAGCTCCTCACCCCCCACTTCCTCATCTGTAAGATGGGGATAGTAATGGAGGCCACGAGGCGGCGATGAGATAATGCCTGTGGGGTGCTTGCGTTGTTCCTGACTGATAAATGTTAACTGTTACTAGCACTAATCAACAACTCCTTTTAATCTCAGTGTGTGTTCATTCCTGAGACTAGTTTCTGAAAAGAGAACATAGGGAAGCTTCCGGGGTTAGAGCCTCCAGGAGAACACAGAAGGCTGCTCAATGGGCGAACTTGGCCTCCTCAGGTGGACCTTGACTGGAAAGCCCTGTTCAGTCTACAGAAAACAGTGCTCGGAGAACCCAAACCAGAGAATATGCGACCAGGAGAAGAGAACGCTTGATATGGGTTGGGGTGTCCAAGACCCCTGAAGAGAAATTAGGATCAAGGTGGAAAACATTCAGCATGTTAGTTCTGGGTGGAAGGAAAGGATTCCATTCTAGAAACCGTCCTGGGCCAGAACCCTTCAAAATTCTTCATTCTGAAATATGTGTCAGGGAAGGTGGCAGGGTGAGGGCAGGAGAGGGGAGAGAGGATGGAGTCTCCAGCCTTGCAAATGAGGACTCACCACCCCAGCAGGGGACCGCGCAAAGAAAAGACATGTCAAACTGGATGCTTGACCCTCCAAAACCCCATCCAAGTTCATTCCCTTGGACTCCCATGCTCCCTGTTCCTTCAAATGTGAAGCAAGAAATTGAAACAATAGTAAATACATTATTTAGCCTTTTGTATTTTATTGAAGTATAAAAACATAAACTTTACTACAGAAAATAAAACTATTTTAATGCGTTTTTAAAAGAATTTGCACTAACCTAACACAGTGCATTATTCAGGTCAAAATAATCTTGCCACCTTGGCCCCCCTCCATGCTTCCCCCCCACTTCTTCATCCACTGGTGTCCATGGCAGCTTAAACATTGTTTCATAATGGCTGATTGGTGGCACCTGTACACAGTCAGAGGGTAAGTTATTCAAGGGAGGTTTTCCCCTCCACCAAGACAAGGGTAACAGACCATCTCCTGAAAGAAGTGGTGAATGGTACCAACAGCAGATGGCCTCTACAGATTAGGAAGTATCCCTGACATGTAATTAAAGTAGCAAAATTAGGACACCTATGCCACGGGTGATAGAGTTTAAAGTGACCATATATAAGCTCAAAAGGGCACAGAGCCCACTGGTCTGGAGGACTAACATTCAGGGAAGCCTGCATCTGTGAAGAACAGCACTGGGAGGAGAGGGGCCCATTTCGACTTCTGGCTTCTGAGCATCATCTTTAGGCACAGGCAAACAGCAAGGAGCCTGGTTCTATTCCAGACCAAAAGAATCGTATGCCTTGGAAATTCCAGAAAAGTGAGCAGAATGTCTTTCATTGAATTATCACACCCTTCCTGTCTAAAATTTCTTTCTCCCTGCCTCCTAATTCTCTTCTGCTATTTGAAATATGTATTTACAATAATGAGACACACAGTCGGACACAAAAACTGATTTAAATCAAGCAAATAATACTTTCAGAGGACTTGTGTGGTAGAACATCAGGTGTCAAAAGCTTCAGTGGTATAGGTGCACATTTTAGGTGTTTGTATAGTCAGAGAAACTGAGAGTCGAGGTAGTTAGCAATTCAGATTTTATAACAAAATCCCACCCTAACACTTCACAAGAGGCCCATGGGATATACTTGGCACTGTGCTGCAGGGTTTGTCAATGAGAAACTGAGCAATTAGGGGCCATAGCCTGAGGAACAGGATTCAAGGTCAACTAACCTACCTAACAGCATCCCAAAGAACAAAGCATGACACTTTGAGGCTATTTGAACACCCCCAAATCAGACTGGGGGCGGGGAGCAGGGAATGACTAGATCTCAACAATTAAGAGATTGAAAAGAACAGAAACCAGCACAACACTTAGGTTTACAATATCTTGGTTCCAATATTTATTATATGGACAGGTTAAAGACATTAGGATAAATAAGTAATATTTTCCCTTACAGAAAAATTGTGATGATAATATGGAATAGGATTAAACACTCTGAAGATTTCACAGAAACATCAGAAGTTAGACAGTGGCCAAAGTCCTTGTGACTAGGGCATTTTCTCATTGCTGCAAATACTCTGGGCCAGGTTTTAAAAAATGATCTAAATGGCAAAAATGGGGCCACTAGTACCCAATAATGCTAAAGCCTTGACATCACCAGGCTTCAAGTGCGTGTCTCCACTGACTGTGCTTTTCAGTCACAAGGAAAGGAAAATGGAATTCCCTGGCCCTTCCAGCCTAGAAATAACTCCTGACCTAAGTCACTGAACAGAGTCGGACCCCCTTGAAAGGTGGATTTTTCCTTCTGCTTTCTTCCTGAGTTTGCAACAGAGGACCTGCAGGCATGCCGGAGGAGCTGGCGTCAACACCTGGGTGCCGAGGGAAAGCGGCTTTCGGTCTACACGAAGCCCGCCTCCGCCCCCCGGGGCTGACAAGCCGGCTGCTGCACATGATGACAGCTCCCCAGACTCTCCAAAACCAGGTCTGAGAACAGTCCTAGAACGGTCACACCAGTGTTGAATGAAACAAACATCAAAAGAGCACAGTGCCTAGTTTTGAAATGAAAGCCTTGCAAAACACACGTCCGGTACCTAACGGCACCTTTGCTAGAGGCCAACACACAACGCCGCTGAGGCTATTCTCACTCCATTTCCCCTCTGAGTGGTGGTGGCAGCAGCGATGAAGGAAGCGGCCCCTTCCACCCAAAGTGCAGCCCTTCTTCTGTGTGAATTCCAGTGGTGAGAGGACTGGGCAAAGGCTAGCAGGACCCTCCCCGGGGCCAGCGGAGCAACTAGGCATGGCCAGTGTGGTAAGGCCTGAACCTGGAGTGGAGGCAAAAGGTGCACTGGTCCAGGTCCACAGCCCACTCCGAGGCAGAGCAGAAGGGCCCAGCTGAGTCCCCGTGGGCCTCCCTCCTCGGGGGGTCTCTGCAGCTGGGATGGTAGAGATGGACAGGAAGTCAGACCTCCAGTGGCATCAAGGCGTTGGGTGTAGAAGGATTCAGCGAGGACTCTCCAGGTGCCCCCAGACCACAGCTGCTCAGCTCTGCAGCGCTCCTTCTTTCAGCTGTTGGATAAAGAGGTTTCTCTCATCCTCCGGAGTCCGCCCATTCTGAGCCCGGACGATACACGTGGGCCGGTGGAGGTTGAGCATGTAGATCAAGTGCTGCTTCTCATTCTTGAGCTCCTCGATCTGGGCCTTGAGTTCAGCGTTCACACTCTCCAGCTTCTCTGACTCCTGGGGGACGCGAGCAGGGGTGTCAGAAAGGGAGCCAAAGGGCAGCAAGGAGGGGGTGGCCTGAGGGAGCACCTGGGACACCCGGGCTCCTCAGGCTGGGAAAGGTTTGGCTCCCGACACAAGGCCCCACAGAGCTCAGAGAGCAGCCCCAGGTTTGGGACGACACAGGCCCTGGAAAAACCTTTGAACTTGGGGGCTGCTTCAGGGTGGCCTTGAGTTTCCACAAGGAGGCTGTGACCTTCCAAGGGCTCAGAGAGCTCCACCTCCAGCTCACAACCCACCTGCAGGGCTTCTGGACCTGCAAGGGCCCCGGGGCGGGGGAGAAACCCAGACTCGTGGTCCTTATCCTTTGTGGGTCACTGCCTGGTGGCTGCCCCCTGGTGCCCCCCGCCTGCCTGCAGATGCTGTTCCCCTGGTGCACCCCTCCCGCTGGACTTAGCCGGGGGCTCAGGCTGTCGCGTGAGCAGGAATAAGAGCTGAGAAACCAAGAACTTGACAGCAGCGTGAAAAAAGTGCAACCACTGCTTGTGAATTAAGGAAATAACTTGTTTGAGGAGATTAATTAAAGGCGTTTCATAGTGAGCCAAACGAGAGCTGGCAGCTTCCTTTCCCTGGGAAATGGATGAGTGGAGCCTCTTTAGCTGGGCTGATGTACCCTGCAGTCTGGAAGCTGCTGGACATGTTTGGACTGGCCGAGGCTGCTGGGAATCTGGGCATCAGACGCCTGTGGTTTTTAATGCCCACACCTGCCATTTACACATCCAGAGTTGCATTCATTGTGTCAACGGATTTAGCACCTCTTCATTCTGCAAATGGCATTTCTACTACCAACTACTATGTACATCTTAGGAATTGTTCAGGTAGGGGACTGCCGTTTGATATTGTTTATGAAGTCCAAAGAACAGATATTGGGTTATGTTTGTGAACTGGTCTTTTCCTCTGGGCATATTCGATTTTCTTGGATTCAGAGGTTTCACTTTTACTTGATTAAACAATGATTAAGGCTTTGATAGGTCGATATCAGTAGTACAAGGGGGTGGGGACTCACAGAGAAAACTACACAGCAGAGAAGGGAGGTTGGAGTTTTGATCCTGGAGCCTGGGAAGTAAACACCTAGAGCAGCAGATAAGGGAGGAAGGATAGAAGGCTCAATTGGACACAGCAGAGGCCCCGGGAAGAGAAGAGCCATTTGCCTGATACTTCTACACTGGCCTTGTGGAGCGAGCAGAGGAACTGAGCCCAGAGAGGAACGAGTCCCGGGAAGAGAGGATCCCAGGAAGCCTGAGCCCAGGCACATGTCGGCAGCCTTCTTGCTCCACCACCGGGCAACAGCTTCTAGCCCAAATAAATGCCCTTTATAAAAGCTCACAGATCCCTGGTGTTCTGCATAGCACCCCTTTGGCTGGCTAATACAGGGGCTCTTTAACTCCCTTTCTGCTGGGCCACGAGGGTGGGGTAGGTGAGGAGGGGAGGCCTGGGCGAGCTGGAGGGCTGGAAGGCACTCACTTTCTGCAGGCACTCCGTCTTCTCCTTCTTCTTATTTCGGCACTTGGCCGCTGCAATCTTATTCCTTTCCCGTCGCCTCTTTTTCCTTTCATCTTCTTCAGGGGCTGCCTACAAAATCCAAAAGGTGCACACTTAATGGAAGGCAAAGAACACCAACCACCAGCTGCCACGTCAAACCCACTGCATTTTACTACCAAAGAAACTGGCAATGGGGCAGCCCTAGCGCTAAGGGACCTGGAGGCGGGGTGGGTAGCTCTAGACTTTTGTGTGCAACCCTTCTGCACACACGTCGTACACGCTGGAGAATGAATAATGAAGATATCAAAGAACTGTTAGTTGAAATTACATTGGTGGGAGTGAAAGTGGCTCAAGTGCCTCCCACACAGGAGGGTTCAGTTCATGGTGCCTCCTAAGGAAGACGAGCTGACAACAAGGAGGCAGATGAGGGAACCATCGGAGTGGCAGGGGGCAGGGGGGCTTAAAAATAATAATTTTTAAAAAATTCTTTTAAAAAATTACATTGGTGATATAGTCGATCAAAATTTAGCTTATTCTAAAAATGCCTTTGGATGTTGAAATGAGTTTGATGATTCAAACTGATGACTATTGGTACTAACTGTGATCACTTAGAGCAGGAAACAATCTGTGTGTAAACATGTCCTTGCCCCAGAACCAGGAATGTCCTCCGGAGCATCCCTTAGCCGGCCTCCCCCTGCCCCTTGGTTGGCTGAGGTTTCTGCTGTGAGCCGAGGACAACGCTGTTCGCCGCTCTCCTCCCCTGGCCTGTCACGGCACCTTCACCTCCAATTCTGGTGAAGCCCAAGCAGCTCCTGAGGACCAGAAACCCAAGCCCATCCCCAGCCCAGGGCCTGGGCGCCACCTGTAGTGGTAAAGTCCACCACCCATTGTCTCGTCTAACAATAGAGTGATCCCCTCCCCAGTGTCTCCACCTGAGGATTCCTGGAAGTCCTCAGAGAACAAAACCCTGTCCTGCTTTAGGATCTGGTCCTCCACGGAAGTGAATCGGGGCCTGAACTCCCCTGAGGACTGATGGGGACTCAGATACCACCACCACCTCCGGAAGGACTGTTTTCCTTCTCTTTTGAATTAGTCAGTGACGCTGTCTTTACCTGGAGGGAGGTGGAAGGCCTCACAGTTTCGAGGCCTAGGAGTCTAGAACCATACAAGGCGTACGTCTGGGACTGAGACTCAGCTGGCCTTGACTCTCAGCCTCACTACTCACTAGGCACCGAGGCGGCAAGTTCCCAGACTCTTCTTGGTCTGTTTCCTCCTCTCTAAAATGGGAATCGATAACGTGACCTACATCATTCGGCTATTGTGAGGATCAAATCCGTTAGCCTGCTTTGAACCATGTCTAGCCTACGGTGAGTGCAATAGAAGGGTTAGTCATTATTATTATTAACATCACCACCAACATCTTCATCAAGAATTCAATGCCAGCATTTCCTTTGCAGCCCTACAGATATTTCGGAGAGGAGGAAGACGACATAGGGTTTTCTCACGTGAGAAAGTGCTTGAACATAGAGCAAATCTCAGAGTCACAGACTGTCAGATTTGGAAAAGGCTTTCTGAAGACCATCAAGTTCAACTTCCTGATTTTATGGGTGAGAAAACTGAGGCACAGAGTAGACAGTGGTAGTGTGCCAGGGATGCCCCAGGAGGCACCAGCCGATGGCCACCAGGCCAGCAGGCTACAAAACCAGGATGTACAGCCAGGCCTTCGGATCCTCGTCCTGTGTTGTCCCCACTCACCACTCCCTCAGCCACCCTCCCCCTTCGTAGCTAGCCCCTCCATCCTGTCAGCTTCCTAGAGGTGACTGGAACCTGGGAAACTGGCTCGTGTGGCCCAAATGGCCGCTGATGGGTTTCATGGCTCAGTGTTTTACTTTATTTATTTTTTTATTTCTCTCCCCTTTCCTGCCCTCCCCCTCCCACCCCCCACCCCAGTTGTCTGCTCTGTGTGTCCATTCGCTGTGTGCGCTTATGTGTCCACTTATATTCTTGTCAGTGGCACCGGGAATCTGTGTCTTTTTTGGTTGCATCATCTTGCTGCATCAGCTCTCCGTGAGTGCAGCGCCATTCCTGTGCAGGCTGCACTTTTTTCGCACTGAGTGGCTCTCCTTACGGGTTGCACTCTGTGCACGTGGGGCTCCCCTACATGGGGGATACCCTTGCATGGCACAGCACTCTTTGCGCACATCAGCACTGCACGTGGGCCAGCTCATCGCATGGGTCAGGAGGCCCTGGGTTTGAACCCTGGACCTCCCATGTGGTAGGTGGATGCTCTATCCATGGAGCCAAATCTGCTTCCCTCAATGTTTTACTTTAAAATGAGAATTATGGCAACCAAGGCGACAAGAATATTCAAGTAGGTCAGTAGTTATGTTCTCTTTCCAATAGGAAACTTTGCTTATTAAACTCACTTAAAATCACAAGATCACGGGAGTAGATGTGGCTCAAGAGATTGAGCTCCCACCTCCCACATGGGAGGCCCCAGGTTTGGTTCCTGGTGCCTCCTGGAAAAACAACAAAAACTGGACAATAAGCAAAAAAAAAAAACCAACTCAGGGAAGCTGATGTGGTTCAGTGGTTGAATGCCAGCTTCCCACATACAAGGTCCCAGGTTCAATCCCTAGACTTGGATATCGCAAAAAAAATCAATAAAAAAATTACAAGGTCACTTTGGTGAACACAGAATCAGAGCTAATGGGTTGGATGGCTTTAAGGAGTTTTTCCATGAAGTGGGCTACCCACTTCTTCTTCTAGAGAACCCTTGTTATCCTTCCAAAATGCTTTCCCTCCTTCTATGAGAACTTTCTATTTCCAATGGTCCTGTTATCTCAGCACATTCAATTAGAAAATTGAAATCTGAGTGCACCATGGTATGTTCCTACTGGACATTTTGTAGGGAAGTCTGTCTCCTCCATGATCTCCTCTGAAGTTAGATGGGACATAGCTAATGCCCATAATGATGCCTTATGGATATGGCATCATTTAGGTCACCCCAGCCACCACACATCGAGTGCTAACTACCAACCAACCCCTTTGCTAGACTCTTAACAAATATCATCTCACTTAACCCTCAGGTCGATCCAATGCTGGAATCCTTACTACCGCCCCCCACCCCCAGGATCATGAAGACGTGTAACGACTCTCCTCTTAAACTCAGTTCTGTTTGGCCATTACACTTCCCCTTGTCCAAAATACACCTGTCTTTGAACCATCTTATATGGATTTTCAAGTTGAAATCATTAAGGAAAGTCCAACAAAATGACTGACAGCTCAGCTCCTGCCACCCTTGAGACGATAGCATCGCCAGCAGCCACCTCCCTGACTCTGTTACTCCCGGAGGTCTTAGGAAAGGTGCCGAGTGGGAAGACTGCAGCACCGGACATGGAACAGAAGGTGGAGCAGCAACGGCACTGAGGCCGTGGGCATCGCTGCAGGGCGAGCGGGGCTGCTGGGCTCTGCTCCACTGTGGGCACCCGGGTCCTGGTAGTGATGAAATCCTCACCACGCTCCTGCTGCTTCAGAACCAGGCCCAGAAGGGGGTCTCATCCAGCGCCCTGGCTCCACGTACACGCTGATGGCCTCCAGCTTTCCATCTCGGGCCCTGACTCTCCTCTGAACTGCACACCCACATATCCAGCTGCGCCCTGACACCCCTCCTGAGGAGCTGGACAGATGGACTAGGATGGCTCTCCTGCTGCAGCCCCCACCCAACTTCCCACACCCTCCCAAGCTCAGCAGCAAATGGGCTTCATCCTTACTGTTGCTCAGGCCGACAACTTGGCAGTCACCCTTGAGCCCTCCCTTTCCCATACCCTATGTCCAATCTATCAGTAAATCAGCTTTACCTGCAAGAGCTCCAAATCCACCCCTTCTCAGCACCCTACTGCTCCCCTCCCGATCCACAGCCCTCTTGTCTCCTGCCTGGATCACTGCGATGTCTCTGTGCACTCCCCGCCGTCTATTCTCAACACGCCAGCCAGGGCAACCCGTTCAAAACATCATCAGACCACGCCACCGCTCCTCTCCAAAATGCTGCAATGGCGTCCTGTCTCGCTCTGAGTAAAGGGTCGCGTCTTTACAGCCTACAAGATCCAGCCTGATTGACCACCACTCACAACCTCAACTCATATGTGGTTGCCCACCCTATGCTCCCCCAGCCACCTGCTGCCCTCCGTCTGCTCCACCCCCACCCCGCCTCACTGCCTTAGTTTCACTCTTCTGCCAGGCACCCACCTGGATCCTTCCCTCTCTTTGCTCAGATCATAGGTCACTGTCAGTGAAGCCTTCCCTGGCCTCCTGCCTCACCTCTACCCCACTCTCCCTGCCCCTCCCCTGCTTTATTTTTCTCCTGTGCACTGGTCTCTCATATCATGCGTTTACTTACCTCCCATATTGTCTGTCTCCTCCCAGTAGAAGGCAAGCTTCCAGAGGGCATCGATTTAATTTTATTCACCAGTACCTCCCCCCACCTGGCACGTGGTGGGTGTGCACGTGGTAAGTGTGCAATCGATACGTGCGGAAAGATCGGACCCCGGTGGTGGAACCGACCTCAGCCTTCGTGACGGACATCTCGAGGGGCCTGTCGCTGACGGTGACCGACTCCAGCTCAGAGGACATCCGGTGGCAGAGGTGCTTGCTCTGGATGGCGAACCTCAGCTCTTCCTTGACAAAGGGTGTCAGGCTTGCAAAATCCTCAAATACCAGTGACCCAGGAGGGGACAGGCAGGGCACGATGGCAGAGGCACTGACTTCCAAGGCAGAGACCTGGCCTGGGTGTTGAGGCATCATTTTGCTGAAAGACACATCAAAACCCAAACTGCTTCAGGGGTTCTGAGGCATGGGCTCAGGTCCCCCTGCCACCCCCAGGGAAAGTGCCATCAGCCCCCAGCGCTGGTTTGTTTCCTCATTTCATGCCATCCTCATCTTGAGGGAAACAGGGTCTTAAAACACTCAGCTCAGCCACATGGATAAAATGCCTAATTGAAGTTGTTGAGGGTTGGCATTTTACACTGCTGAGCTCACAAGCACTGTTAGTTTTGACTGGAGAGCATTTATGTAAATGTAACCTCAAACCGTCTCAAAAGAGGTAGTTATTTTTGTCCCCTCATCAGTGAGACCATTACGCAACCCCACTTTTGTCTCTTTTTCAAGAAGAAACTTGGAAGGTATCTAAAATCAAGTTGAATCTATCAGTGAGTGGAAGACAAGGAGAAGGGGATCCTTGAGTTTAGCAAATACAAAACTGAAGCTTCTCTCTTAGGAAGTTGGACCTAACTAAATGAGCATGAGGGAGATAACTGCAGCATGTTCCCTCCCCCCAGGCCTTGGGGGAAGTTGAGGGGACATAAGGGAAGTAATAGCCCTTTTTAAGGTTAAGGTTGGTAAAGAAAAGACTTCAGAGTAAGAAAAATAAGGAGCCAAGGATTGGCATTTTGGGGGGTATTTTTCAGCCAGGGGTGCACGGAGAGGATTAGACTGGGAACAGAAGGGATACCCAAACCTGGTTCTGCCACTAGGAGAGGTGTGACTTAGACCAGCTACCCCAGCGCCCTGAGACTTGGAAGTCCCTGTTAGATGGCCGAGAGCTCCTTCAGCATCAGGCTCAAGTCTCCTCCAACACCGTATCGCAGAGCCTGGCCCATCCCCAGCTCATAGTACCTACTGGGCCTGGAGACAGGCTGACCAAACCAAGTGGAGAGGGGGGTGGTCCAGTCACACGGGCTCCAAGCTCCCAACTACCTCTATCGAGGAACCCAAAGAGACAATAAAAGGAAAGGAAGGGTAGAGATTGCAGCAGTTCTATGCTATCTGTTTGAAAGAGAGACCCAAAAATTTCCCCCTGCCAGGTACACCTTCAAAATGAAGAGGTGCTTATTTTGGGGACACTGGAATTGTCCTGCATGGCATTGCAATGATGGATAAAGGCCATTATACATTTTGTCAAAACCATAAAATTGTGCAAAGCAAAGTGTAAACTATAATGTAAACTATAGTCCTTGGTTAGTACAATGCTTCAGTATGTGTCATCAATTGTAACAAACGTACCACACTAATGAAGGATGTTGTTAAAAAAAAAAAAGTGTGGGAGGGGGAGGGGTGGGGTATATGGGAATCCCCCATACTTTTGAAGTAACATTTATGCAATATAAAGCTTCTTTAAAAATCAATATATATACGCATATATATACACATATATACATACATATATATACATACACACACATACATATATAAAGTGAGGCCAGCAGTGACCAATTCCCTTAATGCCTATAGTTCTCAAGAGGCAATGAGTGAGGGGACTGCCCAGGCAGACAGTCCACTGGAGAGACACTCTTACCTGGGGACCTGCATTCCATTAGCTAAATCTGGCCATTCAGGAAGCCCTCTGGCAAGTCGCTGACATTTGCCTCCTTTGCAGCAGAAACCTCACGTGCATTATCTTGTTTAATCCTCACACCAGCCCACTGACTTAGGTCCTCGCCCCATTTTATAGATGAGGTGACAAGTTTAGACAAGCTGAATAATTTGCCCAAAGCCATACAGCTAATATGAAGCAGTGCCAGGATTGGGAATTAGGTCTGTCTGACTCTAATGTTTAAGCCCTTAACTGTGGAACTGACTCCATGGGGGAGAGAGGGAAGGTGAAACAGAGATCCCCAAGGAAACGTGACTTCTGTTTAATGACTCGCCGGCCTTCATGTCAGGTGCACTCTCAGGCTGCTGCCTGCATTCCGGGCTGTGCTGAAGCGGGTCTTTCACCCACAGGGTTCCTAGACTGGGGTTAGGAGACCCAGCTCTGAGGCCCACTTCCTCACTATGTGTCCAAGCACCCAGGATCTTACCCTTCACTGGCTTCTCTTTTTCCTCTGTTAACGACAGCTAATAGCAACCATCCGATTTTCCCAGAGAGTTGAGGGAGAGTTGAAATAACAATGAATGTGCTCTAGAAAGCCTTGTGCCAATAGGAGGAGTGTTCTTACTGGCCCTCCCAGGGATCTTTCCAGCCTAGCGCCAGACTCCCTGACACAGGCTCGTGGCTCCAGGCAGGAGGGTGGCCAGTCACCCACTTTGGTCTCCAGAGCTTCCAAAGAGAATGTCTGACCTCAAAGTCCCCTTAAGATCTGAGATACACTGAGGGAGGCAAGAATTCCAGGCCAGTGAATGCCAGTGACCATTCAAATAACCCAGAAAATACCTGCAGTTCTCTTCCCAAAGCCTCATGTTGAGTCAGCTGAAGTTCTTCTATCAATTTAATCCTATAATTTTAGGATGCTGGGCAGATATTCATCTCTGCTAGGTGATAAATTCCTCAGAGAAACCAGCCTTCTAAAGCCAGAGTCTTATGGCTCTTCTCTGCTTTCATGTTTTCCTTCCCATCTCCACTTTATTCAAAACCAAATGTGCAGAGATGGAATTCAAGCTACCACTGGGCTGGCCTTTGCTTGGAGGACTGGCTGGCTGCCTTCCACATAGGTAACTTGAGTTCCACTATAGTCAAGTATAGTTCCGTTTCTCCCAGCTAATAGTAACTAAAATGCTATCTGGGTTTGGGGTTTACTGACTGGGATATTTTTCCCCCCTTCTCAGTGTAAAGTCTACAGTCCTGATGAAAGAAATTGAAAAATATCAGCATATGCAATGTTGTTATGAGAAGCATCAGGTATGCTTATTTAGAGACAGAAATGGATTGTAAAACTGTTAAAAAGCCTTTCAGAAAATACAGCAGTTGTACCTAAGATTTGGGCTTTCTCTGCACTAGGCCAAAGCTTAGCCTTTTGGGATACTTTCTAGTTACTTCTTTTCTCTTAAAATATGATTCAGACCAAACTCAGACTATATCTTCACATGGAAAACAAAGTCAAACATTTAGACAATTTTTCAGAAAATTGAGGCCATCCAACATCCCCAAACACTGAAGAAATAAACCAGTGTTTGGGAATCTTAGATTTTGTGAATTGACTTTTTTTTTTAAGGAATTGCAGGGAATGAAAAAGAAAATCAGCTAATATATCAAAACACTATCCCACTTCACACTGAAATTAGCTGTTTAAGAATTTCTCTTACGTTGACTTTCTACATTGATCTTAAAGTTGCTCAGACCTGCTACAAAGAACCTGCATTTTACTTCCACTTTATTATCTCCAATCAGAAATGGTGTCATACCATTGGCAGTTTCATCATTTTTAAGAAAGTGAAACTTACTCATGCATTTCTTTAACTGGAAATCCAGCTCCCAAATGTTATTTCCTAGTGGCTACAGCTACATTGAATTTTCACTTTTAATTTCCATCCCTTTCCACTAAGCACTACTCATGAAACATCTTACAGTTCTGGGAAACCAATGGCGGGCCTGCACTCACCCCATAACCCGGCCTTTCTCCCAGGCCACTGGAAGGCTGGAGGAGTAAGGCTTCCGGACCAGAGATGCTGGCAGGCCTCTCACCACCACGCAAACCCAGTGCCCACCAACAGGGGACTCACCCTTCCTGGGCCTCAGTCTCCTCAAGTATAAAATAGACCAGTAATGCCTGGCCCAGCTCCCCCCAGGCCGTCATGAGGCTCATGTGAGATTTGTGAAGGTGGATTCTCACCCGCACACTGGCAGCCATTATTACTGTGGTTCTACTTTCCCCGCTTAGGGGAACGCATTCTTTTGGTTTCAATGCAATTTAGTCCCGTTAGTCAAAATTTAACTGGAACCTTCAAGAAATCCTGGTCATTTCACAGCCTCTTTTGCTCTTCGATTGTCTCTGGGTTCCTGGCACACCAGGTTAATCCCCACTCCACCCCCACCACCTGCACGTTTCCCTCATGTTACCTACTTGAGAAAGAACCCCTTTCTCACCCAGTAAACCAGTTCTCCCTTGAAAAGTTTCTACGGTGTCCCTGCTATGTCCTTCCTCCTCCCCTACCCTCCTCCTCTGCCCTCCTCCCCTGCCTGGGCAACACTTGAAGTCAGTGACTCTGTGCCAAGTTCAGCCAATTGTAAAAGAAGGAATCACGGTGTCGATCCTACAGTCATCTAGGGCAGATCCTAGGTCAGATCCGTAAACTGAGGCCTGAGGCAGAGACTGGCCCCAGGCCCTAAAGCTGGTGAGTGGCCCAGCCCAGGCTGAGCAGCTAACTACAGTCTTTCCTTTCACCCACTAGCAAGGACCCACATGGTGAGTGATCCACCAGCAAGGCAACCGGGCAACAGAGCCACTGGCCAGGTAGATGCGGGTCCACAACCCTCGTCACCCAGTGCCCACCACAGGGGACACTTTGGCAGCACTAAGGGACCATGGAAAGACAGGGAGTTTAATAGTGGCTCAGAGGGAGGGGGGAGAACAGAAAAATGACAGGGAGGGTCCAAAGGCTCCCACAGGCACACTTGGTCCTGGCTGTATCTTGTGCCGCTGGGGGCCTGGTGCTACCTTCCATGCTATGTCTGAAGCCATCCAGGTAACAAGTGCAAGCCTCCCAGACACCCCCCACTCCCTCCCCGCCACCCTCCACTCCCCTTGGTCTAGGAAAGCATCAAAGTAAGAGACTATAAGTTGTAGCATTCCTCTACAACAAATGGTAAATGTTTAAAACAAGGGAGACAGTAATTCCAATTTCGCCTTCATTTCAAGTTGGGGAGACAGAGGCCCCAAACAGGTGAGGTGCTTTTCACCCACACTGAAATAAGGTGCGTTGGGACCCTACCCAGATTTTCTAGCTCCCAGTTATGTTTTGTTTCTCTGGCTCTATCAGGGATTTAGCACATCTTTATTTGTAAGGAAGCAGATGTCATTTAGGCAATGAAATTAGGGAAAAGAAACCGGTTAAGGGGGAGGGAATTCAGTAGATGGGAGATGGAAATGGAGAGAGGCGGGGAAGGAGAGAAGGAGCAGATGGGTGGGGAACCAATCCAAAGGAAGGAAAGGGAGAAGGGAAGAGATGCTCTACAGAGACGTCCCCTCTCCCCACTGCCTCTGAGGCTGGCCAGTGCCATCAGATAGAGATCCCCAATTCTAGTCCCCTCATGGCCCCCTTTCTTTCCCTGACACCTCTCTGGAACCTGAGCATCTTCAGATAGAAAGGACCTTCGTGGCGATCCCGCCCATCAGCACATCGTACTCGCCGACAGGCAGAGGGGGTCGGCAGAGTATTATGTACCCACATTTCCCAGCCGGAGATATGAGGGTTCGAGAACATCAAAGGCAGTACAAGCTCGCAGGGTTCTGGCCACTGGACCATAAAGTCCTTCCCTCAATTATCTGAACAGGCGGCCCCACACAGTCTATTTCCCTTGGTGGGCTCCATGGGCACAAGGCCAAGAAATACGCGGACCCATGAGAGGGAAACCCAGAACGAGAGTCACCAGTAAGAGAGAAAAGCGTTCGAGAGACTTGGGAAAGGAAGTCCCAGGCCCAGGGAGCCCGACCCGAGCCCGTCCCGGGAGCCCTCTCCGCCTTCCTCCGGGAAAGCGACTCGAGCGCGCGCCACCTTCGACAGGATCCGACTAACTTTCTCTCCCGGCTTCCCCGAGGTCCTGCCGCCCATCGCTCCGGGGTACTCAAGGAGACCCCCAGCGGCTGCGTCCGCGGCCCCCGCCGGCTCGCGCCTTCCAGGTTCATTCCGCTCGGCGCCTGCGGACGCGCTCGCGCGAAGCCCTGGCCCCCGCGCCCGTCTCCCAGCCCGGACAGCATCCGCGCCGGAGCGGCGGGGCTCCGGCACGCCCCGAGGGATGGAGCCGCCCCGGGGATCCGAGGAGCCTCGGCTACACCCGCGCACCCACCTGCCCTCGCCAGCAACCAGCCCGGGAGGTGCACCCCGAAGCCCGCTGCAGCGCGGGCGCCCGCCCTCCCCGTCACCAGGAACCTCTCGCACCTCAAGTCAAAAGAGAAAGTTCTTTCACTTTTCGAGAAACTTTCGGAAGCTCGGAGAAGCGGCCACGGCTGGGAAAAGTACCGCCAGCGTTCTTCCCAAGCCGGAAGCGGGGGCCGCGGGGCAGGGGTGGGCGGCGGGGTGGCGGGGTGCCGGGCAGGTTCCCAGAGGGGTGCGGGCAGGTGCCCAGGGGGCGCGCCACGCTCTCCGCGCTTGCTGTGGGCGTTCACCTGCTGCCTCCACTCGGGGCGGCTGGGCTCCGGGGGGCGGGCGGCTGTCTGTCCCGCCGGCGACGGCCGAGGAGGCACCACCCGCGCGCTGCCCGCCTGGTGCGCTCCGGCAGCGGCCCGGGGAGAGCGCTGTGCTGCGCGCGCCTCGCTGCGTGCGACAGTGGCTTGGAGCGCGTTGCATCACCCCTTTTATAGCCAGGGCCTGGCAGCGCGCCCCTTTACTCTGAGTTACCAGGCCCCGGCTGACGTCATGCTATTAATAGTCGTCGTCGTCGTCGCCCCCCCCCTCTCCCCAGCAGAAAGCATCAGAGCCAAGGAGGTCGGGCTCGGGCTGGGGGAGGGGGGAGGGTGCGGCCTGGTGATGCAAGCGGCAGGAGGAGCCGCCCAGCGCCTGGGACTCCCGCGCACCCGCCCGCCTGCCCTCCCTCTCCATATCAGGCCCGGAGCCGCCCGGGCCCGCCGCCAGAGGTGCGTACTCGCCGCTGCGTGTTCCAGGCATGAGCCAATGGTGCCCAAGCCAGCGGCATGACTCCACCGCGCTGGCATCTCTCCCTCCGCCAGGACCCCGGGGCAGGCGCGGCGGGGCATGGGGGGATCGGGGCCCGGCAGCCGTCCGGCCGAGGGGAGGCCGGGAAGGGGGCGCCCCCTTTCCCTCCAACGCGGGCTGGCTTTCTGGAGCTTCCCGGAAACGCCCCTCTGCCGCAGGCCCTCTCCTTCTCAATAGTGCGTGGGACAGGTGCCCGAATTCACCACGCAGTGACCCTGCACCGTTACTGGTGTGACCTGGTGACAGAGACCGCGGGAAGCCAGCCGGTTCTCACAAACACTGAAGGTAGCTCGCCAGCCCCTGGGCGTCGCCAGGCCCCGCACACTCCACGCAAGTTCACTAGCAGAAACGCCTCGGGGCTCACTGCGGACACGATTCCGAGGTGATGGCGAGTGATAGGATGTGGTCGTCAGGATTTTTATTTTTTACCCACAAAGTGATTGAAACAGACTGGGAGATTCTTGGGTGAAAATTACAGGAGCGTAGATAGCTAAGGGACCAGGCAGAGGGGAGAAGGAGAAGGTGCCTCGGGTCCCCGCGGGCCGGGCCAGGCGGGGGTGGGTGTCACCCCGCAGGGGGCCAGCGATTAGGGAAAACTCACTGTCACCTTTCTAGGGGGGTTCTGCGCCCAGAGCGGCTCGGGAAGGGACCCTCCCGGAAGCACTGGCCGCAGTCAGAGTGGGCCCGCGGGATGCCGGGCCGGGACTCAGGCCAAGACCTCCCCATAACTGTGTCTGAACCTTGAAACAGTTTCCCGGTTCCGATTCCCCAGCCCAGCCTTCTCCGATCCGAGCGCGGAAGGACCAGGGACCTTCTCGACCCTCACAGACCACCAGCTGTGGATGCGCATGGGGCCTGGGACTTTCCGAACGTGCCCTGCAGGGAGACCAAGCCAGGACGGTGGGTTGGGGGCACGGTGGAGGACAGAGAGAGCTGCTTGCACCTGCCCCCGGGCGGGAGGCGGTCGCGGGCCGGAGCTTGGTAGTTTGAGGTACGAACTGGAGAGGTCTCGGAGCTGGGGCTCGCCCGCAGCCCCCACCCGCCCGGCCTGCACACGCTCGGCTGTTATGGTCCTGGTGGACCCGGAATTCCGGCGTTGGGGTGCACGAGGGCCAGGCATGTCACCCACGCACACAGCCACACGCACATCCCCCATCGCCCCGTCCCCCGGGAATCAGCGCCCCTCTTCCCGGCCCCGCTGACTGCGGAGCAGCCCGTCGCAGAGACCCCCTAGAGCTGCAAATAAAACCGAATACCCTGCACCCGGGTTCCTCGCCTCCACACGCAAGTCTCGCCCCAAGTCCTCCCACTTCCCCAGAGCATCGTCGAGCTGGAGACCACGCAGAGGGGGGCCTTGGGAGACTCCCGGGCCCCGCCGCCAGTGTGTCTCGCAACCCTGAGTTTCCACGTAGGAACTCCGGAGATTATGCCCTGGAGGTGATCCAGTTTCCAGCCGCATCGCGCTGGAAGCATAAAACCCGTGTATTTGCTGGACTCTTCGTCGGGGTAACTGCGCTCCCGGCCCCATCCTCCGCCCACACCCCCACACGCCCCCTGCGCCACCACCACCCCCGCACCCCGCCCTCCCGCCGACACACAGGCAGGCGAGCCCTGGGCATGTCAGTGCAACCTCGAGAGCGCTGAGCGAGATTCGATGGAAGTGCGTGTGTACGTCTCAGTGGAAGTTAGCTGGGAGTCTCTACTTACCAGACTAACCTACCCTGGAATATATAGCGCCATTATAAAGTGCAACAAGGAGGTGGGGAGTCCACGTGAGAGCTTACTTCTCCATCGCTGCGAAACGCCTGCAGAGCTCTTTAACCAGATTACATTTTCAACTATGATTCCACTAAGACACCCAAGCCGGGGCTGTTGGAGGTTTGGGAATTCAGTTTAGAGGCAGAGAACACAAACAGACCAGGGTTCACAAAACAATGCGAAACAAGGGCAATTACCGCGGGAGAAGTTGGCCACGCACTGTTGGTTATTTTTTACTACCGTCTTGTTTCATTCTAATAATTCTTGCTTTAGACTCTCCAAGTTACACCTGGACAGAAGTGCTGTTAGGGCCCACAGAAGCCTGAGCCAGACTTTCTCTGCCTCTCCTACTGAAAAAAGCGATAAGAATCTTGACAGAGAAGCCCATTGCCACATGAATGAAACTCTTATCCAAGGAAAACAAAACCTATACCCGGCTACCTCCCTCCCCGGGTTCCCAGGAGATTAGCAAATGCCTGCTGAATTGTAGAGAAACTGGAAAAGAGCACCCAAAGGGAAAACTCACCCCACCCCACCCCCAAGCTCTCTGCTATGTGGAGGGATGCTTGATACCTGGGTCCTGTGCATCCTCATTTCACACTGATTTGATTTAATGCCACCAGTGGCCACAGTGCACTTATCACACACGCAGGCCATCCCATCCTCTACAGGAGCGGCAAGAATGCTTCTCCACGCAAAAGCAAAGAATGCCTGCCCTGCCTTAGAAGGGAGCGCTGGCCAGAATTATTTCAGGGGTTAATCCTGAGTGAAAGAGGGTTAAGCAGAGACTTGAAAATTGCTGAGGTTTTACCAGGGAACACCGCCTGGGGAATCCGCGTTCACTTCAGCCTGGGTATGTTCTGCTTGAGTGAGATCAGAACTGGAGACTTCATGCTGGGTTATGTACAAAAGGAAGGGGAAAAGATTAAAAGGGAGGGGAAAGAACTAGGCTAAAAACTAGGCTAAAAACAGTCCACTCGTGGCAACCATGTCTAAACACCAAAACATTGCAGGGAACCAAAAGCAAATGAAAAAAGAAAAAAGTTCTAGGGATATTTAAAGGTGTTAGCAGTTTTTTCTCAGCCCAGGGCACACTCCCTTCCCACTTGCTCCCCAACTCCCATTATCCTGTTTTCCAAACACAGAAGATTGTATTTGCTCACCATGTTCTAGAAAGGCAAGGTAAACACAAGTTAAAATTAGTCAGGGAAGCAGTAGGGAGCCGGCCTCCCTGTCCATCTGGTTCAACCCGCTTCTTCATCTCAGAGCAGGGCTGGGGTGGATTGGTTGCTCTAGTTTGCCTTCCAAAGTTCACACTCTCTGTGAAGTCGGTTTGAATGTGGGATTACAGTCTTCTCAGTGAGGTGCTGATTGAGCACCTAGTGGCTTTGTCACTTGGATAAGTCATTTCACTTTCTGAGCTTAAGTTTTCTTGTCTGAAAAATGACACTGATAATGGCACCAGCGTAGGAAGGTAGTTGTGAGGAAATTCTTGAGAATGGGACACACTGCCCTAAGTAGCAGTGTCTTTAATTATGAATCCAGAAGGGCTTTCTGGGGCACCCCTGGAGGTCTCCCAGAGTTCACTCTGTCCCCCCATCAGTGGCCAACAATTGTGGGCAAAATTGAGCAATATCTAGGAATGGTGATCTTCAGAGGAGTGTGGATAAGATCTCAGGAATAAAAACAGTGAGAGCAATTGCCATTTGCCACCCACAGCGACGGGGCCACACACCTGGGGCTCTCCTCACCGCTGGGCAGACTGATGCTTCCTGCTCCCAAGGTCCAGAGCACGGCGCTCTCAGCTGGGAGCAGGGGATTTGGGTTCTGGTCTGGTTCTGCCTCTGGTATCCTTGAGCAAGGCACCCCTTTCTCTGAAGCCCCCTCCCTTTCTCTGGACTGAGCTTGAGTCAGGGTCCTGAAAACCTGTGCTGAAGCTGCCCTGTGGGCTCCTGGAGATTCCTCCTAACACAGTTGGGGGGACGCGACGGCGGGAAGGCATTGAACGGCACATGGGCAGATCCATTTGCATGATTTCCCTTCTCTTCCGAAAACTAGAGTTGAGAAATGTTGCCCGACTCAAATCTCAACACCGCCTGTGATCCCAGCAGCCTATCTCCTTCCTCTTTGAACATTCTAAGAAGTTTACATGAGCTTGGTGCCTTATTAGAGGGCAGCAGTTGCACCTTTGGAAAGCTTTTTGTGAGAGTCCATCATCAACAGCCAGGCACCCACCTTGGATCACAGAACCTAAGCCCAGGTAGCAGCTACTGCCTTTTAGGAGAAACTTCAGGAACCCTGAGTATCCAAGATGAAATCCCAATGGGCGGGGGGGACGGGCTAGCAAGAGCCAAGAGACCTGGGACCCATCTGCAGCTTTTCCTGGAGGCAGCCAAGTGACTTCGCGCAAATTGTGAACACTGTGTCTTAATTTTCTAGTCTATAAAATGTAACTAATGAACTGCTCACAGGGCAGTTGCAAGAATCAAATGAGATAATAGATGGAAAAGTATGGGCCATGATGTGAACCAATGTATATGAGGTGCAGAGGTGCCCAAAGATGTACTTACCAAATCCAATGGATGTGTCATGATGATGGGAACGAGTGTTGTTGGGGGGGGGGGGAGAGGGGGGGTGGGGGGGGGGGGGTTGAATGGGACCTCACATATATATTTTTAATGTAATATTATTACAAATTCAATAAAAAATAAAAAAATTAAAAAAAAAAAAAATAGATGGGAAAGTGGTTTGAAAATAATTAAAAAGAACCCTATTTTTAGGAATTCCTTTGAGGAAATTTTTCTTAGTATAATCATTTTAACCGGTATGAAAATTTGGAAAATAGGCAGGAGAAAAAAATTACCAATAATTTCTACACCATCAGCATTTCCAATCTTTTTAAAAACATGCACACCCTCTCTGACATACATAATGGCGATTTTAGATTACATGCAATTTTTAAATTTGCTCTTTTTCTTATTACTCTTAATTGTATACGGTTTTTATGATGATAATTTTTTCTTCCTCAAAATGTTCTGTTCCTTTTATTGTGAAATGTAGTATATATCAGATAATTACATAGAACATATATATGAATATAATATACACAGTCAATTTAATAATAAAACCATGTTAAGAAGTAGCCAGCACCTCTGGTACTTAAAAGCCCCCATGAGTCTCCTCCTGATCACATCTGCCCCCCTTCCTCCCAGAGGCGACCACTATTCTATCGTTAGCATAATATTTAGTGGCCAATAGATGTGCTATAATTTACTAATAATTTCCCCTATTTTTAGCATTTAAAGTGTTAGCCAATATATTGCTAGAGTACTAGGCAAATTTAAATCTTTATTATGGGGAAGGGGTATGAAATACCATCACTGCCCAGGTGACTTCAATGGGGTGAGAAAAAGGGCCTTGATGTTTACCCTCAAGTGCTACACAGGGTATAGTGGAAGGACCCTCAAAGACTGTGGCTACCTGTGCATTTTCCTTGTTGCTTAACATCCCAAACAAACAAAAAATCCTTCAGGGGCTTTTCCATGTGGAGGTCTCCCTTAATCCCTCCCCCCTCTGCTTTCCCACCTGCCTTGATCTTGATTTTCCACACTGGAAGAGAAAACCCAGTCTGCAGCATGGGTGACTGGTGCAGGAACAGCTGGAGCAGGGCTTCCGCCTGCACTGCCAGGCAAAGTGCTCACAGGGGCTCTACGGCCCCTCGGCCGTCGCATCCCTGTGCCATCTCTACCTGGACGGCCTGGGTGCTACCATGGAGGCATCACCTCATTCTGCAGCAGAGCAGCTGCCTGGAGCCTGCTGGTGAGTATTCCCAGAGCCACAAGCCCTCAGCGCCAGAGGGACCCCGGAAGCATCTACTTCTGTCTTCCCCAAGCTGGGCATGAGGACACACCTGGGGACACCATTGCACACCAGAGTCACAGGGGCACAGAGGGGATCTTGCTGGAGTGTCTGTATTAAAATGTGTTTAAAATGATTGTTTTAGATTATGCAAATATGGATCTATCCAATGAGAATATAAAAGGTTCTCAAAAACTTTTAATGGAAGAGAAAATTTCAAATACATTTTGGATTCAAAAGTTATATTCCTAGGACCCTTGGGGGCAAGGACAGTAGTTCTCTCTCTTCTGCCTGTAAGTATAACAACAGTAACAACAAATGTCTTTGTAGCACCCATTGTCCCACACTCTGTGCCAAGCCCCTTACATGTAGTTGATGCCTCGAATCCTCATGACATCTCCACTTTATAGATGAGGAAACTGAGGCACAGGAAGGGTAAATAACTTGCCAGCGAGGGGCAGAGCAGGAGTCAAGCCCCAGCAGCCTGGCTCCTGAGTCTGGGTACTTCACCCTGATACCATAATGCCTCTCAGCAAGTGCTCACAGAAAAACTTGTGAAACTCTGATGCAGTCCAGTGCCCTCATTTGATGGATGGGAAATTGAGCTCAGAGAGGAAAGGCAGCTCTTCACAGTATCAGCACAGCCCATTCTCGCCCGGGGAGGAGCCCTAGCAACCCTCTGCTCTCCTGAGCCTCTGTCTCCCGCACAGCAAGATGCTCCATTTGCCCAGAATCGGGCCAAGGTAAAGAAAAGCTGATTTTAAGAAGAGGTCCAGCAGCATTCCAGGTCCCTTCACTAGTGACTGGCTGTGGCTTGCATCCTAGGGGTTGAAAAGTGGGGAGGTGGAGGGGAAAGAGCCAGGAATTGCTGCACTCGAGGACTCAGCTCAGGCGAGCAGATGTAGCTCAAGTGGTTGAGCACCTGGTTCCCAAGTACGAGGTCCTGGGTTCAATCTCAGGTGCCTCCTTAAAAAAAAAAAGAACTGAGCTCAAATCCAGTGCTGCTACCTCCTCTATGGCTTTGGACAGGTTCTTGTTTGTTTGTTTGTTTTGTTTTTTTAAAGATTTATTTTATTTTTCTCCCCTTCCCCCCCATTGTCTGCTCTCTCTGTCCACTTGCTATGAGTTCTTCTGTGTCTGCTGGCATTCTTCTCATGCAGCACCTGGGAGCTGTGTCACTTTTGTTGTTGTTGTTGTGTCATCTTGCTGCATCAGCTCTCTGTGTGTGCGGCACCACTCCTGGGCGGGTTGTGCTTTTTTCGCGCGGGGCAGCTCTCCTTGCTTGGTGCACTCCTGGCACGTGAGGCACCTCTACGTGGGTGACACCCCCGTGTGGCACGGCAGCACTATGCATGGGCCAGCTCACCACATGGATCAGGAGCCCTGGGTATCGAACCCTGGACCCTCCATATGGTAGGCAGATGCTCTACCAGTTGAGCCACAACTGTTTCCCTGAACAGGTTCTTAAACCTCTTACAAGACAGAATTGAGGATTAATGAGCAATAAAGCACCTCAAGGCTCCCACATAGTAGGCATTCAATAAATGTTACTTTTCTTCCTCTTCCTGTCTTAACCGTGAAGCTAACAGGTCACACAGAACCCTGAGGTAGCGGAAATGTCTAGAGCCCAGTGGAAAGTTTGGTCTCTCAGGCTAACTTACCGATTAAAAGATTTTTTTTTTTATTAGAGCAGTTTTTATCATGCAGAAAGTAGAGTTCCCATATAACCCCCCCCCGCACATATACACACAGTTTCCCCTATGTTAACATTTTGCATTAGTGCGGGACCTTTGTTACAATTGATGAAACAATATTATTATAATTATATTGTTATCTATACTCCGGAGTTTATATTATAGCTTGCTGATTTTAAATACACATGGTCAAAAAAATCAATGTGTGGCCAGGTTATATTTAGCAATTACTATTTACTGAGCACACAGTACATTCCAGGTACAGTAGTAAGCACTTTTAAAAACACCCATTATCTTATTTTATCCTTGTGATAACCCTGAGGTAGGTATTACTATTTAATTTTATAGGTGAGGAAACCAAGGCTCAGAAAAGTTAAGAAAATTGTTCATAGGTGCTTGATTCGCACACAGGTCTGACATACCTCAAAGCTGTTATTAAGCTATACTGCCCCCCAAACCTTAGACAGCTTTCCATGTGCTCATTTTTCTTTAGCCTCACCTCCCTTGTTGAAAACAGGCACCCCTGCTTTACCAAAGTCAGGTTAATTATATGGGCCCTTCTAGGGTTGACCTTACTAGAAAATTCATGCTTCTGAAGTCCCAGATGATTCTTACTTGACAGATTCCAGATCCTCGTGCCCTCTGGGATACTGTCCCCTCTGCCAAATTTGCAATTATTCCATAATCTGTTTTAACCACAAACAAAAGCCCTGCTATTGACTGAGTCAACTGAGGAGGGCTTTTGGAACATTTATTCTGTTTCCCAAAATATGATGAACTGAAATCATCATCTGATGAAGTTGTATTTGAAATGTGAGTGTCTGAGGGTAGAGTGAGTCACTCTGGTGAGTTCATGTCTATCAAGTCAACTCACCAAAATGTGTCCTACAGCCAGATATGCTCTCAGCAAGAGGCTCAGACACCTTGGGGTTCCATGGTCTATATAAGAGAATCCCTTGCCTTTGAAGAGTTTGAAATCTGATTTACATGGCAAATCAAAACACATGAAACAGCATCTTGCACAAAGTAGGTATTCAATATATATGTTTATTCAGAAATTTTTAATGAGCTGCTACTGGGTCAGGAACTTACGCAATGATGCACCCCTGCCTCCAGATGCTCACAGCTCGTGAGGTCACAGATCCAGCGAGAGGCCATTAGAGCCAGGTATCAGAGGAGCTCAAGTGAGGTGGGACAAGCTGTGCCCATGACAGCTGGCCAAGTCTGGAGGATGAGGTGACCTTGGAGCTGGATGATGAGGGCTAAGCATTTTCCAGGCAGAGGAGAGGGAAGGCTTTCCAGGCACGGAGAAAGGCCAAGACAGCGGCCATGGGTGCCAGGAAGACAGGGCTGTGCCTTACTCATCTTTGCTTATCGTAGCTTCTGGCCCAGGTCCAGGTGCATGGCAGGCCCTCAATAAATGTGCATTGATTGGATGACGGTCCGAATTGGAAACCCCCATGCTGTGCTTGGAGAGTGTGGAGGGCTTGCTGAGCAGGAGTGTGCTTGGAGCAGGGTGGGGGTCAAGCAGACTGTAATAACCCCTTTGAGCTGTGCCCCGGGGGAAAAGGGAGGTCATGGGATCTTCCGGCTGCAAATGGCCACACACAGATGTTTTTCAGGAAGACCGCTGGTGCAAGGCTGAGGGTGAACTGGTTGGGAAAGGAGGTGCAGGTGGAAGCAAATGGGAGGCAGTGCTCATCAGATGAGGGGATGGAATTCAAAGCCAGATGAATGGAGGAGTGGGTGGCACCCCCACCCCCACATGTCCTTAATTCAAAATAAAAATTTTCCACAAATGCAATACTCTTATGTGTGCTGAAATTAAAATAGCTTTTTCCCCCTAGACCTTTTCATTGCAAAATTTAGGATTCCTTCACTAATGCTGAGCTTCTCCCACTTTTTTGGGGGGTGCTCCCCGCTCCTTATTGGCACCTTAAGCAGGTGCCTGGTCTGCTTTGGGAGTGAAGCAGCAGTGCCTGAACTGAGGCCAGGGCAGTGGGGGGAAGGGGAAGGGATGAGCTGGGGAAGCTTCCAGGCAGAGGCCTTTGGATTTTGGTGCCACTTGGTCTGAGGTCAGATGAGATGGGGGCACTCTCCCATGTTAGGTGGTATGGGTCTACAGTTGGGAGACAGGGGAGGGGAGCCAATTGGCATTGTAGGGACCAGAGGTGCGGGGAGACTAATGGGTTCATTAGGGTGTAGCAGCTGGATGTCAAGGAAGGGCCTGGCCCCTGGGCATCAGCACACTGGGGACATCATAGAAGGTGGGAGACTGGGGGGGGGGGTCAGAGAGCGAGGAAGGGTGGCCAGCCGGGCGCTAGGGTGCAATGTAGTTGGCTATTGGAAAATTACTGTTAATTACCAAGTGCCATCATAATCTGCCCCCACTGGTTCTCAGCTGGATCTGTTTTTCCCCTCAGGCTTATTGAACTAATATTGACCCCAATCAGCTTTTGGATGAAGTGGTTAAGGAGCAATGGAATGGTCACCCAGTGTGACAGTTTCGAGTTCTTTTATGAATCCCCAGAAGAAAAGGATTATGTCTTTGAACTAATCCATTCTTGTAGGACACAGAGAGCAGATAACTGGATGGTGCCTTGATTTGGATATTTCACGGCCTCAAAACTGTATGATTTTTTTTTAAGATTTCTTATTTATTTCTCTCCCTTTCCCTCTCCACTCCCCCCCCCCCCCCCCCCCCAGTTATCTGCTCTCTGTGTCCATTCGCTGTGTGTTCTTTTGTGTCCACTTATATTCTTGTCAGCAGCACCAGGAATCTGTGTCTCTTGTTGTTGCATCATCTTGCTGCATCAGCTCTCCATGTGTGCGGCCTCAGTCCTGGGCAGGCTGCACTTCTTTTGTGCGGGATGGCTCTCCTTAAGGGGCACACTCCTTATGCGTAGGGCTCCCTTATGAAGGAGACACCCCTGCATGGCATGGCACTCCTTGTGCACATTAGCACTGCACCCAGGCCAGTTCATCACATGGGTCAGGAGGGTTTGAACCCTGGACCTCCCATGTGGTAGGTGCACATTTTATCCATTGAGCCAAATCCATTTCCCAGAACTGTAAGATTTATGCTCAAAAAATCCCCACTATAAAAGCAACCCATTTCTAATACTTTGCATTGGTAGCCTTTTGGCAAACTAAGACATCCAGGTACCAGGAGAAGTTAATGATCCTATTCCTGGGATAATGAGACTTAGCATAGTAGATACTCATTCAAAGGATAGAATAATTTTTAGTATTATGCCATTATTTTAAAAGATGTTTATAATGAACTTATAACACAGAGGAGGCTTATAGAGATAATGTCAGATCAAAAAAAGCAGGATATGTATGTTGTTAACAAAACAATCACAACTAAATAAAAATTGGAAATAAACAAAAAATTACATGAATTACATGAAAAAGAAATTTCCATAAAATATTAAAAATGTTAAATTTTATCTGGTGGAAACATGGGTGACTTTTTTCTTCTAAGTATGTTTCTGAATTTTCCAGTTTTTCTATAATGAGAGCATGTTAATTCTTAAAAAACAAAAGTATAAAACTTTAGATTATTATGAAGGTAAAAACTGATATTGCCCTGTGTCTTTCAAAGGATATAACTAGCTGCTCATAAGGAATACTAACAACTGAGATTCTATTGAAATCAAATCTTGGCTTAATTTAATGTATCAAGTATTTACTGAATGCCCACCATGTGCCAGGCACTGAGCTGAGATACAGGAAGGAACGAGATCACCTCTGTCCTTAAGAACCTCATGGAAACCCTCAGGGATGGAGTTGTGAATTCAGGTCAGGAATGGAATCAGCTACTCGATCCTTCATAAATCAAATGATTTTTGTCTTCCTAAACCTGACATTGACTGGCATGAGCTAGACAGAAATAACTCCAATGGGTATTCATCTAGAATCAAGATTGCCATGGTCAAGTGGAAATAACACAGCACATGGGTTCAAATCTTGGTCTGTGCTGAGTAACCTCAGGTCCCTCTCGGAGTTCGGATTTCTCCTGTGTGAATCAACGAGCTTGGCTCTAGGAGGCAGTGAGGGTCCCAGCTCTGCCACTTGATGGCTCGGAATGTCGGATAATTTACTAATCCTTCCCTCTACCTCCTGACATCCAATTACTTCATCTGTAAAATGAGCTAGAAAGACCTACCTTGTGGGGTTGATAGGCGAAAGAACTATGTAGATATAGTGTAAATTAGTGCCTGGAGCTGCTACTGTCAGAACCTCTGAATTCCTTACAGTTCTTCAAGTCTACGATTTTCAGTCAATGACGTTGGTTGGATGATGACCGTGATGGTAATGCCACAATTCAAGAGTCCCTTTCTCCTGTCATCATTCCCTTCTGGACCAGGGTCCTACAGCAGAGACGTACCTGGTCACGTGGAAGTCAGTCACCGAGGAGGCCTGTTGTGTCTCTGAGTTGGACATACCTGACTGGACATAGCACCTCTTCCCCTCAATTCCCAGCACCTAGCTCCTGCTTCCTGATCTGAAAAGTGACCACCACATAAGGTTCCTTCATGTCTTCATCAAATGTTTGCTGAGGGCCCACTACATGCCATGCACTGCTGGAGATGCTGGAAGACAAGAATGAACAATGCAGACAAAGGCTTGACGGCTGCCACTGAGCAGATACCCTAATACTAATTTCTCCTCCTGTGTTTAGTTGAAATAAGATTGTGGTGGAAGCTGAGCTTCTCAAATCAGAAGAAGCAGTGTTGTCTCTTCAGGATTCCTTGAAAGCGTCCAGCAACACGATACTGGCCCTGAGCAGCTCGCCGTCCAATGCTGGAGGGAAGCCACCATCTTTCCCCTTCATGCTGACCATTATGAAGGGGAGAGCGTGGGGAGAGGGGCCGAGTCCTTCCTTCCCACATGCAAAGCCTGGGCTGTAACTTCCACATTCTCCACAGCCACTTCCGCACTGGCTCTTTTACATGTCCGACATGTCAAACCGGAGGAAACATAAAATGAAAAGGAAACAGATGTTCCACCTGACTCACTGTCTGTTTCTCCTTTATCACCAAAGCAATGAACTCCCACACAATTGAGGCATGTTCTATTTAGGTTTTAAGACCTCATCCTCGTAATTAAGGCACACTGTTATTGTTGTAAACAATGGGAAAACATGTTCTTAGAAACATCTCTCTGATTCATAAATACCTGGATGCTGAAGTCACTGAGCTGGAATGCTGACCTTGCCAACCCGCCAGTGAGCCAGACCCACAGACACTAAATTTACACAGGAGGGAGTTACCCTTAGCTTGCAGCAGAAAAATGGGGCAGGAGACTGAGCAGCTCTTGGGTAATGGTCTTTTTGAATAATCTAGGTATTAAAAAGTCCTCTTTTCTCAATGTTGTCATTCATTTGAATTACTTCAAGAAATACTTATTTACTGAGTGCGGACCATCTCTCTCCACACAAGACCCTTCCCAGACTGCCCTGGCCTTCCCCACCTCAGCAGGGCTGCTCCCCAGGTGCCTTGAGCCCCAGCCGTGCTTGTTGCCCGTGGTTCCAGTTTCTCAGAGCCTTTCACATCACTACATTTTTGCCTGTGCTGATCCCTCTGCCTGGAACTTTCTCTTCCTCCTCAGCCCCATTTCCTCCTTCTACACTTGGAAAATTCCTATTTCTCTCTCATAATTCAGCTCCAGTCACTTTCTTACCCAGGTAACGTTAATCATAGTCAGAATTAACTACATAATTTGTGGGGCCCAGAGCAAAATGTGAACGTGAGGTCCCTAGATTAAAAACTAAGGATCTCGGGGAACGGATGTGACTCAAGCAGTTGAGCACCCATCTCCCACATGGGAGGTCCTGGGTTTGGGCTGCAGTGCCTCCTGAAAAAAAACAAAACAAACAACAAGCAAAATGAACAACAACAAAAAAAATACAATTCAGGGAAGCAGATGTGTCTCAGTGGTTAAGTGCCAGCTTCCCACATATGAGGTCCTGGGTTCAATCCCCGGCCCCCAGTACTTAAAAAAAGAAAAAGGATTTCAAATAGCGACGGGAGCATCAAACCAGGTGGGTGGCCTTTCAAAGGCGGGGGCTTTGTGTGACACATCCAGGAAGACAGACCTGAACACATCTTTTCTCTGTTCCTGTAGTGGATACCATTGTGTTTTGGACATTGGCAATTCAGGTAAGGGTTTTCCCATTTTCCTCTGGGGAAGCCTCCTGGGGCATGTGCTCTGGGTAACCAGCCAGCGCCAGCCATCCCACGGGCCACAGAGAGGAATCCCAGAACAGGTTCTAGGCCCGTCCAGTGCCCCCGAGCTGCTGGGAGGATCCGGCCGGGGCTGCTGACAGGCACACTCACCCTCTCTCCTGCTGGTCTTGAACTTGGGGCCGTGAGCCTGGGCTGCTGAGGGTGCCACGTGGAGGTGGAGACAAAGGGCAGAGCTGAGAGATGAGAGGCGCTGCGTGCAGCTGGACTGGCAGCCCCACCTACCATGAGGTTTTTAGTTAGGTGAGCCAGTGAATTCCCCTTTTTTGCTAAGCCATCCTGATACTTTGCAAGCCAAAGAGTCCTAGTGGGTGCATGTCAACTTGGCCCTATATGATACCTTTTTAAGTGATGTGTTCTCTCATTGTTCTATAAGCAACCTGGGGACAAGAAGCCTGTTTTGTTCATCTTTGCATCCCCAGTGCCTGGAATTTTCACTTTTAAAAAATAGAGTGGAGGGAATGCAGCTCAGTGATTGAGTGCATGCTTCACCTGTGTGAGGGCCCGGGTTCAATCCCCGGTACATCTAAATAAAAAATAAAATGATTGTGACAGCGGATGGCAAAACAACAGTTGACCACCTCATCTCCGTTACCCCGAGTTTTGTGGTGAAATTTAACTGGTCTGTAAAATTGAGGTGTCTGTGAGCTGAAGCCACTCTCCCAGGTTCAATATATGCAAAGGCCAGGTGGCCAGGCAGGTTACTGAGCCACTAATTCTGCTCACAGGTGCTGACAACGCTCTCTCCTGTCCCCGGGGGTGGGGGCCTGTGAGGGGCCCAATAGCATGAGCTGACCAAGCACACTCATGAACTCCTATGCATCTCACACAACCCTATGAAGGGGTCAGGGCAGAGAGAGTGGCTCTTTTTATAGACTAGAAATTGAAACTACAGGGCTGAGCAGTTTGGGTGAGCTCTAGAGCACACTCCCCAAAACGGTGGCTTCTCTCCACACGGGGCCACTGAGCACTTGAAGTGTGGCTAGTCTGTACCGAGATGTGCTGTAAATGTAAAATACTTGTTTTCTGAAGACTTAGTATGGGAAAAAAAGAAAATAAAATAGCACATTAATAATGTTCATGTTACTCACATCTTGAAATGTTTTTTTTGTTTTGTTTTGTTTTTTTAAAGATTTATTTGTTTATTTATTTAACCCCCACCCCCACCCTGGTTATCTTTTCTGTGTCTCTTTGCTGCGTCTTCTTTTTTGTCTGCTTCTGTTGTTGTCAGCGGCACAGGAATCTGTGTTTCTTTTAGTTGCGTCACCTTGTTGTGTCAGCTCTCCGTGTGGGCGGCACCATTCCTGGGCAGGCTGCACTTTCTTTCACACTGGGCGCCTCTCCTTACGGGCCATACTCCTTGCGCGTGAGGCTCCCCTACGCGGGGGACACCCCTGCGTGGCAGGGCACTCCTTGCACGCATCAGCACTGCGCATGGGCCAGCTCCACACAGGTCAAGGAGGCCCGGGGTTTTGAACCGGGGACTTCCCATGTGGTAGACGGACGACGCCCTAACCACTGGGCCAAGTCCACCGCCCTTGAAATGTTAATATTCTGAATATAATGGATTAAATAAAATATATTATTAAAATGAATTTCACTGATTTCTTTGGTTTCTTTCTACTTGTACTCATTTGGCTACTAGAAAATTTAAAATGACAGATGTGGCTCACATTTGTGGCTTGCATTCTGCTCCTAGTGTCTAGCACTGATCTAGAGTCTAGAAGCCTTATTCGTGGTTCTGCTTCTACCCACAGACTGAGGCACTCCTTTCCCTTCTTGCCATCCTTGTCTGAGGTGCTTACCACCACTGTCCCCGATGTTCCTTCTCTCTCCTTGCTCCCTGCTCCTTCCTCTCTAATAAAGCAGCATATACAAGAATTGGTTTGACTTTTAAAGTCTAGCACTTGTAGGTCTCTGCTAATATATTAAGGGCACCAAATAAGCACAACACCAACTCTTGTCTTTGGCATGTTACCAGGTTAATTTTTAGATCATAGTCTCTGGACATTTACTGTAAAAAAATTTTTTTTTCTATACTTAAGTTTAAAAGAAAAATAAGAACTCCAGCTGGGAAGTTACAATAAAACACTTTCTAGTCCTTGCCAATCTTCAATAAATTTCTGAAGCATGTAGACTACTTGGCTTTGTCTCATCCTCAGGCATCATTTACTGAGTCTATATCTGCAGGGTCTGCTGGTCAGCTGCTCTTCAGCCCCACTGAGTCCCAAACTAGAGGAGATGGAATTCAACTCCAGGAGGGGGGCTACACTAGGCAGAAGGAAGGACCTGCTGCTCTCTGTGAGAGCTTAGCCATTAGAACAGGCTACCAATGCAGGATTCCCATAGGGTGCCTCTGAACTGGCACCCAATTGTAGGCAACTCAAAGACCAACTTGAAATTGGGAGCCGGCAGGGTGAAATCTAAGGGCCCAAGGATTCTGGGAGTGCCTATTCAGCATCATAGATTGAGTGGGAAAGTTTGAGAAAGTACAGAACAAATAGAGGACACTCCTAGGGCTAAGAATGGCGATGATATAAATATATATCCAGAGAGACAGAGACACACACATATGCTAAGATCATTTTCAAAGCATTTAAAAACATGTAACTTTAAAACACCCTATTATCCATGGATGGATCCAGCTGACAATACTGAAACCCACTGATCTCTTTTATACCCTACCGTTGGGACCACCAGACCCCACAGGTCTCTTGTGATGCAATAGGAAGTACACAGCCCCTCCAAGGGCACTGAACCTGAATGTAATCAAGCCTCTAAATCTAACTACCCCTTTTCAGGAAGTGTAGGGGATAGAGGAACTGGTTAAACAACACTATGAGAGTAAAATCAGCCAAATTCAGAAGGAAAAATTAATACAGGACAAATTACAACTATCATAGACTATAAAAGAAATGTAAACACACCAACCAAACACAATACCCAGACCTAGTTTAGGTCCTGATTTGATCAGACTCATTGTACAATGACAGTTAAAGAGATAATTTTGGAATTAGGAACATAGACTGGTTAATTAGATGATATTAGGAAATTATGGTTAATTTTGTAAGGTATATTGTGATTATTATTTTAAAAGTACTTACGTGTTAGGGACATAACCTGTGATGGGGCTAAAAGTACATGATGTCTGTGATTTAAAAATATTCCCACAGAAGAAGAAGAAGATGGTGGGGGGAGGGGGAGGAAGAGGGAAGAGAAGGAAAAGAAGGAGGAGCAGGTGTTGAGAAGGATAGTTGAGAAAAGACTGGCAGATGTTGATAATTATTGAAGCTGGCTTAGGGGTACATGAGCATTTATTATACTATTCTCATTTACTTCGTGTATGTTTGAAAATTTCCATAATAAAAACTTTAAGCATGACTACAGAATGCCATGATATCAAAGATAATGAAGAAATGTGAATCTGTCCATCGCTGTGCCCAGGAGGTTGACCAGCACACTCACTGGCCTCAGAGCGGGGCAATGGAGCGCCTTTCCTACACACTCCCCATGACTAATCAACAGCCCAGCTGTGTCTAAAGAGTCCTTACCTTTCCAAAGCTGCATCCTCAGGGACAGGGTTTTCCTGACCTTGCCCATATGGGAACACCAAATGTCCTCTTCGATCAGTTTGATAAATTTCTGGGTTATATTTTCCCCACAGGCATGAAGTTAGATATCACTTTAGATTTTCCTTGCAATAGATGCCTGGAGGCAACATCTGTCTGTAGTTAATGAACTTCTCCTGAGAGACAGGATGATGCAGGTGGCCAGGAACACACGGGATGGAGTCCTACCTGCCCGAGGAGCCTGGGCAGGCAGGGGTGGGGGAGGCTTCTTTAGAGAAGATGGGTCTGAAAGAACATCCCCTTGGAAAGGGGGGGAGGCTTCCGTTGTGACATGCAAAAGCCTGAAGCACGAGGGAGCCTGCCTTCCCCAGAAATGGAGAGGAGCCACATGTCCCTGATGTAGGGACGCATAAGGGAAGATGAGGCTGGAAAAGTTAGCTGGGGTCAGACTGTGCATGGTCTAGCCATAAATTTCATTCTTTCAACAAACTGAGATCCTACTCAGGGTCATATTCTTTGCCAAGATGGACAATGTCCTTTTGCCCCTAAGAAGTCTGACCAGGAGTAGGGCTGACAGAGGAAGTGTGTTACCAGCTTCATGGCATGGAAGACCCGCCTGAGCGACCCAATGCTATTTGTTACAGCCTGAATCCCTAATTCTGCTCTAAGCCCAGGTTTATAGGCATGGAAAGGACCTATGTAAGAAAGAGAGGTCTGCCTAGATAATAAAAAAGACTAAAAGTAGGACTTGGTACAGAAACCAGGTACATCGTCAAGGAACATTTCTCACTTCTGTGCAGTGTCTCCTCTTTATCTAAGTGGTTGGCACACTTACCTTGTAGCAACAGTAAGTGCAATGAAAATACATTATCCCATTATCCTGCTCCTCTTATGTTGCCCACATTCAATGCTAACTTTGTAAGTCTCTCAACAAAAGACTCATGAAGCTCACATTACCATTTAAAGAAGTACTTGAAAAAATGTGCAATTCTTGAAGGAATAATAATGCAGATTGTTGTTGCTAAGTGAACCTTTGTCTTATGGCTCTTGTGTTCCCACTGAATTCAACTTTTAAAAATGTGTGCTTTTTAGACTCATTTTCCCCTTTTACATTTTTAAAAATTTTAAATAATACATGCACAAGGTGAATAAAACAAATAGGGAAGTGTTTGTAATGGAAACCATCTATGCTCAAGCACAGTCATCTCATTTTTCAGTGGCTACTACTTCCAACTGTCTTGTCAAAAAATTATCCAGGTAGTGAACCTCCTAAGTCTAAATCATACGATTATATGAGTTTTGTTTTGTTTTTACTTCTTGGTCAGTGTTTTAGTTTGCCAAAAGACTGAGGAGGCAAAGTACCAGAAATGGGTTGGCTTTTATAAAGGGTATTTACTTGGGGTAAGAGCTCACAGTTTCAAGGCTGTGAAGAGCCCACCTGAAGGCACTGTAAGGGGTGCTTTTTCACCAAAGTCAGCTGCTCTTGGTCCTGGGGTTGCAGCCACATGGTGAAGCAAGATGGCCACCAATCCCAGCGGAAGTCCCTGCCTTCCCTTACAGAATACACCGACTCTCGGGGCTCAGTGTTTAACAACCACTCATAGGGCTTGCCTCTTTCTGGGCCTCCTACAGCAGTCTTGGCTGCTGGCTCTCTTCCCAAGTTCAGCTGTGAGCAATCCGGCCTATAGCAGGGCTGGTCTCCTCTTGAGCTGCTCTGTGGGCCCAGCCCCGTGGGAGCACCATGCTCAAGCGATCCTCTCTCTCACACTGCAGGATGGAATTCGTAGGCTCCCTTTTCCCTTGGACTGGCTGAGTCTCTGCGTCTCCCTTTATATCAGATCCAGCAAGAGGGTGGAGACTCAACATGAATCACACCCCCCTGATGTAATCCAGTCAAATAGGTCTCACACCTACAGGAATGGATTAGTTTAAAACATAATATTTCTCTTTTGGGGATTCATGAAATAGTTTCAAGCTGTCACAGTCAGTGCAAGACATTCTCTATTCACTCAACACCATAATAACTCCCTAATTTCCTCCACCCCTCCCACTCTTTGATTTATAATTTATTCTGTTGGTTGCCTCTGTACATCTTTCTAATATACTTATTCTTTATTTCTTCTTCCAGCTACGCAGTACCTTTTAACTCCCCATAAATTACTCAAGGATTTTAGCACAGTACACTTCCTTCCATCTCCCTGCCTCCACTTCCCATTATCTGTTATTTTCCTTTTTACAAGACCAAGTCAAGAATGTTAATATCCACAATCAGTTCTGTCACCATAATCCAGTCTTGCCTCGTGGGGAGGTTGATTTGAACAGTGGAAAACTAATAGAGTTTGCATTATTATGACTGTAAACTTGGATTCCTTAGATGCCCAGGAGCACACTGGAACCACACTTCCTTCTCTACAGGGCCACCTCTATGCCACTGAAGGAGAATATATCTAAAAAAATCAGCTAATGGATTCTCTCTCTTATTATACTCCGTCAAATACTTGAAATGATGCCATATCTTAGTAGCATTAAAAATACAGGTATGCCTGCATATTCACAGGAAAAACATCATATATATTGGGAGGAAGTAAGGATTGAACCCAGGAGCTCATACATGGGAAGCAGGCACCCATCCACTGAGTACATCCACTCCCCAATGAAAGTTGGTTTTTTCATTTGTTTTTCGGAGGTGCTAGGGATCAAACCCAGGACCTTGTACATGGGAACCAGATGCTCAACCACTGAGCTAAATCTACTGCCCACCTATATTTTTAAAAGAAAGTTATTGCCCAAATATGAAGACAACTAAAAATGTGGCACCATTCTGAGCCTTTGAAAGAGGGATTATGTGGAGAGTAGAAGAGATCTAATCCAAAACATCCAAAGCTAGAAGTCAGTATTTAACATCCAAAATGGAAAAATTGGGAAATAGCAGTATGAGCACATTATTTATAGACATAGAGAAGAAACAGCTGGAAGAATTGAAAGTACTTGCCTCCAGGGAGTGGGATTCACGCCTGGGGTTGCATGGGCTGGGAGACGGCTGTTTTCATTATGAGCTTGGTGTAACTGTTTGACTTTTAAATCTCTGTACACGTATCACAATGATGTAAACTAAAATTAACTTTAAAAAGAGAGTAGATGTCCCTTCTCTTCCTACCCCACAGGATCATCACTGCTGACGGGTTGTGATTTAAGAGCAAGGAGCTAAAAGAGGATGGGAGGCTGTCTCTGTCTGGACGACAAAGCCCTGCAGAGGTGATGGTGCAGCATGATGAGATGTCCAGCTGGATTCTTCACTGGTGGAGCCCCGGTGCCAGCAACCCTGTCTTTCCTTTCAAGGTGGCTTTTCTCTCTTCCTGCCCGAGGTAAGGCCGGGGTGAGGTGCCCACTTAAGGGCCGGCTGTGAGCAGGGTGGGAAGACTGTGCGAGTTTCCCACAGTTCAGAAGGTGCACCCTCAGTGAACCCCCTTGCTTCCATCTCAGCCCTTGCCCTGCCTGGAATCCTCCATTCCTAAGCCTCTCCGGTTTCAATTTCTCCTCAAAAGAAGATTCTCCAGGTGGAAAGAGAACTCAGCTAAAGGTGGTAGAGGTACTTAGGGGTCACTCCCCTGGTTTCAGACTTATACCTAGTGGCCTCTGATGGTGAGTCTTGCAGGGATCTGCAGAGGGCACGGCCCCTTCTCTGCTGCAGCCACCACCACCACAAACCCGTCACTTGGACTCCCACCTTCCACGATTCTGTTGACCTCTTGTTTGCTGTTATGATCCTCCTAGCCTCTGCCCTTATGACTTAATACATTTTTTTATCCCTTTAGTATTGTTTTTGAGGAGTTTGGAGAAAGAGAGGAGATAACACCTTTGTTTGGAAGAGCACACCATCAAGTAAATGAATGGCTGATGCTCCATTTTAAACAAGAAGATTGGTTTTTATTTAGCATTTTCTGCCCTCCGCTTAGTGAGGTCACATGCCAGCGATGCTGTGTTCCTTGGCGAATGCCTGGTTCCTGAGCCCAGCTGATGTGCTACTGGATGTGTGAGTTGGCCACAAAAGGCGGGCCAGGTTAGACTGGGGTTTGCACCAGGTAACCTACCTCCATGAAAGCAGCCCCAACTTCCGCAAAAGCCCACCTGTAACTCAGTTTCTGGGGATGCAAAACGTATTTTCACTTAGGAACAATATAATAAAGGAATATTTTTCTTCCCAGTCTATCTTTCAAAAGCCTCTTTAACTCAGATAAAGCTTATATTCCTTACTAATGTATCCATCTCCAAATATTTATTGACCACCACTTAGGTGTAATTTATGCATTGTTACTATTGTAAGATCCTATCAAAAATGATCTTTTATATACATCACTTTCCTCCACGTTTAGCTTCCATTGTTCCATTTAACTTCTAAATGTTCATCTCTTCCAAAATGTAATCCCTTTCTTCTCCCCTTCACCCTAACTCACCCACCCCACCTTCAGAGAAAAAGAGGAAAAAGTAAAGCTCATGTCAATGTCAGTATAAGTGTTCATTTGTCAGAAAGAAAAAGCTGATGATGCCTCTCTGTGCCCAGAGGACTCCTTTGCTGTGGAGGGCCCAACAAAGGGCCTCCCTGAGGAGCTGCTCATTATGCTTTCCCCAGGGTACTGACTTGAGCAAACTTGGGGATTAGCTCTTCATCAACTATATTAGGAATTCCTGAGCCTTAGGACTGACATGAACAAAAAGCCACTTTTTAATCTTAACACTGATAAGTGTTGGTTATTTTTGTCTTCCCATCAAAATCAAAGGTGATTGGAGCATGTCGCCAGGTCAGCACTTCACATGTTTATTTTTCACACATCGATTTGTGCCGGGCTTGCAGAGAGAATGCTTTCACTCCCTGAAAAGAGGATGACTATTTTGCAGTGGAGCTCTTCAACTCTCATGAAATTAGGTTCTTTGGCACTTTCTTGAAGGTTGTCCTGGGCAGGAGTCCCAACCAAGATGGCACCCTCAAACTAACATACTCATTCATTCATTCACCAAATTCTCATTGTGTGCTTTCAGTGTGCCAGGCACCGCGCTTGGGGCTCAGGATGCGCTCGTGGAGTTCCACTTTGAGCAGCAGAGAGAAAGGAAGCATGATGGCACAGGAAGAGCAGTCCCTTCCACTGTCCCCTCCTCCACCACCCAATACAGTTCTAGCAGCTTGGGAGAGAAGGGAGAATGGGGAGGAGGAAAAATGGGGGGACTGCCAATCTCTGGGGTGGAAGATAATGGAAACTCCAGGAAAAACTGGGGAGCCCCAGAACAGAGGAAGTTTGCACTCCCAGAGAAGCCTAAGTGTGAGGGGAGAGGCTGGGCTGAGTGAGGCATCCAGGTGAAGGCATCTGGGCAACCTGACAGTGTGGTGCAGAAATGGGAGCCAAGACCTCGCCTGCCCAGAGGCAGGCCACAGGAGAACCAGGAGAGGCTGGAGGCCCAAGAGCTTGGGAAAGGAGACTACAGGGGGCCTCGGAGGTCATGGCTGGACCTGGTCGTCCAGGAGGAAGCCAGGGGAAGGGATGCCAGCGGACAGCAGTCAAGGGGATCCCGCATCTCCACCCCAGTGAAGCTGCCGTGCACAATTATCAACAGCCACAGAGCAGGCACCTCTCTCTTGGCACCAGGAAAAATGTACCCTCTTTCTATGGCACCCCCAGGACCAAGGGCCCCTCCAGGAAGACAGGGAGATGGAGACCCAAGGAGAGAATGCGGAGCTGGTCTGAGCTGGTAACCTGAAATGACTCTAATCATTAATTTGGCTGTGTTTATTGGGACAAAACAAGATTTCTGTTCCCTGGGATAGAGGGAGGGTTCAGAAATGAAGAGTCACAAAATGTAGTCTACTCCATCTGGCTCATAGGAGCATGTGAAATTTGCTCCCGCTTCAGAAAAAAAAAAATTTTTTTTAAGCAGCACACACCCTTATAAATTCTCTGACAAACAGGTGGTGAGATAGAGGATGAGAAGGACTCATTTTGGAGGGGGCGGATTGAAGAGGGCCCCCTAAACCAAAGCTGGAAGGATGGCAGGAGCCAGCCATACAAAGCTGTGACAAGCCCTGGGCAGAAGGAGCAGCAGGAGCCAAGGCCCTGGGGCAGGGAGGAGCTCGGCTGGCTGAGGAACTAGGGGAGTTCAGGTGATGGTGGAACACTCTCCATCCAGGGAGGAGGAGAGAGCACAGGTGAGCGTGGAGAGGCAGCTCGGCAGGCAGAGTCGGGAGGGGCCCCTGCTGCCCCTTCCATCCTGAACTTGTTCAAAAACCTTCCTCTCTTCTCAGCGGCGCTTGTGGCCGCAGCACTGATGAGGCCCTGCTTCCCTGTGTCTCTGGAGACCCCCCTGGCCCTCAGAACAGACCCTTCTTGTAAAGTTTCTCTTCACCTCCTCCTGTTGGTGTCTGGCAGGGTAGAGATGGGGAAGCCACGAGGTGACTGGAGGGCTTGAAGATGGGCGGCCACAGGCCGTGCTCCATGGGCAGGTGCTGGTCCTCCCCCAGGCATTCGTGAGCAGGACCCCGCAAGCCGCACGGGGACGCAGCTCCCGCAGGACTGGGAGGCAGGTGCCCCGGGAGCCCAGGCCGAGGAACCTAGGTTAAAGGAGAGGTCGTCCATATTTAACAGATGGGAAAAGAGGGGCCGTGAAGGCAGCAACAGCTGTTCTCCCTCCAGGAAGCTCAGAACTTTGAAGCTGAGTGGGGGAAACTGTGCTGACAGTAAAGGTTGCTAATAAATTTTGGTACAAGGCATTGAGAAATCTCTTGGTTAGACTTTAAAAACCAATAAGAGTCACGATTTATGAGTACCTTCTGTGTGAGAGATGACATTTTCCCCTCCTCTCCCTTGTAACCCCTAGCTTCCTTGCAGCTATAATCTCCATGAGCGCAGAGTTACTGTGGTTTGGGTCGTCACCGCGTGTGTGGCTGATACGAGGGCGGCACGAGGCAGACGCCTGGTAAATACTTGAGCGAGTCGGTCAATTTATTTCTGATCTCCTCAGCACCACAATAGGTACTATAACTCCCATTTAGAAGAGCAAAACTGGGGCGCTGCTTGAGAGTTATTCTCTGTTCACCGTGTCCTGCCCATTCCCTCCATTCTCTGCCTGGCTCTGGGCCCTGCAGGGCTGGCCCCAGCAGACCCTGTCGCCTGGGCTCCCGGGCAAGGAGAAGAGGGAGGTCAGGGAGGACCTCCGTGCTGGGGCATGGCTCTGACAGTGCTGGCTTCCTCCACACCACATCTCCTGTCCAGGGCTTCTCCACCAGGCTCCAGCTCCCAACAGGGTCCTGTAAAATATTCCCTCCTCTTGCATATCATGCTTCCTGCTATTATTATTAGTGTCTCAGCAGCCCTTCTTGGTTCCCTAAATCATGCCAAACCCTCGGTTAATAGCCCCGGTATTAAGCTCTCATCAGTTAACCCCCGTGCTTATCAGTTTCCTGGTGGCACCCTGGCTGAAGAAGATAAACTCAGTAACAGCCACACAGCCAAAAGGTGGTGGAGGCAGGGTTCAACCCAGGTGCGTCTAGCTCTGAAGCCCTCTTTCATTCAGCTACACCTCAGGACTTTTTCTCTTCTCTCAGAAAATGATAAGTGCACCTAACCCATAGGCAGGTGGCCCAGGAGCCCACGTAGAGGAACCCAGGTTAAAAGGAGAGGTCGTACATACTTAACAGATGGGAAAAGAGGGGCCGTGAAGACAGCAACAGCCGTTCTTTCTCCAGGAAGCTCAGAACTTTGAAGCTGAGTGGGGAAAACAGCCTATGATCTCTTCTAGAACATTCTACAACTCTGGCATTCTCTAGCACTACCTCCCAGATGTAAAGAGCTCTGTGGCTCTGAGCAAGGGATTTAATTTCTCTGAGCCTCAGTTTTGTGGTTTGGAAAAATGGGGCTCCTACCACAGCAGGCGGTAGTGAGGATTAACTAAACCGATGTATCCACCGCAAGAGCTCAGTAACCTTGGCGCTCCCGCCCTTTCCTCGTAAGGATGCCTGAATACCTGACTGACATTACTGTTTCCTTTCTTTAAAAATGCTGCCCTATCTCTGTGCAGGGGCAGATGTCAGGGGTTTTGATTGCTTTGGAAAAACTGTGAGCATATTTCAGAAGAGGGTTTGCAAGGTCCTCAGCTCAGAGGGCAGATCTTTTCTCCCACGCTTTTTTTTTTTCGGCCTTCAGTTTTACCAGCTCTCTAGTGACATGGCAGAAGGCGACTCTCCTGACCAGCGTGGTTCTGAGCCAGCACTAATGACTGTGACTACACTAGGGCTTTCTGGGGGAGAGTCCACCCAGCCCTCTGCTGGGAGAAGTTCTAAAGGCCCTGATATCAGGGTGCAATAAGTTTCAGAGCCACTGGTTGGTGGACCTGGTCTCTTCATATGTCTCACAGTGTGTAAGTGAAAACTCATTGGTGCAAGCTCACTAAAACAGCCTCTACAGGGCTTGAAGACTCCTTCCCAAGGAGGGTGCAAAATGTGTTATATTAGCTGAGTAGTGTTGCAGGATGAAGTACAGGAAACCCAGAGAACTTTGAATTTCAGATAACAGCAAATAATTTTTAATATAACTATGTCCCATGCAATATTCAGAATTTACTTAGACAAAAATTATTTGTTGTTATCTGAAATTCACATTTTTATTTGCTAAATCTAGCAATCCTATAGGTGAGGAAAGGGAGATGTTTCATTGACTTAAGAGAACGTTTTTTTCCCGGCATTTTAGAAGCTCCCTGTTATTCAGAAATCAACATATTTTTAATAAATTGCCTTTTCATATTCATTACAAGAGGGCTCTAAATAATCTTTTGTTAGCTGAGTTCTAATATCTATGTTCTAGAAAATAATAAAACTATTTCCTTAGAATGTTTAACTACATCCCTTACATAGAAGCCATGTATCTGGCAACTTTAAATATCAAAATTCAGCCAAGTTTTTATTTTACATAAGTGTCAGATATTTCATCTGTATATATTAAATGTGCCTCAGAGTACTGAGTGATTGATTTATGATTTGGATTTTTTATGGTTTGCATTTTCATAGTAAAAGCCATATTTTACTTAATGTTCTTCATTGCTTGTCAAACCACAATAATTATAATATAAAGTATAATTTTTATAGAACTGCAAATGTCTAAGGAACCACAAATATCTGCATTATAAATTCAATAATCCATGCTTTCATTGGAGGAAAAAAAGTCACCTCCTATGAACCCATAAGCGATTCCATGGGGTCCAAGAACTTTAGTCAGGGCACTACTGAACTGTTCTTAGATGTCCACTCAAAACTGATTTTTCTAGTCATAACCCCACTGACCTCTTGATTTTCAGGTTTTCCACTGCAAGGGGAGATGCAAATCAAGAAGGGGCTGCTGTTCCATTGAGGACAAACACACCAAGAGCAGAGGGCAGTGTGAGTAAGAGAAGAGCAGAAGCCCACAAACACAGGACTAACTGCAAAGAGTATCACAATCAAGGGCATGTCCAAGGGGGCAGCAGTATCAGCCCCTATAGGAACCACTGCATTACTGAGGAATGTTGTAACTACTGTTAGTTTGCAAAAATTAAATTACGTTCTGGTCAGAAGTTTTGTCTCCCCATCCCTTTCCAGAAAGGTCACCAAGACACTTTCTTTTTGTTAGAGAAGCTGTGGGTTTATAGAAAAAAACATATAGAAAGCAGAGTTCCCATATCCCATCACTACCACCTCCATCCCACACAGAGAGTTTTCCCTATGATTAACACTTTCCATTAGCGTGCTATCTTTGTTACAATTGATGAAACAATAATTTGATAATTATACTATTAATTATAATCCATAGTTTACACAAGGGTTCACTGTTTGGTTGTACAGTCCTGGTTGTTTTTTTTAATTTACTCTGGTAATATATGTATGACCTAAAACTTCCCTTTTTAACCACATTCAAATATATAATTCAGTCTGTTACTTAAATTCACAATGTTGTGCTAATGTCACCACCATCCATTACCAAAACTTTTCCATCACCCCAAAGAGAAACTCTGCACCAGTTAGGCATCAATTACCCATTTCTTATGCCACCGTATGCCCTGGTAACATATATTCTAGTTTCTGACTCCATAAATTTGCTTGTTCTAATTATTTCATATCAGTGAGATCATACATTATGTGTCCTTTTTTGTCTGGCTTATTTCACATAGCATTATATCCTCAAGGTTCACCCATGTTGCCTCATGTATCATAACTTCATTCCTTTTTATGGCTGAATAACATTCCACTGTGTGTATTACCACATTTTGTTTATCTCTTCATCAATTAATGGACATTTGGATTGCTTCCATTTTTTAGGAATTGGAAATAATGCCGCTATGGACATTGGTGTGCAAATATCTTTTTAAGTCCCTTTTTCCAATTCTTTGGGTTGCCATGTCATATTGTTAATTCTATAGTTAACTGTTTGAGGACCACCATGTTTTCTTCCACAGTACGTGCACCATTTTACATTCCCTTTAACAATGAATGAGTATTCCTCTTTCTCCACCTCCTCCCCAATTAATAGTAACCAATCTAGTGGGTGTGCAATGGTATCTCATTATGGTTTGATTGTTTTTTTTAAGATTTATTTTATTTCTCTCCCCTTCCCCCACTCCCCCTTCTGCTCTCTGTGTCCATTCGCTGTGTGTTCTTCTGTGTCCACTTGCAGTCTTGTCATGTGGCACTGGGAAACGGTGTCGCTTTTTTGTTGTTGTTTCGTCATCTTGCTGCATCAGTTCTCTGTGTGTGCAGTGCCTCTCCTGGGCAGATTGTGCTTCTTTTGCGTGGGGCAGCTCTTCTTGTGGGGTGCACTCCTTGTGCATGGGGCACCCCTACACAGGGGACATCCCTGTGTGGCATTGCACTCCTTGCATGCATCAGCACTGTGCATGGGCCAGGAGGCCCTGGGTGTCGAACCCTGGACCCTCCATATGGTAGGTGAATGCTCTGTCAGTTGAGCCACAATCACTTCCCTCTCTTTGTGGTTTTGATTTTCATGTTCCTAATGGCTAATAATATTGATCACTTTTTAATGTGCTTTTTGGTCATTTACATATTTTCTTTGTCCATTTAAAATTTGGGTTGTTTTTGATGTTGAGTTGTAGGACTTCTTTATATATTCTGGATATTAAACCCTTATCAGATATGTGGTTTCCAAATGTTTTCTCCCATTCTGTAGGTTTTTTTACTTTCATGATGAAGTTTTTTGATGCACAAAAGTTCTTCATTTTAATGAAGTTCCACTTACCTATTTTTTCTTTCGTTGCTCATGATTTTGGTATAAAGTCCAAGAAACCATTGCTCAACACAAGTTTCTGAAGATACTTTCCTATATTTTATTCTAGGAATTTTATAGTTTTGGTTCTTATATTTAGGCCTTTGGTTCATCTTGAGTTAATGTTTGTATATGGTGTGAGGAAGGTGTGTACCTTCATCTTTTTCATACGGATATCCAGTTTTCCTAGCACCATTTGTTGAAGAGACTATGTTTTCCCAGTTGGGTGAACTTGACACCCTTTATCAAAATTAATCAGCCATAAATGTGAAAGATGATTTCTAAACTCTAAATTTGATTCCATTGGTTAATAGGTCTGTCCTTGTGGCAATATCCTGCTGTTTTGCTAACTGTAGCTATAAGTTTTAAAAGTGGGAAGTGTGAGTCCTCCACTCCACTCTGCTTTTTCAGTGACTGTTCAGGTCACTTACCCTACAATGTAAATTTGATTATTGGTCTTTCCATTTCTGCAAATAAGGCTGTTGGAATTTTGATTGGGATTATGTTGAATCTATAAATTGCTTTTGGTAAAATTGACATCTTAACAATATTTATTTTTTATTTTATTAAAGTTAATAGATCACAAGAAATGTTACATTGGAAAACATAAAAAAACAAAAAACATAAGAGGTTCCCATATAACCCACTCCCCACCCCTCACCTCATCAGTTTTGTAAATTGTATTTTTGAGAAATATACATCACCAAAAAAATTACATTAAAAAATGTAAGAGGTTCCCATATACCCTCCAGCCCCCACCCCACTCCTCCTACATACACCAACAACCTCTCCCATCATTATGGCACATTCATCGCACTCGGTGTAAACAAGATTTAGTCTTCAAATCCTTCTGTTTGTTTATTAGCAATGTTTCTTTGATTATTATTAGCAATGTTTTGTAGTTTTCCATGTATAAGTCCATTGGTCAAATTTATTCCTAGATATTTGTTTCTTCGAGTTGCTATTGTAAGTGGAATTTTTTTCTTGACTTCCCCTTCAGATTGGTAATTACTAGCCTATAGAAAAACTGTTGAACTTGTACCCTGTCACTTTGCTGAATTCCTTTATTGTAGTTCTAGAAGTTTTGTTGTTAATTTTTCAGAATTTTCTATATATAGGGCCATGCAATCTTTCCAATTGTATACCTTTTATTACTTTTATTTGCCTTAGTGTTCAGCTAGCACTTCCAGTAAAGTGTTAAATAGCAAAAGTGATAGCAAGCATTCTCGAGTTGTTCCAGATCTTGGGAGAAAGCTTTCAGTCTTTTAATAGTGCATTTGTGGGTTTTTAAAATATATGCCCTTTATTGTGTTGAGGAAGTTTCTTTCTGGGTGTTTTTATTAAGAGGAGATGCTGGATTTTGTCAAATGCCTTTTCTGTGTTTCTTGAGATGATCATGTGGTCTTTTTCCTTAATTCTGTTAATGTGGCATATGACATTAATTGATTTCTTTTTTTTTTTAGGTTGAACCATTCTTGCATTCCTGGGATAAATCCCATTTGATCATGGTACATAATTATTTTAATCTGATGTTGGATTCAGTTCACTAGTATTTGTTGAGGATCTTTGCATCTATATTCATAAGGGATATTGGTCTGTAATTTTCTTGTTATATCTTTATCTGGCTTCAGTATTAAGGTGATGTTGGCCTCACTGAATGAGTCAGGAAATGTTGCCTCCTATTCAATTTTTTGGAAGAGTTAGAATAGGACTGGTGTTAATTCTTTTTGGAATGTTTGATAAAATTCCTTTAGTGAAGCCGTCTGGTCCTGGGCTTTTCATTGTTTGGAGGGTTTTGATTACTGATTCAATCTCTTTACTTGTTATTGTTCTGTTGATACCTTCTCTTTTTTCTTGAGTCAGTGTAGGCAGTTTGTGTGTTTCTAGAAACTTGTTCATCTCATCTGGGTTGTCTAAATTGTTGGCATATAGTTAGTTGTTCATAGTATCCTCTTCTAGTTTCTTTATATTTCTGTGGGGTCAATAGTAATGTCCTGTTTCATTTCTGACTTGAGCTATTTACTTCCTCTTTCTTTTTTTCTTTGTTAGTCTAACTAAAGGTTTGTTAATTTTATTGATCTTTTCAAAGAACCAACATTTAGCTTCATTGATTTTCTCTATTGTTTTTTACTCACTATTTCATTTATCTCTGCTCTATTTTTTGTTATTTCTTTCCTTCTGTTTGCTTTGGGTTTAGTTTTCTCTTCTTTTTTCTAGAACTTCCAGTTTTGTGATTAGGTCTCTGTATTGAGATCTTTTTAATATAATGATTTAGAGCTTTAAATTTTCCTCTCAGTCTGCCTTTGCTGCATCCCATGTTTTGGTATGCTGTGTTTTCATTTTCATCAAGATATTTACTAATTTCCCTTTAGATTTCTTCATTGGTTTGAACAAATGCCTTGTTTAGTTTCTACATATTTGTAGATATTCCATTCTCCTTCTGTTATTGATTGCTAGCTTCATTCCACTGTGGTTGGAGAAGAGACATTGTATGATAATCAATATTTTAAATTTATTGGTACTTGTTTTGTGATCTAATATATGTTCTACCTGGAGAATGATCCATGTGCACTGGAGAAAAAGTGTATTCTGTTCTTGTTGGGTGAAGTGTTCAATATACATCTGTTATGTCTAGTTGGTTTATAGTATCATTTGAATCTTCTATTGTTGTATTGATCTGTCTAGATGTTCTATCCATTATTGAAAGTAGTGTACTGAAGAACCCTATTATAGTAGAATAATCTATTTCTCCCTTTAAATCTGTCAATATTTGCTTCATATATTTCAGGACTCTGGCATTAGGCATATATATATGTAAAATTATTATGTCTTCTTATCTATTTTTCCTTTATTTTCTTTCTGGTAACTATGTGGCTTAAATCTTAAAACAATCTATAACAATCACATTTGATTTGATACAACTTGACTCCAATAGCATATGCATACACTGTTCCTATATTCCTCGGTCTCCTCACCTTTTACTTTTATTTGCCACAAATGATATCTTTATTCATTGTATTCCTAAAAAATAGATTTATCATTATTTTTATGCATTCGCATTTTAGTACCTTGAAGAGGTAAAAAGGGAGTTACATACCAAAGAATACAATGCAATAGTATAGTATTTTTAATTACCTGTATGGTTACCTTTACTGGTGGTCTTTATTTCTTTATGCCACTTCAGTCATCTGTCTAGTGTCCTTTCCTTTCAGTCTGAAGAACTCCTTCTAGCATTCTTTATTGGAAAGCCCTAGTGGTGACAAACTCCCACAACTTTTGTTTATCTGGAAATGTCTTAATCTCTCCCTCAGTTTTGAAAGACAGTCTTACCAGATATAAAATTCTTGGTTGGCAATTTTTTTTCCAGCAATTTAAATATTTTGTCCCACTGCCTTCTTGCCTTCATGGTTTCTAATGAGAAATTAGCATTTAATGTTATTGGGATGCCATTGAAAATAGCATGTTGCTTTTCTCTTGCAGCTTTCAGAACTATCTCCTTGTCCTTGACATTTGACAGTTTGACTAATATCTTTAGGGTTTACTGGGCTTCTTGAATGACATATTCATGCCTTTTGTTAAAATTTGGTAATTTTTTTTGCCATTATTTCTTTGAAAATGTGTTCTGCCTTTTCTCTCTTTCTTCTAATTCTGGGATTCTCAAAGTACATTTATTGATGGTGTCCCACAAGTCTCAGGCTCTGTTCATTAAAAATTGTTTTCTGTTCCTCAGCCTGAATCATTTCAATTGCCTTATTTTCAAGATCACTGATTCTTTCTTCTGCCAACTTCAGTCTGCTGTTGAAATCCTCTAGGGAATTTTCATTTCAGTGTTTATGGTCTTTAACTCTAGTACTTCTGTTTGGTTCCTTTTTAAAATTTCTATCCCTTTACTGAGGTTCTCATATTTGTAATTCATTGCTTTCCTGATACCCTTTAGTTCTTTCTCTGTGTTTTCCTTTATCTCCTTGAGCAGACTGGGGGTCTTTTTTTTTAAGTCTTTGTCTGATATATCGAAAGTCTGTCCTTCTCATTGATGCTTTCTGTATTTTTTATTTTGTTAGTCTGGGTGGACCATCATTTCCAGTGCCTTATAATCTTTTGTTGCACATTGTACATTTTAATGTGTTTCCTCTTGGATTTAGTCCGTGAGTTCTCTGGTCATTAAATTAGTACTAAAACAGATATCCTTGAGTTCCCCGAGCTAACAAAAACAAAGAAACCAATGCAAAATTGTAATTTGCAAATTGGCTCTGCTTTGGTTTACCCTCTATCAAGAAGATCAGCTTGAGACAAATGGGAAGTGCCTTTTCTGAGCCTTTGGCTTGTCCTGGGCTTGTTCTTGCTAATGGCCTTAAGAAGTCCCCTATTTACAGAATTCTAATGCCTCCTCTACAGCCTACAAATTACACTTTCTCCCCCTCCAGGGTGCTCTATTGTATGAATTAATACGGGTAATCCTTTGCGCCAGACCACTTAGACTTAACTCTGCTTTAGCAACCTGCTTTTGCCTGCAGGACAATTTCTGCAAAGCCAGAGATAAATTTCCTGGTCCCCACTCTCAGATGGCCATCTAATAGGTTGGCACTGACATACAAGCATCCCAGGGTGTGCATAGGGGTCACTCTGCTCCCTCTAGAACAGGGCCAGGGATTCACCATGGAAATGCAGGCTGGCGTAGGGAGTGGATGGGGGTAACAAGGATACCACAAGCTTCTCCTACCATTTTTTAAAGCTGTTGTTTTCTTGATTCAGAACTCGCCAGTTGTTGCAACCCTTTAACTTTTTCTGGAGTTCTGAGGAAGCTGTCTTTGCCAATTTTTGCTATTTAATCAAAGATTCTGTGGTGGAACCATTCCCTGAAGCATCTTATGCCACCATCTTGGTCAACCGCATCTCCAAGACACTTTTTCATGCATTACTATAGCTTTGAAAATTCTATAGACAACATAACAATTTTCTCAGAAATTCTGGAATAATGCAAATGCAGGGTAATTATTTCCTTCTTTGTGGTCAATCTTGGTAGTGAAAACTAGAATGAAGAACAATGATCATTCATTATATACTATACTGAAAATTGGGAAACAGTGAAAAAGAGATACTCCCTCCCCAAACTGAGATTATAATCTGGGGAGTAGGGAGTGGAAGGGGAGGGATGTAGAGATACAAATAAGTAAGTGTCAGGATGGCCTAGGCTACACTGTAGTAACGTAATCTCTCCTGCCTTAAAAATAGCGACCTAACTTCTCCTTAACACAACACATCCCTCATGGATCAACTAGGGACCTGCTTTGTAATTCTCACCCAGAACCCTGGCTGATGGAACAGCCACCATCTGGAGAGAGCATTGTCATCTTGCCCCCGGGTGTTCATTCCACAGAAGCGGAATCTGGGTTGAGGATGATTAGATGACTTAGGGGAGGGAGCCAAGCCAAACCTGAAACCAAGGCCCTTTAACCCTCAGACCAGGGTTTCTTCTCTTCTATAGACACAATCTATACCATAGATTAGGCTGCCCACTCTCCAGGGTGACTGGGAGTAAATAAAGCTCCGTAAGCTCAAAAGGCATCGTCCTTCAGTTCGTGACATATTAGCCGCCATTCATCCCTTCAGCGCACTACACGTTGGCACTATTACATGCACTGCATAGACGGAGGTGGCAAAATATACAGTCCTTCCCCTTGTGGAGCTTCTGGCCTTGTGCTGGGGGAGGTTCATGGAACTGGGTCTCCCAAGCCTGGGAAGGAGGCTGAAAAAACTGCTCCAGAGTTGCCTGGGGCTCTGGTGCTTAGAAGTTGCCACAGGGGCACAGGAGGACAGACGCAGCCTGGTGATGGGGAGTGAGCCAGGGACTGGATCTGCTGTGTCCCTATCATTGCTATGCAGCAGGATCCCTGAACTGTCACCAGAAACTCAGCTTCTAAATTGGGGAGCTGGAGGGCTGGGTGGAACAACTGCAATAGTGGGAGAACAGGGAGGGGAGGGCTTGGAGTGAGGAAGCGAGAGAAAGAAAACAAAAACAGAAACGAACCAAAAATAACTTCATCTCAAATGAGCCCACAAACCAAAATTCCGAAATACATGGGGAAAAAAGTCTAATGCTGAGAGAGAAACAACTAATAAAATCAATCCTCAGAACAGTATTTTATTCCACATTAATATAAATTTTTTAGACTGGCCTAATGAAGAATGTACAATAAGCACATGTGAAGTGCCTAAAGAGAGTAATGGAAAAAAGCATAAGAAATTTGTGAGAAAATTATAAGGCAAAATAGGTTGAAACAATACCAGGTGGTATGAAAAAGAGCCAACTAAAATTCTCAGAAGGGAATAATACAATTAGTGAAATTAGAAACACACTAAATGAGAAAATTCCTGGACTGGATAAAGTTCAAGAGCGTGTTAGTAAAGTGGAAAAAGGTGCCGAGGATCACACCCAAAATATAGTCAAAGGAGATAAAGTGCTAATTGATATTGGAGGATAAACTGAGAGATACAGCCATCATCTAACAGGAATTCTAAGAGAAGAGAAAGGAGTGAACGAGAGAGAAGCAATATTTAAAGAGGTAATTTCTGAGCATTTTCCAGAATTGAAGACTTCAAATCAAAAGCACATTTGAGTACCAAGCATGGAAATAAGAATAAATCCACACTTAGAGATATTGTAGTGTAATGGTAGAACAGAAAGGCTAAAGATACATTCAGAAAGTTAACAGATAAAAGACAGGATACCTGGGAAGGAAAGAGAATTAGTCTGACAGCGGCCTTCTCACAGATAACAACAGATTCTAGAAGACAATAAGGGCAATATATTCAAAGCGCAGAGGGAAAATAACTATTCATCTAGAGTTTTATATCCTGCTAAATAAAGACAGTTCAGGCATGCAAAGATCAAACGTGTTTACCCACTATAGACTGTCCCTAAAAGAACTACTAAAGGAGGTTATATTTTGGTAAATGTAATGAACCATTGATTTAACAATTACTATCTTTTACATTTAAAAAATGTAAAGCTACAACTCTAAATCAAAAATAAAATGGGTAGCAAGGTTCAACAGTTAACTGTAAAGGGCTGGGATCCTTGTGATCAAGAAGATAATGAAAGTACTTAGTACCCTAAAAAATATTCCGTGATAAAATGAAAACCCAAACAAAAACAGGACAATAAATAAATAAGCCATTCAACTTAAGAAACTAGGAAAGAACAACAGAGAAACCTAAACTAGAAATAAAAAAGAACTAGTATGAGACAAAAATAAAGAAATAGAAGGATAAAAAAATAGTACTTAGGGAAGATAAATAAAACCAAAAGTTTATTTTTTTAAACAAGACAAAAAGACAGACTCCAAGACATATTGATGATGAAAAAGGAGAAAAACAGAAAATAGGAATAAAAAAGGATAAAAGTAGATATAGTGGAGATTTAAAAATTCATGAAAGAATACTATTTACAGTTTTATGCTAACATATATGTAAACTCAGAAGAAATGAAAAAATTTCAAGAAAAAATAAATTTTTGGTGATTTAGACAGACAAAACCAGAATAAAACCTTTAGCCATTAAAGAAATTAAATTATTAGTCAAAGGTCTCACACCTCCAAAGACAGCAGGCCCAAATGATTTTGCAAGATTATTTTAAAAACAGGTAAGTTTTTTTTTAACTGTTTCAGAAAATTTGTGGAAAAGGAGGATTCCAACTTATTTTTTGAGACACTATAGCCAAACAAGGGCAGAACAAGTGAAGAAAATTTTAAGTTATTCCCATTTTCAGTGTAGATTTAAAAAATTTAAAGCAAATTTCATGACCAAGTAGAATTAATCTCAGAAGTGAAAGGACTATTTAATGTCAGAGAAACTACTGAAGTTAACATATTAAAGGAGAAAAGCCAAAGAATCATTTTGATAAATGCAGAAAAGACATTTGACAGAATGCACCATTACTCATGTTTCTTTTTTTTAATTAGCAAACTACATAATCAAAGTAACTTTCTTTACCTAACAAAAGGTCAGAAGGCAAAACTACACAAGCGAAACTTACACTTACTGGTGATATCTTGGAGACTTTGCCATTAAAGCTAGGAATAAGATAAGGATGCCAGTTATAAGCCTCTGTTCAACACTGTGCTAATTATTACAGCGTATGAATGCAATACAAAAGAAAGGAGAAAGAGAAAGAAATTGAGAGAGAGAAAGAGAGAGGGAGGGTGGGTGAGGAAAGAGAGAGAAAACTGTTCTTGTTTGCAGAAAATGTGATTGTCTACAGAAAGAACATAAATTCACAGAGAAATCCCTGGAACTAAAAAGTGTTTTGAAGGGTGCTGGATACAAAAATACACAAAAATAGCCTCCCTAGTGGTAATCATTAATTTAAAAGTATAATAGAAAAAATAATTTTCACATAGAAACAGAAATTAGGTAGCACCCAGGCATTAATTTGTTAAAAGATGTTCAAGACCTCTATGAAGAAAACTATGAAAATATTATTGAACAATTTTAAGGAAGGCCTAAATAAATGGAGACATATATCACGTTCACTGCTTAGAGTACTTAATAATATAAAAATATCAATTATCTCCACATTGATCTAGAGGCTTGTTGCAATTTTAATTTTTAAAAATCCCCAAAATGAGAATGTGTGATTCTAGACAACTTAATTCTAAAATTCATGGGAAAGGGCCAGGAAAAGTCAATATAATTTTGAAGAAGAAGGGGGTACTAGAAGTTGTCTTATTAGGTATTTAGATTTATTTTAAAAGACCATGGTGGTATTGGCTCAGGGGATAGAAATATAGATGAAGAGAACAGAACAAAAGCCCAGAAATAACATATACACATGTTGAAATTCTATTCGACTGTGGTAACATCACAAAGCAATCAAGATAGAACAGTGGGACTGTGACAAGTGGTTATCAATATGAGAAAAAAGTGAAATTAGATTCCTACTAGCATCAACTAGTCTAAAGATTAAAGACCTAAATGTGCAAAGCCAAACTATGCAACTTTTAGAAGAAAATATAGGAAAATACATTTACTATCACCAAGGAGGGAAAGATTTCTTATACAAGATACAAACACTAAAAGATAAATTTGATTATATTATAACCAAAAACTTATGCCTCAAAAAAGACACTATAAACAAAATGGAAATACAAATTACAGAATGTGAAAAAGTATTTGCAATGCATATAATCAAAAATAGAAGAAATTTTAAAAAGCAGAAATTGTACAAGCTTCATTCTTTGATCACAGGGCAATAAAACCAACTATTAATAAAAGAAATACAAATGAAACAATTACATTAAAAGAACAGGACAAAAGATAAGCAAAACAAATATTTAAGTATAAGAACAGAACAGTGAGAAAACAATTAAAATAATAACACTCCATTTCAAAAGTTAGGAAATGTTATCAAAGCTAAGCTAAAAGCTAAAGTTACAAGCTTGATGTTTTTACTTTTTTCAAGGAAAGGAGAAATGAGAATATTAAACCCAAGGATTTAAAAAAAGAACAACAATAAAATTTATAAAAAACCAAGAGAAAGGAAAGGATAAAGTAAAAAAGAAAACAGTCTCTTAGGATATAGGAAAATGTATAGAATAAATTAATTTGAGTTACTTAAAAAAATAAAATAGGCAAAGCTTTAGCGAATCTAAAGAAGAAGGAAAAAAACTCATGATAATAAAATTAAAGAGATTCAACAACAGATAAGGAGAAGATATTTTAAGTATAAGACAATAGTTGGAAAAACTGTATGTTATAAATTTGTAAACCTAGATGAAATGTACAATCTTCTGGAAATAGATACATCACCAAAATGAGGAGTATAAAATCTAAATATACCAATCATGATTGGGAAAAAAAAAGAAGAGAATAATTCCCCCCAGAAAAAAGTTTAGGCCTAGAAAACTTTATAGGGAAAATCTTTCAATCCTTAAGGAATAAGCTATCACTAAGCTTTGATAATTATTTCAAAATATTGAAAAATATGGAAAGTTTATCTCATTTTTTTACAAAGCTAAACTTGACATCAAAACCTGAAAAAGACAGCTCAAGAGAGAAAGAGAGAGAGAAAGAAAAGAATGAACCTATGTAACTCATATAAGTACACAGAGAAGAAAATCCACACACAGAAAACTTTGAGTCAAAAGAATATTCCAAATAGAGTTTAACCTAGAATGGAAAGATTTTATAATTTAATATTAGAAAAATCCAATAATATAAAATATCTCATCCACAGCTTAAAAAAGAATATCCAAATATTATTCTCAATAGATGCAGAGAAGACATTAAAATTCAAAAGCTACTTCTTGTTCTTAAAATGACTACAAATTTAAGAACCCATTTTTAGCATAATAAAAGTATTTATTTCAAAATATTTTAAGTCAAAATCATCCCAAGAATGAAACACTAAGGCAATATTGTTAAAATCAGAGATTTTAACAGGAGCAAAACAGAGATAATGTTTATTGCCATTTTTATTGAATTTTCATATGGAAGGTCTGACCGATGAAATAGGACACAGATAAAAATAGAATGCATAACTATTGGGAGGGAGAGACCAGATTTATATTTTTTATAAATGATACAATTATATACTTAGAAACTCAAAGAACTATTCAACTAAAAAGGATTAGAATTGATATGAGAGTCAAGAAAACTGCTAAATGTACAAGAGATACAAAAGCCAGTAGCTCTCCTATATACCAATATTATCCAGTTACAAAATGTAATGCGAAAAAGAGATCAGATTATAATAGCAAAGTTCAACCATGATTTAGACTGTTAAAATGCTGAAAACCTCTAATAAATGCCTTGGAGCAACTTTAATGAGGATGTGAACAACCCATATGATAAAAACTACAAAATATTCCTGAAAAATGTTAAAGAAGACTTGAATAGTAAATTCTATCACAACCATGCCAGTTCTTTTCTAATGAATTTGTTTGCTCAATGTAATTTCAATAAAAACCTCAATAAGGGGACGCAGATGTGGCTCAAGCGATTAAACTCCTGCCTACCACATGGGAGGTCCCAGGTTGGGTTCCCGGTGCCTCCAAAAGAGAAGACGAGCACACAGCAAATGGACACAGAGAGCAGACAGCCAGTGCAAACAAAGAGGGGGGAGGGGAATAAATAAATAAAATAAATCTTTTTTTAAAAAAGCTCAATAAGATTATTTTCAGAATTTGACAGAATCATTCTAATGTTCACTGAAAGAAAAATTAGGTATGAACAGTAAACAAAATGTTGAACCTGAAAAGAAATAGCAGGTCACTGACCCTACCAGGAACAAAACCATTTTTAAAAGCCAGGTATCAATATAACACCCCAGAAATGACAAAAGAACAAATGTACACATCAGTGGCAAAGATTAGATATCCTGAGACCACATTATACATAAGAATTTAATCTATGGTAAAGAAAATATCATAAATCAGTAGGGAATAAAAGTATTTTTTAAATTGTGCTGGGAGAATTGATTACTGGGGAAAAAATAGTCTTAAAGTAGTACCTCACATCAATACATCAACACTCAAAGATGGCTAAATTCATGTAAAATACAAAACTATTATAATGAAACTAAAATAACATAATAAAACTAGAAGCACATGAAAAAGTGTTCAATAACTTTAGTCATTATAGAAATGAAAATTTAAACCACAGTAAGCTACCACCACACACCCAAAAGAATGGCTAAAATGAAAAGGACTGACAATACCAAATGTTGGCGAGAGTATAGAGCAACCAGAACTCTCATGCAGTGTTGATGGGAGTGTAAATTAATACAACCTCTTTTGGAAAAAGTCTGACAATTTCTTATAAAACTAAGCATGCAGTTACCCTGTGACTCAGCAATTCTACTCCTAGGCATTTACCCAAGAGAAATGAAAAAGCGTATGTCCACACAAAAGACATGTACAAGAAAATCTAGAGCAGCTGCTTACAGTTCCAAACTGGAAACAGCCCAGGTGTTTATCAGTAGAGGAACAGGCACACAATGAAACATTACTGTTAACAAAAAGAAATAAACTCCAGAAACACACCACACACAGATGAATCTCGAAAACATGGTGAATGAAATGATCCTTACACAAAATAGTTCCGGCTGTATGATTCTGTTTATATAATGTTCTGAAACAGGTAAAACTAATCTGTGATGAGAAAACACAAAGCAATACTTGCCTCTGGGGATAGAGTGGGAGTGGGAACTGACTGGGAAGGGACAGCAGGGAACTTTCTGGAGTGATAAGTGCTTTATCTTATTAGGGGCTTAGGTTACACAGGTGTATGCAATTGTCAAAACTCACTGAATGATACACAAGATTTGTGCATTTCACTGTATGTAAATTTTATCTTTAAATTTTTTTAATTAGAAAAAAATGTGAAATAATTTTCAAAGTTCTATGTGGGAAAGGTCATTCTTTAGAAAGGAAAAGACTGAAGGATTTGACTATTTTAAATCTTAAAAGTTCTCTGTTTCATACACACACACATGCAAATATCAAACCAGGGAAAGATTATTATAAAAACTTATTCTAAATCATTGCAAATGTCACCATAACACAGATATATGGGCAAAGGCTCTGAACAGAAAATTCATAAACAAAAAATAAAATTTGTTAACAAACATGGGAAATTCCATATTTACAAAAATTAAAATTATAATTGCATTGAGAGCAACATATATCAAAGGCCTAGGATTTGTATACTTTTTGATTTAGCTGTTTTCTTTTGAGTATATGTTTAAAGTAAATAAGAATACCCCTGCACAAAGATTTAGCTGCAAGAATGTTCTCCGTAATATTGACAAATCGGCTATTACCCAAAAGGGTAACATAGAATATTGATTAAATAAGTAATTGTCTAAACATTTAATGGACAACATTTAATGATGTTGTCGGGGAGTGGACGTAGCTCAGTGGTTGAGAGCCTGTTTTCCATGTACAAGATCCTGGGTTCAAACCCCGGTACCATCTAAAAACAAAAAACCATGTGTTGTAGAAGAATATTTAATGATATTGAGAAGATATTTTCATCTTGAGCAATAAAAATAAAAGGTAAAAAACCCCTCGATCCTGTTTCTCTAGCCCCTACATGTCTGAGCACTCAAGGCATTCAGCTTTTGTCAAATTCCTCCCTTTCCTTCTCCTTCGTTTTTCTTTGGAAGCTGTTCCTGTCTTTCACTTCTGGTGAGGTGGAGATAGGTTGGCATTAGAACTGGGGAAAAAAATTAAACACTTTTAAAAAATGAAAACAAGAAGGGTGTAAATGAACTAATTTTTACTGGAAAAAAAAGTATGTGCTCATGATTTAAAATTCTTAAAAGTGTCTTATGAAAAGTATGTCTCACTATCTAGTCCCCTTAATCAGTTTCTTGTAGCTCCTTCCAAATATACTTTTTGGAAAGACTACTATCAAAAGCAAACAAAAAGTACAAGAAAAAAAGAAAGAGAATAGAAGGGGGAGGAGAATAAAGAAAGAAGGACTCGGGAAAATTTAGCATCACTTTATTTTATGAGGACTCTGAACAACCCAAGTTTATTTTAGAATGTATGTTAAACACTTGGATCCTTCAGCGACCTGCTACTCACTTAATAATACCATTAAAAGAACATTAAATGATTTAATCTAAAATAAATCAATCGGTATCAAAAGTGAGGATTCTTAATCTAGGGACTGAATAACACAGGAAACCCATAGGTGGTGGAGAATTGTGGGTGATGGTACAGATGTAAGAGTGTCCTTTGTGAGCTAGAGCAGATGTACGTCACTATTGCAGGGTGATGGAAATGTGGAGAAGCATGGGAAAAGTACAACTAGTGTGACCTATCGGCTGTGGTTAACATAGATACTGTAATATTCATGCTTTAATGCCAAAGATGTACTGTGTTGATAATGGAGGAGTATGGAAAAAGTGTGCCAAATGTATGCTGTGGACCACAATAGGTGGTAAGAGTCTGATGATATTATCTCATAATCTATTACAAATGTTCCACCATGGTGTGGTGTGTTGGTGAAGGGGTGTTGTATGGGAATTCTACACATGTGCATGATTGTTTTGTTAAGTTCACAACCTCTGTAATAAAAATGTTTAAAAAAATAATAGGGTGGATTGGGGAGAAAACACGCCAAATGTAAGATATGGACTATAGTTAGTAGTAAGATTCTGATGATATTCTTTCATAATTTGTAACAAACGTTCCATAACAATGCCAAGTGTAGGTGGAGAGGTGCTATGTGGGAGCCTTGTAAGTTCACAGCTTTTACTATACACTTATTGTTTATGTATGCTCATGTAGGAGTGATATAAAAAAAATTTTTTTTAAGTGAGGATTCTTTTTATTTGGTGCCTTGGGGAACAGTGACAGTGTCTTCCAAACCCAAGTCGGGGTTACTTGACCTGACAAGCATTAATGTACCTCCAGGAACAACCAAAGATGTGAACCAGAACTGTCTTGGGCATGTGGCTTTGATGGAAAGAAAGTAGTGGAGATTAAGAACCTTAGGGAAACGGACTTGGCCCAGAGGTTAGGGCGTCCGTCTACCATATGGGAGGTCCGCGGTTCAAACCCTGGGCCTCCTTGACCCGTGTGGAGCTGGCCCATGCGCAGTGCTGATGCGCGCAAGGAGTGCCGCCCCACACAGGGGTGTCCCCCGCGTAGGGGAGCCCCACGCGCAAGGAGTGTGCCCCGTAAGGAGAGCCGCCCAGCGCGAAAGCAAGTGCAGCCTGCCCAGGAATGGCGCTGCCCACACTTCCCGTGCCGCTGACGACAACAGAAGCGGACAAAGAAACAAGACGCAGCAAATAGACACAGAGAACAGACAACCGGGGGAGGGGGGGGAAAAAGAACCTTAGCAACGCCCCCTTCCCAATTCACCCCTCTGCGGAGTTTGCCTAGGGCTGGAGCATCGAATGACAGCCAAGCAGGAGGACACGCTCCATTTTCTTTCCTAGCATCATCCCCAGGTATCTGGGATGTGAGTGCAGATCCTGTCTCTCTTTAACCACCATTTTGCACTGATTAGCCAAGAATGTACTAGTTTATATTTATGCCTGACAATAGTATTAATAGGTGGGGAAGGGAGAGATCCTCCTAGTCCACAAAGAACAGAGCCGGGCCTCTCAGATCAGGGCGGATCAAGACTCGCATGCATGTCTTTCTCTGCGGCCCTCTCTTCCCCACGATGCCCAAGTGCAACACTCGAAAGGCGGGCATTCAGGGGACAAGATTTAATCATATTAATTTTTTACTGCATGAACTGCATTATTTTCGTAAGTGTGCTTGGGCTACCACCTTCATATGCAGTTAGTTCCAGCCATTTTCTTTTTATGCAGATATTTTTCAAACTTTTATTGACCACCCGATGTGAGTGACGCCTTGCTCGATGCTGTAAGCAAGCTTACAAGATGAAAAGGGATGGTGGGGAGGGCGACAGCACGGGAACAGGAGCAAGAGGAAGGAGCTCAGCTAGGGATGGAGAGGGGAAGAACAAGAGGAAAGGGAGACAAGGCAGAGAAGCCGAAGCAGAAATGGAGAGAACAAGAGAACAGATCATCTGCTGCAGAGAGAGGAAGGGTTCTGTAAAAGGCTACAGCTACACCTGTAAGCCCTTATCAACTCCAGAAATACAGTCTTCACATCTAAAATCAACTGGATGTTTTTCCCATAGAAAAAAAAAAGGCAGGATTAATTTTTAATAATTTCTCCTTTTCTTTTGTACCTTAAATATGTATCCGAGAGAGGAACTTTTCTTTTTCTAAAGGTTTGTCTAGCCCAGCTACTTACCCTTCACCTGACGTCACACTGCCCTGCCCTGACCCCAAGAATCAGCAGGTGCAATGAAGCCTGACAGTTTTCCTGGTTTACCTCCAACATACAAATTAAAAGCACTCCCATGTTTTCAAATGAGCATTTTCCAAAGGAGTGTTTCTGAGTGAAGTTCGACTTTCCCCTGACTTTAGCATTTAGCTCTCGAGGAGAGGAGTGGCTGTCTTTCCTTCCTAGTGCCCATGCCTTCAGAAGACGCATCTCCAGGGCCCCCCTCGTGGAGCCCCGGGCCCTGGGCACAGAAGACGGAAGGAACAAGACCAAGGAAGAGGAGAAGAGAGCATGCTCTTCTTCGTTAGTGCTACAACCATGGACCGGGCAGGGGTGACATACGGGCTGCACCTCAGATACTGGGGGTACAGGGGTGGCGGGACAACAGCGTCACTGCCTTCCAGAGCTCAAGGCTCTTCCTCAGAGGCAGGCAGAGCACGCATTATTGATTTTCTCATTATGAGATGAGGAAACGGAGGCAAGGAACTAGGACCGGACTGGAGCCCAGTCTTCTCTCCTGTACGCTGCCCTCACGCGCCCGCAAACTTTTCTCTTCCTAACTCGGCAAAAGAGCTTTCAGAATGCATTCGCCCTTAAAAGCTGGGGGAAGGATCTGGGTCCCCATTCCTGCCTTAGAAGCAGCAGCGCATTTCTCCGTGCGATTTTAGACCATTATTATAATTCTTGGTACTGGGAATAAATCTGCTTTCAGGAATCATTTGCCAGAGGCTTTAAATATGTCTTTCCCTAGAGGAGGGGAGCAGGACAAATGAGACCTCGAAAAATGAGACCTGGAAAAACATTTTTCTTGTGAAATGATCAGACACCCAGGTATTCAGAGAACGCCGCTAGCCCTGATCTGTCCCCGGGGATCTCCGAGTCCACCTGCCTTAGCGCCACCTCTGCAGCCGGCCTTCTCCCCCTGGGCCGCTCCAGCCGCCAGCGGCCGCCGATGCCTCCTGCCTGCCAGCCCGCTGCCTTGTACATTCTCTCCAACAGCGGGCATTACTCAGAGTTTGAAAATCACTTTGGCTCTGGAAACATAAATATATTCATGTCAGATGAGTCAGCAGGAGAGCAGCACGCCCCTCCCGGGCAGCCTCCTGCCTGGGGATTCAAACCTGAAAAGACTGAAGAGGGACAACGAGAAGTGCCCCTTTGGTGGGAGGGAGGAGCAATCACACCCAGGGCTCAAAGACCAGCTTTTAGGGCTGGCCCAACTAACTCTGGCGGGTTCAAGAGGAATCGGCAGCGCTGCTCAGTGGGGCTCCCGGGAGGGGCCGCAGGAGGCGGGAGCTGCCCTGGGGGAGCCGAGCCAGGCCCCCTCGGTCCCCACACGGCGGGGGTCTGTTCTTTCCAGGCTCCTCTCGGAGCGCTTCTGCACCCGGGGAAGGGATGCCGCTGCCCGGGGAGAGCAGCGTCCAGGGCTCTTATCCCTGCGGCATCTACAGGAATCGGGAGGCTCCTCTGGTTTGCTCGGGCATCTAGACCCTGGCTGGCCTCCCTCGGCCCCTTCGCCCTGGTTCTCTGCCTGGTGGCACCACCCGAGGCCAGAGCTTGTAGCCGCTATCTCAGGCTGCTTTCAGCATCACTTACGACCTCTTGGCTGCTTCCCCTCCCTCAGCTGCTGGGAAAGGCACGGAACTGAGCAGGGTGGCCTGGATGACCACCCCTCCCAGTTCCTAGCCCGGGTCACAGTTCAGCCTGCCCGGAACCTCAGCCGTGCTCCTGCCAGCCTGCCATGCCCACCTTCAAACTCTGAACTCAGGTTCTCCTTTAAGCACACCGACCTCGTGCCCAAGAACAGGCTTTCAGGTGCAGTTTCTCACTGAGGTCTGATAAGAACCCGTATTCTGTAAATGGGAAAACCGATGTCTTTACCCAAGGTCACACAGCGGGCAGCAGAGCCTGATGCTCAAACCTGCACCCTTTCTACTCTGCCAACAACAGAACAGCAAACCCACACTTGGAGAGCTAGAGAGTGCCAGGTCAGGCTGGAAGGACCCGAAGTGCATGTATTTTTACAGATGAGACAACCAAAACCTACAGAGTGGCAGTGACTGGCCCAAGGTCTCACAGCTCCTAAGTGGCAGAAGTAGCTGCCAAATAAGGTCCCCTGACTCCCAGTCCAGGGCCTTTTTTCTCTAACCTTGTTACTTCCCTCACTCTGGGCTGATTCCCGTTTGGACACAGGCACAGTCAGCTCCCTCCCCATGCAGCACACATCCATGAGCCCAAGCATCTCACACTGCTGGTACGAAGCATTCTATTTCCAAAGCACAAGGGTCGCCGAAGAGGCAGAGATGGCCAGGAGGAAAATACACTGAACGGAGGGGGTTAACCAAATCCAGTGGCATCCTATTATGATGTGACTAACCAGTACCCCAAAGTGGCTACAGCCCTGAGCTGCAGCAAGAGCAGGAAGCTGAGGCAACATCACTGCCTGGATGGGGTGCTGAAGTGGCCCCACAGTTGCGTAATCTGTGGAGCAGTGAGATCCCTACCCCAACCGAGAGATTCTATAGCACCCAAACTCCAGGCCCTGTCAGTCCCTGCCCCTCAGACCACTTCTTTCGGTTCCTCATAGAACCCAGGAAGCTGGTGCACTGAACTTCTCACTTTCCCACCACCCTGTAGGGTGGTGCTGACCCAGCCTGGCCACAGCGGGCATTCCCTCAACGGGGCCTTCCTCGCCAAACACCTTTCTCCCTTGACATTCCCCCTGCTTGACCCCAAAGACAAGGGAGAGACGAGACTCACATTTTCGGGTGAGGTGCTAAAAATCCTTAGAAAACTGTGGAACATCCTATTTAGAGGAGGATTTCTTCTCTTGTCACATCTTCCCTTCTGGTCCCATCCGATTTATCTGGGACCTATGGTTGGTCAACTAAAGCTGACCCCTCCCCTGACCCCCAAGGCAACCAACAGCTGCTACTGGATTGAGTGGCAGTATGAGGTCATATCATAAGTGACTAACCCGAGGCTTCCCTGCGAGCCATCATCTAAATATGACAATGTTCTATCATCCTGACCTTTTCACGGAAGGAAGCTGAGTGAGGGGCTCAGGGTAGACTCCAGAGCTCAGATCCAGCACCTGTGACTGCAGCCGAGGGCACACCGCCCCACTCCCCCCACCGACCCAGATTCCCTCCCTAGTAGAGGAAGCACTGTCACCAAAGCAGCTTTCCTCCACTGACCTGACTTTGAAATTAGAAGCCATTAGAAAGCTGAATAGTCATTAGAAAGCGATGGAGCTGGGGGCGGGGGTGGATATATTTACCAAGCCAGACATCCCAGGTGCTGAGCTAGACACTTAACATATATTTTTTTTCATCTGATTCTCAAAACACTCTGAGGAACATATTACAATCCCTGTGGAGCTGGAGAAAGTGAGCTCAGAGGGGTTAAGTAACTTTCCCCAGGTTACAGAGCTGGCCGGTGGTGGGCTCAGATTCCAGGCTCCAAAGGGGACTGAACTGTACAGAAAGGTGTTATCACCTCACCTGACCCTGCAAACTTCACGCTAGCATGAGTCAAATGGAAACCGAGATGGCCTGCCTGCCTGCCTGCAGGAGCCCCTTCCCTGCCCCCAATGCCAGCAGCCTGGGAACCAGCTCTTCCTCCAGGATCAGCTCCAGCATCGGTCTGGGGCGAGCTCACACCCACCCACCGAACATCGGGACATTCCCTTCTCCCACGGCACCAACTGTACTCTCCCGCGGGCCCCCCAGCCCCGACGCAGCTATTCCTACGACATCTCGGTGCTTTCTACCCTGCTACCAATGGGATTCTCTTTTGTAGTCCACCCACCCATCCCACAGGTATTTACTGAGTATATGCTGGTCTTCAATGGTAAGTCCTCAGAGGACACTGACTGTTCACTTAAGCTTATAAGCGAAGTTACAGCCGTCACAGCACCTCAGCTCCTTAAGGTTATCCTATGGGGGGGGAGGGGCAGACAAAGGTAAAGGTGACAAGTGACTGAAAATAAAATAAGCCTGTGAAGGCATCTGAACAAATAATACAATTATTATATTTAAATATAATAATAAAAATAAAAAACCCTTATAGCTCATATATATATGTTATATTTGTTATTTTATATCCATAAATGGTATTATATAAATATATAATTTTATATTATCTCTATCTAATTTAATGTGTTTAATTATATTAATCAAAATGTGTAGGTATTTTAATATACACAATGTATTTAATATATTTTATATTAATTTCTATAATGTCATATTTAAGTCATAGATTGACATATTTTAGATATGTATATGTCATTATTATATAAATATTATATAACTACAAGTCTTATTCTATAAATAACAAACCTTTTGTTATTATAATAAACCCTTATGCATCACTTTCTGTGTGCCAGGACCTAAGTGCTTTTACATAAATGGTTAACCTACTTGTTGCCTGAAAAGTTTACACAGGCTGAAAGTATAAGTAAGGTAAGTTTCAGAAAAATTCCTGGAGGGCAGATCTATAACAAGTCATTAAAATGGCGCTAGGAGCGGTCAGGGTGCATTCCTGACCTGAGAACAATGTCATGAAGGGCAAGTGCCATACCCCCGCCTGACCACCTTAGAGGCTCCGCCAGGCGCAGGTGCCCAAGCAGGTCTGAGCTCAGGGGTCACTGCTAAGGTGTTACTAGGGAACTGGGGTTCAACCAGGGAGCCCTGAGCTTTTCCTTATCCAGGGAGCCGGCCAAACGGCTTCTACCCCACCCTTCCACCCATCAGCCGGGCAGCCTGTGTGTGTCATTCCACTGCTCCACAAAAGCCGCGCTGTGCTTTGGGTCATCCAGTGAGTCACCAGCACAGCGGGGAAGAGACCCAGGACTCCTGCTCTTTGGGTGCTGAGGCTGTTTGCTAAAGGGAGATCACAATCCTTCCACATTAGTGTCCGGTTACATTCATGGCTCTTAATAACATTTAATGGGGCTTCTGGGGTAGGGATATGATCGGGAATGTAGGCTGGGGGATAAAAAGTCAAAACTTGAAATGTCACGCAAGATCTTTATTACTGAAGGTTTAAAAAGGGCAACCAACTCACCAAGTCCTTCCACTGGGAAATGAGTCCTAGGTCTGAGAAGGACCTAATCCCCTCATCTGTCCTGAAAGAGGGTGGGGGAGAGAAGGAAAAAGCGCCTCTTCCCTGTGATTTCATCTCTATATTTACCATTGCTACCATTTTAACTCCCTTCCGTCACGTGTGCCACATGTTACCATTGACCACGCACATTCGCGCTCATTGTCCCACCGAGTCTTACAACGGGGGTGGCCGTGGGCTGGAAATCAGGCCAGCAGGACTCTCGACTACTAATGGGCTGTGCGGCCCCGGGGAGGTCACCTCGTCTGGACTTTGGTTCCCTCATTCATAAAACCGACTGGGCTACTGGAAGCTTCCTTGCCTGTGTGTCCAGCCCCAGTACAGATGGAGAGGCTGCTGCCTGCACAGCCCGGTTGCTCTCTGCCCTAGCTGAGGCTGCCTGGGGATGTCTCACCTCCTGGGGAGCACACCCTTTGGCCACAGGTGCCAGAAAACCTGCGAGAGCAGGAAAAGCAGTTGATGGCTGCAGTGCTTTCATCAGCCTGAGGAGCAGAAGCAGGGGGATACAAAGGTGTGAGGGGAGAGGGGCAGTGCTCGATGCCTCCAAGGAAGGGGCTGGGACAGGAAGGTGCTCCTGGTAGACGTGGCATGTATTCACCAAGGATGGGGCTGTGCTACTCACCCAAAGACCAGTAAAAATTCTTGGAAGACAACAGTGACAGTAGCTCCGCTTGCCTCCATTTCCCGTACAGAGACACAATCATTTTGCTCAAAACTTTGAGATGTCCTTGTTGTCTCAAATTTGTTTTTGGCACAGACATGCTGTTCCAATAGGACATTTTCTGTCATTTAATAATTGAGAGGGGATTGTGGTAGAGGAGAAATAAGGTATGTCTCCTGCACTTGAGTCGATCTGGCTGCTGGGGTGCCAGGCAAAGGCTCTTTAAGCCAAATGCCCCCCCCCCATGCACCTTAGCAAGAGTGAGGGAAGTGAGTTGCCTAGGGTGCAAAATTTAAGGGGGCACCATTTTCAGGGTCTCGAGTGTGATGCCTCCTTAGTCACCTCACTCCTCTCCATGCTGAGGCCTGGCACCTCATTCACTTGGGATCTTCTGGCATGGAGGTGTTTACTTGTTCAGAGATACCAGGATTGTGTTAAGAGAGAATCAGCATATCCAGAATTGGACAGACGTTTAGCAGCCACCTTTACCACCAAAAACATGGACTGTGGAATCCAGTGACCTGGGAAAGTCCATCCGTTTGTCATTAGCTGTGTAACCTAGGTAAACAATCTCGTGCCTTGTTTCCTTCCTTATCAGTAAAATGGGGGCAATACCAACTGTCTCAGAGGAGATAAGAGGATTAAAGAGGTAGGGGAGGAGATTAGGCAAAGTTCTAGCATATAGGAAACCTCGGTAAACTGTTTCCTGCGATAGTGCTGAATGATCCAGTGTTGGACAGGGTTTCTGCCCTCTGGAAGCCTCTGCAGGAAATACCAATTTAGGAGTTTGGAGACCAGTCCCCACTTATCGACCCAGAGAGATGATGTAACTTGATTCAGGTCACACACTAATGACCGAGTTTGGGCCCGCTCAAAAACTGAACAATAGTTGATGGATTACATAAATATTAAAAACTCACACTTCTCTATCAGCAGAGGTGTAAACATGTGCTGAGAGACGGTAAGAAAAGGGGTAAGGAGGCAGAGATCATGGAAAACTCGTCCAGATTTTTGGGTCAGAATCAGAGGGCAAGTGTTTGGGACCAGGATCAGAGGGCCGATGAGTCAAGGAGGGCTTCCAGGAGGAGGTTCTGAGACTTCAGAGGGCACTCCACTGGGGCTCAGGTGCTCTATTTTCCCACTTCTCTCATCACCATTTTAATAATGAACACTTCCCGGGATAAAGAGTTCTGTCTGATTCTACGGGTGGGGAACTGCAGTCCTTTCCTCTGCTCCTTCAGGATCCTAGCCCTGATCTCTTTAAGGCGTGGAAACTCACTGAACGTTCTACCAGCGGCCCCGCGGCCTCCCCGCCGCGCGCTTACGTCACCTGTCCGGGAAGGGGCTGACGTCAGCACGTTCTCAGCGGGTGGAGGCGGGGCCCGTGACTCACCCGCTCCGCGCCCCGCGGCCCCCCGCGGCCGCACGCACGTGAGCGCGCGCTGCTGCGTCTAATCTTAGCTCGCGCCTGCTCCCGGGGTGCTCGCGCGGGGCGTGGCGGGCCAGGGGTGCTGTCCTCCAGGGCGAGAGCCCGGCCCGAGGGATGGGGCCCGCAGGCGACTCCAGGTGCCGGAGAGCGGGCGCCTGCCGCGGCGGGAGCCGCGGGTCTCCTCCGCCTAAGCGCTGCCAGTGGGTTCGGCGCTGGCGCAAAGCAGGCGCCGGGTAAACGAAGCAGGGTTCCCTCCTGGTCGGCTACCGGGACTTCCCAGAAAAGGGCAGGGTTCTGGAAAGCTCTCTGGGGCCGAGGCGTGGGGTGAGGTGAAATCAGGAGCGGGCCCGACGAGGGCTGGGGCTGGCGGCGTGGAGAGATCCCTCGCGGGTGCCCCTGAGCGGCCGGCGAGTGGGACGGGGGCGGCGACCCCGGGCCTGAGCCCTCCCGGGCCATCGTTTTAGGGCTTTATTCCCTACTCAGTATCTGCCTTAAAACCACCTTTAAAGCACTAAACGTTTATAATTTAATGCTGGTATTTGTAATGATTAAATGCATTCCGGTTTATGTAAATTTTTGTATTCTTCATAAGGCAACAGAAGCCTTTGTCCTAATTTTGTACAGTCCCACATTTTCCCATGTAATGCCTATTTTGGGAGGGTCTTAAATTGAGCAGGTGTGAATGATGAATCATGTTTAGAGCTCGGTTTAGAGCTTTTTCCCTTTGTGTGGGTTATTGTTGCGTGTATATAATGCATAGGAACTTTACTATAAAGGTGTTCATGTAGAGGAACACGTGAGTTCACAGTTGGAATTAGATAAAAGTGCCTGAAAAAGAATTTCTAGGAGTAACATTTCCATAACTTGCTGAGCTGCCTTTTTCTGTTCTTTTATTTTTGTGAATTTTAAATAAATTTGTTAATAATGAAAAAGGAAAGTTGACCATGTGCCCTTGGCACATGACCTAGAAATAATAGTAATTATTGATATTAATAACAATACAATAATAGAGTTGTCTTTTTTTAAAAAAAAAAAGTGTTCATGTTCAGAATTTAAATATTTTAGTCTGGAAATTGCGTTTTTGCTTTAAAAATATTCAACCCTGGAATGGGCCGCCTGCATCCTGTAGGCAGCCTTGTTATCACTTCTGTAAAGCCTTCCCTGCCCCCAGGTTGTCCTTGCACACTTTGAGCATACATCTGTCATTGTTACTGTTCATCACTGTGTTGTGATTGTTTGTTTACATGTTTGTTTCTCCTACTAGACTAAGCTCTTGGGGCTATGGCTAGTGTCTTTACCTTTGTATCTCTAGCATCTAGAATAATTGTGCTAGCAGGTGGTAAAAGCTAAAATTTTTGTTTTGGTGAATGAATATAAGCAAATTTTTTTTTAATTAAATAAAATATTTTTTAAACATATCACATCCACATGTGGAGAAATCCATTTACACATGAATTTATTTGACAGTTTTTGCAGGAAAGCTAAATTATCTGAAAGAAATCCATGTGTTTTCTTCCTAGGGTTTGGGAATCACCTGACGCTTTACATCTCTCATCTCATTTAATCCTCCTAAAAATGTCCCTGTGAAGCTCTTTGCAGATGTGACAGATGAGGAACAGATGTCCAAGGTTGTGCTCAAGGTCACATGGTTTTTAAATGACGCATTCTGTTTCTCTTTCCAGCTCTTACTTCCCCAGATTGGTCTCCTCTGACTCCCAGACCAGATTGGGACCCTTCTCATATGACACCATTGCACTGGGTACTCTTTTCTAGTGTTTCCCACACTTTTAATGACCTTAGTTACTGGTCCAATGGAGGTCAGTCTACTGGGCTCTTCAGACACTCCAGAGGTCTCCAATGTTTGCTGAATGAGTGGATGACTCGATATGTAACTGAGTTCCATTGCATCCCACCCTGCTTTCTAGCCCTCAGCTCAATTATGTCAACCTTTGCTTCAAATCCTCCTGAACCAGAATTCCTCATAGAAGCTGTGAGGAAAGCAAAGCCCAGAACATGCCACTGGATTGGCTGGAAATATGTCGGGAAGGAGGGCCCTGGGGTCTGGCATCTACAGGGTTGTGTTCACACACTATTAGTGCCTTAATAATGTGTCATAACTCAGCTCCATCAGCCTCGCACCTCACCTGTGGAATATGCTTTCCTAACAACATGTTTTGAGAATAGAGCATTTGGTTGTGGGGTGTGTAAGAAAATGAAAAAAACTATAGTTTTCTCTGGGGGAGCCTGGAGCTCTGAGATCATAGTTACAACTCTTGTCTATGTGAGATTTGAGTTGTTTTTCCCCCCCTACACTTGGTGTTACAATAGATTTACATAATGAACATTTGTCAAGGACTTAAAGTGACAAAGTGAATATAAGCAAATTTTGGGAAGGGGGACACTTTCATAATTGAGAGGAATTGAGCGAGACCTATGGTACTGCTATAGGGGATACAGTTTCCTTTTTTCCCAATCTCAGGCTTCACCCACCCCACCCCCACTTCACACCATCACCACCTCCCATGAGGAAAGAAAGGAAGGAGGAAGGGAAATAAAACCAACAAACAAACTCTAAATTATTTGGGGACCTAAGTAGTTCCATGTACTCTTACCTTCAAGATGGTGCAACTTTGTTACCTCTGCAGGCCATGACTTTATCATCTACATACTGGCATTGGTCAGGTTCTAGTCACAGTGGAGTTGGCTAGTATTCACTTTCTTAAAAACAGGGATTTCAGAACCTCTGCTTTTTTCGTACATAGTTAAGATTGGTTGCTAAAATGAGAGTGTTTTCATTTGAAATAGTCTATCCTTACACACTGAGACCTCTCAACCGGTCCCAAGAGATTTAAGGATAAAAATGAAGGGATTACTTAGGCTCTTCCTTAGTAATTACCTTTGCTAGAGAGAGGGGATTCTTTACAGTCAAGCATTATGAGCCAGAACCCTCAGCAAACAAGTTGATGCCACACTCAATTTTATGAAGGGCTAATGACAGCCAAATAACTTGCTATCACATTTAGTTTTGAAAGCAAAAATATAGCATGTTGTAGTGATTACTAGTATTTCCAGTGATAAATAACCTAGTGGCTCCAAAATCCTAAATCAGCATGTCCATGGTTTTACAATCACTATGTTTAATTAAGGCAAGAAATACTGATGTGCATCTGAAAGATTAACAAAATTTGAAGTAGGGTTTTAGAAAGCACCTCAGTTGAATTTTCCCATACAAAGAGTTACATGAGGGTGATGAAACACTTGGAAAGTAGCATTTGTGAATATAGGAGAGATGAAAGACCAGAAGAAAAGAAACAAGGGATAACAAGCTGTTAGCTAGTGTAAGCTTTGACGATTCCTACTCATGTGGTCCCACAGGAAATAATTTATCTCTAGGTCCTGTTTCACCAGGATATTTGTCAAAATAAGAGTAGTAATGATAACTTCCATGTATTGAGCACTATGTACCAGGCCCCATGCTCAGTGTTTTACATACTTCTTTCAATTAATCCTTGCTACAGTCCTATGCTATAAGGACCATTTTCATTTTACAGGTGCAGATGAAGGGCCTTGCTTAAGGTCACACAGTTGAGAAATAGAGGCATCATCTGAGCCCAGGTCTGATTTCCAAAGCTCATGCTCTTAAAATTATGTCACAGTGTCTCCCTCCCACCTTAGGACGCACAAAGGAATTTTCATTCCCCTCATCTGAAATGTCTTCTCAAAGGACACTACCCTCCCACCCATGCTTGCGGAGCACAGCTAATTAGAGCAGCTATTTGAATGTCAGTAGCCAACTCTGGTTTCCCTTCCCCAACAGCATATACAGCATAGCCATTTCCTTCCTTAGAAATGTCCCAGCTCTCTAATCAGACTCCAAGAGTTCTTATTTTCTATTCACATATCCATTTGAACTAATTTCCTCCACACTAGCAAGTCTTATCTGACTCCTTGTTTGTTCCTCCTCACGAGCCTCTCTGAAGGACACCAAGCCCTGATGGTGTATAGTCCAGCAAGCCCATGAGATTCCCTTCTCTCATCTGCCACCTTAGGACCAACCTTTCTTAGAGCTTAACTCCTGACTCACTCCTGCTGCCATCACTGTCACTGTCACTTTAGAACTCTAACCCCTCAACCCCTCCCCCAACTGAAGCAACTGTCATTGCAGGGACTTCACTTGGTTGAGTTCAGAATTGAGAACCTACATCCCAGAGATTGCTTATTCAAAACTACTTCCATGACCTATTTACTTTTACTAAATATTATTTATCAAGTTTATTTACTTATGACAGTTTTGAAAAGAGTAAACCTTCTTAGTTGGCACTGTTCTGGTACATCCTAGGACACTTTGTATTGATGTCTGGGACGCCATAATGCCACTGCAGCATTTTTTCATGTAGAGCCTCACTACATTTGTAAGTTAATATCCAGAACATGGTCATTCCCAACAAAGCGATGCTTTGAATGTTTTTTTTTCCCCTCCCTTTCAGGTTATTTATGTTGTTTTTCATTGTCATATATTAAAGATAAAAACATTAGAGACTATTTGAAAATTCACATGGAAAAAATCAGATTTTATTGATATTTAAAAGATGTGGTTGATGTTGTCTAATTTTATAAATGAAATTTTTTAGATGGATTTTGTAAGGTGGGCTTCAGTGGGGGAGGGCAATTGTTACAAATGGTTCATTGAAGGTATTTTTCATTCTTCTAAAAGTTAATTTACCAAGCACAACACTTGAAGGGTATTTTTATTAAAGCCACAATAAAAATACACTTCCATATTAGAAAAAAATCAGATCTGTATATTTTGATTGGCAAGTGATATCTGCCACAATCATTGCTTAAATCAAGGCTGAGAGAGTTCTTCCTGATTGTACAGTATGATTTGCTCCAGGATTTCAGTCCTCGGAATTTTATATTACCTCTTCTAATTTAAATTGTCTTGGTTGGCTTTGATTTAGCCGGTGGAACAAAAACAGAGAGTAGTAAAGAAGGGGTGCATACAAATCTAAGTTGAGGAGTTTCCTGTATAATTTGGTACTGTTTTTATAAGCCAGGTTCCCAGGCAGGCATGTGACTTTGGTCCTGTATTAATCAGCCAAAGAAGTGCTGATGCCAAGTACCAGAAATCTGTTGGCTTTTTAAAGGGTATTTTTGGGGGTAAAAGCTCACAGTCACAAGGCCCTATTACATTTTCCTTCTCACTAATCAAAGTTAAGATCCAGCTTAAAACAAGGCCAATGTACAAGACATGTTTTTAAAATTTTTTATTTTACTTAAACTTTTATATTCAAGGAAGCAATCAACTGCAAAGGGGTGAAGGAGAATTTTCTGGGCTGAAGGAAACATTGTCTGTTCACTGATTCTACTTGTTAGGTTCTCTCTGTGTCTGCTTGCTCTATCTGCATTCTGTGTCTGCTTGTGTTCTCGCTGTGTCTGCTCATTGTGTCATCTCGTCTTCTCAGGAGGAACCAGGAACTGAACCTGGGACCTCCCATGTGGAAGGCAGGTACCAACGGCTTGAGCCACGTTTGTTCCCCTTGTACCTAAATTGAATTTTATTTTACTTTTAGCTGGATAGTTAAGATGACAGGCTCTTTTTTTAGTCAGGTTTAGTAAGTTATAATTTACATGCTGTAAAATTCACACTTTTTAGGTGTAAAGTTCTATGAATTCTGACAAACTTGTACAGTCATGTAATCACTAAAATCAAGACATAGAACGTTTCCTTCAGCCCAGAAAATTCTTTTACCCTTTTTTTTTTTTTTTTAAAAGATTTATTTATTTATTTAATTTCCCCCCCTCCCCCGGTTGTCTGTTCTTGGTGTCTATTTGCTGCATCTTGTTTCTTTGTCCGCTTCTGTTGTCGTCAGCGGCACGGGAAGTGTGGGCGGCGCCATTCCTGGGCAGGCTGCTCTTTCTTTTCACGCTGGGCGGCTCTCCTCACGGGCGCACTCCTTGCGCATGGGGGCTCCCCCACGCGGGGGTCACCCTTGCGTGGCGCGGCACTCCTTGCGCGCATCAGCACTGCGCATGGCCAGCTCCACACGGGTCAAGGAGGCCCGGGGTTTGAACCGCGGACCTCCCATATGGTAGACAGACGCCCTAACCACTGGGCCAAAGTCCGTTTCCCTCTTTTACCCTTTTGCAGTCAATAACTTCCTTGAATATAAAAGCTTAAGTAAAATAAAAACTTAAGCTGGATCATAACTTTGATTAGTGAGAAGGAAAATGTAATTGAGCCAAACCTAAAACTTTTGGATATATTACTCCAAAATGATTAAGCTGAAATGTTACAAACAAAACCTAAAGTGAAGAATTGATTTTATTTTGTTTCATCTCCCCATGCTCATTTACCCTCTTAACTCTACATTCCATCTTCTCAAATATTTTGGTATGACTAAGTCATATCCATTCTTAAGACATTTTCTCTTGCTAGCTTGTATTTTAGTCTTTCCAGTGAGTATTAAAAGTAGAATATTGTTTCTGCCCTCCTAAAATAAGCAACTTAAGGGCAAGGACCATGTCATATTCATCTATTTATAGTATTACCATCTCTTCCATATGAAAGAAACATAAATATTTGTGAAATGAATGAATTTTTGTTGGAATGGTTTGAAGCTGAGCAGAGAGTGCTCTGAGAATGACTTGGGTTTTCTCATGTAAACAAAGAGTGTTATTAATACTAGGTAAAAAACCTAGATTTTAGTGTTGTATCTAAATTTGAAAATGACTTTTGTCATTTAGTGAGTTCATTTCTCTGAACATCAATTTTTTTATCTATAAAAACACAAAATGATGCCTCATTAGAACTGCGGCGAGGAAGAATTTCAGTTGAAAGCATTTGCCACCGTTTCTTGCTCATAGTCAACACTCAAGAAGCAGTAACTTCTGGTGTTAAATTATTAGAGTTTACAGAACTTTGTACCTGTCTTTCAGGACTCTGGATTTTGCTTGACAGGGAGATGTAATGCCCAATTTAAAATTCTTTATAACTCAAATCTCAATCCAAGCCAAGTACATTTGCCAAAAAAACAAAAAGTTATGTTTGCCTAATTTCTTTTGCCTGAGAGATTTAGAATGCTCTAAAACAAAGAAATGGAAACAAAATATAACCAATAATCTAAGGAGACACAATAGGATATAATCTTCACACCAGAAAATCTAATACCTTTTCTTTATTTTCTAATAGACCTTCTGTGCTCCTTCTAAGACAATCCTTTCACTTCCTCAATGAATCTCATCCACTCTCGCTTATTCCAAGTCTTTGATCCTGTATTTTTCTCCTATCCTACTTTAGTAATTTTTTTCTCTATCACTGCCACAGACACTCTAACATTGTGGTTTGAAGCTGTTTGTACCCAGGAAAACATGTTCTTAGAGTTAATTCATTCCTGGGGGTGTGCAGCCATGATAAGTAGGTCCTTTGAGGAGGCTAGTTCTGTTTAGGTTTGGCCCACCTCATTCAGCATGGGTCTTAATCCTATTACTGGACTCCTTTATAAAGAATGAATTCAGACCTGAGAGAGAAATCCACGGAAGCACGAAGCTGACATCAACAAAAACTGGAAGAGAAGGGAGAGACTAGCAGGTGTTGCCATGTGCCTCGCCAAGTGCCAGAGGAGGCAAAGATTGCCAGCAACTAGTCTTCTAGAAGAAAGCATTGCCTTGATGATGTCTTTTTTTTTTTTTTTTTCTCTGCGTCATCTTGTTTTGTCAGTTTTCCATGTGGGCGGCACCATTCTTGGGCACGCTGCACTTTCTTTCACGCTGGGCGGCTCTCCTTACGGGGCGCACTCCTTGCACGTGGGGCTCCCCTACGCAGGGGACACCCCTGCATGGCATGGCACTCCTTGCATGCATCAGCACTGCACATGCGCCAGCTCCACGCGGGTCAAGGAGGCCCGGGGTTTGAACCGCAAACCTCGCATGTGGTAGATACCCTAACCCCTGGGCCAAGTCTGCTTCCCTTGATGATGTCTTGATTTGGACATTTTCCTGGCCGCAACACCATGAGTGAATAAATTCCCATTGTGTAAGCCAACTCATTTCATGGTATTTGCTTTGAGCAGCTGTCTTAGTTTGCTACAGGGCTGCCAAAGTAAAGTACCAGAAATGGATTGGTTTTTATAACAGCAAATTTATTAGGGGTAAAGTCTTTCAGTTCTGAAGCTCTGAAATTTCTAAATCAAGGCATCAGCAGGGATGCTTTTTCAACAAAGTCAGCTACTGGTAATTTGGGGTCCTGCCACATGGTGAAGATGGCCACCGATCTCTGCTAAAGTCCCTGCCTTCCCCTCCAGTATCTACCATCTCCCAGAGTTCAGCTGTGGGCAAAGCTTGAGCTACTCCATGGGCCCAGCCTCTTGGGGGCTTTGTCCTTAAGCTTTGGCTGCTAGTGATCCTTTCATACTGAAGGATCAAAAATGGCAGCACTCCCTTTCCCTGTGTCTCTTTCTTCATTTATATCAACTCCAGTAAGAGGGCAGAGTCACGCCTCACTGACGGAGTCCAGTCAAAAGGGTCTCACACCCACAGGAATGGATTAGTTCAAGAACATACTCTTTTTCTCCTGGGGATTCATAAAAGAACTTCAAACAGCCATGCTCCACCCTCTGAATCCCAAAAGGCACGTTCTTTACATGTGCAAAATACATTCATTATATCACAATATTTCAAACACCTTAATCATTTCAGTAGCAATGCTAAGTACAAAATCTCATAAAAATCAGTTAAAGGCATACAATTTGTCTTGGGGCAAAGTTCCTCTCTGGCTGTAAACCTGTGAAACTTAGAAAACAAGTTATCCGATTCTAATATACAAAGGAGGGACAGTCACAGGATAAACATTTGCATAAAGATAAGGAGAAATTGGGAGGAAAACAGGCTGCATGGGTCCCAAACAGTTCTGAAAACCTGCAGGGCATACTCCATTAGATTTCATAGTCTGAACATCATCTCTAGATTGATGTCTTCTCAGGGTTTTGTGGGGGCCCACCCCTTCCAAGGGCTTGCCAGCAGCAGTCTTCTCCTGTCCACCCTCATCAAGCATCTAAGTTCCTTACAATCAATTGACTGAAAAAGAGAAAATTTGGGCCTGGTTTACAGATGGTTCTGCACAATATGCAGGTATCACCTGGAAGTGGACAACAGCAGCCTCTTTCTGGAACATCCCTGAAGGACAGTGGTGAGAGGAAATCCTCCCAGTGGGCAAACTTAGGGCAGTGCACCTATTTGTTCATTTTGCTTGGAAGGAGAAATGGCCTGAGGTGCATTTGTACATGGATTCATGGACTTTTGCCAATGGTTTGACTGGATGGTCAGGGACTTGGAAGGAACATGATTGGAAAACTGGGGAAAAGGTACGTGGATAGACCTTTCTGAGTGGGCAAAAATATGAAGATATGTGTTCCATGTGAATAGTCATCAGAGGGTGACTTCAGCAGAGGATGATTTTAATAATCAAGGGATAAGATGACCTGCTCTGTGGCTAGCACTCAGCCTCTTTCCCCAGCCACTCCTTGCTGCATTCAGCTCACAATAGGTTGGCTCAAAGGGAAGGCAAAGCAGAAATAAAGGTAGAGACACAAGAGGGGAGACAAACCTGGGACCAGGGGACTCACGGCTTCTAGAACTGAAAGCCTCAACCCTAGTTTTCCCATCCCATTTATTGGGAAACTCCTAAGCAGCTGTTTGCTATCTGAACTGCAACATCATTTACAATAACAGGGAACAACTGCAACATCTAACAACTACACATTTAACAGGTGTAACAATTACAGTAGCAAACAGGTAAGCTGGTTTCCCACAATAACTCCTGTCATTTCCCAATGGGCTCATGTGCAATGTGGCCATGGTGGTAGGGATGGAGATTATGCATGGGCTCAGCAACATGGACTTACCCTCACCAAGGTCCACCTGGCTACAGCTGCTGCTGAGTGCCCAGTCAGCCAGCAGCAGAAACCCACATTCAGCCCCTGATATGGCACCATTCCTCAAGGTGATCAGCCTGCTACCTGGTGGCCGGTTGATTACATTGGACCGCTTGCACCATGGAAGGGGCAGTGATTTGTTCTACTGGAATAGATTCATACTCTGGATATGGGTTTGCCTTCCCTGCACACAATGCTTCTTCCAAAATTACCATCTGTGGACTTACCAAATGTCTTATTTACAGCCATAGCATTCCTTCTGAAAAATTTCAGTGAAGATGGCCACCGATCTCTACTAAACAGCATTGCTTCTGAACAATGAGCCCACATCACAAAGGATGTCAGGGAATGGGCACATTCTCATGGAATTCACTGGTCTTACCATGTTCCCCATCATCCTGAAGCAGCTGGATTGACAGAACAGTGGAATGGCCTTTTGAAGACTCAATTACCATACCAACTGGGCTGCAGTACCTTGCAGTGCTGGGGCAATGTTCTCCAGGAGGCTGCGTATGCTCTAAATCAGTGTCCATTCTATGATGCTGTTTCTTCCATAGCCAGGATTCATGGGTCCAGGAATCAAAGGGTGAATGGGTAACAATGAATGGGAGTAGTGCCATTCACTCTTTTTTTTTTTTTTAGATTTATTTATTTATTTATTTTTATTTAATTCCCCTCCCCTCCCCCGGTTGTCTGTTTTCTGTGTCTTTTTGCTGCGTCTTGTTTCTTGGTCCACTTCTGTTGTCGTCAGCGGCACGGGAAGTGTGGGCGGCGCCATTCCTCGGCAGGCTGCTCCCTCCTTCGCGCTGGGCGGCTCTCCTTATGGGTGCACTCCTTGCGCGTGGGGCTCCCCTACGCAGGGGACACCCCTGTGTAGCAGGGCACTCCTTGTGCGCATCAGCACTGCGCAGGGGCCAGCTCCACACGGGTCGAGGAGGCCCGGGGTTTGAACCGCGGACCTCCCATGTGGTAGACGGACGCCCTAACCACTGGGCCAAAGTCCGTTTCCCCCATTCACTCTTACCTATAGCTATCTACTAGTGTGGCAGTTTGCTATTATTTATGAACCCCATAAAAGAGAAGGATTATGTTTGTAAACTGGTCTTTTCCTCTGGGTGTGATACCCTTTGATTATATTAAATTCAAAGTTGGTTTTAAGTTTATTTTATTAAATCACCTTAGGGCCTTTGATTCGACCACATCAGTAAGGCATGACTCAGGTTAAGTCCCTCCCCCCTTGGTGGGTTGATAGAAACAGACACTCACTCAAGAAGACACAACAGGAAGAGAGAGAGCTTCATAGATACCACAGGAGAGAAGGCTCAAACAGCTAAAGCCTGGGCAGAGATGAGCCATTCACCTGATAGCTTGTAACTGAAAAGTCCAGAGCAGCTGAGCAGCTCATAAGGCCAGGAAGGAACCGAGCCCTATGCTAGACTGATATAGGAAGCCCTGAGAGATGAATCCTATGCCAGCCTACAGCTTAGATCAGAAGAAGCTGGGCCCATGGATCCTTAAGAGAAAAAAGGAAGGAGAGACCAGGTAGAGATCACTCACCATCTTGCTTCAACATGTGGCAAAAGACTGGTGAGAAAGCAGACCTGAGTTGGTTTCTTAAGGGCCAACTGTAGGTTTTTACCCCAAATAAATACCCTTTATAAAAAAAGCCTACAGATTTCTGGTACTTTGCATCAGCATCCCTTCGGCTGACTAATATAACTAGGAAAATTTTTGCTTCCTGTCCCTGCAAATTTAAGGTCAGCTGGTCTATGGGTCTTAGTTCCAAAAGAAGGAATGCTTCCACCAGGAAATACGATTCCATTGAAGTGGAAGTTAAGACTACCACCTGGCCACTATGGGCTTGTCATGCCTCTGAATCAACAGGCAAAGAAGGGAATTACTGTACTGCCTGGGGTGATTGATCCTATCAAGGCGGAATTAGACTGCAACTACATAATGGAGATAAAGAAGAATTTGCCTGGAATACAGGATATCTCCTAGGACATCTCGTAGTACTACCATGTCCTGTGATTAAAGTCAATGGAAAACTTCAACAACCCAATCCAGGCAGGACTGAAAAAGGCCCAGAATCTTCAGGAATGAAGGTTTAGGTCACCCAACCAGGCAAAGAACCATGGCCAGATGAAGTGCTTGCTGAGGGTAGAGGGAATATGGAATGAGTAGTGAAAGAAAGTAGTGATAAATACAGATTTCAACCACATTACCAGTTACAGAATCAAGGTCTGTAATGGTCATAAATATTTCATTCTTGCCTTTCTGTACTACCCAGAGAGGGGTCTATGTGACTGTTGCCCCTTTGCCTTAACTCAAAGGGAAACTTAAACAATGTCTGGAGTCCTTGATGTCCTACAGATGATGGATGAGGATGTCCTCAAATTCCTTAGAGCAGAACCCACTTAGGGGGCACCAACCTTGACTTCCTTTATAGGAAAAATTCTCAGGAGGATTGTCAAAGGATACTCCTTGTCTTCTCATCCTTGCCTCTTTTATCTCCTCAAACCATTCCAAATGGGCTTTTGTCCCCATCTCTCCACTGAAATTGCACTTGATAAGGTCACTAATGACTTCCACGTTGCCAAATTGAGAAAACCATTCTTAGTCTTCATCATTTTGGATGTCTCAACAGCATTTGACGCAGTTGATTACTCCCTCCTTTTTGAGATATTTTCTTCACCAGGCATCCTGGACACCATACTGTCTTGGTTTTCCCCTTACCACATTGTGCTCCTTCTTAGTCATTCTCTTTGCTAATACTCTCCTGGTCTCTAAATGTTGAAGTGCCCAAGACTGATTCTTCTGACCTCTCCTCTGTCTTTGTTTCTTAGGTTATTTATTCTACTCACATGATTTACATTGACAATTACAAAGTTCACATCTCTAGCCTTTTTTCCTGTGAATCCAGACTTTGCCTACTTGACATTTCCACTTAGATAGTTAATAAGCATCTCACATTTAACATGTCTGTCTTAGTTTTCCAGGACTGGTCTGACAAATACCACACACTAATTGGCTTAAGCAACAGGAATTGATTGATTCATGGTTTTGGAAGCTAGAAGTCCAAAATCAAGATGTTGGCAAGGCCACGTTTTCTCCAAAGTCTTTCACATTCTTGGGATAGCTTTCTGGCGACCATCTCTCACTTGGTTATTTCTATCTGGCTACTCTGTGTCCAAGTTTCCTCTGCCTTATATGGATGCCAGTCATATGGATTAAGGCCCACCCTGACTCAATTTGGCTTCCTCTAAATAGGATCTTTGAAGATCCTATGCACAAATGAGACACACCTTAACTAATAATAGTATCTTAAAGGGTCCTAATTACAAATGGGTTCAGACCCACAGGAACTGGGTTAAGACTTGAACATGTCATTTGTGGGGCATATAATTCCATCCCCAACCCCTTCTCTTGCCTCACTTTTCCAAGATAAAATGGGGATGATAATAATAGTACCTACCTAATAGAATTGTTGTATGAAATGCAATAATGTATGTGAGGACAGAGTGCCTTACTTGAGGAAATCTCTTCTGCCTGGACCTGTACCCATAGTTCTGCCCTTGAAGTCATTCTTCTTTCAATTCACCCCATCTCTGCCCTTTTTAGCAGTGTGTCTGCTCATACAAAGTTCTCAAAAATCTTGGTTTCCTGTGCAGTTTAAGTGGGTCCAAGCTATCAGACAAAAGGATCTTCCATATACCCCTCCTGGAAAACTGTATTTCCAATTCTGACTTCCTCTGAGATGGGTGACTGGGTCCATGAGTCATCCACCTGATCTCCTTAGTAAAGGGCTGTTCCACCACACCCTTACACGAGCCCTGTTTTCTGGGGACACATCTTCCAGAAACTCTGGGGAAAACCTATTAGAACTGCCTCTGGTCCTCATCTGAGGACACACTATCTGGATAGGTTGAGAATTTTCCAAATCATCAGTTGCTGAGTTCCTTGTGCTTAACAGTTCAATCTTCAGTTTATCCCTTTCCTCTCTCATTCTGCCTTCTACACTTTACTTGGAAATCTCCTCAGCTAAATATCCAAATTCATTGCTTACAAGTTCCATTTTCAGTCCAGCACTAGGACATAATCCATCCACGTTCTCTGCTACTTTATAACAAGGATTGCCTTTCCTCCAGTTTCCAGTAACACATTGACCATCTCCTAAGGCCCCACCAGAAGCACTGTTGACATCCATATTTCTACCAGTGTTCTCTTCATGATAATATATATGCATGCTCTAAAATGATTTTTTAAAACTTTCTCTAGAGCTCTATTCACAGCAATCTAACCTTTTTCTATCAGGTCCCTCAAAATTCCTCCAGGCTCTACCATCCCCCAATTCCAAAACCACTTCCACATTTTTATGTATTTATAATAGCTGCACCCCAATTCTCAGTACCAAAAACTGTCTCAGTTTTCCAGGGATGCTGTGACAAATACCAAACATTGATTGGCTTAGACAGCAAGAATTCATTGGCTCAAGGATTTGGATACTAGAAGTCCAAAATCAAAGTGTTGGTAAGACCATACTTTCTCTGAAGTCCATTGTATCCTGGTGATAGCTTTTGGCCACCCTCTGTCACATGGTGATCTCTCTCTGGCTTCTCCTACAGCTGGCTTCTCTGACTGTCCAGATAGCCTCTGCCTTGTAAGGACTCGAGTCATAGGGATTCATTCAATTTGGCCTCATCATTGAAGGTCCTATTCACAAATAAGTCCACACCCTAACTAATAATATCTTCAAAGGGCCTATTTTTAAATGGTCATAGCCACAGAAATGTGAAGACTTAAATAAGTCTTTTGTTGGACACATGATTCAATCCCCAACAATGTCCAAAAAAGAACTCTTGACCCTTTTCCCCAAACCTACTATCCCCCCGGTCTACTCAACCTTAGTAATTGACACCAACAGTCACCAGCTGCTCAGACTAAAATTCCAGGAGTCAGTCGTCCTCAACTCCTCTCCCTCACACTCCACAGCGCATCCAGTCAGCTTTTTTTACTCTACCTGCAAAATATATCCAGAATCCTACCTTTTCCCATCATCTCCACTGCTTCCATCCTAGTCACAAAGACACCATCATCTCAGGTCTAGAGTTCTGCATAACCTTCTTCCAATCTTGCCTTGCTACTGTTAGTTCTTCATACAGCATCTAAAGAGATTTTTTAAAATACGTAAATCATGTCACTTCTTGTTCAAAACTCTCTGGTGGTTTCCCATCATGTTCAAGATAAAACCCAAAGTCCTTACCCTGCTCCACAAAGTCCTGTATGTTCTGGCCTCTTTCTCTGACTTACTTCCCTATGACTTTTCTCTTTGGTTACTGTGTTCTAACTAAACTATCATTATTGCTCCTAGAACACATAAGTCTTCTTTGCATCTCAGGGACTTTTACCTGCATTTCCTCTGCCTAGAATGATATTCCCACAGAAATGGTATATTGGCACTACTCTCATATTACTCAAGACTTAGCTTAAATATATTCTCAGAGAAGCCTGCCCTGTCTACGTTAAACAGCACTCCCCATCATTCTCATCCCTTTACCTGCTTTCTTTTCCTCCATACATGTGTTACTATCTGACATTACGTATTTTTTTTGTATTCTTCCACTAGTATATAAGCACTATGAGGGCACAGTCTTTTTGTCATACACTGCCATATCTATGGTGCATAGAATAATGCCATAGTTCATAAACTTTGTTTGTTTGTTTGTTTGTTTGTTTGTTTGTCTTTTTGAGGTACTGGAGTGGGGGATTGAATCCCGTACCTCATATGTGGGAAGCTGGTACTCAACTACTGAGTCACATAGGCTCCCCGAGTTGGTTTTTTAGTTTGCTTGCTTGTGTTTTTTTTGTTTTGTTTTTTGTTCCCACCCCAACCCCAGATGGCTCGCTTGTCTGTTTGCTCATAGCTTGTTGTCTGCTTGTTGTTTTTGCTCATTGTCTGTTTGTTTCTCCTTTAGGAGGCACCAAGAACCGAACCCAGGACCTCCCATGTGTGAGGGGACACCCAGCTACTTGAGCCACATCTGTTCCCTGCTTGTTCGTTTGTTTTTGCTCACTGTCTGCTCATCGTTTGTTTATTGTCTTGCTCACTGTTTTTTCTCATTGCCCGCTTGTTGTTTTTTCTCATTGTCTGCTCATTGTTTTTGTTCAATGCCTGCTCATAGTTTGTCTTCTTTAGGAGGCACCAGAAACTGAACCCAGGACCTCCCATGTGGGAGGCAGGTGCCCAACTGCCTGAGCCACATTCATTCCCCTGTTTGGTTTTTGTTTTGTTTTCTTTTAGGAGGCACCAGGGCCTGGACCTGAGACCTCCCATGTGGGAAGCAGGAGTTCAACCCCTTGAGTACAACTGCTCCCTGTAAATGTAATTTTAATTAAGTAAGCAATGTTTGGGAGAGAATAGGTCTGAAGAGACACTTGGGATCAGATTCTAGAAGACTTTTAATTATCCCACTAGGCTGAATTTTAGGTAATGGGAAGTCACAGAAATATTTTAGTGGTTGAAGCCATGTTTCAGAAAATTAATCTGGAAGTAATAGGCTAGGTTGGATGTGGGCGCCCCCAAAGACGGAAGGTGAGGGTGCCGTTCACCCTCCCACGCTGGCTGCTCCTTCTCAGCGCCCAGACAAGCCCGCCTGGAAAGCGGGCTGCGCGGGCCCTGCAGGTGGCCGAGCTGCTCCCAGGACTCCAGGGCCTTTTCCCTGACGCCCTGTGCTCCTTGTTCTGGGATCTCCCTCCTCCCTTCTCTACCGGGCTTCCGGACCTGGGAGGCTGACCTCTGAGGACGGCAGCCCCGGGGCTCACTTCCTCCTGCTTCTGGTTGAGTTCATCCGCAGGAGGCACTAGCAGGAAATCAGAGGACCGGGCGAGGGGGCGGCGCGGCGTTCATCCCGCAGCTCCCCTGCTAGACCGCGGTGGGCAGTGCCCGTGGTGCCCTATCCCCGCTCCCCCCCACTGCCACCCCTCTCCGGCTTCGCACAAGAGCTCTCTCAGGCCTGGGGGAGTGAAGCCTTCCTCCCCCAACTAGCCCCTGGCTGCTTCTCCATCTCTTGCTGGTGTTTCTTAGCTCCACCCACACTGAACTAGACTATTCAAATTATATGCGAGGAGTTTGCCATTATAAGCTTGGCCTAAAGAACTTCTCCATCCACGTCTGCTGTTCCACAGGAAAAATTAAATTGAGGACCATGTAGCAGTAAAAAGCACTTTAAAAAGAAGAGACAGAAAAATGGGTAAGTACACCCATATTAGAAAACTAAAAGTAAAGGCTAAAGAAAATGTTGCAAATATGAAAATACAGACTATTTCAAGTCTGTGTTGTGACCATATAAGTGAGGAAGAGAGAAAGAAGACAAAGCAAAAAGAGAAAGAAGTAGAGACAGTGCCATTTACATGAGGTTAAGGGAGAGGAAAAGGGAGGGGGAAAAAAACCCCTAATGACAGGGAGGTACTCTAGGTTTTGAGAGGTTAATTAAATGTCTCTTACTACACCCTGTTCTCACCACCCTTTGAAATGCTGTTTAGCTGATTAACTACTCTTCGTAGTTCTTTTTACACTTAAGATTGTCAGAAGTTACTTTTACATAGGATACCACAGCTGTCCACAGTAGAGGAGGGAACTGTCTTTTGGCATGTAGATGCAAAGGGAATAATTATGCTCCTAATTTGTCTTTTTTTTTGGTAAATACAGGTTTTCATACTGAATTTTCCCAGAGGGGGGAAAGAAGGAAGAAACAGGATGGGAAAATTGAGAAAGGGAGAGAGGTTTATTGAATGAATGAATGAACTGAAGGGGGAAGCATCATAAAAAGTTAGCAATAGCCCACTTATTGTATACATTGGCTAGATTGTATGCTTTATCATATGTATCAATAAAACTGATTTTTTTTTTAAAGTTAGCAATATTGTCCTACAAACTATAGTATAAGTCACTTCATCATATGATAACTACAGTATAAAAGCGAAAACAGTGAGGAAGTTATGCAAACAGCATAAAAGAAAATTGGGGCCTGAATGTTTTGAAAAAATAAATAATGCAAAAGCTTATTTCCATAGTGTTAATTTGTATGTATTATATAGTAATAAGGTTCAGAAAACTGTGATTCAAAGTTGACTGCTCTGATTTTCTAGAGTTGTTAAGTAATTTGACCAGCACCATGGTATTAGAGCAGCTAAACTATGAACATAAATAATGAAACAAAGGTTGACACTTTCTTGCCCAATGAATACAGAAAATGACTTCTATGCCCAACCAAACTATCAAGCATGAGGCTAGAATAAAGATGATTTCAAACAAGCAAGATCTCAGAAAAACTACTTCTCATTTGCTCTTTCCCAGGAAGCTATGAAAGGGGGGGTGGAGGGGTGGAGGGAAGGATGCTCTACAAAAACAAGGGAATAAATAAAAAAAGAGGAAGGCATGGATTGCCGGAAATGGGAGCTTCAATTTGTGCTACAAAGAAATCATGATAACTTTCAAAAATATTTATAATATAGAAATTGAAGTAAAAAGTTGAGGTAGTACAGGTAAAAGAGAAAAACTAGGTAAGAAAATAAAAACTAGAGGTAGGAGGAGAAGAATGCATACTCTATGCCCATATTGTTTCAAGAACAGGATTGCAAGTTTGGCTCTTAAGCTTCCTAGCATCCAAAGCAAAGAGGAAAATAAGCTCAGCTGCAAGTCGTATAATGTCCTTAAGATAGAAATGAAGCTGTTTTTTCCCAAAAGACCCGTGGACCTTATGAAAAGAATCCTTTGCTCCTCACTTTATCTTTACAGTAGAATATTGTGCTTCATGCAACTATTTCTTGTAGTGTGACTTATGACACTAAAACATTATTAAGTAAAGGCAATTCTGCAAGGACTAGTTGTCTATCACTCCAAGAGGGGGACCAAGGGCATGTGAATGACTGGGCAGGTTATTAATTCTTTGCTCCCTTTTGGACTGCATGGGAAGTGAGAAGGAGAAAGAAAGGCTCTTGTGCCACACTTGCCCCCCTGAGCAAAATAAAATTACCCTAACTGGGCTTGCCCTCCTTAGGAGACTATTTTGCAACTACTGTCACTGGAGTGTGTCCATTTGAGGTCTCATGCCTCATCCCAAAAGGCTCATCAAACTATGGCTTCCTACTCTAATTCTTAAGAAGAATATCAGTAAATGCATTTTTTTCTCTAATGCATTACATTTCCAATAATGTTTTAGTGCCTGTATACTGGATCTTCTGGCCCACCCATTAATCTTACTCTGAATATATAGAGAGAAAACTTTCTGATGGCCCTGTATTCTACAGGTAAAATTTAGCATATCACATCCTTTAGGCAATCTTCCATAAGCATTTATTTCCTACAACCAGACTTATAGTAATAATTGAGGTTGCATACAATTAAAAACTAGTAAGATTGGACAACTACCCAGGGCTTTAGTTATACATCCCATATCACCCCTTAGCCATGGTTGAGAATTTACTGTACCACCTGCATAGTTCTGAATTTTGACCGAGTCAACTCCTCTCCTTTTATTTGCTATACTTTCCATTGATAATGGTTCTTAATGGAAAATAAAGTATAATTTTTCTAACCCTTTGGTTTTTTGCATTGTTCAACCTATTGTTCACTCACTGAATAAGCACTGGAAAGAGATATCGTTTTAAACAGCTTTTGAATTAACCTTTAGGAAGATAAAATTTTGTGCGATTCTTTTGTGCGTTCTAGGATATGTTTATTCACACAAATAAAGCTAAGTCCCTCTGGCACCCTCAAATTTAAAACTTTAAAAGTAGACTTCTGTTTATACAGTATTAACTGATCTTTTCCAGAAAACTTATTGAGTAATTTTTCAAAGTAATAAACTGCCTGTCTGCCTCTTATGGGCTAGTTATTACTATGTTAGGATTTCTGCTGTCTTTAATAAAGTCCAGAAATTCTTGAAATCGAAGTCTAGAACATACCATGGCAGCTCAATAGCATTCATGCTAACATTTTTATTCCAGCCCAGAATAAATTACCATATATTAAATGAAGATTCAGTGAAATAATATTACTTCACAAGTAAATCTACAATTAGCACTGCTGTAAAAATATATCTAACCAGCTCTTTTTTATTTTTCATGATTAATGTTAATTATTAACTCTTTTTAAAAAGGGAAAAATGTTTTCCCTTTTATTATGTATAAACAATATGATGTATAAATAATAGTATCTGAAGTACTGAATGATGAATTCCTATAACTAGAACTGTCACACATTTAGAAGTAATTTTTGTGAGACTACATTGTAAGTGTTTGGGTTTTTCTTTTTTAAAGTTTTTCCAAATTTAGCAAACTTAGAAAAATCTATACATTAAGAATGGAATTGTCAATTGTTTGAAGCTTGTATTTTCTGCATGTAGTTCTTAGGCTCTGTGCCATATTTAAAAAGTCACATAAAACAATAAGGATAGTTAACTTGTCAACTTGTATCTAAGAGTAAATCGGTAGCCATGTGATCTTAATAGCTAACAACAGGGAAGCAGATTTGGCACAATGGATAGAGCATCCGCCTACCACATGGGAGGTCCAGGGTTCAAAACCAGGGCCTCCTGACCCATGTGGTGAGCTGGCCCACATGCAGTGCTGATGCACGCAAGGAGTGCCGTGCCACGCAGGGGTGTCCCCTGTGTAGGGGAGCCCCATGCACAAGGAGCGTGCCCCGCAAGGAGAGCCGCCCAGTGCAAAAAAAGTGCAGCCTGCCCAGGAGTGGCGCCACACACACGGAGAGCTGATGCAGCAAAATGACGCAACAAAAAGAAACACAGGTTCCCGGTGCTGCTGACAAGAATACAAGTGGACACAGAAGAACACACAGCGAATGGACACAAAGAGCAGACAACTGGGGGGGAGGTCGGAGGGGGGAGAAGGTAGAGAAAAAAAATAGCTAACAAATGTGACTCATTTCTTTCCATAGTCCCATCAGTATTCAGAAGCATAAACTAACACTTCAGTTGAACTAGCGAAAAGCTCTCTCGTACTTATTTATGTTACCTAATTATGCAGAGAACTGATAATATTCCTTGTTCAACTGACTTGAGTTTCTTAGTGTTAGGTTCATTGGGAGATGGAACAGAAATAAGGCATTCTTAAATGTTCTAGGAACTGGAAAATTGAAGATCTGTTTCAGTACAATGATTTTTAAATCTTTGCTTTCAAAAAACCAACTGTCCATTTAACTGTAATATTAGCATGTGACACCAAACCTGCTTGCCCTCTCTACTTACACATCTCCTCCCCTATACTATGTGCTCAAGTGAGGAATTGTCTTTTCATATTTGACTCCTTAGTCCTTAGGAACATGGAAAGCACCCAGTAAATTCTTGTTGAGTGAATCTGAATGACTAGCAAAGAACTACAAAGTCGTCATCGCCAAAATTTTGAAATGCATCAAATAAGGCTCTCAGCTCTTATCCTTTCTCTTACCACGTCTCTTTCCTTCCTTTGGATAGGCATGACCTGACGTCTGTATGCTTGGTGTGTGTGTGTGAGTGTGTGAGTGTGCGTGTGATGTGTTTCAGTGTGATTCTGCCTTTCCACACCACCTTGTCCATCCCCACAGCCTTGGATCAGAAGTATTTGGGGAGCAGGGGTCACTTTCCCACACTTTTGGGGGAGAGGTGGATTCTAATACTGGTGCATCTCTGCCAGACCTGGACTAAGTCTCCTCACCTCTCGGTCCCTCCCTCCTCCTCTGTAAAATGAGGGGCTCCCTGGCCTTTGAAACTCCTTCCAATTCTATGGGTCTATGCTTTGAATGACTTAAATAACAGTACTTGAAATGCCTTCATTTAAGCATTAAGCCTCTTTTTTTCTCCACTCTATTTTGCCTTTGCAAATTCCTTTATGAGGTAAATAACAGGTTTTCAGAATTTCCATTTCTCACATGGGAGCCAAAGCCTTCTGCTTCTCTGGCCATGCGAAGGATTGCCTGACCTCATTTTAGGCTGCTTCCTTAGATGGTCGTATTAGGAGGAGCACAAGCTTGTCTCTTTGGGGCAAAAGAGCTTATTCTTCAGCACTGTAATGTTGGCCCAATCAATCATTCCCTAACTTTTCCAGCCAAATGAAGTTGAGCCATTTCACTTTTCACATTTCCCGCCTGTCTCTCTATCCTAAGCACAAGCAAATCAGTATTGGTATCATAGTCTATTTTATGCTTCGTTCATTTGTGAAGATGATATCAAAGTATAAGGAAAAGTTATTGCCTAAGTACAAAGAAACAGACGATTTTCCCTTCCAGGGGTGTGAGAGGCGTTCTTAGTTGTCTTTCTCTGCCTTTGGAGTCTAACTTCCAATTTTTTGGTGGATGTAGGTCACAAATAAATGAAGGTGGAGAGAAACAAAGACTCAAACGTGCAATATGATGAAATTATAGGGATTTGGTTCTTGTTGCACAATATAAGATCCATTCATTTCTTGGTAGAGCCACTGTGGAGGACTGTGTGGCAGTTCCTAAAGGAGCTGAATATAGACTTGCACGTGACCCGGCAATACCACTACTGGGTATACACCCAGAAGAAATGAGAGCAGTGACACAGACAGACATCTGTTCACTAATGTTCACAGCGGCATGATTCACCATCGCCAAAAGATGGAAACAAACCAAGTGTCCATCAACAGATGAATGGATAAACAAACTGTGGTGTATTCACACAAGGGAATATTATGCAGTGGAAAGCAGAAATGAAGTCATGAAGCATATGACAACATGGATGAACCTGGAACACATTAAGTTGACTGAAGCAAGCCAGACACAAAAGGACAAATACTGAATGATTGCTTCACTATGAACTAAATATATTATGTAAACTCATAAAGTTAATAACTAGAATATGGGTAATCAGAAAATAGAAGGAATTTAGAGAATGAGAAGTTGAGGGTCAACCTGTGAAGCATTAGAAAAAAGGCTGTTAGTCTTTGGAAATGAATAGAAAAGGTGAAAGCACATCATAGTGTTTGTAATGAGCAGTACTGTTGTATGGTGTGACAGTGGTTGAATGGGAAAGTCTAAAGTTATGCATCTTACTAGAAGGAAAGCTAAAAAATTTAACATGGGACTGTATAGCATACTGAAACCTCGTGAAATATGAATATAGGTGATATTGCATATATAAGACTTTTTCTTTGAAACAACAAATGTATGTTAATGTTACAGGATGTTACTATCAGGCAAAAAAAATTTATACTAAGTGAAAGAAACCAGACACAAAGTGCTACATATTGTAAGATTCCATTTATATAAAATGCAAACATAAATCAATTTTTAAAGATAGAATTAGATTAGTGGTTATGTAGGGCTGGGAAAAGATAGAAATATCGAGAGGTGACTGTTAATGGGGTATGGAGTTTTCTTTTTGGAGTAACGAAATTGTTCTAAAATTTTTTGTGATGAATGCACAACACTTATTATATTCAAGTCATTTGGGAAGCAGCTGTGGCTCAATCAGTCGAGCTCTCTTCTACCATATGGGAGGCCCTGGGTTCACATCCCAGGGCCTCCTTGTGAAGGCAGGCTCACCCACATGCACCACAGAGTGCCACCCAGCCTGCAAGTGTCACGGAGAGCTGACTCAGCAAGGCAATGCAACAAAAAGGGAGACGCAAAAACACAGAAGTACGCACAGTGAATGGACACAGAGAGCAGACAGCAAGCTAGAATCTGTGAGGGGTGGGGGGTGCCATTGGTTGACACTGGATAGATTGTATGGCCTATGAATATATCGCAATAAAAACTGTTTGAAAATTTTTAAAAATCTATTCGTTTCTTTATTCGTCTTTCTCTTGGTGTTATACTGTGTTTTGCATTTGAATATGAAGCCCTTAAGCATAAGAAAAAGTGCTGAACTTGTACATGGTACTTGTATCCTAAGACAACTCTAAAACACAAAGATTAATAGTCCAAATAGAGAATTGGCTAAGGGACTTAGTATATGATCTTTTCAGGTTTGAGTTTCAACAGAAGGGTGGTACTACCCTGAGTCCCAGGTAAGAAGAGTGCACACACACAAACACACACACGTCGTAAAGAACACGTGGTCTCCTCAGCCTCAGGATCCAGTGCTCAGCGCTGACACAGCACAGCCCCTTTCCCTAGCCTTGGCTCCAGTGGCTTCCACAATTCTGGCCCTAGGGAAACATTTTGCCACATCTCTTGCTGTAAAGTTTTGTGAGTTACCCTACTACCAATATCAGAGTCTAACATTGCTTTGCAGTAAGAGCAAGATTTGAGTGGATGCCCTGAGGTAAGAGAAAAGCCATAAATTAACCCATCAAATCCTTCTCCAATACCATGAATGCAATAGATGACTGTGTGAAGAAGTAGCCTTTCTTGGTTATGCTGGGAATGAATTCTCTTGCTTCTCTTTGTGCTCCAGTTCATAATCCCAGAGGTACTTATGAATTAGCATGGCATTCTCAACTGTTGCACATCTATATTTGTACAGATGCAGATCGAGACATTACATGCATCAAGAATAATAGTGAGTCTTTTTTTAAAAAAGATTTATTTTTTATTTCTCCCCGCCCCTGCCCCCAGTTGTCTGCTCTCTGTGTCCATTCACTGTATGTTCTTCTGTGTCCACCTGCATTCTTATCAGCAGCACCAGGAATCTATGTCTCTTTAAGTTGCGTAATCTTGCTGTATCAGCTCTCCGTGTGTGCGGCACCACTCCTGGGCAGGCTGCACTTTTTTTTGCGCGAGGCGGCTCTCCTTATGGGGCGCACTCCTTGGGCTTAGGGCTTCCCTACACAGGGGATACTCCTGCGTGACACGGCACTCCTTGCGCATATTAGCACTGCGCATGGGCCAGCTCACCGCATGGGTCAGGAGACCCTGGGTTTGAACCCTGGACCTCCCATGTGGTAGGCGGATGCTCTACCAGTTGAGCCAAATCCGCTTCCCTGATATTGAGTCTTGACATTGGCAACAATATGGACGTTGAATGGTAGAGTTGTGAATAGTTTTATTTTTTTTAGTTTAAGATTCAGTTAAAATTCAACTTTAAATCATTTTTTTAAATTTTATATTCATTATTATAATTTATATTTTATTTATACTTTTTTGTTTAATAGATGATTGTAAATATTTTAGAAGAAAATAACTTTTTGATGAAATGTGTACTCTTTTAATATAATTCCATTTCACTTTGAATCCTTAATATTATTTCTGTCAGTTGTACATAAATTATGTGAAAATCTTGATTATAGCACTATACCTACTGATCTCACTGAAATAAAGGCAATTTTATAATATTTATGAATTATATATGTATTTATTGTATTGCTTATCCAACACTGTCAATTCTTCAACAGGTCACACAGAAATATCCAATGGTAATGAAATTCTGTTGTCTTACATATTTTGTTAATCTCATTTATATAAAAAACATAGCTTTTACCTATTTACAACTTGGGTGCTATGAATATGTATTTGTCAAGGTAGAAATGGAGAACATGTTTTACTTAACAGTTTGTTAGTTTGGTTTATAACATCTACATATTTCGACATATGGTATGAGGTTCTCCATTGGCACTCTTGCCCCCCACCTGAGAAATGTAAGGGGGCAGCCCTGCAAAAGTAAGTTAGTATATGCTACAATTAGCAACTAAGAGTAGCTTCCACCAAACCTAGCCCAAGGATTATTTACAGAAGTCTTTCAATAAACAAGGTTGTCTTTCAAGGGAATGCTCTACATCATCAGGCAATAAGTTCCCTGTCACAGGACATGTTAGAGCAGGGGATAGATAACAAATGGCAGGAAGATTCGGAAGGCAATTTTTGTGCTGAGTAGAAGGCTACACTAGATGGCCATTGTGTTAGTCAGTCAAAGGGGTGCTGATGCAAAATACCAGAAATTGGTTGGTTTTCATAAAGGGTATTTATTTGGGGTAGGAGCTTACAGATACCAGGCCATAAAGCAGAAGTTACTTCCCTCACCAAAGTCGATTTGGAGCAAGATGGCTGCCGATGTCTGTGAGGGTTCAGGCTTCCTGGGTTCCTACGTTCCTGGGTTCATTTCTTCCTGGGGCTTGCTTCTCTTTCCTCTGTGAGCTTACATCCCAGGTCTTCAGCATCAAACTCCAACATCAAAACTCCAACATCAGAAATCCCTCAACTCTGTTCTTTGCCATGGCTTTTATCTGTGGGTCCCCACCCACCAAATCGTAACTCAATCATGCCCAGGTACAGATCAGATTACAAGCATAATCCAATATCTATTTTTGGAATTCATAACCATATCAAACTGCTACAACCATCAAGAGCCCTCACAACTTTAAAATCCTGTGAACAGTGTTATCTAGAAATATGTACTATTTAGTCTTCATCCTTAGTTATTTCTTTTAGAAAATATATTTCTAGATACTAAAGTCAGAATAACTTTCCCAGGGTACCAAGTTTCCTCTGAACATTTTACCTAACATCTGCATGATCTTTTTCAGCCACAGAACCTCAGTTTCGGAGTGTTTTCAAAGACAGGCAGACTTTTAGCATCTACTATTTCTGGTTAAACAGTAAAACTGCCACTTTACAACAAAAACCAAACTCCCAAGTACATTGCTTTCTGTAAATGCTGTTCAGGTAATCTCTAACCAAGGTATTTGACTCTGCTATAACTACAATTATGAAGGGACATTGCAACAGAATTTCACGTTCTCTAGAAGGCCGTCGGTGATATGCACGCATGTGAGGCGCTTGGAAGTACTATTTACCAAGATCTAACTGCCACCAGGCTGGAGGTACCAATGGAAGTCTTCTTCATCCCAGAGTTTTCTTTTAGTAAAGAGGATTTTCCAAGTTTTTATGGGATAGAGTCATGGAAAAAAGGGAGGAAAAGTATTGAATTGAATTGTAAAGCATGAAAGGACTTTGAGTGGCAGATCACCTAATCCTTTCAACTCGTTTTACCAGTAAAGAAACAAGCTAGTAAAGAAACAGAGAAGTTAGACAATTTGTCTGAGGTCACACAGCTAGGAATACCCATACTGGACTAGGTAGGTCTCCCAGCTCCCAGTCTAGTGTTTATTTCCATATGCTCTGCTGCCATGGCCAGTTCATTAAACAATTCAGAACCTGAATTCCTAATAATAAAGATCAAAAGCATACCACTGGCTAGAAAAACATCCTTGTTTCTAAATGAAACAAAGTTTACCTACTAAAATACATAATCTTGTGAGGATAATTTCAGTTTCTGAGTTCTGTTATTCTATGGACTGAAGGCATACGAATAGTCCAGAATTTTCCAACCAGAAAGTCATCAGCAAAGGCCATGGATCCTTCTCTCCATGCCTCCAGCGGGATGACGTTCAGTCCCTCTTCTTGCTGTCACTGTTTATCCTTTCTTTAAAAAAGCAAACAAACAAAAACCAGTGGATCTTCTACAATCCTTTGTAGTAAAATGTAAATACATTACATCACTTACATGAGAAAACTCTTTCAAACTCCAACCCAGTGAGCGCCAAAGAAAACCCCTTTCAGATAAATATATGCATATCCAAAGAATATAGGAACACTGAAAAAGCTTCAGTGAAAAGAAGACATCAACCATAAAAGGTAACTTTGCTAGCTAAACACAGGCATCAGGAGGAACTGAAACATCAAGGAAAGGGCACTAAAACTGGAACTTGGGCTGAAAAGAGAGATGAGGCAGGGCAGCGCTGTAGGTCCAGAGGGAAAAAAACAGAAAACCCCAAACAGGAAATGAAAGTCAAATGACAAAAGACAAAGGGAAATTAAGAATTCTTTATTTAAAGGAACTAGAGGAATTAAAAGGAAATATTGCCTTATTAGGTGTTGGAGCCCCCACAGCACGGTCTGTTCCCTGGGAGCAGGGGGCGCCCAGCTCCCAAGAGGCCCCAGCCTGGCATTTGCTACTCATGGGGAATTATCTCGAAAAGCCCCAGGTGCCTGAACTGTGAGCTGAAGGCAGTGAAAGTGCCTTCCTGAAAGGATGCTGTAAAGATTAAATCAGACGTTCATAGAGCATTTAGCTCAATGCCCTGGTCCCTAAAAATGCTTGATAAATGGTAGCTGTGATTAATTATTTTAATTCTTTTTGTTATTAACAAAATAATTATAAAATTATTCATCCAAGTTTTTATTCTTTCCTTGCACTATTAATTATTTATTAGAAACATAGTATGCTCCTTAAAAAATAAAAATTTAAAAAAGCAAAAAGCAGGGTGGGTGTAGCTCAGTGGCCGAGCACCTGCTACCCATGTAAGAGATTCCAGATTCAATCCTGTGTCTCCTTAAAAAAAATTAAAAAATTAAAAAATTTTTTAAAGAACATAGTGTGGTTAGTTATATGACCTTCCAATATGTAGATGACTACTCTTCCAGTGTAAAAGGCCATTGTCTTTAATAATCCATTTTCATGAACACCCTTGATGATGGTGATTAGTAGTAAATTATACTATTTCAAATTTATAAAAAGGGAAACAGAGGCAGTCTAAGCAATTTTCCCATTATACAGTAAAATGGCAGCAGAGCCGAAAGCAAGGCTTGTATTTCAGGGTCCTGTACTCTAGCCAGGAAATCCTGAGAGGACAAAAAGAGCACCTTAGTTCTTTTACATTCTTATAAATTTTATCACTTAACAGTGCAAGGAAGAAAGCATAACCCAAGCAGCGATTTAGACTGATTTAATTATTTCTTAATAGGAATGTCCAAACAATAAAATTGATTTGTTTAAAATAAAAAGGAATGTCTAAAGCACCATTTATATTTGCAAACAAGGGACAGCAAACACTGAAGGGAAAGAAGCATTTAACATTTAAAATGCGTCCATGTTATTACAACAAATCATTCACACGTTGCTATCCTCATTAGAGTAGCCTCCTTACCATCCATACTTATGTTGAAAACTCATATTTTTTTTAAATTTGACCTTATTTTCTACTCCTATTAACACTAACACTAATATGACTGAAATTAACATTAGTCATCAACATTTATTCCTGCTTCCTTCTACACCCCATCCCTCCCTTGCAGGTCCCCGGCTTTCCGTCCTAAGACAATATCTAGAAGAAGAATGTAAATGCGTGAAGAGACTACGTAGTAGGTATCCAGCCATCCCATAAACTCCAGCGGGGCCCAAAAATCCCAGACAGCCTGGTATCATAGTCATCCACACTTAGGACCCAGCGCACAGTAAAATTTCCAAAAAAAAATGGGATTGGCATGGAGATGCCACCCTTTAATTTGGTCAAGTAAGGACATTTGAAAACAACTTCTACTGCCATGTAACAACAATAGTCTCTTGCAAAAGAAAGAACATGTTAAATTTAAGAAAAACCTGGTAGGAAGGACAAAAATAACAGAGAAAAGGCAATCAATAAAAAGTGATAAATGATAACTTTGTAAAGTATTTCACATACGTATATGTATGTATACACTACATTTAAAAATTACTTTTCTCGTTTGGCTGCAGACCAGTGAAAATGGACAGGCCTAATTGTGTCCTGGTCTAGAGACTTCCCAAGATTCCTTTTGGAAGCCAGGGAAGTGTGAAATACAAAGATGGCAAGAGGGCTCCTACTGCAGGCTTCCTCTGTTCCAGGCCCTGGGCTAAGAGCTTCGCTTGCCCATGGAGAGGGGACCCTCCTGGCCGTGCTTGGGCAGAGGAGCCTGCCCCGTCTTTTTTTGATTCTCCTCACCACAAATACCATTACAACCAAAAGACCTGATTGGTGGGTTGCTCTTTCCAAAAACACAATCACGCTATGAAATTACTAAAACACTCCAATATAACAAAGGCCTCGCTGGCCCTTTGGAGGTCACTGCAGGATCCAGCCACCCTGGCCCCTACGCGGGACTCAATGCTCTTCTTTCAAAAAGGGAAAGGATGTTGCCCGGGTTTTGCCACAAGCTTCTGTTCTGTGATAGAGTGTTTTTTTTTTTTTTTTTTTTTTTTTTTTTTAAGTTTTTTTTTTTTTTTTTTTTAATTTTTTTATTTTTTATTGACTTTGTAATAATATTACATTAAAAATATATATGTGAGGTCCCATTCAACCCCACCCCCCCACCCCCCCTCTCCCCCCCCCCCCCAACAACACTCGTTCCCATCATCATGACACATCCATTGGATTTGGTAAGTACATCTTTGGGCACCTCTGCACCTCATATACATTGGTTCACATCATGGCCCATACTCTCCTCTATTCCATCATGTAGGCCCTGTGAGGATTTACAATGTCCGGTGATTACCTCTGAAGCACCATCCAGGGCAGCTCCATGTCCCGAAGACGCCTCCACCTCTCATCTCTTCCTGCCTTTCCCCATACCCTTTGTCCATTATGTCCACTTTTCCCAATCCAATGCCACCTCTTCTATGTGGACACTGGATTGGTTGTGTCCATTGCACCTTTATGTCAAGAGGAGGCTCAGATTCCACCTGGATGCTGGATGCAATCCTCCCATTTTCAGTTGTAATCACTCTAGGCTCCATGGTGTGGTGGTTGTCCTTCACCTCCATCTTAGCTGAGTGTGGTAAGTCCAATAAATCAGATTGTAGGTGCTGGAGTCTGTTGAGGCTCAGGATCTGGCTATCACATTGTCAGTCCAGAGATTCAAATCCCCTAAATATATCTTAAACCCCAACATTAACTGCACCTCCAGCACATTAGCATGAAAGTCTTATGAAGGGAGATCCCATCTGAGTCCAGATTCATCACACATAAACACCATTTCCAAAGAGGGGCCATCTGCCCTGGTAGTTAACCCCATCGGCCATGACCATAACTCCCATGGGTCTCTTTAGCCCTCAAAGGAACCAATATCTGGGGGTTGTATCTGCTTTATCTGTCTCTCTGACTCTGCTCAGTTGTGCATGAGGGCAAACCTTCTGCCAGCCTCCAGACTCTTTTTTAGAAACTCGTAGCCATATAAACTCATTTCTCCTTTCCATTTCCCCCTTACTTTAGGTCAAACAGCATTTTAAAGTCATGGTATTTTATGTAGACATGGATATTCTGCTGATCCGCATTGAACCTTCCGTATAAGGTCATTTTCCAGTTGCATCATCAGTTGGTAGTTGATAGTGGTCCCTCGTTGCCAGGGAGGCTCATCCCCGGGTGTCGTGTCCCACGCTGGGGGGAAGGCATTGCATTTACATGCTGAGTTTGGCTTCGAGACTGGCCACATTTGAGTAACATGAAGGCTGACAGAAGGAAATTCCCAGGCACAAAGTTGCTCTAGGCCTTGTTATTATTTTGGGTTTTGTGATAGAGTGTTTTGACCAGTGCGCTGGGCCTGGTCTGAGACCACAACAACCAGCCAGTGATGGCAAACTGAAAATAGCCCATAGTCTAAATCAAGACACATGGAGAGTGACCACCCTGAGTCACCCAAACTCATTGCTTACAGACTTTATTTTTTGATAACTTCAGTGGGGACTGAAAGTATGTCATTTGCTGGTTCTTCTGTCCAAATTAGAGTACAAAGAAAGGAACTGAGTCATGTGGTTTTGTTTAACTTCCCAAGAAGATTGCAACTGGTATAGATGATGTGATTCCTCAGCTTTGGAAAGTCCACAGCTAATTGGTTGAGATGACATGTCTCTCTGAACAGACTAAACTGCCAAAAACGTTTTGGCTCACAATCTGTTGCATAAGAAAAATTTGCTCCCAACAATGCATGTTACAATTTCAAGATCTCTGTTGCCATTCAGGGTGATAAAACACAAATGAAGGAGAATGTTAATGTGGAATAGAATGTAGTGGAGAGATTTTTTGCCTTACTTAGGCTTATTGCCTGTCTACTTAAGACATGGAGTTCATTTGATCAGTGTTAATAATCTCCATTGTAAATCTTCTACATCTAAATATTTCATCTTAACGAACATATTATTATCCTCTTACCTTAAAAATAATTCCCATAAGTACATGCCATCCAGATTCCTCACCATCATTTGGCCCTCCTACAATCCCAACCTCATATCCTACTGTTTTCTTTCCATTCACTATTTCTCAAGCTTTCCTTTATTCTTGCAAATTTCTAAGGACATTCTCACGTTGGGACCTTTGTGTTTGCTATTCTCTTTACCATAAATGCTCTCCTAGGTCTTCACAAAGCTGGCTCCTTTTGTCACCCAGATCTCTGTCCAAATATCATTCCTAATAGGAACTTTCTTTAACCACTTTGGCTGAAATAGCTCATCCCCATCAGTCACTCCCTAGTACATGATTTTATTTTATAATCTTTATAACACTTACAAATATCTGAAAATACCTTATTCGCCCATTTGTTAAATTCTTATTACCCTTCCTTTTGTTCTATTAATTAAAAAAATTTTTTTTAATTCTTATTACTTGCTTTGGAATGAAATTTCCATGAGAACAGGGACTTTGTCTTGTTCATTACTATAGCCTGGCACTGAAATAGTGCCTGTTACCTAGCAGCACTCAGTATTTGCTGAATACTTAATTAAAAGATAAAAAGAATTCACTAGCATTTTCAAATTCTATTACATGTATCTTAAAGTGTTCATGTCTAAATGGTACATAGACAAACAGACATTCATCAGTTCCCTTGATATTGATAATTTGATCAATATAGTCAAGCCAAATGACTCATGATTTATGTAATCTGTCTTGACTTTCTGTAATTAATCATATCCCTGAATAGTGGCTAAGTCTCCACTTCACATGTGTAGCTCAGTTTGAAAGAGAAATCAGATAAGGGCACAAATGTAAGTAACTATTTCAAACCAACAGCTACCATGATATTTATTAACAGGAAAAAAATCACACTAAAGGCAACTCTTTCCATTTTTAAATATTGATCTGGAAGTTCTAACCAATGCAATAAGTTAAGAAAAAGAAAAAGTATACATTGCAGGTGATATGACTACCAGGAAAACCCAAGATTAAAAAAAAAAAAAAAAGACTAATGGGGTTTGATAAGGTAGAGAGTTGCAAAATAAGTACATAAAAAGGGATGAATTTCTTACAGAGCAATGACAGTCACTTAGAAAATATAAAGGAAAAAAATACTTAAAGAATGTTTTTTGTGTTAATATACCACCTACAGCTTTTACTTTTCCTAGTGTTCAACATGGCCTCAATTTAAAACTGCAGAATATTGCTATGGATTTTGTAGCAATTTGGTATTATTTCTGAATTCTAGAAATAGATATCCGATTATGTTTGTAAATTGGTCTGTTCCTCTAGGTATATTAGATTATATTAGATTCAGACGTTTCACTCTTACTTGATTAAATTATGATGAAGGACTTGATTGGGCCACATCAGCAGAAAACTACATAGTAGAGGAATTAGTTGGAATTTTTTTAATGCTGGAGCCCCAGGAAGTGAATACTCAGAGAAGCAGATACATGAGGAAAGAAAGAAGGCTCCATTAGACATGGCAGAGGCCCTGGGAAGACAGATGAGCCATTCACCTGATAATGTACAGCTGGCCTTGTGGAGCGAGCAGAGAAGCTGAGCCTGGGGAGAAATGAGCCCCAGGAGAGAGACAAGACTTATCCCAGCCTAAGCTGATAAGGGAAGAAGCTGGGACCATGGAGCCTTAAGACGAAGAGGAAGGCTGGACCCTTGCAGATGTCAGCAGTCATCTTGCTCCAACATGTGGCAACATGCTTTATGGCCTGGTAATTGTAAGCTTCTACCCCAAATAAAAACCCTTCATAAAAGCTAACAGATTTCCGGTATTTTGCATCAGCACCCCTTGACTGACTAATACAGAATTTAGTTTAATATTGTATTTTCCTATGAAAACTAACTTTTCACTTGTTCATGCTGCTAAGATTTATGTACCTCCTCTATCTATAGTTCTGTACTAAAAACTATAGAGAAACAAAGAGAAAAGAAGAGATGACATGCTTCTGCTCTCTTTTTTTTTAAAGATTTCTTTCTTCCCCTTCCCCCCTCCTCCCCCCATTGTCTTCTCCTGTGTCAATTCACTATGTGTTCTTCTTTGTCTGCTTGTATTCTCATTAGGCAGCTCCAGGAGTCAACCGATCCTGGGACCTTCTGGAATGGAAGAGGGGTGATCATTCTCTTGTACCACCTCAGCTCCCTGATTTGCTATGTCTCTTATTATCTTTCCTCTGTGTCTCTTTTTGTTGCATCATTTTGCTGTTCAAGCTCACCACACGGGCCAACTTGCCTTCACCAGGAGGCCCTGGGCATCAAACCCTGGATCTCTTCTATGGTAGAGAGGACCCCAATTGTTTGAGCGACATTCACTTCCCCTTCCTGCTCTTGAAGAGTTGAAAAATTATGTTGGGAAAAATAATGTACATGAGTGAAACTACTAGAGAGCTCTGTCAGGTAACATTTATGTAGTAAATACTCACTGAAGATGTGTAATAAGGAGACTCCTTTGCAAGTTATAGGAAGCAGTTGGTGAATTTACCACAAATATGACTAGAACTATCTATGCATGCTGTTAGGAAGAATATAGTACACGTATTTATAATTATGAGGAAATTAAGCTGAATCTTAAAAGAGGAAGGAAAACTTTTGATGAACAAAGATAGACTAGACTGCATTCCAAGTGGAGAGCCCAACTTTGAGTGAGAAAGTCGGGGACATGTTTGTGAGCAGAGTGATCCTGTTTGGCTGTTGGACAAGTATACGTGAAAGGGTATTGGGAAGACAGACCAAAAGTAAAGACAGGAGGTCAGACCTCCAGATGGTGTCTTAAATTTTTAACTGCAGTGTTTAGATTATACTGGTTGTCATTGGAATGTCCTCAAACATTTCGAAACAAGGAAACACCCTGATCAGGGTTTCGCTGTAAGAATATTGGTCTCATAGCAGCATATGGATTTGGTTGAAGCATGGATAGATGGAAAGATGGAGGGTCTGTTAGGAAGCCTGAACTAGACTGGAGTAGACTGGAGAGACACTGCAGAAGTGGGGTTGAAAAACTTTGGACCATTAGTAGTTAATGAATATTCATCAGAGGCATGAATAATTTTCGGTCTTCCATTATTATTAGTTCTAAGAGTAGTATATAACTTCCTGTCATAGCACAGTCCATAGTTGTGACTTTCAATTTTTTTGTGAGATTGTCTGCTGAATATCTCTTCTTCCATTTGACTATAAGCTCATTAAGAATAAGATCATGTCTCTCTCTCACACACCTTTATTTTTTCCCACTATATCCTGAGTCTGGCACATAGTAAGCATTCAGTGAGTTCTTGTTGACTATACCTTGCCAGCTCATCGGATAAGATTGAGAGAAGGAGAAGTAAAAGATGACTCAGTTTTGATCCTTATTTCAATGTGAGTGGCACATTTTCTTCGACAAATATTAACGGGAAAGTCAGGAGGAGGAATTGGTTTGGGAGAGAAGATTATTCATTCAGTTTTTTGTTTTGTTTTTTTAATTTTTTATTCTAGTAACATATATACAACCTAAATTTCCCCCTTTTAACCATCTCGAAATATATAGTTCAGTCTTGTTAATTATGTTCACCATGTTGTGCTACCATCACCACCATCCATTACCAAAACTTTCCCACCATCCCAAATGGAAACTCGGCATTTTAAGCCCTAACTCCCTCTTCCCTGCCCCTACCCTTTCCCCTGGTAACCTATATTCTAGATTCTGACTCTGTGGGTTTGTTTATTCTAATTATTTCATATGATTGAGAGCATTCATTCAGTTTTAAACCACTGCATTGGAAAGACTAGGAGGATTATCTAGATGAAGTGACCCAGCAGGTGTTTTTTATATGTATATATATGAAACTAGAACTCTGGAGATAAGTTGGGCTAGAGATAAGATCTGGGAGACATCTGCACAGAGGAGTTCATTGAAGCAGGAGGAGTACTTGAGATCACCAAGGAGGAGGTATAGAAAATAAAGAGAAAGTGGGTTGAGGCCAAATCTCGGGACCACCTGAGTTCTAAGTGAGGGGCAAGAGGAACCCATGAAGGAGACAGAAGAGAGTCAGAGCTGAGGAAAACTATTCCAGTTACTCAAAGACAAGGGAAGACGGTTTTCAAGAAGGTACTTAACAGTTGCATTAAATTCATTAGGAAGATTAGTGAGCCTGGAACGCAAGAGAAACTATCACATCTGGCAATTTGAGTGATCAGTTTCAGGTCTGAGTATGTGAGGAAGGGTGTGGGAAATGAAACCAGATTTAAAAGTACAAGGTATGAGATGAAGGCAGTAGGTACAGATGAATCTCTCAAGAAATTTGGTGGGAAAGCGGGGGGAAAATGAAAAGATAGAAGGGTTTGACTTACTTCTTTGTAGGCAACCCACCATTAAGTGGATAACTCGACAAAAATATTTAAACTACACAGCAGAAATCTAACACAGGTTAGGCTCTATCTGCCATGTGAATTCCCATGATAAGTTCCAGTCCCAATGTTCAGTTACAAATAGTTGCCAGGGACCTCCTAGACCAGCAGCACTGGACTGGGTTCTGTGGAAGAAGATACATAAGTGCGGATGTGGGATGGCAGGAGACAGCAAGTTGGGAAAGGTGAGTGAGGCAGCAGAGAATCCTGCAACTAGCAGACTGGAAGTAATCAGCTAGGTTCATAGACATCCTTGAGCTCCTGCTCTGTGCAAGGCACTGGGATTGGGTTAAGGGACTTGAATCTTGGGGAAGAATAAGGTCTCTGCCCTCCAGGAGCTCTTAGGGTGAGCTCTCAGCTGGAAGGGTGAGAGGTTGAAGCAGCAGGGGAGGTGACCCTAAGCTGAATGTGAAGGTGGGCCTTACTGAGTCAGAGCGGGGAAGAGAAGGCACTCAAACAATGTGGAGACAGTCCCACAACAAAGAATTATCCGGACCAAAATCTCAATAGTGCTGAAGTTGATACACCTTGTTCTAGATTTTGTAATTAGAAAGAGAGCATATGCTGCACTTTCATCAGACAATGACCCAGGGTTTCTACCACCTGTCTCTGTATTTCCGTCTCGGTAACTGTTAGAGAGGTTTGCAACCTTGAGTTTTCCATTTCTATTTTCAATATCCATGTTGAGTTCATGCCTTCCTTCTGTGGTTACCAAGTGAACAGTCAGTGACTGGGGGGAGGACTGAGACGTAGACCTTGAGATCTTTTACCACTGGCTCTACTTGTGGTCCTCCTGGCCCAGTGTTCTAATATGTCTATCATGATTTGTGAAGAGAACTTGGTTGCTCTTCTAGACTTTAACTCCAAAAGGTCATGGTATAAATAAATAAGGTAAACTTGTTCCTTAGATTTAATTAAGTCAGCTTTGGTTTTGGAGCCAAGGGAAGTCAATTTGAACCCTATCTCCACCACTTGTTTGCTGTAGCACTCTAAACAAGTGACCTAACCTACATCTCTGAACCAATGCCTACTTCTATTGCAAAGGATAATTCTCTCCTACCCTCCTCAAGGAGCTACTATGAAGATATTACAAAAATAGAAGAAGAACATGAGTATGAAAGACCTTTGTAAAATTTATACCACCGAATAAAGGTTAGGTCAAATTTTCATTAGCACCTAAATACATTTTTTATTGCATTAAGCAGTTTTTATTATTTTTAATAGGTTTCATTTTAGATCACTATGATGGTTAGGCTAATGTGTCCACTTGGCCAGGTAATTGGGCCCAGTTGCTTGGCCAAGCAAGCACTGGGTTAATTGTAATATGGGACATTTATGGACTTTAGTCACCAGTGAGTTTACTGCATAGAGAGCTGGTTACATCTATGATCAATCAGGGAGATTGCCATTAGCAATGAGTGACCCATTATCCAATCAGCTGAATGCCTTAAAAGGGGAAGTGATTTCAGCATTCCAAGAGAGAGTTCAAGAGGGTGTGCAACCGTTAAAAGGACATGGCTTCTTGGGAAATGGAGAGTGGCTGGCGTTGTGGGCCCCAAAGGGAGGGGAAAATAGATGTGGAATGGATGGAACCAAGGTAAATATGGGGGCAAGAGAGGAGTTTTGTGAGAGTACATGAGGATGAATATAAAACATGTAATATTACACCAAAAACATATAGGGGACGACAGACTAATAATGTAAACCGTAAGGCAAAACATAGGATAACTAAAAAATTTAGAAAACTGTACAACCTAAAGTATGGACCACATAATAAGCACAGATGTCACCTTGTTTGAAAGCTATTGTTTCGGAATCTGTACATCAGTTTCAGGAAATATGATATCAGTAAGTTAAAAGATTATCGCTGTGGAAGGGAAAAGGTTTTATGGTGGATCTGGGGAAGTACCGTATATTGTATATATGAGTTTCGGTGATCTAAGACTCTTGTGAAGCTGACATTATGTTGGTATTCACTTTACAGGAAGTTTTGGATCACATAGTGGTTCAACAATGGCAGTGGAGGAATACTGATATAGGATGTTATTGACAGGATATATATGGTTGACAGGGAGTTATACAGGGCATATGCCCAGGGTATATAGTAATGTCTAGATATACTCATAGTGGAAACAATTAAAAACAACAGCTGGGGGGGTACTGGGCTCCTGGCCGGGGGGTCACTGTCGTGGACCCTGGGGGAGCAGCGGCAGTCCCCCAGGTGCAACGGCAAGAACCAGGAAGGAAGGAGGGCCCAACAGTGGGCTCCTTATACTAATGGCTATGCTTTTGAGCCTATACACCTGCAATAAGAACAAGGCCTAGAGTAGTACTGTGCCTGGGAGTTTCTTCCTGACAGCCTTCATGTTACTCAAATGTGGCCACTCTTACAGCCAAACTCAGCATGTAGATGCAGTGCATTCCCCCCAGCATGGGACATGACACCCGGGGATGAGCCTCCCTGGCACCGAGGGATCACTACCACATACCAGCTGAAGATGCAACTAGAAAATGACCTTGAATTAAAGGTTCAATACGGATCAGCAGAATATCCCTGTCTACATATAATAACATGACTTCAAAATGCTGTTTGACCTAATGTAAGGGGGAAATGGAAAGGAGAAATGAGATTATAAGGCTATGAGTCTCTAAAAAAGAGTCTGGAGGTTGTCAGAAGGAATGCCCTTATGCACAACTGAGCAGAGTCTAAGAGACAGATAAAGTAGATACAACCCCAGGTATTGGTTCTTTTGAGGGATAAAGATACCCACGGGTTCTATGGTCATGGCAGATGGGGTTCACTGCCATGGCCGATGGCCCTTCTTTGGAGCTGGTGTTTCTGCGTGATGGAATTGGACTCAGAGGGGATCTCTTTTCACAAGACTTGCATGCTACTTTATTGGAATTGTAGTTGGTGCTGGGGTTTAAGATATATTTAGGGGATTTGAATCTCTGGACTGATAATATGACACCCAGGCCCAGAGCCTCAACAGACTTCAGCTCCTACACTTTGATTTATTGGACTTACCCCACTCAGCTAACATGGAGTTGAAGAAGGTCAACCACCACACCATGGAGCCTAGAGTGTCTACAACTGAAAGCAGGAGGAGTGCATCCAGTATCCATGTGGAATCTAAGCCCCCACTTGACATAGATGTGCAATGGACACAACCAAATCCAATGTCCACAGAGAAAATGTGGAATGGGTGTGGGAAGGGTAGCCATGGTGGCTGCTGGGTTTGGGGAATGGGAGGAAGAGATGAGATGTGGAGGCGTTTTCGGGACGTGGAGTTGTCCTGGGTGGTGCTTCACGGACAATTACGGAACATTGTAGATCCCCCCCAGGGCCCACTGGATGGAACGTGGGAGAGTGTGGGCTATGATGTGGACCATTGACTATGGGGTGCAGTGATGCTCAGAGATGTACTTACCAGGTGCAATGGATGTGTCATGATGATGGGAGAGAGTGTTGCTGTGGGGGGAGTGGGGGGTGGGGGCAGTGGGGTTGAATGGGACCTCATATTTTTTTAATGTAATTTTAAAAAATAAATAAATAATTAAAAAAAAAAAAAAAGAGGACCTGTGGATGGTGTGAGGCCCGTAGTCAGGTTGCTGGGGAATGCAGCCCAAAGCAGGTGGTAAATGCCATCTAAGGCTAAATACTGGCTTGATACCGACAGTCAGCAAGTACTGTATGGGAAAGTCAAAAAGTACTTTGAAGAGAGATTGTGTTTGTAAACTGGTCTGTTCCTCTGGGCGTGACCCCCTTTGACTGTATTAGATTCAGCTGAGATGTCTTTGATTAAAGTATGTTACAATTAGGGCTTTGATTTGACCATGTCAGTAGGGTGTAACTCAGTTTAAGTCCCTGCCCCATTGGTGGGCTTTATAAATGGACACTCACTCAAGAAGACACACAGAAGGCACAGGAAGAAAGACAGCTCCATAGACACAGAAGAGGAGAGAACTTGGTAATTTTGGTCTTGCCATGTGACAGAAAGGAGAAGGCTCAGTCTTAGAAGAACCCACTGCTGGCCGAGCTGCCCTGACACCCCACTGTTCAGAGCCCCTCGTTAAAGCGGTGTGGTTGGAGGGGCAGTGGTCAGATGGGGCAGCTGCGTTGGGGACACCGTTCCCTTCTAACACTTCACTTCTTGAAAGGCCACTATGGCAGTTTGAGATTATTAATGAATTTCAAAAAGAATTTCCCAGCTTGTCTTTGGACAGCCAACATCTCCTGGAAATTCATCCAGGACCTTCACTGGGCTTTCATCAGAGCCCCTGGTTTGCAGCCTGCCTGTGGAACCTGAACTTGTGCATCTCCATGGTCAGGTTAGAGACTCTGACAAACCTCATACTATTGACAGATATCTCCTGTTGATTCTGTTTTCATAGAGAACATTGACTAATACAACTTTTTAAAAATTGTTTTTGTTTTATTACTGTGGTAAAGTATATAACACGAAATTTTCTGTTTTAACATTTTTAAGCACACAATTCAGTAGCATTAATTACATTCATGATGTTGTGTTATTGTGGACAACATCCATTATCAAAACTTTTTCATCCCCTAATCTGAAACTTTGTACCCGTTAAGCAGTAACTGCTCAGTTCTCCCTCCTTCCAACCCCTGGTAACCTCTGATCTACCTTCTGTCTATATAAATTGCTTGTTCCAGATATTTCATATGAGTGGAATCATACAATACCTGTCCTCTACATCTGGCTTATTTCACTCAGCATAATGTTTCCAAGGTTCATCCATGCTGTTGCATGTATCAGAACTTCATTCCTTTTTACAGCTTAATAATATTCCTTTCTATGTATATACCACGTTTTGTTTATCCAATCATCTGTTGATTGACATTTGGGTTGCATCTACCTTTTGACTTTTGTGACTAATACTGCTATCAACATTTGGTGTATGATTTTTTTAAAATGTGGGACACACTGGAAGACAACACAATCATGAGGACTGCCTTCCTGTAAGCCAGTGAAATCTCCCAATTGCAGTGGATGTGGACGAATTCTTTGGGCTTAAGGGCTAATGATGTTATAGAGTGTGATCCTGAAAGCCATTCACTGACCCTCTTTAAAGTCTTAAGAAAAGAGTTTCTGTTCTGTTAGTATTTTTGTTTTTCCCACACTATTTCTCTGGAGTGGAAGCAGAAATATGCTTTTCTGTCATGATCATACCACTGGTTAAGAAAAATATTTTCCACCCAAATAAAAATGAAATAAGTTTCCACAACCCATGATAGTCAAGCAAAAGGCCAACTCCAAACAGGCAATGCTGCTCCATTCACCTTTTTGGAATAGGAGGAAGGAAGAGCTTACACTGTCATCAGAATCAACCCACTCTTTCACCCACAAACTGCAAGGCGGATGGAAACAGCTTTCCCGGCTGCCCTGTCATCTTGTGTCATGAGACCATGGACAGTGCACCTCAAAACACCCATGTGATTCCAAGATCCTCTCCTGCCGTTTAGCCCACATCATCACAAGATAAAAAGAAGACTTCAAACTGCCTGTAGACCTTTATCTTCCTTAATACCTCTTGGTATCAAACCCTTTTCTGAAGAGCCATTTCATTTTTAGTGTTGAAGTGAGAATAAGTGACCTCTGAGACCCCGTCCGAGTTTGAAAGGCTTTAAGGGCTGAGGCCTTGACTCCCGAACTCTCTTGGGTGGGGGAGGGTGCCATTAGCTTGTTTAGTTCAATCAGAAAAGGCTAATGATGGAAGGTAAATGAGCCTTCGGAACCTTACAGAGAGCATGGTTATAGGGAAGCGGCTGTACAATGTCCTACAAAAAGCTGTTATTTCCTCAGGATAAGCAAGGGCAAGCAGAGACAAGGCACACAGAAATCTAGAACTGCAGTTCTAGGTGGTGATCTAGAGACTAACTAGAGCTCCTTTTCTCTATGATGTTCCAGAAGGACTATCCTAGCGTTTAATGCAATACTTCATACATCATTCCTGACTAAAACTTTACCGATAAATAGAAATTTCCAACAAATTTCCAAGAGCCTGGAAACTGTGATGTTGTTATAAGATATTCATCAAAGAGAAGCAAAGGATTCTGGCATCCATCGAGGCTTCAACGTCCATGAAATGGAGGTCCCAGCAGCGCTGTCTGGAAAACGTGACCACCCCAGGGCAGGAGCCACAGTCCATTACCATCTACTCTAACTCGGGTAACGAACTTTTGGAAATTCTCTGGGGTCATGTGAAAGTTTTAACCAAGGGGCAGCTATGGGAAAAGGCACAATAGTTAGCAGCACAACCACCTACTCCTCTGAGGCATCTCACCATATCCACCTTGTCAGGTCTGCTGGACAAGGAACTAGTTAGCTCTTGCTTGTTCCTACTCTTCCATCTTACCTAACAGTTTATATCAAAGCCTCAGGAACAAATGGTACTGTTGAGCTATGGCGAGAAGCACCCTGGAGGTAGACACAAAGAAAGATCTCTTTTGGCATAGTTGTTTTTGGCATTTACGGGCTCATGGCTCAGGTAGGCAGGTTGCTGCAAAGGAGATGAATGACACACTTTGTTCAAATTTACCACTGTTTCCAGGTAGACTCTAGATTCCCTCAGCAGATACAAAAGCCTGGAAGAATCCTTGCTTTCTTTTACAACGTGGCACTTCCTGATTCCTTTCCTTCTTTTTCTTTTTCTTTGAGTGTACGAACAGTTTGGTGATAGTCAACCACAGCGTAGAAGCTAGGAGCTGTCGCTGGCTGTGTGTGAACAGGTTTTCCACAGGTTCTCTGTGTTTTGCCAATAGAAGCAGAGCCAGGGAGAAGGACACACATGAGAAGACTTGTTCACACACTCAATTAAGCTTTTAACCCTTCACCCGACCCACTGACCTGACACCTTCCCATTCCACAGAACTTGATATTTCTTTTCTCCCCAAGATTGGAGCATGGGGTTTATTTTCACCTGGTTTCACCTGGACACAAATGTTAATAGTCTTGAAGCCCCATTCTAGCCATGAGAATTTGAATTCTTCATGGATCTAGAAAATGGAGATGTGGCAGAGGACAGGTTTGTTCTGAGGAAACTTTTTCTTTTAAAAGGATGCTGCTTTGGGGTTTCCTTCAGCCACTGGAGTCCAAATTTGTATCAAACTTCAGGGTGAGCTTGAAAAGATGACTGAGTCTCCCAAATGCTTGGTTCCCATCAGTATAAAAGAGGGAATAATGTCCCTTTCTTGGGGTTAAAATAGTCATGAGCTAAGGTATTTGAAAGTGCCCGACCCAGTACTTCTCAAGAGTTTGCCTTTTTGCCAGCTTTTACTTCAGCTGCTGAAAGCACTCATTCTACTGGAAAAGCCGGGGATGGTGCAAGCACAGAGTGACACATTGTCTTAGTATCATGAAGAGTGCAGTTAATGGGAAATGACCTCAGTTGACTACATCTTCTAGTAATCCCATGACGCCATCGCAAAACGAAAAGCACATGACTGCTCGTAAGCCGCAGCACCTGGAAAAGAAATTGGATTTGACTCAGAAAATCAGACTGTGAAGCTAATGGCTCTGATCCAGTAACGTGGCTCTGCAGAGTAGCATCATCAGCCCTGAGACACGGAGCAGGGAGAGCGAGCACTCGGGGAGATGGCTGCCCAGCTCTTCAGACACTCAAGCCAATGAAATATTCATGAGGAGATGCTTTACAGCCAATGTCTAATACCACCGCTGGGTCACAAGCCGATCTGAGCCAATCAATAGTATATATCTCCTGAAACTAGTGATAACACGTTTATGAGAACTGGGAGTTTTTCTAAGCCCAAGCCAGTTTCCGGTTACTTGGTATGTGTCACCCTTAAAAACATAGAGTTTATTTTGAAAACGGAACCCAAGACCTTTTAAAAATTATAGAGGGGGATGAAGAGTGGCCTTTTACAAATCTGGGGCCAGGAGAGGTTCAAATTCTTTTTTAAACCAAATCAGTGGCTAGATTTGTAATTGAAACATTTTGGTATTGGTGGCCAATGTTTGTATGTGATTTCTTTTTACTTAGTGCCAGAAATTATTTTCATAACACTTTAGCATCTGTGCTAAACTTCTCTGAATACAAGTAGAAATGTATGAAAATGAAATCATAAAAAGAAAAATGGAGTCAATTTATTTATCATTACATATTGCTAAGTTCCAGGTTGATTTGGTTTTTAAAAGCTTGTGAAGATACAGAAACTTCGCCTTAAGCTTAAGAGTTTGCTTTCTGCACAGGCAATGGGTCAAGGGCACTGTGAGGTAGAGGTGGCAAGATGAGCCTTAAAGGGGTGTGTGCTCAAAAGTCTGCTGGGGATTTTGGTTAGATGAGAAAAGCTGTGAGAAAACTCGGGCTTTTATGTGTGTGTTCCAGTCATGGCTAAATTAGAGCCCTCCCTGAGGTCTTCAAAGCAGATCCCATTGAATGCCATCTCTCTCAGCAGCCCCCGCCCACCCCACAAAATGGTTTTTGACCAGATGAATTAAACATCGAGAGCTGACAGATGGACATTCTTGGAAAATCAACTTGTGAAAAAGGAAAGGCAGGAGGGGAGGAGGGTGAGAAAGAGATAAGGAGAATTTCACCCTTTCCCTGTGATGGCGTCAGGAAAGAAGCTTTGCGCACACATCTTTGTAAACAAATAAGGTTTCTTTCTCTGGCTGTAAAAGTAACACAAGATCTTTGTGTCTAACTATACAGAGAATACTGAAAAGTAAAAAAAAAATAAGAAAATAAAAGTCATTCAAAGCTCATTGTCCTGAAAAATCCACTCAACAATACGGTGTATTTTCTTCCAGGCAGTTTTCTATATACATATTCTGAATTGAATCGTAGCGTATATACAGTCTTATATCTTGAGTCATTAATAAATATCTATTTTGTGCTCATTTTCCCAAGTTAAATATTCAGATGTGATTCCTTATTGGCTAGTTGATACTCTGTTAAAGGAATGCGCCGTTATTTCACAGCCTTCCTCTGTGGCCCCACAGGCCGGGCACTGTCCAGACCCAAGGCCCTGCCGGGGCAGGCCCACAGCGTGGCCTGCTCTCCCTCCCGTCTCGACCTTGAGCCCTTGCTCCATAGTGGATGCCACCTTCTCTGGAGCCTGCCCGTTCCTCTGGTTGTGGTCAGTCTCTCCTAGGAGTGCAGTGATAGAGAGGAAGGAGCTTGGACTTTGGAGGTCAGAAAGACCTGGGGCAGCACTCACCAGCCTCGAGACCTGGGGGAGATGCTTCACTCAGCTTAGGTCTCCTCAGCTCCAAAACGGGGGTTACGTCCCGCCTCAGGGTGTGAAAACTTGACATGTGTGCTCTTTCCTCTTCTTCCCCCTTTTTGGTTTCTCCCCAGAACCGCTATAGAGAGTAGCTTGAGTGCCCTGCAGCAAATACCCTGGCCTCTCTTTGCCTCAGTTTCCCCATCTGTATCATGGGGTACTAGTTCCCATCTCTGCATTTTATATGATCAACACAAGGCACTTAGTGCCTGGCCCAGGTAGAGCAGTCAGGGCTGGCTCCTCTTTCATGGTCTTCAGGGCCTCTCATGGACTTGCCTGGATTCCCTTCTTGTTTTCACTGGAGCGTGAGCTCCTCTCTGGCCTCACAGTGGACAGTAAGCTCTCCCGCGTTGGCTGCCTCTTAGAAGCACCGTCCAGCAGGGCGATGGTGACCAGTACCCGGGGCTGGCCCTTCTCCACTGCTGGCCACACCCTGGAGAGGGCTCTGGCCATGCAGACTGCCTCAGCCATCCTTGCTCCGATGGGTGCCCTGGAGTGGAGGAGCCTTCTATGCAAGTGTCCCAGGAAGGGAGACGCTCCGTAACCAGCACTCAGCAGGCAGACACCAGGCCAGAGCGGAAAGAAGGAAGGGACCTCGGGGAACAGCGTTAGTGCCTCATTCCCTGCTTGGGCCTAATCTTCCAGGGGTGCAGGTGTGGCCTCCCTTTGTGGCAGGAGGTGTCCAGGCTTTGGAGCTGCCGGGCAGGATTGTGACGGGTGGGTGGGATTCCCTCGGAAACCAGGGTGGGCTAGTGGCTGCCCCTCGTGACTCCAGCAGTGGTTCTCAAAGTGTGGTCCCTGAACCCACAGCCTCAATAAATTGCCTGGAAACGGTTAGCTATGCAAATTCCCAGCTCCCATCCTAGGCCGATGAGTCAGAAATCCTGGAAGGGCACCTGCCATTGCTGTTTTGGTGAGCCCTCCGGGGACTCTGACGCGCGCTCAAGTTCAAGGAGCACCGCACCGCAGGAACGAGGAGGGGAGGGGAAGGGAGAAGAGGGGAGGGGAGGGGAGGGGAGGAGAGGAGAGGAGGCCCTGACAGTGCTCTCCCCAGGCCCGTTCTGAACACTGCCACGTTCCTGCCCCAGCATTCTCATACCAAATCCTTCTTGTTTGCTTCAGCTTCTTTCAGAGGATTCAGAACCAAAGAGTTCTGAATAATAAAACGGGGGTCATTGAAAGAAAAACTGCGGTTAAGTGATGCTTTGGGGGGCCACGCCCGGCTCAGCTTCTCCCCCGTTGGCATCCCCCAGCTCCTCCGCTCAGGAGGCCTGGCGTTGGCCATGCCCGCCTCTCCTCTTTCCTGGCAGGGACCATGCCAAGAGCACGGCGGTCTGTCAACGCGTGCCCCTCAGAGTTCAACCCAGGGAAATAATCAGATATGTGCAGAACTAGTTAAGTAAAAACATGTAGATCCAAAGATGTCCATCTCAGTATTGTTTATAGGGGGCAAAATGAGGGTTGGAGTGGGGAGAAAACAACTTGAATATCCAAGAATGGAGGACTGGTCAAATAAATCAGGACAAACTCATATGATGGCATGTTGGCAGTCATTTAAAACATTTGGTGTCAAGGGGGAAATGGGAACTATATAATATTAAGTGATAAAAGAAAGCAACAAAATAGAATTACAGGAAAAAAAATACGTAACATGAAAGAAAAAAAAAAACCCTAGAGATAAATGCACAGAATGTGAGCAGTGGTTATCATCTCTGGGTAAGAAGATCACAGAGTACTTTTATGTTTTTCTTTAAACTTTGGGTACTTTCCAGTTTTCTACGGTGAACATGTATTACTTACACAAACAGGAAAAAAGCAATAATGTTGTACGAGCTTAGGTTAGTCATCTTCCTCTCCACGTCTCAGTTTCCTGCCCCTCCACCTTACTCTCCTGGGAGCAGATGGCCCAGAGAGGAGCCAGACCCTGTGCCTGCCCCACAGTGCTCACACTGGAGGCCTTTTTCCCACCCCCAGTGGAGAAAGCAAACCTCCACTTTCATCAAGTATCAAATGGGGGCGGCAGACTTGGCCCAGTGGTTAGGGCATCCGTCTACCACATGGGAGGTCCGCGGTTCAAACCCCAGGCCTCCTTGACCCGTGTGGAGCTGGCCCATGCGCAGTGCTGATGCGCGCAAGGAGTGCCCTGCCACGCAGGAGTGCCCTGCCACGCAGGGGTGTCCCCCGCGTAGGGGAGCCCCACTCGCAGGGAGAGCCACCCAGCACCCAGCACGAAAGCCCCACGCGCAGGGAGAGCCACCCAGCGCCCAGCACGAAAGAAAGTGCAGCACGCGCAGGGAGAGCCACCCAGCGCGAAAGAAAGTGCAGCCTGCCCAGGAATGGTGCCAAACACATGGATTGCTGACACAAGATGACCCAACAAAAAGAAACACAGATTCCCGTGCCACTGACAACAACAGTAGCAGACAAAGAAGATGCAGCAAATAGACACAGAGAACAGACCACCTGGGTGGGGGGGAAGGGGAGAGAAATAAATAAATAAATAAATAAATAAATAAATAAATAAATAAATAAATCTTTAGGGGGGAAAAAAAAGAATCAAATGGGGAGCAGATGTGGTTCGAGCACTGGCTTGCCACATACGAGGTCCTGGTACCTCAAAAAAAAAAAAAAAAAGAATGTCTTCTCTTGCTGAAAAACAGTGACTAGCTGAGTTGTCCTACCTGCACATGGGCCTGGCAGGAAAGGTCAAGAAGCAAGGCCAGAGACAGAAGGGGGTCTGGCTATGCCACCGGCCACTCTCTGTGTCCCTGGACATAGCAATGGCCCTAGGAGGTTGAAGGCCAAGGCCCAGCTCTTGGCAAGTTCAGACAGCCAGAAAACACCACACTGGCCCAGCACAGTGGCTCTGTAAAGAGTTGTTGAGTGTAGGAATAAACAATGTTTCAGCACAGTCCCAGGCTTCAGGACTATCTGCCAGAGACAGCCAGCCAGGGCCGGGGATCTGGCAGAGACAGGCTTGCTGGGCAAGCAGCCTGGGGAGAGCTTGGCTACGTTTTAGAGAAATGATGCAGAACAGTGGAGAAAGCAGGGACTGAGGCTCCAACCCAGGTTTGAATCCCACCTCTACCGCTCAGTGGCTGGGCCGTCCGGGGCAGGTCGCCTGCCTTCCTCATCCGCCACGTGGGGATAACTCTCCCCGCCCTGGCTTATTTCACGAGGCTTCGAGCAGTTCCTGTACAGCGTGTGGAGGACAACCACAGGTCCGGGTCCACGGCTCTGGAGCAGCAGGAGAGGGGATTAAGGCAGGAGTTGTGTCGTGACCCAGGCCCACACAGGGGGTCGTGTAGCTGTGCTGTGGCTCGCCCAGAAGCCTGTGCTGGTCCCCAGCAGCGGGCACCCGGCACCAGCCCTGGGTGCAACCGAGGCTGTGGGCGCTCTGCCCGGCCCGGCTCAGGGGCTGGAGGTGGAACAAGCAAGGGAGGCAGGGCAGGGAAGCGGGGAGGCCAAAAAGGGTGGGGAAAGGGGCATGAGGCCCTGGTCCTGAGCCCTGAAGGGATCCTCGGACAAGGGCATATGGATCTTCTCTTTCTTGACAGGTTTGGTCTGTAAGTTTGTTTGGAATCTCCTCTACCTGAGGTGACTTGTCTCCACAAGGAGTTCTTCCAGCGTTTGCTGGGTGTGCTCCAGCACCGCTCAGACCTCCCCACACACTGTTTTTATTCAAAATGGCTCCCCAGTGCCATGGCAACAGCCTGAGGCACAAAAGGGTGAGACATTTTCAAAGCTGAGGTGCTTGCCCTCACACATTCCTTCCTCTCGTACCCTCCTGGCTCTTCTTCCTGGAGCGCTCTTGTTGCCAAGTCCTGTCCCCCAAATCTTTGGGTTTATCCTTCCTTAGAAAGTACATCTTGTTCATCGTTCCCTGGCTAACCTGCCAGCCCTGTCGTTCCCAACTGGGTCTTGGGGAAGGGTAGCCAGCCGGGCACCTCCCACTCCCTCCTGGCTGCCTTCCGACCGACGCAACTCTGTCCTACGTCACCACCCTAAGCAGCCTGTGAGCTTGCTTGGGTTGCGGGTTGCTGTGTCTTATTCGGCTTTCTGCCCTTTGCAGAGCCTCGCACATGCCTGTCACCGAGCCGGCATTCGGCACACTGGTGGGTTGTCATCAAGAGTGAGGGGCTATATGACACCGTAATGGAAGATACATGACATTAAGTGCTTGTCAAAACCCGAAGACTGAACAACCCGAAGAGTGAACCCTGAGGTAAACTGTGGGCTTTTGTTACTAATAATGTACCAATATTGGTTCATCAGCTGTAAACAAATGTACCACACTGAGGCAAGATGTTACTCACAGGGGAAATGATGGGTGGGGGTGGGGGAGGGTATGGGACCGCTATAATTCTGCCCAATTTTTCTGTAAACCTAGAACTGCTCTAAAGATAAAGTTCATTATTTTTAAAAAATGAAACCATTCCTGAAATTCTCTCTAAGTAGAGTTTTCAGTACAACCGGTACACTTCCAGTGATCAAGTCCTATCTTAGGTTTACAAGGAAATTTACTTTAAATACTTTGACCAAAAACATTTATTTAGCATATTATCTTAGGCACAAGTGAATATTTTTTGTGTGTCCTTCTTGTAGAATGTATCGTTGTAACTGGATTTCTGCATTTTATAAAGCTATTCAAAAAAGTAAAAGAGTGAGGGGGTATAGCAGACACTGTGACTAGCCATCCAAAAGCCACTCGCAACATCCCCGCCTTGCCTTCTTCTACCCGTGCTTGGAAAACAAGTATCCAATTTCCCAGTTACTCTTGCAGTAACAGTTCAGGCCAAAGTGGAAGTCTTTGAGAAGAGCTTTCTTTCCAGAATAAGAGGCAAACCTTTCTAAGAGAAAGCCTTTGCCAGGAGGTGCAATATCCATCTTGCAACCACAAGGCAACAAGCAACGCTCGGCAAGGCCAAGTGAAAAAGAAAGTCCAGAGGAAAGCACCACAGTTGCTCGTGGCGTCACTGAGGCCAGGGTTGCAAGGCTGCATAACATCCTGGCTTGCCTGGGACTGAGGGGTTTCCGAGATGCAGGACTTTGACGCTAAAATGGGGACAGTCCTGGGCGATCCTGGCCAGGACCACCCTTAACCCAGCCCCGGACTGTTTATCTCCAAAGACATCTTATTATGTGAGAAAAATAGGTCTCTACCTCAGCCAGTGAAGTCAGGTTTTTCTGTTGTTTGTAGTCAAAAGCATTCCAGTTGAGGCATAGTGAAAGTTGGTATTTCTCCAATTCAACAGACTTGTACAGCGTGTGCGGGCCACCAGAGGTTCTCGGTTGAGCTTACACGGTGTTAAAGGTGAGAAAACCGAAGCTCGAAAAAGTTTACCTCAACTCAAATCTAAGTCCTATAGATTCCGTATCACGTACTTTCCCCCTCCCATGCTGCTCTGGTTCAATTCATTTTAACTCAGTATGTGATCACTAATTTAACTTTACTCTGGGAGTGGGCATCACACTTTTCAAATGAGTAAATGAATAAAGTCACTGTGAGATGCAGTCACTGCCTTTTTATTGCTTCTTTCCGGACAGGCCACAAAATGCTGGTGATCCAACTTGTTTCTCAATCACTACTGTTAATGAGTAAATGAATAAGACAACAGTTTACATAGACTTAAATTTTTCTAAATTTCTAAACATTAAAATTTATTTCTGGACGGTTCAAAAGGTGCAAAAGGGGAAGTGGTAAAATGTCTGCCCCTGTTGTCTCACAAATGCGTGCTAGGAAAAACTCCATTCATTTTAAAAATTGATGGTTTTGAATGGGGATAATAAAGATAATCCTTTACATTTGTATTTGGCTTTTGAGACCATGAAATACTTTCAAAGGTCACAGCCTCCTTTGTTCTCCTGGCTGTGTTGGGAAAGGTTTTCTCTAGCCCCCTTTTCTTTTATATATATATTTTTTTTTCTCTCTCTCCTCCCCCCCCCCCCACCCAATTGTCTGCTCTCTGTGTCCATTCACTGTGTGTTCTCTGTGACTGCTTCTATCCTTATCAGCGGCACCAGGAATCTGTGTTTCTTTTTGTTGCGCCATCTTGCTGTGTCAGCTCTCCGTGTGTGCAGCACCATTCCTGGGCAGGCTGCACTTTCTTTCGCGCTAGGTGGCTCTCCTTATGGGGCACACTCCTTGCATGTGGGGCTCCCGTATGCGGGGGACACCCCTGCGTGGCAGGGCATCAGCACTGCACATAGGCCAGTTCATCACACAAGTCAGGAAGCCCTGGGTTTGAATCTTGGAACTCCCATGTGGCAGGTGGACGCCCTAACCACTGGGCCAAGTCCACTTCCCTGTAGTCACTGCTCTTGGCAGCTCTTCCCCCACTTCTCCCACCCCACCCCCACCCCTTGGAGGTCAAGACTGCCCTTGGGGTCCCTTGCTCCTTTGGTAGGCTATCAGCGGGGAGACCTGAGGCCCCAGCCTGGCGGGTGCCGATTCTCGGGGGAGCCCTCTCTATGTTCCGCGTCCCGCGCTGCGCTGAGAAGAGACCTCTCCCAGGAGATGCTGAGGACGGACAGACTCACCTGATCCTGCGCACGTAGAGCCCGGCAAACCCTCTTCAGCAGTGTAGCTGATGCTCTTCTCCAAAGGTTTGCATATTTGTTCACAACTTGCCCCTTATTTTAAAAAAGAATGTTTACGAAGAGTCCGTAATAACATGGGAAGAGCTTTATATTAACTTAAAAAGCAGAACATTTATCTCAGTATTTCCATCTTTCTCCTTCCAATCACATACTTAAAACTCTCAGCACAAAACCTATGTATAGAAAACTTCCTGAAAATAACTCATTGCCTCTTGCCTCTCAGCCCAGCTACCTCCCCCCTCAGGCGCCCTAATCTCAGGTGACCCCGCCGGTTTCCCGGGCCAGAACCCTGGACAATGTCGTCCTGGAGTCCTCCCCCTCCGCCTCCACCACCCGCGCCAGCACTGCTCACCATCTGCAATCCAGACCCTCACGAAGCTCTGCCAGCGCTGCCAGCGCTGCCCCCTAAACAGCTCTCCAGACTCTCCACTCTTCTCTGTCCCCACTGCCTCCACCCTATTCTGGCCCCACCATGTCATACCCAAGTGTCTGCAACATCTTAAGAGCCAGGCTCCCAGCTTCTAGTCTTGCTGTGCCTTAATCCATTCTCCACGCTTCAACCAGGGCCCTCGTGCTTAAAAAAAAAAATCTTGCCACACCCTGCTGGCTGCCTCTAACTGGTTAACACTTTAATTCCCAGCCAGATCTGGCTCCTGCTCAGCTCCGGTGAGCCTCCGCTCGCTCGCATTCCCAGGCCCTGCCCATCACCTGGCGGCTAGGGCTGTACCACCTGCACCAAGCCTCGCCCTCTCACCTCCCTCCAGGCCTTGCACTGGCTGTTCTGCACACTTGGCCCCTTCCCTGGGTGGATGCCTCCCAAGCCTTCAGGCCTCAGCTTCACCAGCTTTTAAGGAAACAAGGGGTAAACAGAAACATCAGCCCAATTAGCTAAATAGTGATGGTGTGTTTTCATCACAATACATATATAGCTCAGTCAAGTCCTCATTCATTCACTCATTGAAGAATCATTAATTCTGCTCAGATTTATTATGCATAATAAATGGTCCAGGGAAACGGACTTTGGCCCAGTGGTTAGGGCGTCCGTCTACCACATGGGAGGCCCGCGGTTCAAGCCCCGGGCCTCCTTGACCCGTGTGGAGCTGGCCATGCGCAGTGCTGATGCGCGCAAGGAGTGCCCTGCCACGCAAGGGTGTCCCCCGCGTAGGGGAGCCTCACGCACAAGGAGTGCACCCATAAGGAGAGCCGCCCAGCGCGAAGGAGGGAGCAGCCTGCCCAGGAATGGTGCCGCCCACACTTCCCGTGCCGCTGACGACAACAGAAGCGGACAAAGAAACAAGACGCAGCAAAAAGACACAGAAAACAGACAACCGGGGGAGGGGAGGGGAATTAAAGAAATAAAAATAAATCTTTAAAAAAATAAATAAATTTAAAAAAATAAAAATAAAAATAAATGGTCCAGGGCACCACTGGTTCTAGGTGTCAACGCAGGTGTTCCTCAATCTATAGCAAGACTAGCTTTGTACAGATTCATTCATTCATTCAGTCAGTGTTTCCATCTTTCATTAATATTCATTAATATTCATTCAATAAATGTCATGCAAAGATGGAGAGAAGAGAACCCCTGTACTCCAGGACAGACGCTTCCTAACAAAGCCGTGCACTACATGGTTAGTGCCAAGAAGAGAAATGCAAGGGCCCTGGGGAGAGAGGGGGAGCCAGGAACATTTCACAGTGGAAGTAACCACTGAACTGACAGTGGGTATTCAGCAGGGACGTGGGCAGGGAGAGATAGTGGGATAAGGAGGTGAGGGAGAAAGGCTCATTCCAGAAGAGGAAACTGAAGGTCCAAAGGCTGAGAGAGGTGCTAAGCCCTGGCGTGGGGGTGCACTTCCGTAAGGCATACAGCATGACCAGGGGACTGGGGGTGGGGACTCTTGGGGCCAGCCACCCCCTAACCTGCGCTTCATGCTCCTCCAAAATGCAAACACTTCCTCCCTCCTCCCTTCTCCAAATCTTACTCAAAACCCTTTTTTATGATTTCTGTACTCTATAGCAAACAGGTGGATACTTGTTTCCATTTTGCTTTGTACTCAACCATTCAAAGACTTCTTTACAAATCCCACCAAATTCCTACCATATTCCTACCAAATCATAAAGTCCTTGAAGGTGGGGACTCTGGTTTGCAGGTATTCTCAAATCCCCCCGGCATCCAGACAAGACCCTGCAGCCCCCGTCAGCGCTGCTTGCAGCACACCAGCCCGGCCTGGGACCTCTCAAAGGCGAAGTCCCAGGCAGTGCCGCGGAGCCTGACGTCGAGGATGGACTGCCTGGCGACCCTCTTAATACCTTCCGCCGTCAGACGGCACTCGCTAGGATACTGAATCCTGGGCCCGTGGTCAAGGTGGATTAGATGCCTTTAGCCTGGTTTTCTGAAATATAGAGTCTCCGAGAAGAGATAAGTAATGACGTTCCAACACATTTAAAGAGATACCCACTGGAAGTTCTCAGCTCCAAACAACGTTTGAATTTGCCAGCAACTCCTCACTCGTGGAAAGTGACTGTTGTCATCTGTGCAGCCCTGGACTTACGGACAGAAGAACCAAGTCGTGGTTCCATCTCTGCCTCACATCAGCCTTGTGATCTTGGACAAGCCATTAGTACATTTTTGAGCCTCAGTTTCCCCATCTGTACAATGGAGATAAGACCTGCCTCACTGGGTTATCACAACCATGAAATGTGATAATGGACATGGAGTGGGTTGGTAGCAGTGAAGTGTCATTTTTTTTTTTTAAGATTTATTTTTTATTTATACCCCCACCCCCAGTTGTCTGCTCTCTGTGTCCATTTGCTATGTGTTCTGTGACTGCTTCTATCCTTATCAGCAGCACTGGGAATCTGTGTCTCTTTTTGTTGCATCATCTTGTTGTGTCATTTCTCCGTGTGGGCGGCGCCATTCCTGGGCAGGCTGCACTTTCTTTCGTGGGCAGCTCTCCCCAGGGGGCGCACTCCTTGCACGTGGGGCTCCCCTACAAGGGGGACACCCCTGTGCGGCAGGGCACTCCTTGTGTGCATCAGCACTGCGCATGGGCCAGCTCCACATGAGTCAAGGAGGCCCAGGGTTTGAACCGCGGACTTCCCATGTGGTAGACGGATGGCCTAACCACTGGACCAAGTCCGCTTCCGTGAAGTGTCATTTAAGAATCAGAGAACACGTTCATCTTTATTATAAACTAAAATTCTCTTCCCTCTGATTCACAGCATTTAAAAGCCAGATGCAAGCTTTCCACAGGGAAGGCAGTGAACTGCTTAGTTTAAGGAGAAAGCATTCCCATCAAGCCCGGGCTCTGCAATCCCGAGCAGGGCAGACACAGCTGTTTTACCACCTCCCTCGGTGACTTGGGTGTGGTAGCATAGCTGTGTCTTCCCTGCTCGGGACTGCAGACCCCAGGCCAGCTGTGGCACAAGCTAGGAAAGGCACCCCGTTATGTACCTTAACAGAATTGCACCTGCTGAGGAGACTGCCCAGGCTCAGCTCTCAGAGTATCAGCTCTTCCCGGAGAATTCTATGTCCAGTCGTCCTCTTAGAAAGAGGGTTCTTCTTCCCTTTGTCTGGAAAAGTTAGTCAAAAAACACAAACAATGAAGGTGGGCCCCAAACCAAAGGCCCTAAAAAAGAAGAAGGAGGAGAAGATTCAGGAAGGAGAGACAGCGTGAATAAATGGCGAGCACCCGTCTCGCGAGCAGTCGGGGCCTGCACTTGAAGGCTGCCTCTGATGCCACCTGGCTGTGTGACTTTGGGAAACTCACCCTATGTCTCTGAGCCTCAATTTCCACATCTTTAAAATGAACATCATCATACTTATCTTTTGGTATTATTGAAGGATTAAAAGTTTTGCAAAAATGAAAAATAAGTTCTATGGTTATGAGTTTAATATAAATTTGTGTGCCTAGAGTAATCATCCAGACAGCTCAAGTGCACTGTGCATCTCTGGGCCTCCACAGGATTGCCCATTAGAGGGGCCTCAAGTGGGATTCCGAGGACCACCTCCAAGATCAGAGAAGCAGGCGAGGGATGTGCCGTGAAAGCCAGGTGGTTCGCAGGGGCAACCCGAAAGCCTCCCCCAGGGGATCTGCCATTACTGCGGAGCACATCCTCCTCCCAGGGGGCCGCAGCTGCAACCGCCCCCCTCCTCCACCCACCCACTTTTTATGGATGACCTGCCTGAGGTCACGAAGCTCAAAGGGACAGTTTCAAGTCTTTGGCCTCTGCAGCCCAAAGGCCCCCTCTCAAGGGTCCTCTGGGATTGGACCCAGGTTTCTAACAGACTCGCTCTGCCCATGGCCCAAGCTGCAGCCTTGGGGGTCAGCAGACCCCTGCCCCCCATGAACACGGAGTGCCCCGGCAACCCTGGGAGGCCTGGACACTTGCTTTTCCCCACAGTTGTTTCCTTTCCTGCATTTGTTTCCCAGGAGACCAGGAGGCACGTGCCCCTGTGTGTAATTTGGGAGCACCCTGTTAGCCTCATGCCTTGATAAATGGGCTTCCTCGAGCGAGGCGGCAGTGACTGAAGCCCTGCCAGCCGCGGGGGCCACCGCTCTGCCTCACCCGCTCTCCGATGCGATTAGGCGCATGTGTCACAATGCTTGTTCAAGCCATTGTCGTGTCAAGAGGCTACAATTTCGTTTGGCCGCCAGCTTGGCCTTTTGCATCACCCTGCCCTGCTCCCCTCCCTCAGCTGATGTTTAATCCATCATCCCACATTTTCCAGGGAAGAACCAGGGTACATGTGTGACGTTCCCGGGTCTTCCCCCCAGAGCACCTTCAAAATTGTCACTCCAGCTAATGAGAAAGAGAAAGCTCTGGGGTGGAGGCAGGAGGGTCCGCGGGCCTGGCCCCGTTCCTGCCGCTGCAGAGGAGGAAACGTGGGGGGTCGGCTTTCGCCCCGGCACGCAGCCTCTTTGCGGAGGATAGCAGGGTGGGGATGCGGGCATTGGTTCACTTGACAAATTTTAACTGAGCACATCCCGTGTGCTAAGCACCGTTCCAGACACTGGGAATAAAGCCGCGAGCAATGAACAGGCCTGTCTGGGGGGGGACATTCTACCCCCCCACCCAGCACCTGGGGGTGCTGACATTCTCAGGCTCTTCTTGCTCCAATGAAGCCCCCCATTTGTGGTCGCCCACATCCGCTCTGCATTCCATGCCCCTGGGCCTTTGCTTACACTGCTCCCGCTGCCTGGAATGACCATCTCACCTGTCTGGCTCACAGAGTCACCCTTCAAGGCCCTACTTGGGCATCGTCTCCTACAGAAAGTCTCCCCGATGCCCAGCCAAGGCCGCGCACCCCATTTTGCCCTGGAGCTCCCTAGCACCTGAAGTCTCGGTCCTTCCCACCAGTGATGCGCTGTACAGGACCTGGATCCCTAGCGCGTAGGTAGGGGAGCCGATGTAGCTCATGTGGTTGAGTGGCTGCTCTCCATGTAGGAGGTCCTGGGGTTCAATCTCCAGTGCCTCCTAAAAACAAAAACAAAAACTTGTACCCTAGCACGTAGGTACTTTGGGGTTATGGGCCCACTTTTCCCATTTGGCCTCTAAGACAGCAACCCTGTCTTTTCACCACTGTGTCTCCAGAACCTGGCACAGTGTCTGGCACAAAGTAAGTGCTCAGTAAAGTTCAGAGTGAATGGGAAACTAAATAGAACATGTGATGGGTGAGATTAATGTGGATGGAGTGAGGACGAGAGAGTGAGAGAGCAAGGGCTGAGAGGAGAGAAAGAACCTTGGGAATATTTCATTTTCACTACCTTGGAAGGAATGACTATGCTTAACTGCCCCTCATTCCTTTCTCTCAGGGGCTACATACTTCTAGTTGCCTTAACCTTTAATTTCACACCCATCTCGTTTTCCAACCCTTTAATCATCTCTGTCATTCACATCCCCGCCTTGCCTTCCCCACATTTTCCAGAAGCTGCTTTTGTGTTCAAGGTGGTGTGTTCAGAAAAGAGGGAACACAGGAGCCAGCCGATTCCCTGAGCGCATCCCTTCCTCTTAATTAGCTTGGCGATTCCTCAGTTCCCTGAGCCTCCCAATCCTTGACCTGGTGGCTGTTTGGAGGAGCCCTGCCTCTGGGCACCAGCAACTGATTTTCACGGAGAAGTGAGTGGAGAGAATTTAATTGGTGATAATGCTAATTATTTCCTTTTCTGTGTCAGGGACTGCTTCAAGGGAAGCTTCTGGGCTGGGGAGGCGGGGTGGTGAGTTTTGGAGGAAAAGTGCCTGGAGAGGCTCTGAGCTCTGCAGTGGGGTGTGGGCAGTCCAATTCAGAGAAGGCATCTGGGAGGCGTTGCCTCTTGGCAGAGTCGGCACCTTTCAAACGAGAGGTGGGGCAGGGGTGGGGCTGGAGGAAGTACGCAAGTTCTAGGCTCTTTCATCTGGATTACTTTATTTAATCATTATAACAATCCTGGGAGGTAGAGCTCATCTGCATTTTTCAGATGATGAAACTGTGTGGAAACCACCCACAGGGGAGGGACAGTCCATGGTTGCCCCACGAGAAGGGCAAACACGGCTGGGGTGGGCATATCTAACCTCGATCTTGTAACTCCAAGTCCAGACTGTTGTTCCTCCTCAAGGTGGAATCCCAGCATCAGGGATGAAAGAGGGGGCAGTCCTGGGGGCAGTGAACTCAGATGACCCAGGCCCAGGGCGTAACTGGGCAGCCCTGGCCTGTGACACCACTGCAGGCCTGTCGGCCTCCCTGGGCGGCCACGACCTTCACCCAGCTTCGCAGTTTGAAGCTACGCTTTCTGGACATGCATTCCTTCCACCAGCCTCCCTGCCCCCCTGCCCCCGCCCCCCCCCCCCCCAGCTCTCCATGGGGCAGCGGCCTGAGGAGCAGGCTGGACCCCTCACCCGGCGACAGCGCAGGACATTCCGGTCGGGGGGGCTCCTGCTCATCCCCGGGGCCCGCTGCTCTTCCTTCACGCAGTCAGTCATCCAGGGTCTTCGGAGGGCCAGGCACGGTTCTGGAGATGGGAACTCAGAGGAGAACGAGGCAGGGCTCCTGCTCTCAGGAGATGACATCCTGGTGGGACTGGAGGAGAGGGGTGGGGATAAGGGTCAGTGCACAGGAGACACGGACCCTGTGGGCTCCAGGACCTGCCTTGCCCTTGAATGCGGTCCCAGCACCGTGACAGGCTCGCAGGGGTAGCTTTGAGTAGGGAATGCGAGCAGGACGCTGCCTAGGCAGGTACCACCCCCAGGATGCCTGAGAGCAGCGGGAGAAGCCCTCTCTGCCACGAACGCATGCGCATGTGCACGCGCACACACACGCGCACACACAGAAACTGCTCAAGGATGAAGAGCCAGAGGTCTGGGAGGCTCCTGAGAGAATAAGACATGCCAGATCTGCCCACGGCGGAGGCCTGAGGCCCTGGAGCCAGGAGGCGATCCCAGCTCTGCAAGCCTGCCTGCTCGGAGCTGAGCTTTCTCCCACGTTGATGGAGGCCAGAGGTGACAGATTCACAGGGCATTGAACAGCCAGGTGCGGCCTGAGGCGAGGAAACTGCCGCTCGGTGCCTGAAATAGCGACTGCATCAGCCTCGTTCTCAGGGTTGTCTGTGGATTAAAGGACACACCCAAGCTCGGAGCCTGGCACCCGGCGAGGCTCAGGGCATGAGCTGCTGGGCCCGCACCTTCAAAAGGAAGACCTCTTCTGCCTTCTCATTCATTTCTCTTTGAGTTGCAACTGTCTAGAGTCCAGGGAGTGAATTTCTGGGCAAGGACGCAGTGACAAAAACCCTCATCCACATCCAAACCTCCCCGGTGGCGGCCTGTCAGTGACCAGGGGGCCCCGGGCTTTCCCGGGTGGCTGCTGTGTTCCGGCAGGAACTCGGGCTGGAGACGCCCCTGGCGGTGGCCTCGGGGAGGTCATCTGACTCCCTTCCCCTCCATTTCCAGCCCTGTAACCTGGGGATGGGAATGTCTCCCTCCAACGCTGGTTCAGAGCACTGAATGATAAAAGGTAGGTGGTGGGAAGGACAGAGGGTGCAGGAGAAGCCAGCAGGAAGCCGGGTGGAGGGGGGTGGCCTGGTTAGAGACAAAGGGGGTGCGGGAGGCCAGGCCTGGGCAGGTCACTGAGACTAAGGCCCGCTGGTGCGTCGGCCCTGGGCCGGCGTGAGCGGGGAGCGTAGGGCCTGGAGCACCTCAGGGAGGCCTTACAAAAGCCCAGAGGTGAGTGTCCTCCCCACTTCAGGTGAGGACAGGGAGCTTAGCGAAGCTACGGGACGTGTCTAAGGTCACGCAGCTCGGCACCCTGGCCCCGATCATCCGCCTCCACGGCCCCTTGCCCGGCCGCACAGCGTCTGTCCCCTGGGCCTGTGAGGCCGAGTCTCGGCTCCCTTTCCACTTGCTCTCTCTGGGACTCCACCCTCTTACCTGCAAAGCGGCCCCAGCCTTGCCGGCTCCAGAAGGAACGTTGTCCCATGGACCTGGGGGTCCCCGCCCCCTCCAGCTCTCTGTGGAGCCCTCTGAGGGATGTGTCTGATGATTACCTAGTGGCCCTGCGGCCTGGGGCCAAATCGCTTGCCAGGCCAAATGGTTGGCGTGGCTCAGTGACAAGTGTGCTATTAGGATGAAATTTATGGTGCCTGAGTCAGTGAGTCACCGATTCCCTGTGGGGAGGGGCACGGGGGGCACTTCTGCAGAGACAGGCTAACTGGAAACCCTGCCCTCGACACCCCGGGCTACCCTCCCAGGCCCCAGCCAGAGCAGCAGGACCGAGCAGCGACCAGGACAGGTGGGGGCGGAGGGGCGCTGCCGTGGTGGATTTGTTTAAACCTCACGCTGGGCACGATGGACTCCCAAATTCTTTTTCTTCTTGCCCCAGAACTTTCCAGGAAGCTTTTAGGGTCAGGCTCTCTCCCCAAGATTGGGTCAGCCAACAGATATTTTATGGAGTTTGGGGAACCCTCTTCTTTCTGCCTTTGAGTCGCAAAAGAGGAAGATGATAAAGAATTAAACTTAGAGGGAGGAAGATATAGCTTAGATGTTGCAGCTCTATGGGGACTGGCTCTTTTTTTTTTTTCTCCCCTTAAAAAACTACACACTGAATATGAGAAAAGCTCCAACCCGAAAAGTTGGCTTTTTCGGTCATAAATGTGACTGAGAAGAAGCAATGTGGGAGGGCAGCTGTCGGGGGAAAGCAGGTGGCCCTCCTTAGGCAGATGCCCCGGCAACTCCAGATCGAGTCCACCCTTTCCCCACTGCTCCCTGGCATTTCACACAGTGCAAACCCAGAGGTTCCGCCGGAGCATACACATTGGTCCCAGGACACACAGGCTGCCTGGCAGACATTAAAATTGTCCACAACAGAGAAGAGGTGGAGCCAGTGCACTTCAATGTGTCATTTATCAAGTCATCCACATTTTGCTAAAGGCCAGCCAGAATGCCCGAGCCAGGCCACCGGGCAGCCTAGTGGAGTCCACCGTGCCATTCACTGTGCAGCTCACACACACACACACACACACACACACACACCAGGAGCGCCCTCCCACTTCCTCAGGTCCTGTCGCCTCCTACTTTATCTACAATTCTAATACCATTAGCAATTTTATTTCTCAACCCATACCACATTAGGAGCACACAAGCTGAAGAGCAGGAGGTCCGTGGAGCTGTGGTTTTTACCATTGGGGGTGGTGGTTAGTGACCTCTCGGCAATCCCATGGAAGCTGTGGACCCTAGCCCCAGAAAAACGCCCACATCCCCGGTATGGCCCATGAAATCGGGCCGTTCTGAGCCCCCCAAGACCCACCTGAGGGATCCGGGTTAAGAACCACAGCTGTGGGGTTAGGCACACCTGAGAGCTGAGCACCTGAGAGGAGCGAGGGGTTAGATGAGCTCCAGAGAGAGCAGACACGAGCCTCTTCACAGGGCTGCCTGGTGGGCTGAGTGCGGCACCTCCCCAGGCAAGCCCGCCTCCGCGGGTGGATCCAGCCCAGCGGCCCCTAGAGCCGCCCTGGGGCTTTACGCCTCAACCGAAGCAGGGATGCCCAGGACTCTTGCCTAAAACACGCACATGCACACGCACGTGCACACACACATTTATTGGGCATTTGTGGTGTGCCAAGCACTCTTCATGCTTTATCTGCTCTAATTCATTTGATCCTCACAACAGCCCTGTGAGGTGTTAAGTGGAGAAACCTGGACTTAAACAACGCTCTAGTCCTCCAATTCCATCTCCACTGGTTAAATTATTAGATATGTGGTATTTGCCCGGAAAAATCTCTTAATGTACCACTATTTATTGAATACTTGTTCTGTGCCAGACATTGTGCTAAGTATGGGTTTTACATATGTTAATTCATTTAGTATACACTAAACCCCATTTTATAGAAAAAGGAAATTGAGATTAAGTAACTTCCCAAGGAAATAGGGCTAATAAGTAGTGGAGCTAGAATTCTGATTCTAAATCCTGTGACCAAAATCGTTGTGCTCTACTGCTCTCCCCTATATGGAGCTATGGTGTATATACTTACAGCTAACCCAAGATCTTAGAGGTTTGGTTGGCAAAATTCTAAAAGATCTTGAATTAATGCCAAGAACACAGACACTGGTGTTGTGGGGTAATACATAGAGCGTGGGAAGACTTCCAGTTAAACATCATGGATTGGTCTCCTGCATTTATTTCTTCTTCTATCATAGATTTTCTAATGTAATGTTTAATTAGAGAAGCTGTATGTTTATAGAAAAATGATGCAGAAAACACAAAGTTCCTGTATAAACCCCCTATTGTTAACAGCTTGCATTAGTGTAGTACCTTTGTTACAATTGATGAAAGAATATTATTATAATTGTACTATTAACTATAGTCCATAATTTACATTAGGGTTCACTGTTTATGTTACAAAGTTCTAAGTTTTTTAAAATTTTATTCTATTAATAATAAAGATGCTTGCAACAATTTCTCCTATCCCTGTACACATTAAACCTTTGCAATGTGACTTTGAACTTCTCCCATTAAGAGGTAAAGTCTTGGGAAGCAGATATGGCTCAACTGATAAGAGCATCTGCCTGCCATATGGGAGGTCCAGGGTTTGGTACCCAGGGCCTCCTGTCCCATGTGGTGAGCTGGCCCATACACAGTGCTGCTGCATGCAAGGAGTGCCATGCCACGCAGAGGTGCCCCCCACATAGGGGCACCCCATGCACAAAGAGTGTGCCCTGCAAGGAGAGCTGCCCTGTGTGAAAAAAGCCCCGCCCACCCAGGAATGGCACCATACACACGGTGAGCTGACGCAGCAAGATGATGCAACAAGAAGAAACACAGATTCCTGGTGCCACCTGGTAAGAATACAAGCAGACACAGAAGAACACACAGCAAAGGGTGGAGGGGAAGGGGAGAGAAATAAATCTTTAAAAAAAAAAGGGGCAAGAAAAGCAGGCTTGGCTCAATGGATAGAGTGTCCGCCTACCATATGGGAGGTCCACAGTTCAAACCCAGGGCCTCCTTGACCCGTGTGGAGCTGGCCCATGCACAGTGCTGATGCGCGCAAGGAGTGCTGTGCCACTCAGGGATGTCCCCCACATAGGGGAGCCCTACGTGCAAGGAGTGCACCCTGTAAGGAGAGCCACCCAGTGCAAAAGAAGTGCAGCCTGCCCAGGAGTGGCACTGCACACATGGAGAGCTGACGCAGCAAGATGACGCAGCAAAAAGAGACACAGATTCCCAGTGCTGCTGACAGGAATAGAAGCAGACACAGAAGAACACACAGCAAAGAGACACAAAGAACAGACAACTGGGGCAGGGAGGGGAAAGGGGAAAGAAAGAAATAAAAAATAAATCTTAAAAAAAAAAAGAGGTAAAATCTTGAAGCTGGAATGACTTGCTTTGATCAATAGAATGTAGCAAAAGTGATGGTGTGTGACTTCTAAGACTAGGCTTTAAAAGACCTTTTGGAACATCGTTTTGGGACCAACCTGTAAGGAAACTGCTCTATCCTATTTGAAGATGAGGTTCACGTGGAAGAGAACTGAAGTGCCCCATCCAACTGCCAGGCACGTGCAAGGCCTCCCTGGATTGTCCGACCCCAGCTGACTGCTAACCAAATAGTTTCATGAGTGATTTCAGGCAAAATAGCAGAGGAACCACCCAATCAGCCAACAGAATCATGAGAAATAATAAATTGTTATTTTAAGCCACTAAGATTTGGAGTAATTTGTTATGCAACAATGAATATCTGATACTTCCTCTCCAAACCCCAAATTACTTTTCCTCCTCCCTAAGTAAACCATTAATAATGGAATTACACTAACATTAACGCTTAAAGATAAGGAGAACAAGACAGAAGGCCACTAGGAAGGAAAGACTCCAAATATATTTATAAGCTGGAGAGGCAGGTGGGTAGGGGAATGGTCTCTGAGGAGAGCTGAGGAAGCCACATTCACAGGTACCTAAAAGAGGAAGATGATGAGGAGTGGGCCAGTGGGGTCTACAGGATCTCCAAGGGTTTGGTGCTTAAAAAGCAGGAACCACAGAAGGGAGTAAGACCTAGGCCAAGAAACAGGGGACCACCTCTGCTTCTCTTTTTCCATGGAAGAGCCCAGAAGTTTATTCTCTGGAGAAGTTAAATGGAGATGCTCTGGATTCAGGGATACACAGTCACAACAGAGTATTAGAGTGGGGCAGGAGGTTGAAAACTGAGAGATTAATTAAAAACTGTAAATAAATTATGGGGCCCTCAGATTCCCTACCCATATCCAGAACACAAGCAGCTAGGTGTCACTGCCTTTTCAAACAGATGATTGGAGGACTCTTCTACGGGTACATTAAACTGCTCCATCCCCCATCACTGCCACCATCTTTGTTTTAGTCTTCTAGTCTGCTCCAAGCAAATACCAAAAAATGACTTGGGTTAAACAAGGGAAGTTTATTCATCCACAATTTTAAGACTGGAAAAATGTCCAAAACAGTCAATCATCAAGGTAATGTTTTCTTCCCAAAGACCAGCTGCAGGTGATCCTTGGTTCCTCTGTCACATGGCAAGGCATATGGCAGTGTCTGCTGTACCTCCCTTCTCTTCCGTGTTTCCTTCATTTCAGAGTCTTGCTTCTGTGGCTTTCTCTTCTTTTGTCTGAATTTTATTCTCTTACAAAGGACTCCAGTAACAGGATGAAGACCCATCTTGATCGAAGTAGGACACACCTTAACTGAAGTAATCTCGTTAAAAGGGTTTGTATCCACTTACAATGGTTTACACTCACAGAACACCTTAACTGAAGTAATCTCGTTAAAAGGGTTTGTATCCACTTACAATGGTTTACACTCACAGAAATGGATTAAATATAAGAAAATCTAATTTTAAAATCTGCTTTTCTGCAGAAAAGTGTTCATATCACTTCAAATGAACACAGTGATCAATTCCTAGGAAAAATCCTCCACAAAATATCATTGAAGGATGCCTTCTACCATCCGGTTACCCTACTACGATATCTACTAGACTACAAGCCTGACCTTTCTCCTAAATAGGAAGGACCACCAGATACTTGAAGAAACCCTCTGCCATGAAACAGAAATAGAAAAAAAGGAGCTCACAGGAAACAGAAACCATATGGCAAGCAGAAAAACCTTTTAAAAAACACCTACAAATTAATAACCTCAGGAAAACAAAACGTAAAAATAGGATTCCATGAAAAAGGAACAATCAGAAAAGAAAACATTCCCAGAAATTTAAAATATGACAACTAAAGTAGAAAATTTTCAGTAGAAGTGTGCCCAGCATAGTAGATGAAAAAAGATTCACACCAGAGCACATCAGTATCAAATTTTAGAACACACGAGATAAAGGAAACAACTAGAAAGCCCCAGAGAGAGAAAACATCTCATGGGCAAAAGAATGGAAATCAGAAGGACACCAAACTTCTCACCAGAAACACTAAAAAAGAATACAATGGAGAAATGCCTCCAAAATTCTAAAGGAAAAGGTTTTCAGCTCAGAATTCTATACCCAGCCAAATTGTCAATCAAATGTGAAGAAAAAATAAAAGCCTTCGCAGACATGCAGGACTCAAAAAATGTTTACCTCATTAGAACAGAAGCCAGGGCGTCTGGGAACAGGGCTTCCAGCACAGGCACAAGCCAATGGGGAGTCTCAGGGACACCTCGGAGGAGCCACCCAGCCTGAGGCAGTGAACAGAGCACTGGGGAGGGAGGTCCCCAGGGGCGAGAAGGAAACATAGCGCATGTTTGAACAGTGGGGAAGAGTATTGCTCAACCTTTGATAGATCCATTAAAGAAGCTGAGGGGGTGTGGGGTGGGATTCTAATCAGTAGAGAAAACTAAGAAATAGTAAAAGGAAGGGACTTATTATTCGAGGAAAATAACTGTATGAGAAAGAGCATTTAGATGGATATTTTCAAATCTAGAGTTGAAATGCTGAGGTGAAAGTAGTTACTTCTGAGAAGCAGGGCAAAGGATACAGGTGGGGCTGCTATTTTTTGGCATGTCTTTTAGCTCTATTTGATTTTAACTATGGGAATGGATCACTTGAATAAAATAAATCTTAATTTTTGATGTGAAAATAAAGAGCACAGGGGAAGCAGATGTGGCTCAAGCAATTCAGCTCCCACCTACCACATGGGAGGTCCCGGGTTCAGTTCCCAGTGCCTCCTAGAGAAGATGTGCAAGACAGCAAGCTGGTGCAACAGGCTGGTGCAGTGAGGTGATGCAACAAGATGATGCAACAAGGAGACACAAAGAGGAAACACAATGAGAGAGACAACAAAGCAGGGAATGGAGGTGGCTTAAGCACATGGGAGACCATTTGGTTCCTGGTGCCTCCTAAAGAGAAGATGAGCAGACACAGAGAGTACACAGTGAATGGGCACAGAGAGCAGACAGCAAGCACACAACAAGGCAGGGGGGTGGGCAGAATAAATTAATTAATCTTTAAAAAAAAGAAGAGAAAGAGCATGAGTTCTAGAGTCAGATTGCCTGTATTTACATTTTGCTTTGCTCCTGACTGGTGTCAGGCCACTGACTTCTCTGAGTCTCAATTTCCTTTTCTGCCTTGATAAATTGAGGTGAGGATTAAACGTTGAGAGATTCAGTTATCGTGTATGGAAGGCCAAGACTCAGTAATAATTTTGGGAAGGAAAATTTATATACGACTGGCTGGACTCAGTGGACTCATTCTAATAAAAACCAAACCCTGAATAGGACCTTGGGTTTCTTTTATACAGAGGATGTAGGAGAAGGGAGTTAAATGTTGGTGTTTATATGCAAAAGGACTTTTTGTTAGTTTCTTAGAGTTTCAAGTGTTTTATCTGAGTATCAGATAGGTCTTGAATCAACACATACTCTCTAGGTAAGTCTGAATTAACACATACCCCCACACAGAACTTCCACATTCCAGGTAAGCTTGAATTAACATATTTAGCTTACACACACAGAGCAGGTTATTTATGAAGAGACATACAGTCCCCCCAAACAGCCCATATCAACGCAACTTCTGTAAAGGGCCTTGCAAAGAGTATGCACTCAATAAATTATAGCCAGTATGATTTTTAGGATGGAAGTTCCAGGGTAGAGAATGAAGGAACTCCAGCGTCCCGGGTTTGGGCAGTCCAGAAAGAAGCCTGGTTGAAATGCCCCCGGGCATTTGCCCCTGTTAGTGCTCCAGATGTTGTTAAACTGCAGATGTTGTGTGGTCTTCCCTCCATATCGTTGTTATTAGCAACATCACAGTCACGACGGGGTGGGAGGAGCGGGGGCCTGCGGGGGAGGGGCTAGGAGAGGGGGCTTTTCCTACAAAGCCCCAATTCTTTTGCAGGGACAGGCCTGAGGGTTTTCATCCTGACCTCATCTACCACACGACAAATTGGATCCCTGGGAGGGAGAAAAGCAGAGCCAAGAGGGGGCGTTCTGCACCGAGCGGGGAGAAGGCTGCCCCGGCCGGCTGGGGGCTGGGGAGCATGACCTGTGGGCCACCCGACCACAGGGGCCGCTCACGGCGCCTGAGGCTGAGTGTGCTGGACATATTTATTTAAACAGATATTTGAATGGGAAACTGGGAAGGGATAGACTGTAAAATGTTAACCACAGTTCTATCTGGATGATGAGATTTGGAATGGTTTGAATTTCTTCTTATCTGTACTTTTTCCACTATTGTACAATGATCATATATTTCCTTAGTAACAAAGTGATAAAGAACAAAAGTGCTGAGTCCCTAAGAGGGGAGGAGGTAAGGTAGGAGGGAATTGTTCCATGGCCCATAGAAGGAACAAAGGACCTTCAGCCTGAGAGATCTGGGAACAGTAAGGAAAATGTCAATCCTCCATCACCCAGAACTCTTAGACTTCGCAGAAACTTCTGGTGGGCCAGTGGTAAGGCAGAATAGCAAAAAGTGGTCATGTTTAAGTGACATTTAATACATGACACGTGCTCTAATGTACTCTAACCCTTTTGATCTTCACAGTGACCTCATGAAATAGGCTCAGTTACCGTGCCCGTTAGGCAGATGAGAAACTGGGCACAGAGAGATTCGGAACTGCCCAAGATGGGAAGCGGATGTGGCTCAAGCGATTGAGCTCCCGCCTAGCACAGGGGAGGACCCAGTTTTGGTGCCCGGTGCCTCCTAAAGAAGACAAGCAAGACAGTGAGCTGATGCAACAGGAGGAAGAAACAGGAGACATGAGGCAAACAGTGAACGACACAACAAAGCAGGGAGCAGAGGTGGCTCAGGCAATTAAGTGACTCCCTCCCGCATCAGAGGTCCCATTCGGTTCCTGGTGCCTCCTGACAAGCAGACACAGCAAATGCAGACAACGAGGGGGTGGGGAGAAATAAATAAAATGAATCTTTAAAAAAAAAACTGCCCAAGAGCATATTAGAGCTTGAACTCGGCGTCTGGCTTTAATCAGGGAGAGCAAGAGAAACGCTTCAATCCCAGAGCTGATCGCTCTCTTCCTGGGAAAAAAAGGCCACATTTTATTTCCTGGAGGCCTTCAAGTTCCCCATTGCCTTACTGGCCCCCCACCCAGAAGAGGCGAACAGGTGGCAGCCAGGCCCTGAGAAATCCACCACTGCAGCCTGGAAAGCAGGCTCCGCTGGTATTTTCCGAGCATCTACTCCAGCGGACACTTTTTTAAATGCTTTCACAATCCTCTCTCTAATTCTTTCGACCCCGCAGTGAGGTCAGCATCGCTATGGGGCCTTCCCCGCTTTTATTACGTGTGTTTCGTGTTTCCTCTTCCACCCCACTTCAGTTCACGGAGCAGGAACCTCAGGCATCTCGTTCACCTCTGATCGTCAGTGTTAGCCCTGGGTCTGGCGCTCCGTTAATTTCTGTACCCTGGTGATTTTGCCAGTTAACATGGGCATTGAGGTTGGGTTCTGAGCTGCCCAGCAAGGCCAGGGGAGCCTTCTGGAGACTCCCATTTCAAGGTACAATGTGTCGCAAGAGGGACCCCTGCGGTCGCCTGGGAGCAGCCGCTGCCGAGCCCTGCTGGGGAGCCGTGTGGGGCTGGCGGGGGCGGCAGCCGGACGCGAGACGCTCGGGCACTCAGTGGACACAGGCAGCAGGCGCCCTGACGGAGGCAGCGTGCAGCCGTGGTTCCGGGCATGGACTCTGGGCCCCATGTCCACATTCCAGCTCTACTTTGGAACCATGGGACCCTGGGCAAGTTATTTAATCACTCGGAGCCTCGGTTTCCCATGTGCAAAATGGGGGTGATACCTCATGGGGTTGTTGTGAAGATTAACCAGGTTAATAGAGTAACTGGTCTATAGAGAGGGGTGTGTGTGTGTGTGCGTGTGTGTGTGTGAACAGCACTAAGCTGGATACATATCCACAGGCTGGAATGTCCATGTGTAGAGAGCCGTCTCTTCTGCTTTCCCAGTTACATAGAGAGAACCTGTGTGCACACACCCAATGGTAGACCATTATTAGCCAAGGGTCCTCTACCAGCTAGCCCTTGCTGTGTGACAATGTACACCAAAACCTAATGAGTTAAGACGACAGCCATTTTATTGCTCACAAGCCTGTGGGTCAGCAGTTTGGGCTCGGGTCTGCTGGGGCACCTCTGATCTTGCCTGGGGCCACTCATGGCTGCAGTCAGTTTTCAGGTCGGCTGGGGCCTGGTGGTCCAAGGCAAGGTTCCTCAACCTGACACTATTTTTGGATGGATTACTCTTTGTTGTGGGGGGCTGTCCCGTGCATTGTAGGATGCAGCGTAGCATGCCAGTAGCACCTCTCCACCCCAATTAGGACACCCAAAAATACATGTGACATTGCCAGATGTTCCGGGCTGGGGAGGGGTGTAAGATCACCTTCCAGTCTAGGGAACTCAGTGGTGATGGCTCATTTTTGCTCCAGCCTTCTGATCTTCCAGTTGGCAAGCCCAAATTTCTTCCCATCCCAGCGGAAGTGTTACCAGCAGCAAGAGAGCAGGCCCAATGCACGAGGGGTGTTTAAGGCTCTGCTTGCACCGCATTTGCTGATGTTGCCCCGGCCAAGGCAAATCAAATGGCCAAGCCCAGAGCCAGCGTGGACAGGGACTATACAAGGGTGTGCAAACGGGGACGCAGACTCACTGGGTGCCATACAGTCTCCCACAGCCATTCACCCACCTGGCAGCGATCAGCGGTGCGAATCTGCATGCAGCACGAGGGGCCTGTGACCTCAGCGTGTTTCTTTGTCTCTGTGACCTCACCGGCACAGTGAGGGAGGCGGCTCTTCTGAGCTCTCCCTGGGACTCAGTGCTGTGAGCACCAGACTTGCACAAAGAGAGGGGGTGATTTCACAAAGCCCCCGTGAGTGTCACCTCAGGGGAGCACTGGCCCCTTGTCCTAGGGGAACTCTCCTTGGTCCTAACCCAGCGCCAACCCTGGCCTTGTTGGACCACCACAAGGTCCTTCCCAGACTGCTCACCCTGGGGCTTTAAAATACGAAGAGGGTAAAATACCTCACAGTCCTACAACATCTTACATTCTCAAAAAGCTTCTCCACACTTGGTTAGGTAAGATAATGCTAGCACCTCCACGTTTCCGCAGTTCAGCATAACAACAGCTTGTTTTCCATTCAGGCAACCAGCACAGCTCTCCCACTTTGTGGGGGGCCTGTCTTTTGGGGTTGAGGAGACTCTCCCAGCTTCAGCACGGAGCTCCCAGGGCCACCCTGGGCAATGGCATCCTCTGCAGATGAGGGGACGGCACAGAACCGCGTGGGAAGCTCTGTGCCAGGCCTGGGGCGCCAGATCCCTTCTGCCCTCACCCCATCGCCCAGGACTCGGTGGACGCTGGGGGCTGGAAAGGAAGGTGGCTGTGAGCCCAGGGGGAAGGGAAACCGACTGAGCCAACACTGAGGAGTTTCTGCCACAAAGACACAGTTCCTCATTTTGTTCTCACAAGAGCCCTGGAGGAGGGGGCGGTGCTGGTGTTCCAAGCTCTCAGGAGAGCCCTGGAGAAGGGGGCAGTGCTGGTGTTCCAAGCTCTCAGGAGAGCCCTGGAGAAGGGGGCAGTGCTGGTGTTCCAAGCTCTCAGGAGAGCCCTGGAGGAGGGGACGGTGCTGGTGTTCCAAGCTCTCAGGAGAGCCCTGGAGGGGGGGACGGTGCTGCTGCATGTTCCAAGCTCTCAGGAGAGCCCTGGAGGAGGGGACGGTGCTGGTGTTCTAAGCTCTCAGGAGAGCCCTGGAGGAGGGGACAGTGCTGCTGCACATTCGAAGCTCTCAGGAGAGCCCTGGAGGAGGAAGCTCTCAGGAGAGCCCTAGAGGAGGGGACGGTGTTGCTGCGATTTCCAAGCTCTCAGGAGCCCTGGAGGAGGGGACGGTGCTGGTGTTCCAAGCTCTCAGGAGCCCTGCAGGAGGGGACAGTGCTGGTGTTCCAAGCTCTCAGGAGCCCTGGAGGAGGGGGACGGTGCTGCTGCATGTTCCAAGCTCTCAGGAGCCCTGGAGGAGGGGATGGTGCTGGTTTTCCAAGCTCTCAGGAGAGCCCTGGCAGAGGGGACGGTGTTGCTGCATGTTCCAAGCTCTCAGGAGAGCCCTGGAGAGGGGGATGGTGCTGCTGCGTGTTCCAAACTCTCAGGAGCCCTGGAGGAGGGGACGGTGCTGGTGTTCCAAGCTCTCAGGAGAGCCCTGGAAGAGGGGACGGTTGGTGTTGCTGCATGTTCCAAGCTCTCAGGAGAGCCCTGGAGGGGGGGATGGTGCTGGTGTTCCAAGCTCTCAGGAGCCCTGGAGGAGGAGACGGTGCTGGTGTTCCAAGCTCTCAGGAGAGCCCTGGAGTGGGGGACGGTGCTGCTGCGTGTTCCAAACTCTCAGGAGCCCTGGAGGAGGGGACGGTGCTGGTTTTCCAAGCTCTCAGGAGCCCTGGAGGAGGGGACGGTGCTGGTGTTCCAAGCTCTCAGGAGAGCCCTGGAGGAGGGAATGGTGCTGGTGTTCCAAGCTCTCAGGAGAGCCCTGGAGGAGGGGACCGTGCTGATGTTCCAAGCTTTCACCATTTTGCCTGGCTTAAAAAAAAAATCAGACCCTGTGAGATTTCTTTAATTTCTGTGACGCTCACCCCAACTTCTTCTGCACCCACAGAGTCGAGGCATGGATTGACCTTCGGGAATGAGTGTGGCTGGAGAAGCAGCTGCTGGTAGCCCTCCCTCCCCGCTACCCAGGCTCAGGATGCCAGGCATTTCACCCCTCCTTCTCCCCTCACGCCTCACCCCTTTCACCTCTTCCATATGCCTCACCCACCCCCTGCACTCTCCAGGTCACTCCACCACGACCAGCTCCAGTGCCCCTTCCTCACAGGCTTTCCACCATCTCCTGGCCCTGTCGCAGATTATCAGTGGCGAGTTTGAGCAAGTCACTTCAAAGCCCTTTCCCCAGCCATACAATGAGGATGCTAGTAGTGTCTGAAAACATGTAGCGAGAATTGTGTGAGCTAAATATGCAGATAAAGTGCCCTTAGTGAACTCAAAGCACCACACACACGCCCCCCCCCCCTTGCTTCCTGCTGCCTGCTGGTGAGACCCCCCACCCCCGCCACAGTCCTCGCCTCCCCCTGCCTGCAGCGCCAAGCACAGAGCTGCCGGGCCTCACCCTGGAAGCCCTTATCGCCCAGAGGCCAGTTCCCACCTTAATTTCCACTTTTCCAGGACAGAACAACCTGACATTCCCAATACCCAACCCTCAATTTCCATTTCCTTAGAAGTTCATCTCCATGCCTTTGTTCAAGCTGTCTTCTCTTCCTAAATGCCTCTCTCTCGTGTTTTCACATGTGGAGTAGATTGAACAGCCACCCGTCTACCTGGAACCTCAGAAGGTGGCATATTTGGAAAGAGAACCTTTGTAGATTTAATTTGTTTAAAACCTGGAAATGAAATCATACATACCGGTATCTTTATAAGAGAACAAAGGGGGAGATTTGGACACAAAGACACGGAAGAGACATGGCGAAGGCACATGATGACCAAGCCAGAAAGTGGATTGATGCAGCTACAAGCCAAAGAACACCAAGGGTCACTGGCCAGCACCAGGAGCCAAGAAGGGACAAGGAAGTGTGATGGTTAAGGTCAGGGGTCAGCATGGCTAGATTAGGGTGCCTAGTTTGGTCAAGCCAGGATTGGCCTGGTGTTGTTATGAGGATACTTTGTGGATTTAAATCTCGGTCAGTTGATTGCCCCTATGGTCAATTACAGCGACAATCAACAAAGGAAACATTTTTCAGCAGTGGAGCGGTCTCAGCCCATCAGTCAAAGACCTTAAAGGCGGACCTAGTGACTTCAGCAGTCAGAAAGCAGGAGATGGAGCTCCCCTTCCCCCATCAGCTTCTCCTGGAGGCTCCATGGAAACCTTCCTGGGGCTCCCAGCTTGCAGCCTGCCCTGTGGGATGTGGACTTAATCTCATGGTAGTGTGAGCGCATTCCTCTGATAAACCTCATAATATTTTATATATCCCTCTCACATCAGTTCTGTTTCCCTGGAGAACCCTGATAGTAAAGAAGGCTTCTCCCCAAGAGGTTTCAGAGGGAGCACGGCCCTGCCATCACCTTGATTGTGGACTTCTGGCTGTGTTGTTTTAAGCCATCACGACGGTGCTCGTTTGCTATGGCAGCCCTAGAAGAAGAACACAAACTGGATCACCTCCCCCCATTTCAGAGCAAAGCAACTCTGCTCCTTCTGAATTCTTGCAACTCTCACTCGGTAACACTTCACCAAGTTCTGCTTCATAACTCTGGGCGCAGCGCATTAAAGTCCAGTGACCAGGCTAGGGGCTGAGGGAGGGGGTGCGAGCGTGGTCAGATGGGCTCCCGGCCCTTGAGGGGCTCCCAGACAGCTTAGGGAGACAGGCACGAACACTGACTGGGACCTGGCGAGACGGCACTGGAGAATCCAGGAGGTGCCGGGAGAGGAAGCAGCACTAGAGGATTCAGAGGAAGCAGGTCTGGGTTCCGCAGGGAGAGCCAGGAGGCTTCCAGAGGGCAGTGGAGCCAGGCCTTGAGAGGGGCCTGGGATTCCAGCAGGTGGAGGAGGCGACGAGGGGTCTGCAGTCAGGGGCAGGAGGAGTGGCCCTGCACTGGGGTTCAGGGAGGGTGAACTGGCCTCTCCCTTAAGGGCAGAGCTCCCACCGGCTCATCTTTGCCTCCCAGCGCAGTTCCTGGCCTCAGAGCACTGACCATCTAGCCTGTGGGCAGTGTCCACCAGCCACCGCGCATCAGCAGCACTGAGCCAGGGCCCTGCCCAGTCAAGGGCCTCCCACCCCCTCTCCTGGCCAGGCCCATGGTGCCACCTTGGAGAACTTCTGTTAACTGAGTGACGGGCAGCCCATGAAAGGGCTCCGGGCTGGTCTTGACTCTGTCAGAGACCCCTCTGGCCTGAAACAAGTTGCTTCTCTCTGGCCTTCAGTTTCCCCAACTGTCAAGTGAGGGGTCCTCTAAGGCATCAGGGAGACTTATGGCAAGAGGTTAAGCCCACAGGCTGCAAAGGCTGCCAAGGTACAAATCTCCACCCTGCAGCTTTCTGAGTGACTTTGCATAAGTAAATTAATCTTTCTAAGCCTCAGTTTCCTTATATGTAAAACTGAAAAATAATAACTGCAAAACCTGATCCAAACACCATAAATAGGTCCAAAAAATTCAATTGCACAAAATCTGGAGTCTCATTCTGGTGAGGATAAAGGAAAGCTGAGGAGCTTAGAGCTCTTCAAGTTGCACCTGAATTCAAGTATGAATCCAGTGGGGCTCTTGTGTATTCAAGGTGTTTGCATATAATATAGAATGCTTAACAGAGTAAGTGTGCAGTGAACGTGGCTTCTTAGGAAAACGGCAACTGCCCAGCTGAGCTGAAGTATGGGCTCCCAAGGAAGATACCCCAGCTGCCTCCCGCCTGCTTCCAGGGGGGTTGTGTTCTGCCAGGGATTAGATCCTACAGAGCCCAAGTAGGCAAAGAAAAGATGGTTTTCAAATCTCCAATGGTGGAGGGAAGAGGAACAGAGATGCCAGTTAGAGACCCACCTCCTCTTCGTTAAAAATCGCTCAGAATCATGTGCCTGATTAATAATAAAAATAACCCAAGCAGTTATTCCCCTTGTGACTTCTGTCATAAAAGAAAAGTCAAGCTTCTCTTTGCCTGCAGGGGAAGAGAAGTATCAGAGCAAAGCTCTGCCTCTCCCGCCCTGGAGAGAAGCCCCTGGGCCCTGGCCGGCTCCCTCCCGGGGGGCCTGCGCAGGCCTTGCTGGGGCTCGGCTGCTACCTCCACTCCCCTCCTCCCCCCGCAGTTGCTCCGGGTCACCCACAGAAGCCCCCCACCAGGGGACAGTCAGGTGTGAGCCCGGGGTCCCGCTACATCCCGGAGAAGGGCAGGCCAAGGGTTTGCTGACGGGACCTGGGCACACCTCACCCGCCCCCTCTTTAGACACACAGGTAGCAACGCAGGAGGGGGCCTTGGTGGGCCCCTCCTTCCACAGATGAAGCTCTGAGGCCCCAAGGGGGCTGGCATGCCTGCTTCCGCTGGCTCCTTCCCATCTCCCACCCCTGGGTGCTGGTATGTCCCCGGGCTCAGCCCTTGGACGCCCCACACCCCCTCGGGCGATTCATCCAGGCCTGTATCTCTAGTGCCATGTACCTGGGTAGGCAGGTGACTCTCAAACGTGGATCTCCAACCCAACATTCTCCCAAACTCCAGACTTCTAGTCCAACTACCCCCACTGCGATGAGTCACAGGCATCTCAGCCTTCCTGGGTCCAAACCGAGTGCCTGACTTGTCCCTCTTCCCACAGCCTTCCCCATCTGAGCTCCTAGCGTTTCCGTCATTCCTTGGGCCAAAGGCCCTTGGAGCCAGCCTTGGCCTCAGTTTCCCTCACACTCACCCCAATCCGTCAGCAAGCCCTTCCAGGTGATGTGGACTATGGGTGGGAGGCTCTTCATCTCTTTGTAGATAACCTAAGCTGTCTGTGACTTGTGGGTGTGGGACAGTAAGAGGCTGCAGTCCTGCTCTTGGTGACCATGGCAATGACTTCAGTCCCAGGAAACAGATTAGCAACGCAAACTCTATAAACTTTAGATATTCAGGGAAAATGCAAACCAAATGTGCTAAAAGCTTATCTAAAACGTATAAAGCCCATGCTGAAAGTTTACCTAGGATGTGAACGATATATGCTAATTCAACCCTATTGAGCACTGAAAAAAAGAACAATTTGACCCTTCCTCTCTGTATAAGAGGAACTCAAAATTCTTGTTCAGGGCTCGGGTTTGAATCAGAAAGCTCCCGAGTCTGGCCGGCCATCAATAAATCATTTTTCCTTCTCAAAATCATTCTTGAGTCCTGGCCTTTCTATACGCAAATAATTGAACCTCTTTCAACTTCTACAACACAGGTACACGTGGATTCTGCCTTTGCCCCGTCCCCATCACCTGCCTGCACCCACCATCACTCTTGGTCTCCTTCCACTGGTGCTCCTTGCAGTCTGTTGTGAACTGACTCAGCAGCCAGACTATCTTGTGAAAACAAAAGTCGGTCTGAGGATGCCCCTGCTCAGAACCCTCCAGTGGTGCCATGTTTCAATCAGAGTAAAGGCCCGGGTCACCGTGGAGGCCCACTGGGCCTGCAGGACCCACTCATCTCCGACGCCCCTTCTAGCACCCTGCACTGCTCTCTCCACTCCAGCCATGACCCCCGACAGGCCAGGCACACACTCCCCCCAGGGCCTCAGCATTTGTGGTCTCCTCTGCTCTGGACAACCCCCTCCCCACCCCCAAGATATCTATCTGCATGGCTTGCTCCCGCTCCTCCTGGACACGCTTCATTCCGAGGTTTTTTTTTCAGATACCACCTTTTCAATGAGATCTTCCCTAACCTCCATCAAAATCACTCCCTTCCATCCCCTACCCCACCTTTTATTTCATTCTTCTCCATAGCACTACCACGCTTGAACATACCATACATTTTACTTCTTTCCTTGTTTGTCTCCCCTGCCCAGAACCCTACAGGTAGAGATTTTTATGACACACAGTAAATGCTCAATAGATATTTGTTAAATGAATGAATGAACAGAAAGCACTGGTTCTTGTGAGTCTGTGTCCACCTTTCTCACGGGCACAATGGCACTTAGTTCTTCAAGTCGGGCCCTGGGACAGCGGGAAAACACCTTAGATCATCAGGTTCAATTCCTCCTTCTGCCGAGGGCCACTGAGGCCCAGGAAGGAGGAGAGGGAGGCATCCTACAACATCAGAGCCCACCGGCCTCAGAGAGCTGGGCTGGGCCCTCACCCCCGGCCCCCAGCCAGGGCCCATCCTCTGCTCTTCGGCCGCTGCCCACTGCCAGGGGTCACCCCATCGGGCAGCGCTTTCCATCCAATCCCCTGACCTATAAATTTAGAACAGGGAACCTATAAAAAAACAAACAAATGAGATATGAGGAGGGGGTATTTTTAGCCTCAGTGCTTACATAGAGAAACTCTAAATATGGCTATATAGGTATTAAATCAGGAAGCAAGCTGAGCGGTGGGTCAGCTTTTCCGGGGGCGGCTGGGTGAGCCTGTTGCAACGCGGATGGTTTCAAGCCAGAGGGGCCCATTCCAAGGAAACCGGCCCCGCTGAGTAATCTGGAAGCTACGTGCTCAGAGCAGGGGCTCCGGGAGAGACTGGGGACTTGGGGCCTCCTTTTATTCTCCTCAGTCAGTCAGAACCCCAAGGCCCACCCCAGCCTAGTGAATGGCCAAGGCTTTACGGCCAGTCTCCCCGGGTGCTGGATCGCTCTCTCCTTGGGGGACAGATTGGCATTCTGAAGAGGGAGCTTGAGCCAAGGCCAGCACGTCGGCCTCCCTGTCTCCTCCCTGGACTCGCGCTCCTCTGGCCACCAGGATCTTTCCCAGACCTCAGGCCAGGCCCAGAAGACAAGGCCTGGCCAGCACGGGACCCTGTCCACCAGCCAGGCACACCGCATTTCACACGCTTCTCCTGGCAGGCCCTGTTATTATCATATTGTAGTTGGGGAAACCGAAGTGAAGAGTGGGTCAGTAAGTTGCCCACATCTCACGGCTCAAGGGGCAGCCCAAGCAGTCCGGCTGCTCAGCCCAGGCCCTTAACCATCAGGCTCTGCTGCCCTTGGCTGCGGGGAGGGGGTGTGGGAAACCTGGGCCTAAACCTGTGTGGCCTTCACTCATTCAGCAAGTACTCACTGAGATGTGCTATGTGTCACAGACGTGTCCTCATGGCGTTAGTTCTATTGGGGGATACCAGCGATAGCATAAATGCGGTAACTTCAGATGGTGACCGTCTCAGTTTCCTAGGCCTGCTATACCAAAGTACCGCAAACGGGGTGGCTCAAAATAACAGAAATTTATTGCCTCCCAGTTCTGGAGCCTGGAATTCCAAAATCAAGGCATCAGCAGGGCCGTGCTCCCTCTGAAACCCGCCAGGGAGAATCCTTGCTGGCCTCCTCCAGCACCTGGGGATTTTCCAGCAATCCTGGGCATTCCTTGGCTTGTGGCAGCATAACTCCGGCCTCAGATGTCACATGATGTTTGCCCCTGTATCTGTCTTCTTCTAAGGACACCAGTCTTATTGGATTAGGGGTCTGTCCTCATCTTAACTAATTCCAGCTGCAGCCACTCTATTTCCAAATAAGGTCCCATATATGCACAGGTACCCAGGGTTAAGACTTCAGCTTATCCTCCAGGGGTACAATTCAACCCATAACAGTCACAAAGGCTCTAAATAAAATAAACAGGGTAGTGGAACAAAGAGTATCTGGGGGGAAATAGGACTATGTTAGCTAAAAGGTCAGGTAAGGGGAAGCAGATGTGGCTCAAGCAGTTGGGTGCCCACCTGTCCCATGGGAGGTCCCAGGTGCCATTCCCGGTGCCTCCTAAAGAAGACGCACAAGACAGCAAGCTGACACGAGGGGCTGGTGTGACAAACTGACTCAAGATGATGACAGCGCAACAAGGAGACACAATGAGAGACACAACAAGCAGGGAGTGAAGACGGCTCAAGTGATTGGGCACCTTCTTCCCACATGAGTTCAGTTTCTGATGCCTCCTTAAAAAAATGAAGATGAGCAGAAGAGCAAGTGCAAAACAATGGGGAGAGAAATTAATAAAATAGATCTTAAAAAAAAAAAAAGCAGGTAAGATCTATCTGAGAAGGTGGACCAGGGGTTGAGGCCTGAATGCTGGCAAGGAGATAGTGAAGTGAAGTGCTGCAGGCTGTGGGCCATGACCCAGGGATGGAAAGAAATGTGGCCTGTCTGGAGGAGAGGTGGAAGACCAGCGTGGCTGAAGCAGGTGGGTGAGGAGAAAGAGGTTCAAGACTATGCCTCACATGTCATGATGGAATTTGAACTTGCCACTTATTGCAATGGGAAACGGTTCTTATTGCAATGGGAAACTGTTGGAAGGTTCTAGTTGAAGAGAGTACTGTCATCTGACTTTCCCCTTGGAAAGATCCTTCTTTGTGGAGAATGGACTCAAGGGCCAGGCAGGTGGAGACTAGTTAAGAAGGTGAGGCTGGTGCTCAGCTAAGAGCCAATGGTGCCTTGGATGAGGGTGGTGGCAGGGGACAGAAGTGGTCTGGTTGATGATAAACCCTGGAGGTAGGACCCCAACAGGACTTGCTAATGGACAAGCCATGGGATGAGGGGAAAAAAGAGGCATCAAAGATGACCCTGAGGATTTTGTTCTGAGCAACCCACCGAACCATGATGCTTTTTTTTTAAGATTTATTTTTATTTCCCCACCCCACCCCCTCATTGTTTACACTCACTGTCTGCTTCCTATGTCTGCTCATCTTTTTAGGAGGCACTTGGAACTGAACCTGGGGCCTCCCATGTGGAAGGGAGGCATCTAATCACTCGAGCCACCTCTGCTCCTTTCTTTTTGTGTCTCTCATTGTGCTTCCCTGCTTGTTTTGTCTATCATTGTGTTTCCTTGTTTGTGTCTCCTCATTGAGTCATCTCATTGTCATCTCGTTACATCATCTCGTTGTGTCAGCTCACTTTCATCCCGCCACACCAGCCTGTCATGTCAGCATGCTGTCTTGCGCATCTTTAGGAGGCACCAGTAACCGAACCCAGGACCTTCCATGTGGTAGGTGGGCACCCAACTGCTTAAGCTACATCCACTTCCCAAACCATGGTCATGAAGGGGTAGAGGTTCCTGGAAGAGGAAGAGAGAGGTGCAGCTTCCATACAAATAAAATTGATAAGATGAAGCCAAAACAAAGATGAAAGGGAAACAGCCTCTATCCTAGAACTCAGAGCCTGAGGGAGGCAGACATGCAAACAACACAGCTGTGGGGGTGACGCTATGTGAGGTAATTGGACAGAAGAGAAAAGGTGGTTTTTTGTTTTTCTGTTTTTGTGGATTTTTTCCCAAATGATTTCAGACTTGCACAAAAGTTGCAAAAATAATCAAAGAATTCCCTTAAAATTAAATTTTAAAAATTAAAAATGGAAAAAATTCATAAATGCCCTTTCCCCAGTTTCCCCAAATGTTAACAGTCAAAACCAGAAAACTAACGCTAACTGCTCTTCAAACCTCACTGCCTCACTAATGTCCTTTATCTGGTGCAGGCGCCAACCCAGGGTGACACGCAGTATTTGCTCTCTTTTGATCTAGGATAGTTCCTTCATCTCACTCTTTCCTGACCTACTTTTGAGGAGGACAAACCAGTTATATTACTGAATGTCCTTCAATTTGGTTTGGTTGGTATTTCCTCATGATTAAATTTGGGTTGTGCGTCTTTGGCAAGAACACCACAGGAATGAGGTTGTGCCCTTCTCAGCGTCATGTCAGGTGTAGCATGAGGTCTGTATGTCACACGGCTTGTGACATTAACTCTGATCATCTGGTTAAAGCTGTTGTCTGCCACGTTTTTTTCCACTGCAAGGCTACTCTTTCCTTTTTATAATTAATAAGCATCCTATGGGGACAGATAAAAAAGAAAGAACCAATATAATTTGTCTATAAGAAAATCACTCTAAATGTAAAGACAGAGAGTTAAAAGTAAAGTGACAGGGAAGTGGATTTGGCTCAACTGATAAAGCATCTGCCTACCATATGGGAGGCCCAGGTTCAACCCCATGTGGTGAGCTGGCCCACGCGCAGTGCTGATGCGTGCAGGGTGTCCCCCACGTAGGGGAGCCCCATGCGCAAGGAGTGTGCCCTGCAAGGAGAGCCGCCCCCCGTGAAAAAAACGCAGCCCACCCAGGAGTGGTGCCGCACACACAGAGAGCTGACACAGCAAGATGATGCAACAAAAAGAGACACAGATTCCCGTGCCACTGACGAGAATGCAAGCGGACACAGAAGAACACACCGCGAATGAATGGACGCAGAGAGCAGCAATGGGGGGAGGGGAGGCAGGAGAGAAATAAATCTTTTAAAAAAAAAAGTAAAGTAACAGAGAAAGATATCTCATGCTAACACCAGCCAAAAGAAAGCTGAAGTAGCTGTAGTAATTTTGGACAACACGGATTTCTGAGCAAGGAAAATCATCAGGAGTAAGGAGGGCCACTACTGATGGCAAAGGAGTCAATTCTCCAAGGAGACACTGACAGTCTTCAATGCGTGTGCACCTAACAACGGAGAAAGGCAAAAGAGACAAACCCGCTAGTACAGTTGGAGGCCTCAACAACCCTTTTTATTTTTTTGGTTGATCTAGAAGGCAGCAAATCAGTAAGAATATAGAGCTGGATCATAAACGAGGCAGAGGGGCTTGTCGGGAAGGGCCTTAGTCCAGAAGCTGTGTCCGCTGTACACACGTCGCCCCTGAGGGGCAGGCCTGGTCTCCAGGCTGGCTCTTCCTGGCTGTGCATGCCCAAGAGGCCGCGAAGCCCGAGAAGGGCCGGAGAAGGCAGACACGCACCTTGCTCAGGTGGAGAGACGGCCACTGAAGACCACGCCCATGTGTGGTCCATCCCAGCAGGGCGTCGGCAGGGACGGCCCTCCGGGCTGCAGCCGCTACGGTCATTTCCAGCACTGGGGCTGTTAGTGCATCTGCCTGGATCTGCCCACGGGGGACCCTCCCCCATGCCCACCAGCCCCCTTCTCCCCCAGCTCTCCCTGCCTGCCCCTGCTCGCCTGCCTCAGTGTTCTCAGAGCTATGGAGTGGCAGAACCACGGTGCTAAGAGACCCTCTAGACGAGGTTGCCTGCTGTTTTGCCTTGCTCGTTGTCACGTTTCCAGTCCAGGCCTCTTGAAGTCTCAAGTGGATGCCCAATAGGCAAGACAGAGGGCAGTCGGTGAAGAGGCAGGGCAGCAGCAAGGGCTCACCATCAGGCTGGCCCAAGTTCCCATGGACAGTGCTAGGCCCAGAGAGAAAGTGGCTTATCTAAGGTCACAGGGTGGCTAGCCAAGGGACCAGAGGCATGCATCAAAATCACAACTCTGGGAGCAGATGTAGCTCACTGGTCGAGCACCCACCTCCCACGTACGAGGTCCCAGGTTCAATCCTAGGTACCTTCTTGAAAAACAAAGAAGAGAAAGAATCACAAATCTAACTCTGATAGCTCCTGTTCATTCCACAGGTGGATGCAATTAAATCTTCCACGTGGCTTTTAACGACCCCTCCCCATGGCCTGATCCCCTCTGACTATAACTTAGTGGCTGAGAGAGTCGACCCTGGAACCAAGATACCTGGATTTGAGTCCTGGCTCTTACTAGAGGTTTGGCATCGGGCAAACAAACCTTTCCTTCACCTTCCAGGGCTGCCGCGTGTTGATTGACGGAGAGCACTTAGAAGAGCGCACACACGCCCGTGTTGGCCTTGGTTACTCGTACACCAGGAGCAGAGCCTTGCCCCTGTGCTCAGCAGCGAGGGTCCCTCCCTCAGGCTCCCAACTCTACAGTCCGACTAGACTGTGGCCATTTTCGAATCACCCCAGGCCCAGGACCCTGTTCCCACTGACCCTGCAGGCTGAGCAAGCCCTCCTTGCCGGCCAGCCCCCTGCTGGAAGGGCTCTCCTGCTGCACAGCTCAGATGCCGCCGCCCTCCGAGGTTTCCTCACCCTCCTCCTCCATTACCACTCTCCGCCCCCCTCTACTCCTTTTACGCTCTTTCCACAGCCTCCTAAGCTCACGTGACAAGCATGCCTGCTTGTGCCACCCCCAGCTAGACCACCAGCTCTTAAGGCAAGGCCTGGGTCTTTGTCATCCGTGAGTTCCCTCGGCGCTTAGCACCGAAACTTGCATGTGGAAGGTGCGCTGTAACTGCAGGCTCGAGCCGCTTGGGGATATGGGAAGAAATAACTGTGCTGCCCAGGGGGGGCCCACTGCCTCTCCACGGTCTAGGTCCCGCACATCTGTGAACACAACAGACTGAGGAGCTTCCCCACAAGCCCCAGAGGAGGGCTGGAGGTCCGCGGGCGACTGCTCATCCATTTCCCATCACACTGCCTTTGGGTTAACAAGCCCTGCAGTCCTACAAGTGTTTGCTGTGCAATTAGCATTCATCGGCTTTTCATTTCTTCCCTAAGGTAAGCACCAGGTGATGGAGAGCAAACTTGCGTGCAGGACCTCATCGATTGGGGAGGTCAGACTCCCGATGTGGATCAGAAAACTTTCTGCTCCTCATATATAGAATTCCAACAAGTCTAGATCTTGGGCCACTTTGCTTATGATCAAAATTCCATTGAATATAGTTGCTACCGCTTACATAACTGAGAGCTCGGAGAAGAGGGTGTCCGCAGGGACTGCGCTGAGCTGCCTGTAGTAGAAATCCCAAATAATGGCTTCTCCTTCCCTCACATAAGACAAACCCTGAAGTCTGGTGGACCACATTTGCACAGAGGGTTCCCGTCAGGCCGTCAGTATCCCCGGCTCCTTCTACCCTTCTGCTCTGCCATACTAGGATGTGACCTCCATCTTCAAGTTTGCAGTATGTTGTAATATAGCCACTGTGGCTCCAGCCATCACATCCTCATTCCTGACAAGGAAAAGGAGGACAAGGATAAGGGGCAAGAGGGCACATGTCCATTGAATCAGCCTCCTTTAAAGAGGTTCTCAGGAGCCCCACCCAATGACTTCGATTTACATCTCCTTGGCCGTACCTGCAATGCATGGCTGTACTAACTGCAAGGGAGTCTGAGAAAGAGTGTCTTAGCTGGGCACAATGTTACCCAACACAAAACTGGGACTCTATTCGGAAAGAAAAATGGGGGAGTAGAAATGGGTGGGCAGCTGTCTCTGCCACAGTTGGGATAATCTAGGAAGACTTCATGGAGGAACTGGGCATCAGCAGGATTCAGAGAAGAAGTTGTCACATGCCGAACACTTTATTAAGTGCTGTGTGGAGGGGAAAGGGGCTTCTCCTGCAGCAGTTCTGGTTCCCATTTTAGAGATAGAAAAACAAAACCTGAAGCCGTTCAAGAACTCACTCAGGGTCACAGAGCTAGAAAACAACAGACTAGATCGGAACCCGCATGTCCACCGAGCCCCCTCCTCCCCACCAGGCCCCCTTCTCCTTACCAGGCTCAAGTCCGCAATTTCAGTGTGTGCATAGAGAGAGGAAGAAAGACGAAACGGTCCAGAGGTGGGGAAGCTCTCCCAGTGTTTCCCAACCAGGATCCTTACAGAACTCCAGGCCTCAGAAGGAAAGGCAGAGGGAATGGCTTAAAACGGAAATTTCTGAACTACACATATCTGCCTATGGCAGGGGTTCTTAACCTTTTTTGTTCCACGAACCCCTATGCCAGTCAGGTGAAATGAATACTACTGTAATTTATTTATCGCATACATTCATACACGAAGGAAATGCTAGATTTCAGTTAGAGGTCAGAGAAAATAAAGATAAGTTAATTTTTTTTTCCAATTCAAGCTCACGGACCCCCTGAAATCTTTCCATGGGTCCCCTAGGGTTCGTGGATCCCCGGTTAAGAACCCCTGATTTATGGGCTTCTTTCCAAAGGGGTTTAATTTCTTACATTAAAAAAAAAAAAGCCAAAGCATTAGCGTGAAATAAGTGTGATACATTTATTTGCTGGAAACCTGGAGGAGGCATTTTTGCTTTTGTTGGGGACCCCAGAGGCAGGGGGCAGGGTGGGGGGACCGGGCAGGGGAAGAAAGTGGGTCCCCTGGTGGGAACCAGGCCCCTCCCGTTCTGCCGGCAGCCGCGGGCCTGGAGCTGGGCCAAGAGGAGGAGGGACGAGTGAAGCTCCTGGCAGGCTGCTCAGTCCTGGGAACATACCTGCCTTGGGCCGGGAGGGCAGCATTCCCACCCTCCGGTTACCTGCAGATCAATGAGCAGATCAGGACGCGCCTCCCTCCCCCGACCCGGGAAGGGCATCCTCAGGTCAGGGGCAATCCTAAAGCCCCGGGTTACACCCAGACAGTGTGCGCACCCAGGGCTGCCGGGACAGCACCTGTAGCCAAGCGTCCCCTCTGGGCAGGACCCGGGACTGCATGCAGAGCGACTTGAAGTGAGATGTTTCTTTACCTTCAAGTGCTGGGTGATCTGAGGCAAGTTACTTAACCTCTCTGACTCTCAACTTTCTCATCTGAGAACAGAGATAATTTCTACTACCTTGCAGGACTGCAGGGAAAAAGAAATGAGTTAATGTACATAGAGAGCCTGGCTCTTAGAAAATGTAGCCTACTAATTTTAAAAAGTGTTTCTTGTTGTCTGGTAGGTGGTGACACCATTAATGAAAATCTGGAATATGGAAGGAAGAACAGGCTGGTGGGGATGGGGTGAGATCAGTTAGTTCGGTTTCAGAGAGAAGACAAAGTTGGTCCCTGACCTCTAGCAGTTAATGCAAAAAATGGTTGACAATGGGAGACAGAACAAGCCATGTTGCAACACTGCACGGAGGTATCAGCAACACAGGGATTTCTTAAGCACTCTGATGTACCCAGCATGGTTCTAAGCTCTCTGACAAATATATGAGCAACCCGGCAAGTCCAACCACTGAGAAATTGTAGCAGATGAGTTTTCTGAACACTTGAAAATTTACCAACTCCACCCACTATAAGCACTTTTTAAAATATAATTTTTATTTGTACTTAAGCACCTTTTAAAACATGCTAAACACGTTTTTAAAATGGGTTTTCAAACGTGCTATACTCATTCCTGCATTCTTAGAAACGATTGAACGTGTTTCATTGTGAACGTCATCTTTTTCCTACCTGCAAGACGACGATGGCCTCGCGGGTTGTTGGGGTGCAGGTGGCCTTTTGCTCCCACATGGAAGGTCCCAGGGCACCTTTTTTTTTTTTTAATCTGCTTTTGTACTTTTTCTAGGTATTCCCTCACTGTCAGGCTTTCATGTGTTAATTTTCACGGCTCTTTATGAGCTTGCCTGTAAGCAGCCCTTTTCATGTTCTAGCTTTATTGTATCTAATCTGCTATAAATTTCGAGACTGGACATAAACGGTTCATCTATTCTAATTATGCCCATCTTGTCCCAAAAAAGGAATTAAGGGGACTATTACAATTTATTAAGTGCCTACTATGTGCCAGGCACTTTACCAGTAGTTTTATACCCATAATTTCATTTTTCACAACAGCTCTGTGAGTTGGGAATTTTTATCTTCCTTTTATAGTTGTGTAGACCAGGGCTCAGAGAGTTTAAGCAACTTGTCCAAGGTCACACAGCTGCTAGTGAGTGGTAGAGCTAGAACTCAGATGGGGTGTGTCTAGCACTGAGGTGTCCACCCATCCCTGCTCCTATTGTGTGGTAAATTGCATACTGTTCCTTACTGTGTGTTACTGTGTTGGGTGATAGTTTCTCTTACTAAATAGAATGTAAGTCCTTTGAGGGCAGTGGCCTGGCTGCCCACTTACGCATTGCCCGCACCACTGGACCCAATGCCAGGATTCCATGTCTCAACAGCTGCTTTGCAAAGAGTGAGAGCCTGGAGGAATGGACGAGAGAATGGAGGGGGCCATTGCCCCCTCCCACCCCCCACCTCACACCTCCTAAAACATGCAGCTATGTATTTTCATGCAGCATGTATTTTCCGAGCAGAATATTTTGTCTGTAGAAAGCCCAATACCTTCCACTGACTTTAACCGGCCGCGGCTGGACAGCCAGGGGGACTAACCTTGGCCGGAGGAGAGAGTAGCCAGCTCAGGCAGCCTGCCTCTCCAGCCGCATCGTAGACTGGCCAGGGAGAGGCTGAGTTGGAGTCAAAGATTTTTGCTAAGGAAATGCTAAAGCTGGTGCCTCTGAGCAAACCCTTTCACACAGAGATTCTTTTCTGGAAGGAGCGTGACTGAAATTCCAGTGGCGCGGACTTTCCAGGCAAAGCACAAAGCACCACAGAAAGGCCTCATTCTGCCAAGTAATGCTTGCGCTGAATTTCTGCTCTGTGACCAGCTCTCTGAGAAGAAAAGCTGTCCCTGTCACATGACTTACTGGATTCACGGTGACAGGACAGTTTCTGCTTGTGTTTTGGATCTCTGTCAGAAACACTACGCTCTGCGGGGAACCCCCTCTTCCCACGTGACCAGACCACATGCTCCATGTCATGTGACCACGGCTGGCCGTGGGCGACGCATTTCTCCAGGTGACATCATGCCCCTTGATGGCCCAGGTGTTTCATGGCCCCCTAGGGCCGACCCAGAACTTGCATCACTTCTGATGCTGGATATTAATTTGTTTGTCTTTGGTTAATAGTAAATCCGGGCGGGGAGAGAGGGAGGGAGATTATCGAGACAACTGACAGCAAACATGTCCTGCTGAGAGCTTGGCAGGACGTGGCCCCCGGGCCCCAGGCCCCCTCCCGCCTCAGGAGCCACCGCAGGTCTCTGGGTCAGGACCCCGATCTGAGGGGTAGCTGGTGTCCCACCCTCTGGCATCAGTCCCGGGACAGGCGTCGTACTGGGAAGCTCTTTGGAGCAGTCCTAAGGCCTGGGGACTGGCGTGGCTGAGTCTCAGGCCACGCTCTGATGCTTGCCCATTTCACCCTCTGCAGATTTGCTGGTGTTGGAGATTCTCCTCCTTCCCTCTGCTTCCGGCCACTGGCCTGAGTCGAGCTCAGCTTGCCCACCCACCTACCCACTCTGAGTCCTGGACACGTCACGTCCCCAAGAGCCCGGACTCGACCGCTCAACCCAGATCACTCACCCACCACCCCCGGGGCACCTTCACCGCTAAGATCTCACCCAGCCCACCTGTCAAGTGCGCCGTAAGCCCCAGCCTCCCGCCCACGGGAGGAAGATGGGAACCTGGGAGGGGGCACGTTCCTCCACTGCTCTCGTGGCTCTCAAGCTGGAAGGCGCGGGAATCACCCGGAGGGCTTCGTAAAACACGGCCAGCTGCTCCCCCTCCTCCCCAAGGGTCTGACTTCGTACATCTGGATGGGGTCCGAGGCTCTGCATTTCTAACGTGTCCTCGGGCGATGCTGACACTGCGGGTTCGCGGACCACAGTTTGAGGGCCTCTGCTCTAAATCAAACAGCTCCCGCCCACAGCTCAGGGATTTGCCCGAAAGGCGTGAGAGTCGGGAGGGGCTGGAACCGCCTCCACCGGCTTCTGAGAGTCGGTGGCTTGAAATCGGCGGCACTACTTACACTTCAGAAATCAGCAAATTCCACGAACCAGGGCTTTTCCTCTGGAGAACTGGTTGTTAAACTTTTACCAAGATACCGCTGGGTAAGACGGTGGCCTTTTGTCTGCGCCCTAAAGGCTGAGGTGGTGTGCCTCTGAAACTGGACAGGAAAGGTTAGCTGGAATTTTCTGTGACTGTTTTCTTGCCTACCAGTTGGAAACAACAATAGCATCTGCCTCATTGGTCAGCACGACTGAAACAAAAAAATACATGCGCATCCTTCACGCAGTACCCAGCATTATAGTGAGTACTCAGAAACATGAGCTCCTGTCATTTAACTCTTCCGGTTGTAGAGACGTGTGTCTTCCTGCCAGGTTATAACAGTCCATACAGCCGTCAGCACAGGAGGGGTGGTTCCGGGCTGTACCATGCTGGCATGTCGGGGCGTGTTGCCCAGCACGCAATCCTCCTTCCTAGGGAGTACCTCCTCAGCCCACAGCCGAGCCCCAGCCACTGGGACTGTATATGTGACCCTCTGACCAGAGCAGCTTAGACCAGATTCTCCTAGAGTCTCTCTTCTGGGAACCTGAACCCGGACCCCAGACCCAGTCTGCACTTCACCCTGTCAAGCTCTGCCAGCAGCTTGCCAGGCTGCCAAGAGAGGAAAAAGGAAGGCAGACAGGGAGGTGGCAAATACAATTTTCTAGGTGTTCCCCTGCCTTCATCAGCTTGGTAAAGCCCCTCCCCAAATCCAGCCCCTGCTTGGTGGCAGTGGGTTCCCTCTGACACACATCCTAGGCCCAAGAGGTAGAGCGTCAAGGTGTCCAGTGCTGGGGGGGGGGGGCAGGAGAGGGAGGGGGGAATGCCATGGAGACATAGACAAGAGCCTCTGCAAAGCCAGCCAGAGCAGGGAGTGGCTCGCCTCTCTTGGACACGGGTTCTGGAGTTATAAAACCATCACAGCACTGCCCAGCTCATGGACACTATTCCTCAATCATCACACAGTAAGGCTATGATTTTTCCCACAGTGTGAAAATCCTATTTTTCTGGGCTCCAGGGAATCTTCCCAAACAGTAGTACCAAATGCACAAATTGTGCTTCTGGTCCAGTATGTTCCCAGTCCAGGCAGCTTACAATGTGAGGCTTCTTTGTAACCTGTAATGTATTTTCAGTTTTGCTTGAGACAGACTTTATCAGTTAGACATTAGGACTTTAAAAGATGATCCTACTAAACTTGTGTGCTTGGTCAAGAAGCTAAGAGAACTCAGAGAAAGCCTACGTCCACCTGTCTTCCCAGCAACATAAGAAATAGTTATACCCCTAACAAGCTTATAATCTAGCTGGAGAAAGAAAAAAAATTGTGTGTTAAAAAAAAAAGTTCAGAAACTCAACAACATAAAAATAACCAACCCAATTAAAATATGGACAATGGATTTGAATAGACATTTCTCCAAAGAAGATATACAAATGGCCTATAAGCATATGAACAGATGCTCAACATCATTAACCCTTAGGGAAATGTAAATCAAAACCACAATGAGGACAGCAGATGTGGCTCAAGTGATTGCCTCCCCATCTACCATACAGGAGGTCCACGTTTTGATACCCAGGGCCTCCTGGTGAAGGCAAGCTGGCTTGAGAGGAGAGCTGGCAAAGCAAGAGGATGCAACAAAAAGAGAAACAGAGGAGAGACAATAAGAGATGCAGCAGACCAGGGAGCTGAGGTGGCCCAAGAGAATGAGTACCTCTCTCCCACTCCGGAAGGTCCCAGGATCAGTTCCTAGAGCTGCCTAATGAGAATGCAAGCAGACACAGAAGAACACACAGCGAATGGACACAGGAGGGTGTGGTGGGGATAAATAAATAAATCGTAAAAAAACAACCCACAATGAGATACCACTTCACACCTACTAGAATAGCTATTACTAATTTTTAAAGAAATGGAAAATAACTGCTGGCAAAGTTGTGGAGAAATAGGAACACTTGTATATTTTTGGTGGGAATGTAATATGGTGCAGCTATTGTGGAAAACAGTTTGATGGTTCCTCAAAAAAGTTAAGTATAGAATTACCATGTGACAAGGCAATCCCATTTCCACATCTATACCCAAAAGAATTGAAAACAGGGATTTGTACATCAAAGTTCATAGCAACGTGATTCACAATAGCCAAAAGGTGCAAACCACCCAGTGTCCTTCAACAGATGAATGGATAATCAAATGTGGTATGAACATAGAGAGGGATACCATTCAGTCATAAAAAGGAATGAAGTTTTGATGCATGTGAAAACACGGATGTTCCTCGAAGACTTCTTGTGGGGTTAAAACCAGACACAAAAGGACAGATATTATATGATTTCACGTATATGAAATAATTAGAATATGCAAATTCATAGTACATAGATTACAGGTCACCAGGGGAGGGGAGCAGTGGTAATGGAGAGGTAATGGTTAATGTGTGCAATGTGCAGGGTTTCTGTTTGGGGTGATGGAAAAGGTTTAGTAATGAATGGTGGTGAGGGCAGTGTGAATGTAATTAATGCCACTGAATTGTAGGCTTAAATGTGATTAAAATAGGAAATGATGTGTTGCATATATGCTATAGCAATTTTAAAATGCAGAGAATAATTAAATATTAAGCAGTGTGGTGCTTGCTGATTGCAACAGGACTGTAATGTGGCTCGGGGAGTTCATTTGGCATCAGGGAACTCACAGAGCCAGACGTTGCAGGTGGGAGGATTTGGATCAGTGGGCAAAAGAAGGGAGGGAATTCCAGAAAAGGGGACTTGCCATGAGTAAAAGCCAGCGAGGTTGGGTATTAAGAAATACAGGGGGAAGCGGACGTGGCTCAAGTGATAGGGCCTCCGCCTACCATATGGGAGGACCCGGGTTTGATCCCTGGGCCTCCTGGTAAAAAAGAAAAAGAGAAAGTGTGCCCGCATGGAGCCAAGTGCCCACATGGCAAGCCGAGCGCCCATGTGAGTGCCCGTGGGCAAGTCAAGTGCCCGTATGATAAGCCAAGTACCCCCATGAGTGCCTGCATGGTGAGCCAGTGCCAGCGCACGTGAGTCACGCAGCAAGATGATGATGCGACAAAAGAGAGACAAAGGGGAGAGTCAAGGTGAAGTGCAGCAGAGACCAGGAACTGAGGTGGCACAATTGACAGGGAGCCTCTCTCACCATCAGAGGCCCCCAGGGCTGAATCCCGGTGAATCCTAGAGAAGAAAGACGAGAAGAGAAGACAAGAGAAATAAATACAAAAGATCACACAGCAAATGGACACAGACAGCAAAAAAGCAGGGTGAGGGAGGGGGAGGAGGGAGAGGAGGAGGGGAGGAGGGGGAGGAGGGGGAAAACAAACATAGGATGGGGGAGTGGATTTGGCTTAGTTGAGCTCCCGCCTCCGGGTTCAGTTCCCAGTGCCTTCTGAAAAAAATAAAAACAAAACAGAAAAACCCATGCAGGGAAGCCAATGTGGCTCAGTGGTTGAGCATCGACTTCCCACATATGAGGTCCCAGGATCAATCCCTGGCCCCAGGGCTTTTAAAAAAAAAATAGGATGATGAGATTGGAGGGTGGAGAAAGTCAGGAAGAGGGGGTGCAGTTATGAAGTCTCTTCACACCCAGCTCCAGGAATTTGGGGTGATAGAAGGCAGGCAACTCTGTCTTTGGCATGGTGAGGGAGGGAGGGGAGCGGCAGGGGGTGGGGGGAGCCAGGAAACTTCCAGCAAGTGCTGGTCGCCAGCAGGCACGGGAAGCTGAGGCTTTTAATGGGTGGCCATCTTGGTTGCTGAGGGAGCCGCTCTCCCCTTCGGCTGCTGCGCCCTCCTGTGGCAGCAGGGTCTCCGTCGCCCCCACTGATCAGAGAATCAAGTAGAGATGGGCGGTCGTTCCCCTTGGTGCCCGAGGAGGCCGACCCCTGTCCCTGGCCCTCGGGAACCCCTGAAGTGCTTTGCGCGGGAAATGGCAGCCTCAAATGAATCGACAAACACCTGGAGGTCCTGACTGGGCGCGAAGCCCCCCCTGGGAGCACAGAAATAAGCAAGGCACGTTCCTGACCTTCAGGGACCCACGGTCCCCCTTCAGGGGTCCTTGACCGGGGGTCCGTGAGCTTGAACTGAAATTCAAAGACCATTATTCTCGGGGGACGTGTTGGTGTGGGTGTGATATGTTTATTAAATAATACACAGTGATATGTATTAATACACAGTGATATGTTTTAAACAAAATGATATGTTTATTAAATAATACAATATAGTGGGGACTTAGGAAGGGGTCTGTGGTTTTCACAAGACTGGCAAAGGGGTCCATGGAACAAAAAAGGTTAAGAACCCCCGCTCTAGGGGGAAAAACAGACATGAGTTAGTAATGCTGATGAAAGACGGCCTGTAATGCGAAGTAGTGCAGTGGGGTCTTGGGGCAGGGGTGGGGATTAGTCCTGGCTGGGAGCACTGGGGAAGGCACCTCTGAGGAGGGTTTGCACCCCTCAGGAAATGACCAGGAGTCCACCAGGCAGAAAAAATGGGCAAGTAGGGAGGCAGAGGATTCTGGTAAGAAGGCACCGTTAGCAGAGCCTCTAGAAAAGCCTTCATGAGGGAGCCACAGGATCAAGCAGCCAGGGGTCCCCATGTGTGAGAGAGGCCGGGGACAGAGGTGGGGGCAGCTTGACAGAAGCTGGACGCCGGGCAATGGAGTCAAGAGAAAGAAGGGCCTCGAGGAGGGACGCGAGGGTTCACGCAGCATTCACCGAGCACCGTGGTGAGCTAGATGTTAGCAGCCACAGAGGACCCGGGCAGGCCCAGCACCAGCGACCGCAGGCTCGTGGGGGAGGCAGGAAGACAGGTCCTTCCGCTCAGTGTGGAGAATGCTGGAGTCCTGTGGGAGCACGGAGGAGGAGCGACCAACACAGCCTGGGACCTGGGGTTTGGGGGGGGCCGGGGGGACATTTGAGCTGTGCTCCGGGGCCTCCAGGAGCAGTGGGAGTTGTGTGGTTTGGGTCACCTGTGAAAGCGAGACAGAGTTGGGGAATAGTAAGCTGGTGTAGTTAGAGCTGTGGAGTGTGAGTGTGAGAGAGTGCGTGTGAGAGAGAACGCGTGGGAGTGTGAGAGACAGAGTGAAAGTGTGTGAGTGTGTGTGAGACGGAGTGAGAGTAAGCGTGAGAGTGTATGAGTGTGTGAGAAAGAGTGCATGTGAGTGTGAGAATGTGTGTCTGAGAGTGTGTGAGAGTGTGAGAGAAAGTGAAAGTGTATGAGTGTGTGTGAAAATATGTAAGCGTGTGAGTGTATGTGAGTGTGAGAATGCGTGAGGGAAAATGTATGAGAGTGTGTGAGAAAGAGCACATGGGAGCGAGCGAGCCCTGGGAGAACTTTCTGGAAGGGAAGGTGGGGAGCCAGCCGGGGGCCTTCCCCCACCTGCCGAGGGGAGACCCCGCTCTGCGGGGCTGAGCCCCCAGTTTCCTGAGCGGGAGCCCCATCACCAGGCTCGGTTTAGAAAGTTCACTCCCCACGGCGTGGAGAGTGTGCGAAGGGGCAGGGCACGGAGTGGAAACCAGCTAGAAGGCTGTGGAGTCATCTTCACAGGAGGGAAACTTGGGAAGAAGCAAGAAGGGAACCAAATCTTGGCCATGGGAGAGAAAAGGAGGGCCAGGGGACGTGGCCGGGCGGTGCGGCGGGCATCGCCAAGAGTCTGAGAAGCTGAAACCTTGAAGCGGGTGTGGAAGGGAATAGGAGGCGTCTGGTGGGAGGAGGGGCAGGGGATTTACCTTTGAACCTGTTTCACGTTAAGGGATGGCGGGACATTGACGTGGGGACGTCAGAGTCCAGTGCCTTTCACGGAGGACGCCCCGTAAGGCGTTGAAAGCATGAAAGGAAGGACAAGAACTGAGCAGGTCCGACCGAGAAGGCAGGGATTGAGCCTGTGAGGGAACCCCGGCCCCGCGCCCGCTGCCCTGCCCGCCCCTCGTGTGCAGCTGAGTGCGGCCACACTCAGCAGGGCTTGTGGGAACCGAGAGTTCTGCTTTGTGGAGCTCCAGACCCCCATCCCGGTCCCCCTCCCCGGTGGCTGCCCTGTGGCTCCTGTGATGCCCACGTGTGTGCATCTCCTCAAGACCAGCCCTCGAGCGTGGGAACCGGCGTCCCCCTTCTCCCCGTAGCGTCCAGGACGGGGCCGCGGACGCTGGGGCAGGCTCGCCACATGGCGCTGAGGGGCCCAGACAGACAGGGCCTGCCCTCCTTAGAGAACTGTGACAGCCTCAGGCTTCCTGCTTCAGAGCAATTCAGTGCATCGGGGTGGCACGTGTCCATTCCCCCAGCTGTTTACCCCATCTGCTTAAACTAGGTGTGACACCTGGGATTGTAGGGGAAGGGGTGGGAAAGGGTTGTTTTTATCTGAACTTGCTCAGCCCACCTGGCCCAGAGGCTCCGTGTTATCAAATGTTTTTTAGTTCCTATGGAGACCGACTCACAGAGCCGGAGTTTGTTATTGTTCTGGAGAAAAAAGGGAAGGGCCACAGTCCAAGGCTGACGTCTGCCCAGCCAGGCAGCTGAGTCACACCTTCACCGTCTCATATATCCACAGAATCACTTCCCTATGGTGGGGGGCTCCCACCCGCCTTCCCTCTGCGGCAAGAAGCGGTCTGCATCTGTCAGCGAGCGTGCATAACAGGGCACCCTGGCCCACCAAGTGCCACCCTGGGCACTGCGAGGTGACCATGGTGGGAAGGGATGTTATCAAAGGGACACAGCCCTGCCTCGAGGGCACAGCCCCTGCTGTTTCAGAGCACACGTGGATGTTCAGTCTCCAGGGCCGTTGTCGATCAGCTTATCCTCTGAGTTTGGCCAAGTCACTTGACCTCCCCAAGCCTCAGGATCCTTGTGCGTAATGTGGAGGCAATGGTGCTGTCTCATCAGGTTGTTACGGGATATAAACGGGATCGTGTAAATAAAGCACTTACCACCGCGCCATCATTAAACAAAGCACTCAATAAATATTCCCTTATGGTTATCCCTGCTTGGCTAGATGCAGGCCACGCATCTCTGGACCCAGCTGGAAGGTAAAGCAGAGGGAGTTCATGCTACTCTCCAGGCACACGGGGAGCACCTATGAGGGGTCACAGGAGACCACGGTGAACTCACACAGCCCCATCCGCAACCACCAAGAACTTGAAATAAGCAGCATCAAACTGCTGGCAAATGGCAGGGAACAGAACGAGAGAGTCCACGGGCCATCTGGAGGGGAAGGGTCAGCAGAGGTGGCGGGGACAAGGGAGAGGCAGAGGTGGGCACTGCGAGAGCTTCGCAGAGAGAACCCGAGACGTGGCAGGGGCCTCCAGGCTTCCAGTAACCGCCTTGCCCTGCGGCGGTGCTGGCCAAGGGCCTCATGAGGGCACCCTGGCTTTCCACATAGAATCCCCACTCGGTGACAAGGTGCTGGCGGCGAGCACGGCTCTCCCCACTGGACAGAGGTGCCTTCACCATGAGTGGCTGAGGTAGCGCTTGTGCTGGTATGTGAGTCACCCCTGAGCCCAGCCACCTCGGAGGCTTCTAACCAACTCGGATTTCTAAGCCCCCAAAGTGGAAAACCAGCCCTGGAAAGCGATGACACCGACAGGAGCTACCTGCAGTGGGACCCTCCGAGGGCAGTCCCGCCTTCCAAAACGGGAGTCCACGATGCCCCCGCTCTGCAGTCTCCCAACAGCATCCATGCCCTCCTTCCACGCTGTCCTCTGCTGGGCCCTCCAGCCAGGTCAGCAGGACCTGCCCCCACTAGGCCAGCCCCAAAGCAAGGTTTATAAACTGGATCAAGACCTGTAGGTGGGTCATGGAATCAGTTTCTTGGGTGGGATGAGCAGTCTTTAAAAATTAGATATTACAGAACAACATACATCAGCGTGCCTCACAGGTAGTAGGTATTGTTTCATGAATCTTGTGTGTGTGTGTAAATGTGTATGTAGAATATGTGTATATGCACACACATTTCACGGATATATACGAGCCACGGTCCCAGCCATGACAAGATGGCACTCCCTAATTACAAACCTGTGGGCGGGGTGTAGGGAAATCAGAAGGGATAGTGCAGCGCAGGGAGGCTTACCTATCACCCTTAGGCCTGGAGGCTTGAAGGAGAGAAGTGTTTCCAAACCTGGCGACAGAGAGCGATGCGCGGAGGCCTGCCGGACAAGAGCTGTGACCATCGCCGATGGAGGGGCCCACAGCCCGCAGCAACATGGATGGGAAACAAGTGCTTCCCTCTCCCCCTCCCACCTCCTGCCAGGGCTCCCCACTAGCTAAACCCAGGGCAAGGCCAAGGGTGGGGGAGTCCTCTCGGCCCCCCAGGAGGAGTTGGGGGGACAGTGACCTGGGGCGCAACATAAAACGCACAGGATTTCTCACTGCAGGTTCAGGTAACAAAATTTAAAAACATGAGCTGAAGCAACGTGCCTGACGTGAAAGTAACTGCCAGGAAGAAACCACGGGTCTCTGAAAGGCTCGCAGGTCAGAGCCCGCGGTGCTTGAGGAAGGCCCTCGGGTGATGAAACCAGTGCCAATGAGGAAACAGTCGTCCTGTCGCTTCCAGCAGCTGCCGCGAGCCCGCCACAATCTCCAGATTGTTCTCTTCATGCGAGGCTGAGAAACCACCCTCGCCCGATGCCAGACGGCGGCCCCGGCACTGCCCACACACGCTCCACGGGGGTGCGGGACAAGGGTCAGACAGGGAGGGAAGGAAAGCACGAGAGGGAGCAGGGGTGGGAGAGAGGAACAAAGAGGGGCCTGTGGCCCCGACACCCACGCCGGGCCGTTGCCTCTGCTCCTCCAGGACAAAGGGCAGGGTTCGGTTTCCAGCTCCCCGTAGGAGCAGGAGAAGGCAGTGTTCTTGTTTTCCACGTGCCTTGGGTTGGCTTGCTCATCCTCGGGCTCAGCGTTGCTCTGGACTCGCACAGAACTGCGTCTGAGCCTCCGTTCCGCGGCCCGCGCTGCTGCTGAGTCAGTCGGAGCCTCCGTCACGTGCTGCAGCTCTCACGGCTTAACGGAGTGTGCCAGGCTGAAGGCTGAGCCTCCTGCCTCCATGCCCTGGGCCCACCACTGCAGTACTGGGGAAGCTGAGACCATGACAGCACGCCTGCTCCACACCCATCTTCAGGGGGTCCAGCCCCAAGCTGGGTTTGGAGGGGCTGAGGCACGCACTGAAAGCCAGACCTACTTTCCAGAAGAGAGACTCTTCTGGGAACAAAATAATTTCTGTCAATTAGTTTTTTAAAGGATGTATTTTATTTATTTATTTCTCCCCACTCTCTTGTGTGCTCAGCTTCTTTTTAGGAGGCACCCAGAACCGAACCCAGGGCCTCCCATGTGGTAGGTGGGAGCTCAAGCACCTGAGCCACATCTGCTTCCCTTAGAGTTATATTTTTTAAAAGGGGAGGGTGGCAGGAACAATAATCAGTATGCACGATAACACAGAAATCTCGTTTTGCTCCAGCTGTTTCCTGGGGCAATAGAAAGCAACTCCTCCCTTCACAGGCTTCGGTTCCTCCTGGGCCACTTGGCTGAATTGTTTACTTGGGAGTTAATAAGGTAGAGGGCATTTTGCCCTTTGAACATTCCTCCTCCTTCAACCTCTTGGTGGTTCTGGCCGCATTCCCGTCACGGGTAAGGTCTGGGCTGGCGCCGTGAGGCACTGAGGAGGGCAGCTCCTAGCCCATGCCCTCTCCTCTGTCCAAGCCAGCAGGACCTGGAGCTGGACACCGGCCACTCAGATCCCAAAGAAGCCCTGAGAACAATGGTTTGCCAATGCTATATTATAAAAAGTCAGCTACCAAAGTAGTTGCTTTTCTACTTAATCTTACCTGGGCCAATATTAAGCTATAAGGTAAAAGGGGAAAAAAGAGAGAAGGAGAAAGTTCAAGAGGACGGGTCTCTTCCAACTGCTGTACTTGCCACTTTTGACCAGGGAGTGCCCAGTGAAACTCGAGTGCCACTCGCAATACCTGGTCAGCATCATTCACTGCTTCTCTTTGCTCTTTGCTGCTCTGTCAAGACCCCGTGGGGTAACCCCCTCTCCGTGCACCTTGCACCTCCAACCACGCATGATTAGTACTTGACTATCTCCCCCGTAGACTGAGAAAGAACCCCTAGAGGGTAGCAGCTTTGCCTTCTTTACCTCATTTTACCCCCATTGTCTGTAACGGTGCCTGGGCTATATAAGGACTCAGGAAAATATGTGTGGAGTGAAAGAATGAATTAAACATTCACTACAACTAAGTTTTTCAATATGGAAAAAGGAAAAAAAGAAGAGCTAGACATGACTTTCAAAGCTTTTATTTTTAGGGCAGGGAAAACATTTACTCTAACAATATCTAACCTAAACCCTGAAATAAAACAGAAAAGTAATACACTCAAGTAAGATTACCACATTTAGCAAATAAAAATATAGGAATCTGAATTTCAGAAAAAACTAATAATAAGTTCTTAGCATAAGTTTGTCCCAAATATTGCATAAGGCATCCTAAAAATTATTTGTTGTTTGCTATGCAAATTTAACTGGATGTCCTGTATTTAGTCTAGCAACCCTCATCCAGCTCTGTGCTCGCACCAGCCCCTGGCAGAGCCCTGGAGCTTGCAGCCCAGTTTGTGAACTGCTCTTCCAGGAAAAGCCACGGCCTTCTTTTCTGCCTCCCCAAGCCCGTCTTTCCACCACCATCCCTAGAACCGCTTTCCTTCTCAACAGGGCCAAGGCCTCCTTTCCCAGCAGCTCGGCTTAGGACCCGGATGTCCCCGTGGGCTATGAGGAAAGGCTGCTCCTAAACAGTTTCTTGACATGTAAATGTTTTTCAAGGGTCTAAATCACTCGACATGCAGCCAACACTTGTGACAAACAGCTGTACCAGTTGACACAACGTAGATTTCTCCTCACCTTATTTTCACTGACATCCTAATTTTTCCTAACACACAGGTGTCCTGTGAATGTGAGTTACAGAGCTGTGCTTGCTCTGCCTCTCGCTTCTTGCTTCCCACCCCTTTCCTTCGGGGGTGACAGAAGAGTGACCACGACCAACCATTCCTTTGGGCTCTCCTGGTGGCCTCTGGGGGAGCAACACGAGAGCTGACTGGGAGAATGCCACACCTGTCTCTCTTTACTTCCTTGCCACCAGGCCCGTAAAAGCAGTGAAGATTATCCAAGGATGATCAGGTCAACCCTGAGTGCCTTCCAGAAGAGGCTCATTCTGGAGAGGGAACAGGTTAAATCTCAGTGGGGCACACGTGCTGATTTCTGCCTGTTTCCCTTTGAGCTCATTTTATTCGGGGGAGTCCACCAGCACGTGGTCTTGGTGGAGGCAGACAGCCCTCTAGCACTCTCGGCTCAGCACAGCACATCTCGTCCACAGGGCTTTGGCTCTAGAGGGCGAGGTGGGCAGTTAGAGATGATGCACAGCTATGGCAGTGGAGTCAGGGTCCAGCAAGCAGTGGCCGGTGGCACCCGGTGGCAGCCCCAACAAGCCAGACTGTGGCCGTGACTGAGCTCATCCCCCTGGCGATGCCTTGGGCCTTCCTGCCTGCTTTCCTGAACCTGGTTTGCACCTTCTAGTCAAGTCTATGAATTATCCAATATCCTTTCCCACAAATCCATTCTTAGCTTGAGTTCACCAGAGCGAGTCCCTGCCATTTGCAGCAAGAGCACTCACAGGTAAAATCCACAGGTGGTCAGACCTCACCGCTTGCATTCACTGCTTCTCTCTGTGGTGCCTAAGCCTTAGCCGAGGAGACCCGAGACCGTGCTAAAGGACTCTGCCAAAGGGCGTCATCGGACCTCCCTGCAGAGCTACCTGGTCTCGTGCTTCCCAAATGTGGGCTGTCTGAAAAATATGGGTGCCAGCTTCCAGTTCTCCTCTCAGGTACATGGTTTAGGATTGCCCCTCTCCACCATGGTAGGCACAGTGGCCGAGGAGACGTGAGCAGAAGTGGTGAGTCTCGCTTTGGGGTGGAAACATCGAAAGCCAGTGCACCATCCCCACACTCACCTCTGCCACAGAGCCCAGCCCCACTGCAGACAGTGGCTGCTGCATCAGCCCAGGTCCTGGACGGAGGGCGGCTAAAGAGACAAGGACAGTTAAATATAACACAGGATCCCAGGCGGGACCTAATAATGGAGGAGAAAAAAATCAATAGACATTAACGGGACATATGAAAAAAATTGGAATATAGACTATAAGCGTTATATTAATACTGAAGTTCTTGAACTTGATAACTGCCCTTAACGTGGTTACATAAGTGAATATCCTTGTTCTTAGGAAAAGTACATGTTCAAAGAGCATGATGTATACAAGCTACTCTCAAATGTTTAGAAGACAGGTAGGTAGGTAGGTAGATGGATAGATAGGTAATAGAGATGGATGGATGGGGAGAAAGAGAGAGAGTTGATAGATAGAATGATACAGCAAATGTGGCAAAGTGTTAAAGGCTGGTGGATCTGTGGATCTGGAAGGGAATGTGTTGAGGTTCCTTATGGGTTTTGTATTATTTTTGTAACATCCCTATAAGTTTGAAATGATTACAAAATAAAGATTTAAAAATGCCTATGATTTCAAAACAGACTCAAACAGTAAAATTCCAAAGTGTATGTATGCCTCAACCACAACACAAAAGAGAGAATCAGGGAGGAGAAAAGAACATGAGAAAATTAGTGGATGGGATTGTGTATCACTTTTTCTTACATTTTTTCTTGTGGTTAAAGTTGCAACACTGTTTAATAAAGAAAAGAAACCTAAACTGAGACTAAACATATGTAGAAATATAGAAATAATAAGGCACCACTAAATGTTCTTAAGGCAGGATGGAGTGGGGTGGGTTGCATGGGGAAGAAGAAAGGTGGTGAAAATAAGAAAGCTTAAGGAAGATAGTGTGGGTTGTCCTTTGCTTAAAGGAGCAAAGACAGAGTAGAAGGGTGGAGGCCAGGAGGTCCATAAAGGAGCTGAGCAGCCTTGCAGGCGTGAGCTGTGGCGAGGCCCCCGCAGCAGTGCCTGAGGGTCTGCAGCCCCGGGTGGCCGCCCAGGCCGGTGCTCTTTACACTCCACTGCCCTCTAGTGGCCAGAGCGGAGAAGCGAGTCAAACCCTCCACAGCCTCCTCCACACATGTGGGAGCTTTGAGGGAGTCGGAGAAAGAGCTCCTGGCTCTACCGAGCCAGGGAAAGCTTCCCAGAGGATGCAGTGCTTCCACCGAGGTTTCTAATTCTTTACTGTGGGGCCAGCCCAGCAGGCAGGGCTGTGACAGGTGAGGCACAGGACAGGCCATGGGCAAAGGCAAGGAGGCTTGAACAGTATTGCATCATCAGGGAGTGGTGAAAAGTGAGGCTGGAGAGAAGGGCTCGCCTCAAGGGGAGACTGTCCTGCGTGGGAGGTGGCGGGAAGCCTTCCAAGGATTTAGGCAGCGGTGTAAATATACATTATTAAATTTGCACTTTAGAAGGAAAATTTCTAAAACTGTGGACTCTAGAATGGAGGGCATGGGGTTGCTGGGAGAGACCACTTGGCCCAGACTAGAGAAACTAAGGCCCTGGGCTAAGTAAACTTGGTGGGGAGAGATTTCATTCATTGCTTCCTTTATTCATTCATTCAAGATGCAGGCGGGGCACCTGCGTGATGCTGGAGACACAAGGCAAGGACTCCAAGCGCTGACACTGCTCCCTGCCCTTTATGGAAGGGGGCCGCTGACCTGACCATACAATCGGGAAATTGAGGTCTGGAGAGGCAATAGGACCCGCCCAAGGTCACACAGCTGCAGGTAATGGGGTCAGGCAAGCTGGCTCCAGTCTGCTCTCTTAGTCACTGCGGGTTCTTGCCCTTTGTGCCCAAAAACTGCTTGCCTGCTACTCTCCTCTATCCTGTTCCACCACACTTCTTCGGCCACTTTCCCACTCCCTGAAACTCATTTTATGGGTAAGTGAAGTCCTTAAATATTAGCTCAGAAGAGAGACACCTCACGCCTTCTCCTCTGAAACTTTCCCTTTGTGTTCAGAGCTCTGGCGTCAGCCCCAGCATCTGTGTTTCCAGAAGGGCCACGAACACAGGGCCCCAGGGGAGGACTCATGGGGAAGGCCCAGCAAGGACCTGGAGAAATTTGTATCCAAGGGTAGGCCAGCAGATGAACTCTGCAGTCTGCTCCTTATGCTAGCTATCAGCCCAGTCAGCTAAACCAGTGTCATTTCAGCCACAAGTTCACAGCCATTGTGAAAGCAATTTAGTGCACCTCAAACTACATTTTATTTAAATGAAACTGCATAAAAGTTTAAAATTTCAATTGTATTTCATGCAGTGTAGTTAAGTGTGATTGCTGGGTAGTATGGTTATGAATTATTTCTTAAAGTTTCCTTAACAAAAAAAAAATTGTGTGTTGTGTGTGTATTTTCAGGTGTGTGTGTGTCTCAGCTGTGATATACAAATATTTCTTGGGAAGCAGATGTGGCTCATGCAGTTGGGTACCTGTCTCCCACACAGGAGGTCCTGGGTTCAGTTTCTATGGTCTCCTTAAGAAGGTGAGCAAGACAGCAAGCTGACACGATGGGCTGGCATGGTGAACTGATGCAACAAGATGGCGCAACAAGGAGACATGAGAGCAAAACAAGCACTGAGTGGATGTGGCTCAAGCGATTGGGAGCCTCCCTCCCACATGGTAGGTCCAGGTTTGGTTCCCAGTGCCTCCTAAAGAGAAGACAAGGAGACACAGAGAGCACACAATGAACAGACAGAGAGAGCGGATGGCGAGCACAAACAATGAGGGGTGAGAGAAGAAATAAATAAATAAAATAAGTCTTTGAAAAAAATACTTCTTACTGTAGGCTGAGTCAAAATAGTTAAAGAGCCACAGATCCAAGCCTTTTCCTCTGGTTTCACAGTACTTGTTAGCAGTTTTACAACCCATGTTTGCTCGAGGTAATATGAAAATGAGTTCCCATCACCACTGTGATGAGCGGAGGGAGCCAGGCTGGGCTAGCACATGAAGGGAAGTCACCTGCCCAGATGATGCCAGAGCCAGAGCTGCGCCCTCCCTCGGCCGCCCAAAGTGCCACCAGATGGTGACCCAACATCCCCCCTGCCAACCCGGCATCCCACCCGCTTACTCCAAGTCACCTGTTCCACTTGGTTAAAACCCTGAGGACTGTGAATAAATTATATTGCATGAATTAGCACAACCTGTTCAGGGCCAAACTTGTTATATTTCCCTAAGTGGATATTTGTCATTAAAGTCCTATTATAAGACACAGATTTTTAAAACCCAGATTATGAATTTGTAATTCACTCTTCCCTGCCTCTAGCCACTTGTCTCTAACCAGTCAGGTCTCACGTGCTTATTGACCTTCGACCCCGTGCCCCAGGCACGCCCCATGGATGGGGTGGTCAGGCCACCACCCCTCTCCAGCCCACGGATCCGCGGGGGTGGTTTGGCTGCATCACAGAGGCCACCCCAACTGTCCTGCCCCAATGGGGAGCCCTGAAGCTGCGTCTTTCTTCAGGGGAGATGGCCCCCAGAGGCCGTTCACTAGGCCCTGACGCCACAGGCGTCCCTCTGTGATAAAGCCAAATAATGCCCGTGGAGACCTACCAACTTGTCTTTCTTCAACAAGCCGGGCTGTCCTGATCCTCCTCTGGGCGATTATTTTATTTCTCTGTGTGTGTGTGTGTGTGTTTCCCCTGAGAAGCAGACATTATAGAAGCGAGAGGGGGCCCTGGAATCAGACAGTCTAGGTTTTTATCTTCCGCTTTTGAGATGACAACTTTGGGGAAGTTATTTAAGCTCTGCAGGCTTCAGGTGCATACCTGTAAAATGGGGCACATCCGTAGTCCTATTATTAACAGTGTGAGGATCAGGTGAGGTCCCACGGAGGAGGTCTTTAGCACCACCCCCAGCACGATGTTAGTGCTCAGTCAGTGCACCTGCCGCCCCAGAACGGTCGTGATCCTGGGCAGCCTCAGAGCGGCTGCAGGTCTGAGAGCCCCCAGGGGCGCCTCCTCCGTGTCTCCATTTCCCCCCGACTTGCCCCCTCTAAGGGGCTGCGCTGCTCCCCTGCCACCTCACTGCTCCGTGGCTCACCCCCCACCTCTCCTGCTCTGCCTCTCCTATTCCAGAGCCGGCCCTGGGGAGCACGGGCTCCACAGTCCTCGCCAGGGTACGGAAAAGTTAACGTGAAGCCCGAGGTTCGAGTCCTTGCTCTGCCATTCCCTGCCAGGGGTTAGGGGGCAGGACTGTTGGCTCAAAGCCGGTCAGAGCAGGCTGGAGGGGGCTGCGAGCCTGGGAGCCGCCCCCAGGGAGGGTCCCGCCAGCCGGACAAGGCATTGCCAACGGGCCCTCACTGCAGGTAGAAGCGGTCCGGGGGTCCAGCAGGCAGACAACGTAGACTCGGGTGGGGGCACCTGGTGGTCCCACAGCCCGCCTCCTGCTCGGGGCACACACAATGGGAGCAGGACTTCAGGTTGGGGCCTGATTCACAGACACATGAACTGGCAGAGAGTTTTTGTTTCATGTGTTTTTACGGGAGAAGGTTGGACTCACATCCAGATGGATGAAGAGTCACCATCACCCGGGTTCGGTGGTGACCACGTGGGACAGTCTATGAGCAGGTGACCGAAGACACGCTGCCGGGGTCCGCACTGGGTCTGAGCCCCAAGGCAGCCTTTGGGGACCAGACGCCCTCCTTCCCTAGGGCATCCCAGGGGACAGTGTGGGGATGGGCAGTGTTGGCACCAGGGGTCCTGCCTCAGGGCCACGGCCAGGCCGAGTGTGCCAGAGTCAAAAGAGCAGCTGGCTCAGCCTCGGGGAGGCCAGGAAGACGGGTCAGGGGGAATGCTGTGCTACTTAGAGGCGTTTATGCCCCTTCTCTAGGATGGGAACGGTGGTTATTTCCATTTTAAAAGTTCTTAGGTGTATTAAATGAGATGAATGTAAGAAAGCTAGATTTATATTCTCACACTTTACCCGTTTCATGTTAAGAATTTTACTGCAGATCACTACATCGTAAAATGAATACACTTGGGAAATGACCACTGTTCATCAGCAAAGGCTCCTGAAGAGAATGGCCCTGAGAATTAGCCGAGCTGTTGGCGTGACGGTGTGGAGGAAGTGCTGGGGAGGCAGTAAGTTCTTTTGGCTCAAAAGCAGGGACAAAACAGGGCTTTGAATCCTCCTCAGCCAGGACCTGCCAGCCCAGGTGCTTGACTGTGTTCAGCTGCGGTGTCAGATGTCATTGGGGACAGGGGGTGCTGCCTTGGTGAGGGGCTGCAGCCTGAGACCTCCCTGCTCTGGGATGATCCCGTGGGTGTCAGCCAACGCGGGCTGGTCAAGTTCAAGCACGGAGCAGGGAGCTGGGTTCAAGGCCACCCTTGGGGTTGAAGGAACAGGGAGGCCGTCACCATGCCAGCTAGTCCCTCACTTGAGGAGAGGTTCTGCAGTTTTGCAGTTGTTTTCATAATGCCTCCAGCCTTCCATCCTCTCAACATATCACTCCAAGTCTTATCACATTTTTAACTGAATGTAAACTAAGAACTAAGACTCCCATGGGGCTGGTTCCCCTAAGGGCACACAGCAAACTAAGAGCCAGATTGGGACTGGAACCGGATGTTTGTCACGTGGGAATGCCGGGTGCCCTGGTGGGACACGAGCCTCCCGCAGGCACACGTGGGCGGGTCCCACAGAAACAGAGCCCCTCACACTCTCTTCAGGATGACGATTACAATTTCAACTTGCTGCCCGCCCCCCTTTCTGGCAGTCGCAGCTGCCCTTTGGGGGTTGGCGGAAGGTCGGGGGAATGGCAGGGCTGGGTGAGTGTGGTGTTCTGACTCACTGAGTGGAAAGGAACACGACACGCAGAAGCAGCACACAGGGCCCCTCTGTGTGTCGGGAGCACCACGGTGTGGGAGGCGAGTCACCCAGACGGCCTGGCGCGGGCACGCACCAGCGAGTCGGTGCAACGCCCCTTGCTATGTGGAGAGAGTCGGTGCAACGCCCTTCTGCCACGTGGCTAACGGGGCTCCTCAGACGGTGCAGGTGCAGCCACCTCCCGATGGACCCGGGCCCAGCGTCACTAGCCCCAAGGGCTCAGGGCTGCTGTGGCCTGGCAGGTGTCTGGGGAGGTGACAGACAGAGGCTGGGGAAAGAAGATAAGAAGGGATCATGGGAAACGGACTTTGGCCCAGTGGTTAGGGCGTCCGTCTACCACACGGGAGGCCCGCGGTTCAAACCCCGGGCCTCCTTGACCCGTGTGGAGCTGGCCCACGTGCAGTGCTGATGCGCGCAAGGAGTGCCCTGCCACGCAGGGGTGTCCCCCGCGTAGGGGAGCCCCACGAGCAAGGAGTGCACCCATAAGGAGAGCCGCCCAGCGCGAAGGAGAGAGCAGCCTGCCGAGGAGTGGCGCCGCCCACACTTCCCGTGCCGCTGATGACAACAGAAGCGGACAAAGAAACAAGACGCAGCAAAAAGACACAGAAAACAGACAACTGGGGGAGGGGAGGGGAATTAAATAAATAAAAAAATAAATCTTAAAAAAAAAAAGGGATCTGATACCAGGTGAAATCAAAGAGAAGGTGGAGGTGAGGGTTGCACAACTTTGGGATTGGACTAGATGCAACTGAGTTGTCGACTTCAAAATGGTTAATGATATGCTATATGAATTTTACTTCAATTAAAAACAAAAGTGGAAGGCCCAGCTTGGGAGGGTTGGTGGAAGGGAGTGGGCAGACAGGTGTGGGGAGAATATGGTTGGCTTCCCCTGCAAGCCGGGAAACAGGCTTCTCCACGCCACATTTCCAGAAACAGGCCCCAGCGCCCCACCAGGTACAGGGCACATCATCAGAAAGGTTCTAAGAAGTCCGTAAAGGGAAGCAGATGTGACTCAAGCGATTGGGCTTCCACCTACCACATGGGAGGTCCCGGGTTCGGTTCCTGGTGCCTCCTGGAGAAGGCGAGCTAGCGCAGTGGGCAGGTGTGGTGACCTGATGCAGCAAGATGACACAACAAAAGAGACCCAAAGAGGAAAAACAATGACAGACACAGCACACCCGGGAGCTGAGGTGGGTCAGGTGATTGAGCGCCTCTCTCCCACATGGGAGGTCCCAGGCTCAGTTTCTAGTGCCTCCTAAAGGGAAGACGAGCAGACAGAGAGCACACAGCGAATGGACACAGAGAGCAGACAGCGAGTGCAAACAGTGAGGGAACTATTAGCCTGGGAAACATTGAGAGGAGTGAAACCATCACCTGGGTGCCTGCTGTCCTCAGCGGCTCCTCTCCAGCTGGGCACAGGCCTGCTTGCCTCAGAGAGAAGAGTATCCTCAAACACCCACCCAGCGTCACATCGTCCTCGTTTAATCCTCACTCTTCCGAGAGGTGGGAAAACAGGCACCATTACTGCCCCATGGTAAAGACATGGAAACGGAAGCTCGCAGCCTGAAGCCTGGTTTCAGTCCCTTCTAGCAGGAACAGAAGGCACGAGCAAAGCGGGGACGGGAGAGGGTTTGATGACATTTTAATTTGTGTGTTGCACATGCACGCATTCTTCAACGGAGGCTACTCTTGTTAGCGCTGATAACTCCCATTTCCTCTCTGGTCACCGGAAGCTAATTAGAGCTGCTGTAATCAACAGCTCTTGAAGTAATGAATAGCTTTCCAGAGTGGATCACACAGAATCAGACCCCTATGGAATTAGTCCAGTGTAGATACAGAGAGATACTTTGACGAAAACAAAATAAGCTCAGTAACAGATATGCTCTCACAGCTGACACATTCCAAATTTTCCAACACACTTGACATGTTTATTCAAAGCAAGAGTCTTCACAAAACTTCACTGATCAGATGCAGTTTAGTGAATTTCCCTTGAAAACTTTTGGAAGTGAAAAAAGTCAGTAATTAGTATCATATATTTGTGTTTATTATAAATATTCAGATATAAATGCACTTCAACACCAATAGCGCTAAAAGGTTGTTGTGGCCCTGCTAGGGCTGAGGGGCAAGGAGAGGGCGGCTACCCAGGTGTGAATTTCACCCACTGGTTTGAACTCAGTTATTCCAAACTCGATTCCATTCCAACCCGAGCCAGGCATATCTAGAAAGTTAATGCTGCAGCAAACAAAAATGGATAAGGCTAAGTAGTACAGAGACCTGGCTTGAGACTACCCATTGCTTTGGGTTACCTGGGTCCTTGAGGCCTGCGTGCATGGAAAATCAAGCACTGAATTGGTTATTTCACGTGCCTGGAGTTAAGAGCTGGGACTGTCATGAAGAAATGTGTGTCAAGGCACATGCCCCCAGGGAGAATGGCAAGTAAACCACAGAGCCTGCCTTTCTCAAGCTAGAAGTTATTTTACTGGGCTTGGATTCGAAAACCAAGGACCAATGCGGGGAGGGAAGAGAACTTTCCTTTTCTTTGTACAGTTCTTCCTGCTTGCCTTTTTCCCCTGCAAGTGCGTATCATTCTATAACACAAAGATGTTTTCAGGACACCTGACGCTCAGTCCCGCCCAGGCCTGGGCGCTCGTGCAGGCTGTGCTCGCGGCTCTCTAAGCCCCTGGTTCTTTGTACCTTTGACAGGCCTTCTCTGGGCAGACAGGTGAGGACACGGGGCGGGGGGGAGAGAGGAACAGGCTACAAAGAAACTGCACGTCTCCAGGGACCTGCAAACCTGTTATTTTGCATTCCTCTGCAGGTCACTCTAACCACCACGTTGGGCTCCCGGCCTGCACCTGCTGCTCCTCTGCGGCTCAGGGGCCCTTTTCCACCCCACCACCAGCAGGGAGCTTCTCCCGTGCCGGAGCCTCCCCTCTTCCCGGGCTCCCGCTCGGCCGCAGGCAGGTCACGTTCACGGCTTCCCCTGGCACGAAGCCTGGGTCTTGCACCAGCCCTGGGTGGGGACAGGCAGGTAAGCGCAACCAGCTAAGGCGAGGAATTAAAGAGACTCGTGGTCTGTACTGACCCTGAAAGGTCCAGTTTTAGGCGCAACAGAAAAGCCCAGCTGCTCCCAAACCCCCGACGCCATCTCAGGCCGGGTGCCCAGGGCTGCCCGAGCCGGCCCTGACACCTAGAAGCCGCAGAGCCGGGGAGGCGGCCTGGTCATGACCTTCAGGTGGACACTGCCCACACCCCAGCTGGGGCCTCCAGTCCCTCCCACACTGGGCGCAGAGGCACCAGGGGCTGCAGCCCCGGAACTGGCCCCCCGCACGCCACCCTCGACAGTGACGGGGACACAGCAGCACCTTTTGAGCAGCACAGCCCCACGAGAAGGATGGGCAGAGCTGGCGCCTCCATCCTCACAGGTGAGGAAACGGAACCACGCGTCTGGGCTCGCAGGTGCCGTGGCAGGTGCGTGGTGGCCAGGCCTGGAGCTGTGTCTCTGCGCTCCTAGGTGAGGACTCTTCCCTTCAGGAAGCAGGACTTGCTGGTGTATGTCAAGTCCCTGGGACCCCAATACCCCTGGGTCAGAGGTCCAGGGAAGCACCGGGACCCGTCTCTCTCCACCCTCAGACATGGTTCTAATGAGCATTTACTGTGCACCCAGCCTTGAGCCCACCTGGGCACTGCCTTCTGCTACCAACAAGCGAGGGCCCGAGGCTGGGATTCCTGCAGTGCCGGGGCCCCTGGGCTCTCACCCTTTGGAAGACATGTGGGTGGGCTCCTCCCTCCAGCCGTGCTGGGGAGGACCAGCCCGTAGATGGTTGGAACAGACGAAGGCTGCAGATTTAGGACAAGGTGCAGGTTTTCTAATCTTTGGGGCCACAGAAACATGTTCTTCATCTACAACGTTACATGGGAGCCCGTGGAAGTGCCCTGTAAATTCAGAGGTGCTCCTAGGCGGGCCTTACCCCTCCACTCCACCAATGCACACCCCCGAAGCCACCTGCAGGGAACCCCTCGGTCACGTCACTGCACAGCTGAAAACCATCTCAGAGCAATCCTGGATCAGGAAATCCCCGGCACCCGACAGGCTGCGGTAGGAGGTAACGGGGGCTGAGAGCAGGGGACGGGGCAGCTTTCGGACCCTTCTCCCCCAGAACTCCTGCCTGCGCTCCTCGATGTCCCTTCAGCTGTGACTCCAGGACAGTTGGTCAAGTCCACAGATCCGGCGTCCCGTGCAGGGAGGAGGTGATTCCTTTCCTTGGTGAGCTCCTAGTCTGATGGGGGATCCTGAGTGTGCACACTCACACACACACACACACGAGCCAGACCACAAGAGAAGTCCCACATAAACGGGGCGGTCATCCAGCTGATGTGCAGAACAACGCAGCTCAGACAGTGGAGGGAGGGAAGGCAGGGGCTCCACGCACAGGGGCATCTGAAGAACTTCCTCAAGGGAGAGGCAAGGGGAGGAAGGAACCTGCCTGGGGCACACACAGAGTCCAAGGCCCCGGGTGCTCCGTTTGGCAGGACAGAGGGGGGAAGAGGGTCTCCTGCTGGGTGTCAGGGGGGCTTCGGCCGGGGTGGGCGAGGGGCAGCAGCAGAGGCCGGGCAGCCAGCCAGAAGGGACACCACGAGCCAAGCTGGCAATCTGGGGAAGAAGCCAGTGTGCACCCAGTGCCTGGAATGGAGCAAATGTTCAATAAATGATGGTAGAAGGAAGGGAGGGAGAACAGACCCATTCAGCTGGATCATTCTTATCATTGAGGGAAGAAAAGAAAAAGAATATTCATCAATGAGGAATTTTTACTCAATAACTTTACTGAACAAACTGTTCTGAGCTTCTAAAGATTAAATTCTTTAAAAAGAAACAATGAGATGAATTCTTGAGAAATGAGTTGAAGAAACTTCCCTTCCGGTGTCACGGGCACCACAGGTTCCAAGTAAAAGGTCTGCCCCTTCACCTTGACGATAACTGGGTGCCCGGGCTTCCCAGAAGGGCCTCCCCGCCCCTCCCACACGCAGGATTCTGACCCTCCTCCTAGAAGGAATGGGTGTCCCAGGACTGGCATGCCAAGTGCAGGTCTCAGCACTGCCCTGCTGAGCGCATGCCTCCCAGGGCTGGGAGTGCCCCTGCCCCCTGGGAGCCAGCCTCGGCCATCAGCCCGCCTGGGGCCCACTGCCCCTGCCACTCCCCAGAGCTGCCTCTTCTTGGAAGCCTGGCAGGCCCCACCCCCGGGAGCCCTGGGCTCAGCGCTTTCTGGAGAGGGCACCCCATTTGGAGCAGGGGTACCCCATTCGGGGCAGGCTGGCCCCTGGTTTGCCTCCACCCTCCTCGGTTAAGTGGAGAGTGAGGGCTTAGGCAAGCTAGCCCCACCGCCTTGCCTCTTCTGGGCACCCCCAGTCAGCTGTCCCTGCTGCCCCTTTGAGCCACCCCTGCAGCTAGACTGGGGCACAGGGCAAACAAGAGTAGCTAAGGCCGGAGTGGGGTGCCCAGGGCCATATCAGCTCTAGGGGCGGGGAAGGGGCCCAGGGCTCCAGAGCTGGGTCTCGTGCAGTCAGCGTCAGACGTACCACCCCCTAGCGGCCCAGCTTCCTCCTCACACCCTGAAACTCTTCTACGGGCTCCCTGAGTCTGCAGGCTCCCCTGGCCTACGGCCTTGGCTCGGATGATGTGGGTGTCAGCGTGAGGCAGCAAGCAGAGGGGGGCTGCACCTGCAGACCCGCCCCCTCCCTGACCCCTCCTCCCTGCTCTCCCTGCCTCCAAATGTCTGCACTCCTTCCCCACTGAAAACACTGACTTTGGCTGTCATCCCAGTTCGCAAAATACAGACCCGCTCCCCTGTCTGCCCCAGAACACTAGTCCTCCACCTGAGATGCTGGAGGGCCCCCCTCAATCTCAAAGGACCCCAGGAGGAGGAGAGGGGACTTCGCAGTTCTCAGGATCTGAAGCTCTGAGCCCAGGGGGAGGCTGCAGGGGCGGGGGCAGCCATGGTACCTCACTGCTCCTGCTGTCTAAATAGGTGTTAAAGGGGCCTCTGGACCCAGGCTGAGGACCAAACCACCATGATTCCTGTGGGGAAACCATATTCCGAATCCTGAACCCCCAGATGACTGAGGGGAGGAAGGCCAAGGTTTGGGGTGATTTGAGTGCTAGGGGAGGTCCAAAATCACAGCCCAGGACCTGCAGTGGCCGCTCTGCTTGGTTTAGAGGCCCTCGATCGGCACCTGCCCACACTGCCCTCCCACCCCCACAGCCGCAGCCTGGCCCCTGGTGAGGGTCAAGTTCATGCGTCAGTGTGGCCAGGTGATGTGGCCTGATTGCTATTATGAGGGTTTTTTGTGGACTTAAGTCATCAGTCAGTCATTACGTCTGTGGCTGATTACAGGTACAATCAATAAAGGAGACTGCCTCCAGCAATGAGAGAAGTCTCATCCACTCTGAAGGCCTTAAAGGGAGAACTGAGGATTTCAGTCATCAGAAGAATTTCAGTCTCTACTTCAGCCAGGCAGCTTCTCCTGGGGAATTCATGGAAACCTTCACCAGAGTTCCCGACCTGTGGCCTGCCTCATAGAATTCAGACTTGTCAATCCCCATGTCAGCTGGTCTGGTGAGCCAATTCCTATAACAAATCTTGTAATATGGACCATCCTGACAAATACACCCCTTGCTGTGGTTTGAAGCTGCATGTACCCCCAGAACGGCAAGTTCTTCATCCTCATCCATTCTTGTGGGTATGAACCCACTGCAAATAAGGCTTTTTGATGAGGTTACTTCAGTTAAGGTGTGACTGAATCCTATTACTAGAGGCCTTATTGAGACCGAGTGTGGGCCACAGAAAAAAAGAAAAACAAAACTCCCTTGAGGGGTGTTTTAGTTTCCCCGAGTACTAAAGCAAATACCATACAATGGGTTGCCTTAAAGAACTGGAATTTATTGATCATGGCTGTGAGGCTAGGAGAAGTCCAAAACTGAGACATCAGGGAAGACCGTGCTTTCTCCCCAAAGTCTGTGTGGTACTCTGGGGTTGGTGGCCGGCGATCCTTGGGGTTCCTCAGTTTTCCTGTCACATGAAGATATTCTCTTCTTTCTCTTCTGGCTTCTACCTTCTCATGTCTTCTTCACGTAACAGAAGAACCGAGGATGGTTTTCCCCCATGGCCCACACTCAGTCTCTCTTCTGCCCCTTCCATCATACCCTTCCAAAATTCTGTCAGTTGCCATAAAACCAGGCACTACTCTGGGCAAACGAGGGTAGAGCAACAATGCCTGCACCCACCCAGGTTTAGTGAATCAGTATCTCCTGGGCTTGGGCCTTGGCATCTGTGTTTTTCAAAGCTCCACAGGTAATGTGGGCACGTGGGCCTGCCACAGCAGTGCCACCTCAGGGTTAGGCCCACAGCGGCTGGGATAGTCAAGGTGGCCATCTTGAAACAGAACCTCCCGGAACAACCACACAGTGATGTGTAGCGTGATGTCCTGGAACGAGCACAGGACTGACTGCTGGGGACTTACCTCAGGTAACTCATTTAACTTTCAGGGCCTCAGTTTCTCCACTCATAATGTGAGGATAACACCACTTACACAAGGTGGGATGTTTGCTTAACGTTCAGACACGTCTTTGGGCTGGGACCCTAGTAATCCACTGGCAGGCGGGACTAGGTTGTCTTTTGAGAAAGAACTCATCCCAAGGGAAAAGGTAGCTGGTCTTGGCCCAAGAGTGATGAGCAAATTCCTGGAGAGGGAAAGGAAGAAGGGCAGCTTTGAGGTCTACTTGGTGCTCAGGTCAGCCTCCAGCCTGGGCCTCAAGGGCTTGTGCACAAGGAGATGACAGAAGAGGCTACTTACCTAAGAATCTTGGGGGGAAGCGAACTTGGCCCAATGGATAGGGCGTCGGCCTACCACATGGTAGGTCCGTGGTTCAAACCCCGGGCCTCCTTGACCCGTGTGGAGCTGGCCCATGCGCAGTGCTAATGCACGCAAGGAGTGTCCTGCCATGCAGGGGTGTCCCCCATGTAGGGGAGCCCCATGTGCAAGGAGTGCGCCCCATAAGGAGAGCCGCCCAGCGCAAAAGGAAGTGCAGCCTGCCCAAGAATGGCGCCGCACACACGGAAAGCTGATACAGCAAGATGACGCAGCAAAAAGAAACACAGATTCCCGGTGCTGCTGATAAGGATAGAAGTGGTCACAGAAGAACACACAGCAAATGGACACAGAGAGCAGACAACTGGGCTTGGGCCTTGGCATCCGTGGGGGGAAGGAAGGGGAGAGAAATAAATTTAAAAATAATAATAATAACAAATCTTTAAAATAATTTTTGTTTTGATATTCAAAAAATAAAAGACTCTTGGGGATACGTGGGGAGCCCATGTGTACACAGCATTGGGACTGCCATGTGACCAGGGCAGAGGGAGGATGTCTATCCTTGAGGGAGAGCACATTATAGATTGACTCATGTCCCCAGCAGACACGTGTTCAAGTCCTTACCCCCCAGTGATATGGATGAGAACTCATTGATCAATAAGATCTTCTAAGAATCTATCACTTAAGATGAGATCAAATTGAATTAGGGTGGGCCTTAATCCAATATGATCTGAGTTCTTATAAGCAGAGAAAATTTGGATATAGTAGGAGAGACAAATGGGGAGAGAGATGGCCATGTGATGGGGGCAGAGATCGAGCTACAGATTGCCAGCAAGCCACCAGGGGAACGAGACAGACTTCAGAGAACGCATGGCCCTGACGACACCTTGATTTTGGACTTCTAGCCTCCAAAACTGAGAGCAGGTCACTTCCTCTAGTTTAAGCCAATCAGTCTGTGGTACTTTGTTACAGTGGCCCCAACAAACTGAGACAAGCTCCACGTACTGCGGCCCAGGGCCCCAGAAGGCAAGAGCCAGGAGGCCGAGCACAGCTGGGCCCCGCTGGGGGAGGGGGCTGGCCCCTGTGCGGACAGCGCCTGCTGTGACGTGGCACCGTCATGACCTTTGGAGGCGCTGAGGGCTGAGGCCACAGATGTCACCTCTGAGAGCTTGGGCTGGGCAGGCCAGGCCCGAGTTCCCCAACATGGGTCAGACTCTTCCGGGGCAAACCCCAAGGGGAAACTGGAGGCCCCACTCAGTGACTGGGGCAGGCGCAAAGCCCAGTAAACATTGTTAGTTCCTGATAATGAACTAACAATAATTTTTCATCACAGACTCATACAGCTGGAGAAACGAGGGTTCCAGACTCTTTAAAATAAACTGAGCAGAGTTTTGAAAAGGTGAGAGAAGAGCTAGACAAATGCAAGGTTGTTTTACAGCAGTCCTTTCAGCCCCGCCCTGGGCAGAAGGGCATCCCCTGTGACCAGGAACTGGTGGACGCGATGGGGCCCATCTCTGCAAAGTGCTGACCAACCCCCAGCCAGGCCGCGCCTGGAGGAAGAGGTGTGCCAGGGCCCTGCGGTGCTCTCAGAAACCGGATACGTCCTGTACGCTAGCCAGTGTTTACACTCATAGCCCCGTCTATCTTTTAACAGGGTTCTTTTTGCACAGCGTTTTTTTGTTTGATTTTGGTTGAGAAACGGCACTGTCTTTCCCCAAAACAAAACCAGAAGAGCTAACGAAAAAGGAAAGCATGTACAGGCCGAGCGTCCTGCGCCTTGGCTGACCTGCTTTGAGGAAGGTGCCAGCTAGCTCTTCCTTTCCTTTCTTCTGAGACTGTCTCCCCCTCCCCTCAGGGTCCCCACCCACCCCCATCAACCAGAGCTGCTAAACTGGACCTCGCCTGTGGTACACCTTGGACCTGCAGGGCACCGAGCACGGGGCCTGGCACATAGTAGGGGCGCAGTCAACCATGGCTTCCTGTCTTTTCCTTCTAGCAGGCCTCGTTCTGGGGTCACCCTTGCTGCTGACCTTCCCCTTTGCTCTCACCTCCTGCTTTTCTGCTGGCAGGGAGCAAAGACTTGGTCCTGTTACATCAAGGAAAAGAGATTTAATTGTCAAGATAGACAAGAATGGGAAAGGAAGTAAACCTGCCAGCTCCTAGAGTCCCACTGTATTTTTCTCTTCCCTCTGCCCCACTTTCTCATCAATTCCACTTGCTCTTTTCCCAGCTCATGAGCCTTCAGCTCAGCTCCCTCAGCTCCCTCAGTTTCTCTGTTCCCCAACTTGAACTTTCCAAGACAGAAGACTGACTGGGCCACCTTCCCAGGTGACGGCTGCTGGCTGACCAGTCCCAGGGTCAGCTGACTTTGGGTCAGGTGTAGGGGAGGGGCGACCATGCCATACAGTGCAGGGGTGAGGTGGGCAGGGCTGCCACACTACGCCTCAGTAGTACAAAGCTCCTCCAGAGCCCTCCCCTCTGGCACCACTGATAAAGGAGTGGTCCTACTAAACTCACAGAGTGACCAGAGGTCACTTCCGGAAACTTCTCGGGTCACTGTGGGTCCTGGAGAGCCCATGGCCTCTCCTGAGACCACTCCGTGGTCAGCAGGGAAGCAGGGGTGGGGAAAGGGGTGCTAGGACAACTGGAACTGGGCCCACAGTCCCTTTTCTCCTCACTCTCCCTCTCCCCAAGATGCAGAGGAGCCACCGACCTCTCAAGGACCAACTGGCCCTTCCTTCTCAGAGTAGAGCCGTTACTAACCCACGGGGTTAGGAAAACTGCTTTTGACCTTGTGGCCCACCACGACAGGGCCACGAAACAATAGGGCCACCTAAGGCTAAGGTCAGAGAAGCTAAGAAGGGACCGTGGAGATGGCAACTGCAGGAAGCACAAGTGCCCCTAGGGACAGGAACCCAAGGAAGAGGATGGAATCATTTAAACCTAGAGGAGTAGCCTCAGGGCTGGGACCCTGACATCCAGGGGAGGGCGCCTGCCGGCTGGTGCCGAGATCTCTAAGCAGAGGGTGATGCATCTACTCTGCGCGTGTTGGAAAAACCGCAAACTGGATTTATCAGGGCTGTGGGAAGTAACTGCTGCCGCGGAGGTGCAGAAGCACTCGGGGAGCGGCTCCCGGGAACAGGAAGTGCGCGGGTACGCGCGGTCCCTGCCCCTCCAGCTTTCCAGAACCCTGCTAGTGTCCTCTACTGGCAGGGTCTGGCGGAGCAGCGGCAAAGCTGAAAGGGGGCTCGCTGAGCCCCAGCCCAGCACCGCAGAGCAGAGAGCAGAGACGCAGCCTTGATAACCAGCGCCCCCGTGGGCTCCGTGTGGAGCCGCGCGCGCACAGGCGCGGGCGCACGTGCACAGACTTACGCGCCCCCGACCACGCGCTCGCTCCCGGCACTCGAATGGTGGATCTGGCCCTTTGGGTATCACAACAAACCCACCCAACCTCATGGCCCCCACTGGCAAGGGCTTCTCTGATTCCCAACCGCCAGCCCCCGACCTGCACCCCGCCAAAGACATGGTTTTGAAAGCCCTCCTGTCAAAATGAAGCTCAAGGTTCTTCATCTCCCCAGGAATATTGGGCATTCAGGGAGTAGAAATGTCTCAGGGTCTGCCCCCCTGTCCTGGGAGAGGAGCCAGCAGGGGCTCAGAGGAAAGCGAGCTCTGCACTAAACACAATGGAACTCCTTTACTATAGGAGGCACAGGCTAAAACCGTTCTTTTGGTCTCAGTTTAAATATCACCTCCTCTGTGAGATCATTCCAGCCCACTCTGTCTAATTAGGTCCCTCTGCCACCCTTCTGTTCTTCATCACTGTGCCTTGCTGTGTCC